>NC_080027.1:56684909-57284909 GCF_030020395.1 Manis pentadactyla
AATATGAACTTTTTAAGTATTTTATTTTCACCTTAATATTTAATTCTTTTGCCACAAGACTTGGATTGAGAGGGAGACGGCATTTATTTCTTAGAAAAAAGGACTGTACTCGTTCCATGCTCCTTTGGAGGACAACCTAGGAAAAGAGATCAATTCCATAAGTACATAATGAAAATGAAATGTAATAAAATATACAATTAGAATTGGCAAAGGCTATAAACATAAGGGGAAAAATATATATGGTCATATTTAACATATTAATTAAAATTCACTAACAGTCAAAAAAACAGAAATTAAACAAAAATGAAATGCAACTTTTGATCAAGCATATAAAAACTTTAAGATAACACCCAGTGCTGTCAACAGAGGGAACAAATGCTTTCATAATTATTGATAGGGAAGTAGATGTACATAGGCATAGTTTGGTTGTTTTAGTAGAGCAATCTAATAGAAAATACTACAACTAAAAATGTTATGTAGGTCCTGACTCAGGAGTTTCACCTGTAGGAATGTCTTAGCAAAGAAATATTATCAAATGGACAAAAGCTTATAAAGTTCATTGCAAGATTGTTTGGGAAAAGAAAAATATATCAATAACCTACATAAAGGTAATGGCTTATAATTTATGCTATAATACCTTGTACTATTACAAATCCATTAAGAAACATGAAGTGTAACTGTATGTACTAACATGAATTCTCTAAGATGAAGTAAAAAAAAGATAATTTAAGGAAAAAGAAGTGTCAAAAGAACTTACACATCTATATAAATGCAGAGACATCCCATGTTCATGAACAGCAAGATTTAATATTATGAAGACTGTAAAAATTTCCAAACTGATCTATAGATTCAACACAATCCTTACCAAAATTCCCAACTGCCTTTTTGCAGAAATGGACAAGCTGATCCTAAAATTCATAAATTGCAAGGGACTTCTGAATAGCCAGAACAATCTTGAAAAAGAACAAAGTTAGAGGACTTCCTGATTTCAAAATTTACTATGAAGCTATAGTAATGAAAACAGAATGGCATAGGAAAGACATATAGATCAATGGAACAGAATGGAGAGTCCAGAAATAAATCAATATCTATGACCAACTGATTTTCAACAAGAATGCTAAAATTATTTAATGGAAAAGAATAGCCTCTTCAACAAATGGTACTGGGACAATTGGATAACCACATGTAAAAGAGTGAAGTTGAACCCTTATCTCATATCATTAAAAAAAAACAACCTCAAAATGGATAAAAGACTTAAGTATAAAAGCAAAAATGCAAAACTTCTAAAAGAAAACACAGGTATACATTTTCATGACCTTGGATTTGACAACAAATCCTTAGATTTGATATCAAAAGCACAAGCAACAAAAGAAAAAACTCAACTGGATTTCATACAATTATCAACTTCTATGCATCAAACAGCACTACCAAGGAAATAAAAACAAGATAATCCACAGAATGGGAAAACATATTTGCAGACAGTGTCCCTGATAAGGCTCTAGTAACCAGAATACATGAAGAACTTAACAATATTCAACAACAGAAAGACAAACCAATTAAAAAAGGACATAGAACAAAAGTTCTCCAAAGAAGATAAATGGACAAAAGCACTTGAAAATGTACTCAAAATCACTAGTCATTAGGGAAATGCAAATCAAAAACCACAATGAGATACCAATTCACACCCACTAGTATGACTATAATTTTCAAAAAATCAAAAAATAACAAATGTTGGTGAAGATGTGGAGAAACTGGAACCCTCATACATTGCTGGCAGGAATATAAACAGGTGCAGCTGCTTTGGAAAGCAGCTCAGTGGTTTCTCAAAAAAGTTAAACACAGAACTACTTATATAACACCGTATTTCCATTCCAAGGTAAAGTGAAAACAGGTGTTTAAACAAAAATTTATACATGAATATTCATAGTAGCCAAATAGTAGAAACAAGCCAAATGTTTCTACTATTTGTATAGCATCAACTGATGAATAGATCAACAAAACATGGTATTATGCATGTGATAGAACATTATTCAGCCATAAACAGGAATGTAGTACCTACACATGGTTGAATATGGATGAACCTTGAAAACATTAGGATAAGTGAAAGAAACAAGACACAAATGGCCACACATTGTATGATTCTATTTACTTGAAATGTCCAGAATAATAAATCAATAGAGATAGAAAGCAGATTAGTGTTTATCCAGGTGTGAGAGGAGTGGGGAAAATGATTTCGTGGGTACAAGCTTTCTTCTTGATGTGATGAAAATGTTTTGGAAGTAGATAGTAGTGGTAGTTGCACAACATTAAGAATGCACTACAAGTCAATGAATTGTACACTTTAAAAGAGTTAAAATGGTTAATTTTATGTTATCTGAATTTTACTTCAACAAATGTTTTTACATATATATGTATATACATGTATGTATATATTTTTCTATAAAACTTTTTAAACTTTAAAAATTTTTATATATTCTTAAGTGTATATATATGTTAAGATTTTATAAAAGGACCACAAAGGACATACAGCAAACTATGAACAATAGATGACTACAGGGAGATAATGAAAGCAGAAAGGTCTTTTATTCTATAAACTCCTTCATTATTTGGATTTTTTAAACATTAGCATTAACTCATACTTCATTATTTTTCCAAATTACAAAATAGTATAAGGTATTATAGCAATAATTACAGAATAATGGAAAGGAAGTGTAAGAGACCAATTTTGATAAGAAGTTAATAAGCATGTGAATTAAAAAGCACTGATTTTTATGAGTTAGGTTGTGAAATCCTTCCTGAAAGATTTTGAACAATCTTTGAATTCATCTGCCCAAAACACCATAGGCATAGTTAGAATTCTACCAGATGTTTACTGATAAAGAATAACAATTTAACTTGTCAGCATTACAAAGATACTTTGCCACCAAAATTTATATTCTCTCTATGGGTACATACCTGTCTGGTTGATCCACTAGCCTGCTTTACTTTTTCTGCTACTCCTCCTAAAAGCTGTACAAGTTTTGTTTGTTTTAAAAGTTCTTCTCTGAGTCCTTTTCCTCCCACTGAGAGGAGAGCTCCCAAAACATGTTCATATCGGGTACCAAACTGTGCGTCATATAGGGCATCCTTGAGGAGCCTAATACAGCAAAATATTTGTCAGCCACTTCTAAGAACTGGAGAACGTCTCCCAAAAATCAATTTAACAGCTTCAATTTTTGGAACCCAGGAACTTTATTTAAAGCTATATAAGCAAGTAAAAACCTATTCATTATTATAGAGCTCTAACATGCCAAATATCTTTGCAATAGAGGGTTTTGTTATTTCTAAGAATCTACAAATTTAGCTTCTGTATAATAATGCCTTCAATAAAACATCTGGTATCCACAGTAAATAGTCTGAGCAACCATTTAAACTTTCAGAGTATGTCACCTCTACAAATACTAGCAATGGAAATAAAGTACTTAGGAAAATCTAAATCTTACCAATATAAATTGTGTGCTATCTGTATATTTCCCAATGCCCTGGACAGAAGGAAGCACACTAATGAACTGTTCAAGTAAATTTCATATTTCAAAGCCTACATGTAAAGGGAAATAAGAATTACTAGTGGGTAAAGCCGTATTACATTGTTAAGATAAAATTATCAAAAGAGAAACTATATAAAGCAAGCATCACTCTTGCTGATGAAAGATGATACTGATAAAAATTCAATAAATTAACTTAGGTTAAATAAATGAAATCAAGCAGAAAAATACAAACCTGGTTCTAACATTCATTAGCTATTTTTAAATGGCCAGTATAGAAAAATCAAAGAAAAGCTCAAGTCTGATTTGTTCTAAGAATCTAAAAAGCCTGAAAATTAAAAAATTTTAGAATATTTTTATTGAATATTATTTTATATTTTATTGAATATATATTCAATATATAATATTAAAGTGGGCTGGCTGACAATAGTGGGAAAAAAATTCACACTAAATCCAAATGCAATGTACCTCAACATTCCCACACTAGGAAAGTACTTTTAATCAAAACAGAAGGGGTATCCCTTAGCAAGTTCCCTACTGGGAGAGCAAGAGGGTTAGGTAACCTACTAAAAAACTCACCTGCACAAACTGTGGAAGAAGGTCTGTTAGTTCATCATCACTAATAGCTTCAATCCAGGTCACAGCTACAGACCTAACTTCCTGATCAGCAAACCTAGAAGAGTACCACAAAATCAAGGTTTGAAGGTGATTTCTTTCTAATGAAAGGATATATTCTGAAAACATAATTTCAATATATTCTTGACAAAGAATACTCAATACCTCTTTACTCAAAAGCAATGTGTTTCTTCATTTTTGTGTCCAAATCAATTTTGGGACTGTTTAGAAATCTTCAACTTACAAAAATTAATTTTGGCCCACATCATAAAAATATAATTAGTCCAAATTCACAACCTAATTCTCATTAGTCTTGTTCTAAATAATATGAGATTCCTTTTTAATAACCTCAAAGATGTTTCTAGAAATACATACACATTTATATTGTACTGAATTGCTTTCATGTTAAAACAAAAGAAAGTAGTCCAGTCCTCTGTAACATATACCTTACTGGAAAAACTGACAACAATAAAACAAAGCAAATAAATTCAGTCATAGTCGACTTACTTTGAATCAAGAAGCTCCAACGCAGTCAGTGGATGCAAGGGAGGCCACTGCCGAAGCAATGAGTAAGTTTTAGCAAGATTAACCCATTTCCAGTTTGGGGCACTTACTAGTACTTTAGGAAGACAATTTGGGTGTTTGAGGCAATAATAACGTTTCTCCCACAAAAAGGCTTTATCTTCTTTAGAAAGTCTGCATACATAACAGAATTAGATTACTTCTCAGTGATATCATAATGACAGTTATAATCTCAATGATTAAAAATACAAAGAAGAGATTTTTCATTTTAGGACAGCCACTTTTTGGTAGAATCATTAATACTAATTTGGAATAGAAAAATAGAAAAAGAGCAAACACTACAAATTTACCCTAATTTGGGGAATAGAAAGAAATCATTCTGCCTCAATGAGAGAGTCTAAGTTACTTACATAAGTGAAGGATTATTTAGTTCAATAAAAATTTATTATGCTCTAACCAGATGCCAGGCACTAGAAATCAGAAACAAGTAGAGAACCCACTTTAAATGACAGCAAGAACTTCATGTTTATATAAGTATAATCCAATGTCATGGAAAAAACAAACGTCATAACAAAATTTTAGAGGATGATTATACAGTTCACATGAGGAATATTTAAAATAAAAAAGACTTATTTTGAAGATTCTAATTTAGTCTTAATGACAAATGTTTATGTGAATGAAATATTTTACTATTTTACTACCCATCCACTTTTGCACTGAAATGTGTTCATCTCATGTGGAGTACTGAAAAAACCTCAAATACTGCAAAAAGGTACACAGTGAAATCTCCTTCCAATTCCCCTCCCAGTGGCAACTGCCTAAAACTTGTCCGTTCTTCCAGAGATAGTCTATTTGTACAGAAGCATATACACAGGCAGACTTTTTTCTTCCTTTATGTTATGATAACACACTATATACACTCTTCTCCTTGCTTTCTTCATTAACATATCTTACATATCAGTACATATAGTTATAACTTTATTTTTCATAGTTATATAGTATTCTGTTAGCAAAGTATAACATAATTTAACCCTTATTGATGGGCATTCCCTATAGGTTTTACAGTAATCCACATAAATACTGCAATGAATATTCTTGTCTCTATAAGCAAATTAAGAAAGGGTTTTCTCCAAGTTATGTAAGTAACTGGAAGTGGAATCATTAGATCACAGGCTAGGTATATTATGACCTTTAATAGTATTTGCCAAATTGCTCTCCAAAAGTTTTTTAAAGTTCTGCCAACAGTATAAATCCCATTTTTCTGTATCTTCAACATTTTATATGAGACATTTTAATTTCCAACAATCGGATGTGCATGAAATGGTACCTTGTATCAAATTACATTTCCCTGATTACTGAGAGGTTGAGTAACTTTTCAGATATTTAAAAGGCACAGTATCTTTTCCAAAGAATTACCTATTCATATCTTTTGTCTACTACTGAGTTGTTGGTTTTTCTATTGATATGAAAAAGTTCTTTATGTATTAAGGAAATTATTTATATTTACTGTAAATATAGTTCCCAATCTATTGTTTGTCTTTTGACCATGTACAAAGTTTGACTTGTCACTGATTCTGTAACATCCTTCTATGTTGACAGATAGTAACTGCACTAGTGGGGATGAGGATTTGATAATATGGGAAACTGCTGAACCACTGTGTTATACATATGAAACCAATGTAAGAGTGTATATCAACGATACTTCCATGAAAGAAATTCAAGAAGTTTGACTTATACAAATTTCTAAAGTTTTATGTAGTCACATAGTCTTTTATATAATTAAAAGAGGAACAGCAAACTTTCTAGACCAAGAACATTACTAAATCATGAACTAAATCAGGGCATTTAATAAACCATTAACTTAAGCTTTACATTGTTAGGGATACCCAGGCAAAACAGAATCAAAAGAGCATACCCAAGTGATGAGTCTCTGTGAAGAATATCAAGAAGTTTCCCTTTTGTATCATTTTCCAATGTTTCTAAGTTGTGTTGCTGAATAATGCTTCTGTCAACTTGAGGAGAAGTATAAATGATATCAAATGTAGGAGAAGGAAAATCAACCTTAAAAATTTAACAGAAGTTGATCAAATTACAAGTGAATAGTCCACATATTTGCTACATTAACTTCTCGTCTTTGAGGAAATTAACTTTTTATCAGCCAACAGGGTGACTTTCAGACTGAATATTAAATTAATGCTTCTTATCCTTTTGTTGAAAGTGATTGCCACTGTTGCTTAATTGTCAATAACACATATACTGCTTGGGTTGGAATATGTACATTTTTACTATTTCTCAGAAATAGTAATTGTTTATTGACATTTAAATTGAAGGTAGACCCTATGATTGAAACAAGAATAGGTTTTTTTAGTAACAACCAAATCATGGTACACATGATGTCTCATGAAGATATTTAAATTTAAACCTCCCCAAATGTCAGGAAGTGCCATTACCTGTAACACTATTCTTTCCATCACACATCCTTTTTTGGGGACTGTTCCAGGAATGGGATTTGCATGTGATGAAGTCCAAAGATACAGAAGCTTAGTTCCACATGTTAAAAACCTTCACAAATGTAAACAGAAGGGTACTAGTGTTTTCATTTTCAAAAATTAATTTAAAACTCACAACACATAGTAATGGCTTGGTAATGTTAGTATTTAAACACTTGTAAGTATCTTCTACATAAAAAAATGTCTTTAAGAACATATCACGTGTCACTTCCTATAGTGTACTACTACTTTAGATAAATGTATTGAAGTATGGGGTTGGAACAAAGCGAGAGAAAATGAACTCATCTTGGAAGGAATGAGGTTGAAGATAGAACACAAAAGACTCAGTCACCTGCCTCAAAAGTGACTTTTATAACAGGAAGGTGAAGGATAGTCTTTGAAGATCAACTACCAGATGACTACATCTCAAGGTGGTAGTTTGGATTACAGAACTGCTCCTTGACTTTTACCATATGCCAAGAAAACCTGTATCTTCTTTGTAACAAAGCACTAATCATTTGAGATGAGAAGTTACATCTGTGGTTTAGACCTTTCTTCTATAAAGAGCCAGATATCAAATATTTGGGGCTTTCTGGGCTGTACAATTTCTGTCAGAGACTCAACTCTGCTGTTGTAGTGCAAAAACTGCTGTCAGTACAGCAATACATAAATGTGTGCTGTGTTCTAATAAAACTGTATTTATAAAAATCAGGCAGTGGGCTGGAGTATGCTGACCCCTGCTGTAGACTACCATTTTATGGCCTACTTATAAATACTCATCAATAAGGATGCTGATGTATCTTCACACAGAAGAAATTTCTGAAAAATAATGAGATACATAAAAGCAGGAAACTATAAACTTTATCAAACTTTGTTCAGTTTATATTCAAACAGCAAATATTCTTCCCAAAACTAGACTCCAGTCTTAATGTTTTCTTGCAAGTTAAAGCTCTAAATCTTTGACATATATCATCATTTATACCCTAACCGTCAATTAATTATTTTAAGGTAAATAGATATTATTTCATTCATAAATACTTCTATATATCTCTAAATGATAATCATTATTTTAAAGGAAGTACAATACCATTACCATTCCTAACGTAATTAACAATACTTAACAGTTACTTAAAGTCATCAGCTATCTAGGCAGTATTCAATTTCCTTAATTGTCTCATATTTTTTTTAACAGTTCGCTCAAATTAGGATCCAAGCATGGCCCAACACTTGCATGTGGTTGATATATCTCTTTACTACTTTTTAATTTAAGGGCCGACGAACTCCAGCCTGTCGCCTGGCTTTGTAAATAAACTTTTATTAGAACAAAGCCACACTCATTTATGTATCTATTTCTGCTTTTGCCTTTGTGACAGAGACTGTAAGACTTGCCAAACCTAAACTACTTCTACCCAGTCCCCTTTACAGAAGTTTGCCGACTCTTGTTTTAATCTGTAGTCTTCCTCTCTTTTTTATCCCCTACCATCTGCTGCAGAAACCAAGCCTTTTGTTCTGAGAATTTTCTGTAGCCTAGATCTTTACTGACTGCATTCATCTAGTGTCATTTAGCATGTCTCTTTATCCACTGTATTTTCTGTAAAGTAGTAGTTAGATTCAGAGGCTTAATCTGACTCAAGTTTACTTATCTGGCAAAAATACTTCAAACTTTATAGGTGGCACTGTATACAACTTCCTATTGCATCAAACAAATAGGCATACTTTATTAGGCTTATATCTCTCTGTTGTTAAGATAATTAGTTTGTCTGCAGTGTGCCATCAGTTTAAAACACCCATTATAAAGTTCTGGAAAAGTTAATCACTTAATGGCTTTAAACAGGCATTGATAATCACTGCTTAAATCCATGCTTCTCTACCAAGAGAGATTTTGCCTGCAGTGGACATCTGGCAATGTTTGAAGACATTTTTGGTTGGTGACTAGGGGGTACTACTGGTATCTAGTGGGCAGAAGCCAAGGATGCTACCGACCTCCTACAATGCATTAGGAAGACTCTTCATGGTCTCATGGAATATATTATTACTTAAAACAAATCAAAATAGTCAGCTGGAAAGCCAGACAGATTATACTATCCCAATTGCTATTAGCAGGCTCAAAGCTCAAAAGGAATTCCTTTACCTCTAAGGATCAATTAGATCTGCACACAAGTGGGACTTTTGGAGATTAAAGTACCAGGAGCCCACAGCACTAAGAGTAGATCAATCAGATGAAGAGAAGGGAATAATGTGCAACTGTAGAATCTCTGAAACTGGAGAAAGATGGGAAATGAATGAGAAGACAAAAAATGGAGCTCTTTTATTAATATCAAGGGAAACTATGCCAGGAGTATTATGGCAATGACAGAGTGCTTTGCACAAATGACAGCTAATGAGTGAACTGGCTGCTGCTTTTCTCCTGGAACAGTGAATGGCAAACAACTGCTTGAATACTCATATAAGTATGTTCAAACAAGAGCAGAGAAAATCTGGTTTCCTCTAATGGGTGTCTCTGAAATGACCTCCTTTTATCACATTGGAAAAACTGAGGCAGCTCATTATCTCACTTATGTCACTGTTACCCACCCTGTTCTCTAGCCAATTCTGATGCTGCAGTATGTCCACAGGAACTCACCATCACAACCCAGAAACACTTACCGTTTAAAGTCAAAAAGAGGTAAAGAAACTTTGCCCAGAGCTTCTGGACCTTTTCTCTGCTTATTAGAATCAGGGGAACTTCCACTGCTTTGATTTAAAATTCCAAAAAGAGTAAGGTGAAGAAGTGATTCTAATGGCAACTGTGATATCTGGATGGGAAAAATGATTCTAGGGAAGGAAAAAGGTATTAATAGAAAAACAAATTAGATCTAACATGAAGTTTTACCTTTTAATGAGACTGACAATTTTAGATATTTTATTTGGCTTATCAAATAATCTTTAATCCTGATAACATTTACTTAAGTCGCAAGCTTGGCTAAATGTATTATAGAAATCTTAAATAAATTGCAAATATATAGCATTTTTCTTCAAAAATCTTTTATTGCCAAGACTTGCAATGTCAATTTTAAGTCTGAAAGGATACATAAGGACAGCTGTGGTCACTCTGAGGAGCCATGAGGTGGCAAGTGAAAATAAAGTGACACTTTTTTACCCTACACTGATTTTTGTATTATTTGTTTTCACAGATGTGTTATTTTTTATACTAAAAAAAAGAAAAATAGAAAACCATTTAATAAATGAAAAATAAGTAAAAAGTACTGCAATTGCCTGAATAAATAATGAAGGCATCCCCTTAGTTTAAAAAAGAATATTTTTAAAATACTAACAGTGAAAAATACCATCTTATACATGGATTTAAGTTTTTTAAAAATTTCTTAATCCAGAAGTAAGCATCATATATATATATATATACAGCATCACAGAATAAGTACTAAGCAATATTATAAAACACCACCTTTCTAGAATTATATGTAAATTTATATTTTTAACGACAAAAGTCTAAGAAGAATTAATGATGTTTCTGAAATTTAACAATATGTAGATTTTAAAAAGTATTTCAGATTTTTAAATGAGAACTGCAGTTTGTTTTATAGAATCTGATCTAAAAGATACCTTAAGATTTAAGAATTTAATGAACTTTAATGGAAATTATAATAAAAATGAAAGCTAGGATGCATATCCAAAAAAAGAGAGAGCATACTGAAAGAAGAAAAAGCCAAAAATTTCACTTACAGTTCATCCCATTTAATAAGATAGAAGAAATTCTTGTAAGTGCCAACCTTCTTTGATTGAATAGGTTTAAAAAGATCCTTTCCATTGTGAGACAGGGAACATATCAAGTAATATTTTTCATAACTGAGAAAAGAAAGAGTTTGATTTTTACTTGATAACACAAATTAACTAATACAAATACTTATCATTAGCTATTCTTCCCTAAAAGTGACTATCATTTGAAATAATTTGGTTGCCATTCATTTGAATTTCCGGAAAAATATCTGAATTAAAAATTGCAAATTCTATAAAAGTAGATAAGAGGTATAGCAAAGGGAGCACAGAAGGGAACCCTAAGTGCCAGCCTAAAGAGGTCATCATGATACCGGCTGGAAAATTTATCCAATTTTGTGCTTAGTTACTACCTTTAGATTTTAGTCAAATGACACTGAATAATTATTCATTTCTAGATAAATTCTAGGAAGAAATAGTATAGGCACTATCTTCCCTAGTTGCCATTTTCCTTTGCTAAGCCACTGAAGTACAGTGAGTTAAGCATATTAATGGTACATGTGTCTGACTTGCACTGAACCAGCCTTTCTAATCCATTAGGAGGCTTCAATTAATGGGGACAGATACTGTTACTGTTCTCTCCTTAGACAGCAATGATTTGGCCCCATATTGCCACAAGCACAAAGCTGGTTAGATACAAGCAGGCAATCTGGTAGGACAGGAATCTTAGATTCAAAAGAACTATATTATATTAACTTACTGTTACACTTACATGTTACCATTTTGTTCTTATATACAATTTATTAATCATTCTAAATATATTTCAAATCTAATCTCACTGGTTCACAAAACACCACTAGCTATTAGATTGCTCTCTCCACCTCATTCTATTTTTCCCTCCTTACTTCAGGATTTAACAAACTTTCTCTCCATCTTAATTATCACTGCAGTTTTCTATATTGTTCCACTGAGTATCTGTTCTCACTAGTGTCCCTGAAGTTACTGGTGTGTATATATGCACATGCATGGAGGATGTGGAGGGTATTATATCTGTAACTACCTAAAAGAATGAAAGACCTTCAGAAAGCAGTAGTAGTACTCATTTTAATGCCAGTTCCAGGAAGAACTGATTTTTTTCTGCTGCCTTGTTTACCTCTGAATCCCTATTAGTAAGAACACTGCTCGCAAATGGTTCTCAGTAAATATTTACTGAAAGAATATGCCACTTTCAGATAGTTATACATTTTTAAATTATTTTATTTATTTGTTTAATCTAAAACTCAATTTAGGCAGAATTTGTATTTCATATTTCTTCACTAGGTTTTACCTTATTTTACAGCATTAATCTACTATGAAGCTATTTCATTAAAAATATTTGATTCAGACTTTTCAGTTTATATAGTCATTTCCAAATATGCTGAAGTTTCCAAATACATTGAAGTCAACTTGATGACATTACAAAAAAATTAAAAGGGATAAAACTATACTAAAAGTTCAATAGAAGAAATATGTTCTTACAGACTTCAAAGCCTAGCAATCAGTAAACTGTAAACTACTTAAAAGGAAAAATAAACACATGCTGAAGTCTAATCCCATTACACTGTTTCAAATTACCCTGGTTCTAAAGAAAGGCAGGAACAGCAGTCATAAATTAGACTGACCTATTAATTAGCATTTGCTCTTATTAAGCTTAAACATGTATTTTCCTGCCTTTTTTTTCATATGTAGTAGGAGTGATTTTTTTTTACTGGAACAACTTCAAACATCTAGTTTTTATGAAAACCACAATGGTATCTGAGGATTCCTGTACCACCCATTTAAATACCAAGATGACAGCGGACACTGACATTTTAACAAGATTAGAATAGCTGTAGGTAAAGTACATATTTTCTTTTAAGCAGTTACTTACTTTGATACCCAGTTACTAGAAATTCCATGTGCTGCAAAAATTGTAAATTGGAGCTGTTCTGTTGTGGTCCATGCTTCCTTGATGCTCTTCTTACCTTGGCCACAGTCTGTAGAACTCTTACCAGAATTTGCATGTAGTCTCAGAAGATCATAAACTGCTGCAGTTAATTGGTCCAGGCTTACTTGAACAGGGTTTCCAGATTTCAGGGAGCCTACGTTTAAAGAAACTGTTAATGTAATTCTCTGAAAAAGTGACAATTTTACAAAAATTTAAGAACTTAAAGACATACCCATAGCTGAACCTTTGCTAGTGTCTCCTCCTCCAGATAGTGAAGTCATCTGCATACATACAAATTGGTCAGAAAACTGCACATAATATAATGGAATATGCTTACCTTTAATTTTAACACATTTAATTAAATGTTATGTCAAAGAAACCTTTTCTCAGGGAAGCCTCCCACAAGTGTCTGCAGAATCAAAATAATTTAAAAAATGCAAAAGAAAGTAAAAATTCAAAAACAAATAAACAGATGATTTTTAGTACTAACATCTTAAGAGTAACTGAAAATTATTGCAAAATATAGAAACTCAACAAAATCTGTCTCATTAAACCAACTTAGTAAGATTTGAAACCAAAAGCGATATACATTTTAATACAGTATTTTATTTTCTATTAGGTACTCCACTATTAGCACAATACAAACATCTTCAACTGGAACTCTACATATTACCATTTAGTGCCTCAAAAAAGCTCTTGTAATTATTTAAATTGAATTGTCCTCTCTGTTCCTTTATCCATCAAATGAATGAATTGAAGCCTCAGACTAGTACCAGGGTAGTTGATAATATGTAATTTCACATATACTTTTTAATTTCTAAAAACAAGCACATAATAAGAAAGAAAAAAAGATCCAAATTTCTGTATACTATATGGATAGGCTTTCTGTGAGAATAAATGGAATGCACTATATTCTAGCTATCTGTTAAGAGGCATATCATCAATACAACTTTTCTTTCCTTTAAATTTATCATGTCTTATGATCCACCTTCTCTCATCCTTTCAGAGCTATGAATGAAGCTACTCAAATCCCCATGGAAATACCATGGGTAGAACTTTTACTAAAAAGCAACAGTATGATATCAAGAGAGAACTTCGAACCTGGTTGTTGCTGAGATAATAAACTACTACCGAAGGTTCTGGGTCTTTTTAACAGGGAGAAGATAAGAGTCCAAGTAGAATTTCTCCCAATAACAATCATGGACATTTCCATCCAGAGGGAGAAACGGCAGACCATTCAGATCCTTCAAGCTCAGTATCTACCTTAAAAACCCCAACCAACTCATTAATGCCAGGGTTCCTTGTCTACACACAAAAGCTTCATAATTTGGTGTCTTCCTATTCAATGTCAACACGCACAAAGCTCTTCCAAGACAAACCATCTCCTCTTAGGAATCCCCCACCCTACCAAGTACGTAAATCAATTCAATTCAAAAGTAAAAGCCAAAGTTAAAATGGTAACATTTTGTCTGGCAGAAGTAAAAATCTCCCAGTTTAAATGACAGATGCTCCCTTAAGTATATATTTTTATGTAAGAAAATGCTAATCACTAAAAAATACTCACATCAGCACTTTTACTCCTTGGAAGATTAACTGCTCTCTTTAGCTTTTTTACTGATTCTGTAATGGCAAGAGTCTCTACACCATCTAAAGAACTGCAGATTTTTCTTACAGCTTTAATTACTTGATCTACTGCTCGGTGCTGGTTCTTTAAAAACAAAAAGTAAAATAAACATAAGTATGTGAATTTAAAGGATCAATTTCAGAGACACCAGACATTTTAGATGTGCCTAAGGACAGATATCCTTTAGTCTTTTGTGATTAAAAAAAGAAACAATATAGCTTTTCAATTATACGGTTTACTTTGAATAGAAAAAAGCAGGCCTAGTTAATTTTCACTTTGCCTGATAGAATTATTCATATGTAAATGCCAACTAATTTCATATTATAATCAGAAAAAAGGGCAAAAAATCACTAACAGATTACTAGAACATTTTTTTTAACTTGGGGTTAATTTTATTCTCATTGGGGAGTAATTTCCACAATAAAAACATCAACCTTTCTCCCCCTCATGCAAAAATTTGCATCAGAAGCCAAGTTCTTCAGAGTTTGATCACATATTAATAATACTGGGCAATACTAGAAGTCAGTCAGCTTTTAAGCAACACCAGCATCTACACAACCATTATTTTTTCAGTTCTGTCTGATGAAGAAACTTCCTAGACAATAATCCCTCTGTACCAGTCAACCAATTGATTTAACCATGACTTGTAAGTATACATGTACAAATATATTATAAAATCATTTACCTGATGAGAATAATTTAAAAAACCTTCTCCATTACCCCATCATTGTTTTAAAGTACATGTCTCATTAGGAAACATTCTTATATAGTGAATTACTTTTTCAAACATTTATTCCAAACTGATATGCCAAGTACTGTTAAAATGGGCTGAAACTCAGTACTAAACTATCCCTTAAAAAACTAAGAATTTTCCATCCGTGAAGCTTGACTACCATAAACTGAATGTTCCCTCACCTTCATGCTCAAATGAAAGCACTTCATTTTCTCAAACACCCAACTTCCTTGCAGTTCTCAGGGCCTGACAGTTCATGCAAAAACCTTTCCAGTTTTGAGGTTCATACCATTCTCCTATACTATTTTCCATCATTTTTTTGATGTGCCAGTTTTCAATTTACTGTCTATCAGTTTCAAACCCACCCTTCTTTGGTCTACTTTGTGATACTGGAAGAGATGATAGAAACATTTCTCCTTTGCTAGCTGGCATAATGTTAGGTTTGTTTGTTTCTTTTTCAATAGCAGGCACCTAGGGACACTCAAAGGCAATAGCAGCATAAGACACTTCTCCATTGGGGTTCCACTCCTCCATTTTTCACTTCAGCAATGGGATCCCAGTGGTCCTCAAAGACCAATTTCTTTGCCACAGGCAACCTTTGTGTTCCTATGATAGCCATACCCTCTTTAATGAGTATGAATTTCAGCCTGGCGTTGAAGGAAAGTCTCTATCTTAAGTCCTTAGAATTCCTTCACTATCCCTTGTTCCTCAACCTAGAGTTGATGGCTGCTTTTTTGCACCTGTTACTTCCGCATCCCCTGAGAGCAGGTAATAGCAAACTTTTTTTTCAGGCCAGATAGTAAATCTTTTAGGCTTTGTGAGCCATACAGTCTCTGTCACGATTCAACTGCTGTTAGGGTATGAAAACAGATACAGATAATACATAAACAAATGAGCATGGATATGTTCCAATAAACTTTTATTTAAAAAAAAAGGCAACAGGCCAGATTTATTTACAAAAAATGCAACATACCAGCCATAATATGCCAACTCCAGGTTCTTTTAACCCTTACAGTAATTAACTATCTTTTACTAATTAACAATTCTTCAAATTTCCCTGTTCAAGTAACTAATATAGTTTCTGTCTTCGGACCTGGCCCCTGACTGACCTACTGCCACTGACATGTGATCATTTCCCCCACTGCATACCGTATTTCGCTCTGGATATTTATCTGACTTCCTACCCCTATTGTAAAATAAGCCTCAGTTATATAAACATCCATGTGGAAAATTCATAGCATTTTCAACTCTGAAACTGTACCTATTAGAATCTTAACTGTAATATCATACTCTGATCACAACCTCCTTTGCTTCCAAGCCCTTACACCCTCATTCTGACCAAACCTGTTCTCTGAGCCCAGAGAGTTCTCGTCTCTGTTTCCTCTACCAGGAAACTGAGTACTTCTCAAAAAAATCTGACAACTGTAGTTTCAATAGTCAGGAGGAACCCACATGCCACTTAACATTCCTTTTACCTGTTTCTCACTCAGCCCTTTTCAACTCCCCTTAGAACACAAAGCCAAACCGTTAATCCTTGACTCAAACCACTACTATCACCCTTACTACTTTTTTTTTTAACATACAAACAGCCTTTATTGTTTGCAACAGGAAGTGGGAGAAAAGGGGACATGACAGGCTCTGCTGCTGCCCTCAGAAAGTCACCCTAATTTCTTTTTAGTAAGATAAATTAATATCTTGTATCTTGAAGACTAAGGCTGAGAGGAATCAAAACCTGCATTCTTCTTGCCATCCCCTAAAACCTACTTAAGAGAAATTAAAACATACGTCCACACAAAGACTTATACATGAATGTTGGTAGCAGCATTATTCACAATAACCAAAAACTGTAAATAGTCAAAATGCTGGTTATTTGGTGATTGGATAAACAAAATGTGGTATACATCAGCAATTAAAAAAGGAACAACTATGGAAATATACTACAACATATATACTACAACAGAGCTCAGAAACAGTATGGTACATGAAATAAATCAGATATAAAAGATTACATAAGGTATGATTCTGTTTACATGAAATATCCATTAAAGGAAAATCTATCAAAACAGATCAGTAGTTGTTTGGGGCTGGGGCTGTGAAAAGGAATAGGGAATGACTGCAAAGTAGCACACGGAAACTTTTGGGGAGAAATGAAAATGTTCTAAAACTAGATTGTGGTAATGATCATACAACTCTATGCATTTACTAAAAGAATCACTGAACTGTATACTTTCAATGGGTAAATTTTATTGTGTATAAATGATATCTCAATAAAACTGTAAAAAAATATAGCGAATAAGTATGATAAAGAGTTACTATTTTAGTTAAGATGGTCGGTGAAGAGCTCTCTAGTAAGACAACATTTGAGCACAGACCTTAGTAAACTGAAAGGGTAAACCATGCAAGGATCTGGGGGAAGAGCATTCAATGTAGAGGAAACAAGTATAAGAGACTTAGTTGAGGAGCATACCTACAGAGCAACTAGAACAAAGGAGAAAAGTAGGAAGGAGGCAGATCACCTAGGTAATGGGTCAGAATGTACAAGGGTCTGAAGACACAGTTAGGAATTTGAATTTTACTGAGATAATAAATAGGATTCTGAGTAAAAGAGTGGTATGGTTTAGAACTTTTTTAAGGGTTTATACATTTATTAATCTTTTCAAAGAACCATCTTTTGGCTCTGATTTTCTCTTTGCTTTCTGTGCTTTTTTTTTTTTTTAAATAAACTTTTTGTTTTGGAGTAACTTCAGATTTACAGAAAAGTTCAAAAATAGTACAGACAGTTCCTGTATAACAATGAAAGGAAACTGGGTTAAGTAACTTCTTACATAACCATGTTATATTTGTCAAAACTAAGACATTAACACTGGTACATTACTATTAACTAAACTGCAGACTTTACTCAGATTTCACAAGTTTTTCCAATGGCTTTTTCCTCTTACAGGATACCACACTGTATTTAGAGATTTATTTTTAAAAAATCATTTCGATTGCCTGTGGAAGACACACTATAGAAGGATAAGTGTAGAAGCCAGAAGACCAGTAAGGAATTATTTTACCTACTGTAATTGACTAGGATTGTACTTTGGGTAATGATGAAGAGCAGTCACATTCTGAATGTATTTTTAAGGTGGAGCTGACACGAATTAAATTGAATGTGGTGTATGAAAACTTTTTTTCTTGAAAAATCAAATATGACTCCAAGGTTTTGTCCTGAGCAAGTAGAAGGGAACAGTTGCCATCTACTAAGAAGGGGAAGACTTACGAATAGATATGAAGGACAGTATATAGTTTGTATATCTTAAATTTTAGATGTTAGTTCATCAGACATTCTTTTAAAAAAGTAACAGTTATTTGAATCTGTAGTTGAGGGAAGAGGTTAAGGCTGCAGATAGAAATTTCAGAGTCATCAGAGCATGACTCTTGATTTAAAGACATGAGATTATTTAAAGACTTGAGATTATCTAGTATGTGAATAGAGAGAGAAGTCCCAGAACTGCGCCCTGAGGTATTCTCATGTTATAGATCAGAAAGATAAGGCGATCATAAGGAAGAAGCC
The DNA here is from genome assembly GCF_030020395.1 of Manis pentadactyla. Taxonomy (NCBI): domain Eukaryota; kingdom Metazoa; phylum Chordata; class Mammalia; order Pholidota; family Manidae; genus Manis; species Manis pentadactyla. The sequence continues at coordinate 56,703,650 of NC_080027.1, forward strand.
ACAAGTGACAGAGAGAATATAGTATGCACCGGAAGTAGGAGAACCAACAACACAATGACCTAGAGGCCATGTTAAGTGTTTCAAGAAGGAAGAAACAATAAATTCTACCAATAGGATAGAAAAGTTCAGAAAAATGAAGACTAAGAATTTATTACTGGAATCATGACCATGGAAGTTCTTGATGATTTTAAGTGCATTTTTAGTGAAATGCTGAGACTAGAAGGCCTGACTGTAGTGGGTTCATAGAGAATGGGAAGAGAGGAAGTGGAAGCAACAAAAGCACACTAAGTTTCAGGAGTTTTGTTGCAAGGAGAATAGAGAAGTGGGGTATTTGTTGCAGGGGAATGTGGACTTCTTGTTTTATTTTAGGATGATACACTCAGAGAGATATTTAGGGAGATATACCCAAGGGTCAGTCTTTGAAGTTCTTTTTCTCTACTTGCAATGATTTTCTTGGTGATCTCATTCATTCAGTCTTATGGCTGCAAAATACCATTTATATTCTGATGATTCCTAAGTTTATTATCTCCAGCCTGAATCTCCTCCATTAAATCCCAGACTGCCTACTCAACATTGTTATTTGGATGAATTACAGTCATCTCAAACATAATGTTCAAAGCTGAGTTTCATACACTCCTCCTAAACCTATTCCTCTCAGTTTTCTCTACCTCACTAAAAGGCAACTCCAAATTTCCAAATGCTCTGGTAGAAAATATAAGAGTAATCCTGAATTCCTCCTTGTCTCTTATGTTCCACATTCAATCTGTCAGTAAATCCTCCTAGCATTAACTTCAAAATGTGTCACAGAGTTCAACTCCTTCTCACCTCTCACCATTTGTACTGTAATCATGCTGGTCCATGGCATCATCTCTCCTGTGGCTACTAGCAAAACATCTTCCTAATTGATTTATTTGTTTTCACCCTTACCCCCCTCCCTCACTGTTCCAGCTACAAGGACCTAGTAGACCTTATATATACTAGGCACACTCCTCTCCAAATAACCAGATAGCTTCTTCCTTCCCTCTCCCAGTTCCTTACTCAAATTCATCTTCTCAATGAGGCCATCTCTGATTACCTTATTTGAAATTACATTACCCTGCTCTTTTATTTTTCTCTATAGCACTCACCACCTGATATACCATGTATTTTGCTAGTTTATTGCCTGTCTTTTCCAAATGGAATCTAAACTAAGGGTAGGGACTACAGTTTGTTTTCTTCACTCCTATATCCTCAGCTCCTACAACAGCACCTCACAATGAGGAGATACTCAAATATTTATTGTATAAATGAATATATTTAAATGCTGGTAAAAATGTACTAGAATCTGGAAGTCTTCCTACACTATTTCTTTTTTTAGATCTCATTATCAAAAATCTTACCAATTTTATCTCTTAAATATTGTTAATTCCTTTCTTTTTACCTTCACCACTCATTCTTTCACTTAAGACTACTATAAAAAACCTTCTTAAAACCATTTCAACAAGCCCTAAATCTCACTTCCACAGCACGGCCAGAGTGATTTCAGAGCTTGGGACTAAACATGTTACCCATCCCACCCCACTTCCTACCCTGAGGTACAAAAAAATACCTTAAATGAATAGAGCAGGAGTCAGCAAACTTTTTTTGTAAAACGGCAAATAGTAAAAAGTTTAGGCTTTGCAGGACATATGTTCTCTGTCCCAACTACTAAACTCTAGTACAAGAGCACAAATGCAATAATGGAAAATACATAAACAAATGGGTATGGTTATGTTCTAAAATAGTGTTATTTACGAAAACAGGAAGTGGACTGGATATGGCCCCCTGATGTAGAGGATAAAATTCCTTAATATGGATTAAAAGGTGGTAATTTATGTATGGACATCTCCAATGCCATCTCCCAACAGTCACTTAAATACTTTATACTCTATTACAGAAGTGCTTATACTTCCACATATGTATGACACCTGTGTGCTTTTGTTCACATACCCTTCCCAACTACATCCTTTAGTTAACTCATACTGTTTAAGACTTGGCTCAGGCAACATCCCTTCTTAGAGGCCTTCCTTGAACACTCAAGTTGGGAGAGGTGCCCATCTTTCACCTCCCAAAGAACCTCAATGCGTACCTCTATACTACATTTACTATACTATACTAAAATTTTAAACCCCTCATTGATAGTTTTAAGTCATGATAGGTGAAGAACTAGGTCATTCATTTTCATAACTCCAGCATCAAGCATATAGTAAGCATACAATAAATGCTTTTGAATTGAACTGAAGGTTCCTCTAGCTTAAGTGAGAATAACCTATATCAACTCAAGTATTACTGAGAATTGTTAATAAGCTGGGTCAGAAAACAAGTCATCAAACATCAACATCAAGAATGTAACTTAAATAGATCTTCTAAGTATTTAATCCAACACCAACACTAGCATTAAGAGAGAACAGAGACAAGAATCTTTAACTCATCATGCCAAAATGTTGATTAACTTACTTCAATCTGAAGAGCCAGTTCCACTTGGCTGTGATAAGAACCTAGAAGTTCTTCAAAAGGGTGCCTGAAATAAAGAGCAGCTATTGTGGTTGACAGAAACTATTAAAAAATGATTTTTTTAGTCACCAAAATAAATGGTTTCACAACCAAAAGCAAAATTTGAAAATCTACAATTAATGCTTTAAATGCCACACCTTGTCATGACTTCTTTATAAGGTTTTTCTATTTGATGCAGGTATTTGTTTAAATCCACAGGGGTTTCATCATCTTCTGCCTAAACAAACATATACACACAAATGTTTACCAAAAAATCAAACCCATTCTTTGGTCTTTCTATTGCCAAATTAAATATGGTTAATTTATGATGTGTATGATAAATTCTTGAAACAAAAGTGATTTTTCAGAGCTGAGGCTAAATATTATTAGAATTAATTATTTTTTATAACTGACTCAGAAAAAGGCAAATCAATATTCTGAAAAAAACCTGTTTTATAAATGGAAAAACATAAATGCTTTTAAATTTAGTTTCTGATATATAGATAATTCCCAAAGTTATATATATAGAGGAGAGAGAGCTAAAAACACTTTTAAAGATAGCTGACAGTCAAATGAAGGTAGAATAGGGACCAGATGCAAAAGAGATTATCTGAATTACCTGTATTATTTTTTCTAATGATAACAAAGCCCCCCCAATGCCCCCAATAAACGAGGTACAGGTCTCTACTACTGTAAGTCCTTACTATGCAAATATACTGAAGGACATCAGTATTTAAGAAATGGAAAAAAGAAGTTACTAATGATTGCTGAGATGTACTCAATTTTGTGAAAATTTCTACCCCAGTGAAATAAATTCTACCTAACATAGAACCAAAACCTAGTAAAAAGGTAGAAACAACTTATTTTCCATCCAAAATTCTACCAATGAAGAATATTCTTTAGAGATTAAAATTCATCAAGTATTTATACGATAATAAAATGGCCTTATTTTCTGCATTCCATTCTGCTTTACTACCTTCAAAAAAAAGTACTGTACTTTTAAAACAGACAATCAGTTTTCATTTAGTGAGAAATTTGGGATTTTTCTCAGTTTGGTGCAAAGATCAATGTAGATCTTTTGTTCCCTCAACCATATTCAGTATTCAAAATCTTTCCTTCTTATTTTTCCTTGACTGATCATGACCTTTTCATTCTTGTGTAAAACTATTACGAATCAATCTTTCAAGTCCTCTACCTTGATTTTCAAATATGCCTCCAGCTCTATGTTACCTAAACCTCCATGACTGAAAATTTCCCCCCATCTGCTGAAAAGACTTCTACTGAGGTTAAAAAACTCTTCATTCCAAACCATTCACCAGTTCAACCCACAAATCTTAGAGACTGTGCAAACTGCAAATTGGCTAATTAGCAGAATTATTCAAATTCAACCAAAAAATGAAATTCAGTTATAAGGTACACACTTACTGTTCGGGCCAGATTTTGACACATTGCACTCAAGGTCAAAAGTTGTAGTTTAATCTCTGTGTCCCATTTTCGACAATTTTGAATATGTTCATGACTTCCAAGGCAATGATTACTGTTAAAATATATTAATTACTCATCAATGTTATTCTCCTCAATCTAGAAATTATAGAGGTGAGAGTAAAATATAATAAATTGTATCGGCATCAGAAATTGAAGAAAATGGTAAAATACAGAGATAGTTTTTTAACCAAGTGTGAGCATTTAAATAAAGAATAACTCATCTACATGAGAAGAGTCAAAATACAGAAGATGAAGACAAAGAAGAAAATAAAAGAAAAATAGGGACAGGGCATTTCTACTAGCTTAAGGGAATGAAATCTGTAAATAACTAGATTAAAAGCTAGATACAATAAATTACCTGGTTCAGAAAAAGATTCATATAATGATTACTTCAAGCAACTAAAAGGAAATGACAGATGACCACTGTATACAAAGTAATAGTGCATGCTACAAAAGGAAAATGGACTCTATAATGATGTGACTATTGACTCTTGGCAGAAAGTGAAAAAACATTAAATTCACTTATCAACCAATTGCCCACCATTCTTCCCATCTGAGATTATAAGCTTCTTAGGGCAATTATCTCTGAAATCTCTCCACTGTCTTAGACATGTCTTACACAAAGCCTAAGACATATTGTATATATCTTATATATTATTTCATGTAATTTATTGATCCAATCAAGTGGGACACAATGAGTGTATTTTTGGATTACGAATTTACCTTGAAATTTTTCTAATTAAAGCTAATTAACAATGAAATTTCCAAAGCTGTTGCTCTCAATAATTAAATGAATAAACTTACTTCTGCAGCACTTCCTCTTGACCACAAACTTTCAGAACATAGCTGCCAACATCTACTTGATTCAAGTCATCATGCACCCAGCAAACGGCTTGCATTATAATGATTTCTACAGTAGAACTCACTGTAAAGGAGTTAGTCATCATTTTCATTTTGCTTATTTAACTCTAAGTATACACTTAATCAAACTATTTATTTTAATCTAAGATAGCACTATACAAGAGAAATATAATACAAGTCACACATACATAATTTAAATTTTTCTAGTGGCCACATTGTAAAAAGTAAAAAGAAACAAGTGAAGATATTATCAGTTTTATTTAATCTGATATATCCAAAATATCCTTTCATCAGGTTATAACCTGTATTTAAAAATTATTAAAGAGATAACTTACATTCCCTTTTCAAAATAAGTCTTTGAAATCCAGTGTGTTATTTTACAGTACATTTCAATCTATACTAGCTGCATTGCTAGTATTCAAAATGCCACACGTGGCTAGTGGTTAACTGCAGCAGACAGGGAAGACCCTAAGTTAAGAAAGCCACCTCCCTATTACAGACTCCTCCAAAACAAATGACATTTAGCAGTTACCTAGCAAATAATGATTCAAACCACATCATAAGGAAAAAGAATCAACATTTCAAATGCTTGACATTGGCCTGATAAATTTTCCAAAGAAAAATAAAACTATATCAAGTAGGAAGAATTGTTCAATTATCATTCTTGGCAATAGCTGGGTATTAGTATTGTAACACATTAAAAACTAAAGTAACCTTTTAAAGTAACCTGTATTTAAAGCTCTTATGGTCAATTTAGAAGACAGTGATTACACTCAAACTTCATGAAAATCAACAGCCCATAAAACCTCTATCCAATACAATGGCTATGCTTCTTCTGAATAGTCAATGTGTGCTAACACTTGACATTTGAACACAGAAATCACTTCTGCTATAATGTGGTTACATTTCTTAACAAAGATAAACATTATAAACCTGCACATTTACAAAGAATCAAATAAGCATTTAAAAAAAATTTTTTTAATTAACCAGATCTTGATATATCAAGTCAAAATTGGATACAAATTGAAACATTTATCATCAATGTTTACTCATGCTTATTTCAGTCAAAGGGCTTACTGACTTCTTTTTTCTTCAGTTTTGGTATTAATTCTTACTGCAGTCTTAAACTATGCTTCAAACCAAAATTTAAATTATGTTAAAAAAAAAATTAACCTCTTCCTTTAGAAACTAAAGGAATGATCGTTATAGTTGGCTAACATTTTTGTTTCAAAGATTTATATTTTTCCAAGGGTCCTGAAAAGTGCAAAGCTATAAAGAAACTATTCAAAAATTGGACATATTCTTCATTATAGATATTGAAGAAAAAAATGGCATAATTCTTAGGCCAAGATATTATAGAAATACAGGATTTTATCTTACTACTGGAATCCCATTAAATAATATAATTGTTAAAATCAATAAACTATGAATGAAAATAAAAGTAGTTTTTAAAACTCTAACAAAAGATTTCCTACAAACTCTGGGGATACATCTTTAGAAAGGATACCCACATATCAAGTTTGGAAGGGAAAGTTAGAATCAAAGAATTATCTTCTCCTTAGAGGAGCTTAGCAAGATAAATGGAATTTCAATTTCACAGGTAGCCCTTTACAAACAAGAATTTCAATTTCACAGGTAGCCCTTTACAAACAAGCATTCTTCTTGCCATAAAATGAAAAAAGAAAATAAGAATTGGAGTATAAGAAGCCTTTCTAGCTAATGCTTGGAGGCCATGGCCAACGGCTACTGATTAACCAAAGTTACTTGGCATTTTTCAGAGAAATATGTAGTTGCAAAGGTAAACTGTTTCCCATGAGTCCTAACAAGAAAACTATCCATATGAATGCCAATTTCTTGAAAAGGGTAACAAATCAATGTTAAATATTTTACAACACACACAAAATATTTTTTAAAGGCTACCTAATGATAACAGTCTGTTAATTAAAAGAATGATAATATTAACATTTTAAGCATTTTCTTCTTAATCAGAGAAAATAAACTGGTTGGGGGACTACAAACCTACCATCACATGTAAAAGTAACTGGTAGTTGAAATCCTTCAATTTCAATGCAGACCTTCACGCTAGCATTTTCTCCACATACGTTTCTTTGCACTGTGACTGGACTTAACAAATACCCTGGGTTTGTATAGTGATTGGTAAATGGAAAGTTGGCCTTCAATCTGTTCACAAGAAAGAAGAAATTAAATTATTTTTTTAAAAGCTGCATTTGAGGGTCCTATACAAAACTTTGCATGCTTATAGCCATTCAATTGTGTGTTTTTGTCCAATTCTTGAGCAGTTCATGAGAACTGGAATGAACAGACCCCTGTCAAAACTCCAAATACCAGCATCTGCCTTTTAAATAAAAGGAATCTAAGAAAAGAGATTAGGTCCTGCCAGTATATCTTTGGTAACATCAACATTAACCAAGCACACAACAGATACACCTTATTAAATGAGGTTTTCTGCCTCACATTCTTTTGCTACAGAGAACAATTACACAAAATGGTATCTATTTCTAATGAATCACCAATAATATAGGCAATGTAGCCCTAAACTGTATTTGCCAGAGGGACAAAAAGTGTGTTATCTTTTATCTTTTAAAAATCATTTTTCTAAGGTCCTTTTTTCTACACTTTATTTTTTAGACAATGAAAAAAAATAAACATAGACAACAGGTTTTTACAGTGTTATGAGGCCATTCTTCCTTTAAAATTATTTCTAAAACTTAGGGAATGGCAAGAATTGCTTGTGAAGGTATTCATAGGAGCAAGATAGTTTAAGTTTAAATACATCAGCATAGTATATGGCTCATCTCCAGACAGCGCTTCTGTTGTCAAAGACAAAGATTTGCTGCCTTCTTTAAACTTGTGGGCTTCCTTTAACTGGCTTTTTTTTTTTCAAGGTTAGAAGCAAAGTTGAATCCTTCCATCTGCTTTTCACAGGGCTATAAAGTGGAATGAATGTGGGAAGTACTGTCTCTTTGCTTCTGTAGAGATTAAAATAACCAAGTTACAGGAACAGACTAAAATAGTTTGAGGTGAGAAGAAGAAAGGTTCTGCAGTGGCAACTTTAACTGTGCACAGCCTCTGGAGCCAGACTATGTGAATTTAAATCCTGATTTTACTAAATAGCTGTGTGAACTTATGCAAGTTGTAGAATTTCCTTGTTGCTTCAGTTTTCCCTTTTATAAACTGGGGATACTACTAGTACAACCTCATAGGGTTGTTGTGAGGATTATGGAAGTAAGTTTATAAGTTACTTAGTGCCTAGTACATGGTCAGCACTATAACCATCTCGCTAAGTGAATAAATGTGGTTTCTGCAGTGATCTTAACTGCCACAAAGGATCCAGTATTAAAAAGGGGAAATGTAATTGAAAAAAAAAAAGATGCTATAAATAATAAACTTGATTGTGGAAATACATCTTTATATGAGGACACATTATCTTCAGATATTTGCCTGCTGCCAAGCTTATTCCTCCGCAACACAATAACAAGAGCTTCATAGGACCCAACATAACATTCTTAATGTTTCTTACATAGTTGGTATTCTCTTGTTTTCTACAGTATGAAATAGATGTTCACAGCAAATTGTGTAATTAACTAATATATGAAATGGTAGAGAATTTTGTCTACATCAAACCAAGCCTTCTATTTTCAGAAATCCATAAGGATGATGAAAAGAAAATCAGAAGTTCCTGACAGCTCAGAAAAGAAGAATTTATTAGACAAATTCCAGTGATAAAAAACTGCATTAGATGTACTTGCCTTAGGGGGTGGGGGTAGGGGTAGTGGGTGGGGAAGACTTTCACTTCCTTTTCTTAAAATGAGTCGCTTTTTACTACCTGTTACCAAAGGGACGGGATTGAGGAGGGAGGGAGAAGGGGATTAAGGAACATTATAGTTCGCACACATACTATAGGTAGGTCACGGGAAGGCAGTATGGCACAGAGAAGACAAGTAATGTCTTTATAGCATCTTACTATGCTGATGGACAGTGACTGCAATGGGGTGTGGGTGGGACCTGATAATATGGGTGAATGTTGTTCATGTGAAACCTTCATAAGATTGTGTATCAATGATACCTTAATTAAAAAAAAAATCCCTAGCTGAAAAAAAAAATTTTTTTTTACATAATGTGAATGTATGTAATGTCACAGAACCATTCATATAAAAATGGTTAAAATAGTAAATTTTGTAATATATATTTTATCACAAAAAAAGTTTTTTTAAAATGAGCCCTTTCTGCCTCTGCTCACCACCATGGAAGATAGTTAATCTGGAAAAATATGGTAATTTCCTTTTTTGATAAAATTGATGATTCCTTCTATTCTCATTGTTTTGTTTGCTTTATGAAATTTTGGAAAAAACTGAAATAGTAATAGAGTCCTTAAAATTGAGTTTTTTTGTTTGGTTTGTAACTAAACTTTTAAACATACAAAAGCAAATTAAATAAGTAAATTGATAACTGCTGAGTAAATTACTTGGACACTCTAAGCCATACATTGTAGACTGATATTCTTAAGTAATTTAGAATATTTTTTCCAACTCTTATTTTCATTTTCTCTAAAACTTCCATTTCCCTATCACCACCAAAGAAATGTTTTTGTTTGTTTAATGTGGCTCTACAGTTCAGGATATTTAATATTTCTATGCATATTTATGGTTTATTTTCCTCCTGTGTGCTCAATCAAGCTATGTACAGAGCCCAATTATGCAAACTCAGGATAGGAAAAATGAGGGTTTTAAAAGGTAAAGATAAAAATAAGTTTTTAAAAATTTTTTATTGAATTAAGACTTCTCTATAGGGAAGCAGAGTCAGCATTGTTTGGAATAAAATTAACTAAATGCAGAAGCGAAGTACTTGAAAACATACAGGGAGTTCCTGGGTTCAAGACACTATTGTAGGTTATAAATATTAGTTCTGAACCATATGTGAAAGAAAAGTAACTAGAAGGTTATTCAGAATGACGTGTATAGTTTCTCATCTTATCCTAGGCAACCACAAATGAAGCAGCAAAAATTTCTACTAGTATCTAACATTCCTCTATGAACTTTCTCTGGACATGTAACTAGTAGTAGATACAAACTTTGTCAGTTATGATGAGTGCAGAAGGATTGAAAGGAAGAAATAAAACCCAGAAAAGTACAGTAATAATGTGATGTCCTGAATCAAAGTATTACAAACTTTGTATATAACACTTTGCTAACTTTAAACTGAAAGAGACCCTTAAGATCACTAGTCCATCTGTGCCATCTTACTACACTGATGGACGGTGACTTCAATGGGGTATGGGGAGAATTTGATAATATGGGTAAATGTAGTAACCACAATGTTTTTCATGTGAAACCTTCATAAGAGTGTGTTATCAATGCTACCTTAAAAAACAAATCACTAGTCCAACTCCTGAATTTCACAACAAAAAAAATTTAGTGCCAGTTCTAGGTTTTAAGTTTGTTATACAGTAATTTTAATGGTAAACAAATATTATCCTGACAATCTTATACTCACTTCATAGCTGAATGTAAATGACTGAATGAATAACCAACTTAGGAAATTTCAAAAAGTAAAGAATTGCTAAGAGTATAAATTCTTGTTTTAAAAATACATTACAGAAATGAGCATACTGAAAAAAGTAGAGACATTAATTTTTTCAAGTGGCATCTCCTGACCCCAATCTCCAAGGTCATAGGGGAACACGAGAATTCCTAGAAAGGGCTTCAAAAACACCTGTCCCTACTTTTCTGAAATATTTGTTGTAATGATATTCTACTAATGAAGATAAAATTACAAAAAGAACTCATTCTCTCTAATTCATCTGACATTTCATATTACATAAGCCATTCTATGCATGCAAAATAAAAAAAATAATTTTAGCTCAACTGCAGAGTTTATGTAAGTAACTCTAAGATTCAAATGGGAAGAAAAGGCAGATCACAGAGAGCCTAATTTCTTAATCTGCAAAGCTGAAATGTAACAGTCACTTAACAATCTAACAAAAAGCATACAGGGCTTGTTTGGGGAGAAAATTAAAGGAACTAAGATGAACACATAACAGATTATTTCCAAGCCATTATGGTAAAAGATTATTTCCAAATTATTAATCACACACACATAATGGTATAATGGCATAGAGGCATAGATAATTTCTAATATATGGAATTTGTATAAGTCACCTAAACTGCTCTTCAATTTTTAATGCCTACTGAAAATTTTTAAAATCTAGTTAAGAGTAACTTTTGCAGGGAAGAAAAAGTGGCTCTACTGATAATTTTTCTTTTTTTCCCTTAGGTATATTGAAGAAAAGAGATGCTGGCTAAAAGGTGACATAAAGATAGAGTTTTAGTGAAATATTACTAGGCTACAAAATCTACTTAAATATTAGTAAGTCTCTTAAAATTAAAAATGATGTAATCAAAAAACTACCTAAGAACAAAACCCCCGGGCCGAATGGATTTACCTCAGAATTTTATCAGACACACAGAGAAGACATAATAGCCATTCTCCTTAAAGTTTTCCAAAAAACAGAAGAGGAGGGAATACTACCAAACTCATTCTATGAAGCCAACAACACCCTAATACCAAAACCAGGCAAAGACACCACCAAAAAAGAAAATTACAGACCAATATCCCTGATGAAGGTAGATGCAAAAATACTTAATAAAATATTAGCAAACTGAATTCAAAAGTATATCAAAAGGATCATACACCATGACCAAGTGTGATTCAACCCAGGGATCCAAGGATAGTACAACATACGAAAATCCATCAACATCATCTACCACATCAACAAAAAGACAAAAACCACATGATCATCTCCATAGATGCTGAAAAAGCATTTGACAAAATTCAACGTCCATTCATGATAAAAACTATCAGCAAAATGGTAGTAGAGGGCAAGTACCTCAACATAATAAAGGTCATATATCATAAACCCACAGCCAACATTATACTGAACAGCGAGAAGCTGAAAGCTTTTCCTCTGAGATCGGGAAATAGACAGGGATGCCCACTATTCCCACTGCTATTTAACATAGTACTGGAGGTCCTAGCCACGGCAATCAGACCAAACAAAGAAATACAAGGAATCCAGATTGGTAAAGAAGAACTTATACTGTCACTATTTGCAGATGACATGATATTGTACAGAAAAAACCATAAAGACTCCACCCCAAAACTACTAGAACTGATAACGGAATACAGCAAACTTGCAGGATACAAAATTAACACACAGAAATCTGTAGCTTTCCTATACACTAACAATGAACCAATAGAAAGAGGAATCAGGAAAACAATTCCATTCACAACTGCATCAAAAAGAATAAAATACCTAGGAATAAATCTAACCAAAGAAGTGAAAGAACTATACTCTGAAAACTACAAGTCACTCTTAAGAGAAATTAAAGGGGACACTAACAAATGGAAACTCATCCCATGCTCATGGCTAGGAAGAATTAATATCGTCAAAATGGCCATCCTGCCCAAAGCAATATACAGATTTGATGCAATCCCTATCAAATTACCAGCAAAATTCTTCAATGAACTGGAACAAATAATTCAAAAATTCATATGGAAACACCAAAGACCCCGAATAGCCAAAGCAATCCTGAGAAAGAAGAATAAAGTAGGGGGGGATCTCACTCCCCAACTTCGAGCTCTACTATAAAGCCATAGTAATCAAGACAATTTGGTACTGGCACAAGAACAGAGCCACAGACCAGTGGAACAGACTAGAGACTCCACACATTAACACAAACATATATGGTCAATTAATATTTGATAAAGGAGCCATGGACATACAATGGTGAAATGACAGTCTCTTCAACAGATGGTGCTGGCAAAACTGGACAGCTACATGTAGGAGAATGAAACTGGACCATTGTCTAACCCCATATACAAAAGTAAACTCAAAATGGATCAAAGACCTGAATGTAAGTCATGAAACCATTAAACTCTTGGAAGAAAACATAGGCAAAAAAAACCTCTTAGACAGAAACACGAGTGACTCTTCTTGAACGTATCTCCCCGGGCAAGGAAAACAACAGCAAAAATGAACAAGTGGGACTATATTAAGCTGAAAAGCTTCTGTCCAGCAAAAGACACACCATCAATAGAACAAAAAGGAACCCTACAGTATGGGAGAATATATTTGTAAATGACAGAGCCGATAAAGGCTTGATGTCCAAAATATATAAAGAGCTCACACGCCTCAACAAACAAAAAAACAAATAACCCAATTAAAAAATGGGCAGAGGAACTGAACAGACAGTTCTCCAAAAAAGAAATACAGATGGCCAACAGACACATGAAAAGATGCTCCACATCGTTAATTATCAGAGAAATGCAAATTAAAACTACAATGAGGTTATCACCTCACACCAGTAAGGATGGCTGTCATCCAAAAGACAAACAACAACAAATGTTGGCGAGGCTGTGGAGAAAGGGGAACCCTCCTACACTGCTGGTGGGAACGTAAATTAGTTCAACCATTGTGGAAAGCAGTATGGAGGTTCATCAAAATGCTCAAAACAGACTTACCATTTGACCCAGGAATTGCACTCCTAGGAATTTACCCTAAGAATGCAGCAATCAAGTTTGAGAAAGACAGATGCACCCCTATGTTTACTGCAGCACTATTTACAATAGCCAAGAATTGGAAGCAACCTAAATGTCCATCAGTAGATGAATGGATAAAGAAGATGTGGTACATATACACAATGGAATACTACTCAGCCATAAGAAGAGGGCAAATCCTACCATTTGCAGCAACATGGATGGAGCTGGAGGGTATTATGCTCAGTGAAATAAGCCAAGTGGAGAAAGAGAAATACCAAATGATTTCACTCATCTGTGGAGTATAAGAACAAAGGAAAAACTGAAGGAACAAAACAGCAGCGGAATCATAGAACCCAAGAATGGACTAACAGGTACCAAAGGGAAAGGGACTGGGGAGGATGGGTGGGAAGGGAGGGATAAGGTGGGGGGGGAAGAAGCGGGATATTAAGATAAGCATGCATGGGGGGGTGGGAGAAAGGGGAGGGCTGTACAACACAGAGAAGACAAGTAGTGATTCTACAACATTTTGCTATGCTGATGGACAGTGACTGTAAAGGGGTTTATAGGGGGGACCTGGTATAGGGGAGAGCCTAGTAAACATAATATTTGTCATGTAAGTGTAGATTAGTGATACCAAAAAAAAAAAAAAAAAAGGGGCAGTTCCTGTGTGGAGACCTCCAATGAGTTCTACACAAGGGTATAAAGGGCATATAAAAGTGTAGGCAAAGGGTCTGTTTGTGTTTATACAGAAGATCAAAGCCTAATTGGGCTACCCCGAAAATGAACTAAGATACGATATGAAAGAGAACTTCCAACATCAGCACTCTCTGGAAGACTCATGCCAGAAGATGATCATCAAAAAACCCCAACAACGATCCACACACTGCTACAGCTGTAGATGCACTCATCCCACCAGCTCCTGGACTTGCCATGGGAATGAGGAAGGAGATATCTAAGCTGGCCTGTGCATACAGTAAAACAACAAATTTGACTGGATCTATACTGTTGGAACTCAACCAAGAATTAGGAGAAGTGCAAATTGTAGCACTCCAAAATCTTACAACTACAGACTATTTACTGTTAAAAGAACATAAGGGATGTGAACATTCCCCAGGAATGGGTTGTTTTAATTTGTCTGATTTCTCTCAGACTGTTCAAGTTCAGTTGGACAATATCCACCATATCATAGATAAGTTTTCACAAATGCCTAAGGTGCCTAACTGGTTTTCTTGGTTTCACTGGAGATGGCTGGTTATTACAGGTATGCTTTGGTTATGTAACTATACTCCTATTATGTTAATGTGTGTGCGCAATTTAATTAGTAGTTTAAAACCTATACATGCTGAAGTTACTCTACAAGAAGATATGTCAAAGAAATAATCAATCTTCCCATGTTTTCTTCCGTCTGCTACTCCTATAGCTTTTCTTCTTCCTTCCTAATTACAACCCTTAAATAGAATTCGTGCCTCATATAGAATTTACTGAGTATCATAATTCTTCCAAGTGGTAAAGATACCTCAAGACAAATGCTGGGCATAAAAGCCACAGGGCATAAATATGCAAAGAAGTAAAAAGCTAACCTTTTCAAACAATATTGCCTCTCACTCACTTACCAACTTTACATTTCCCTGTATGGCCCCGGAAGATGACTGGTTAGCCAGAGATGGGTAAGATTCCTCAATGGAGGAACAACCTAAGACAGGCACAGTCACAGGGGGCCATCAGGTGAGAAATTGGGGATCAACAGAGGTGAGGCTTAGAACCTCACCCCCCCTGTTCTGAGAGAAATCTTCTGCATACGTGGATGTTTTATTGCCCTGGTCTAGCTTGGATTAACACATAGTCTACAGGCACACACCTGATCATCTACATTTGCTCTCTTACAACACTAAACTATGTTTTCTACCTTTATCTTGTATCTACCTACCACTTCAGCATTTTATTAAAAATAATAATAATAAAGAGAGAAATGTGGTATCCACATATAAATCAAGTATAAAAACCAAATGGGTATTCATATTTGAACTGACTGTTTATAGTTCATAATGCATGAGCAAAACCGAAAGTTTCTGTGATGACTGCCCTTGTACTGTTCACTATGTAACTTATTCATTATGTAAGAATTTGTTCTACATGTAAGAACTTGTTTGTTATGCCTCAGAAGATTGGAGACTGACGAAAATTAGGCTTGGGGTGGATTAATGATTGTGCATTGAGCATTGACTCCCCTATACAGAATTTTATTGTCGTTAACAACCATTTGATCAATAAATATGAGAGATGCCCTCACAAAAAAATAAATAAATAAATAAATAAATAAATAAAAATAAAAAAGGACAGACTTCCAATGGTAAAATAAATAAGTAACCGGGATGTAATGTATAGCATAAGGAATATAGTCAAGATATTGTAACAGCTTGGTAGGGTGATAGCTGGAACCTAGAATTATGTATATAAATGTTTTATCACTGTGTTGTACACTTGAAACTAATGTAATGTAATACTGTGCGTCAACTACCCTTCAATAAAGAATAATTATTTAAAATAATAATAATAATAATAATAATAAGGGAGAAATGTGGGATTCACATATAAATCAAGTATAAAAATCAAACGAATATTCATATTTGACCTGATTGTTTATAGTTCATAATGCGTGATCAAAACCGAAAGTTTCTGTGATATGACTGCCCTTGTACTGTTCACCATGTAAGAACTTATTCACTATGTAAGAACTTGTTCGTTATGCTTCAGAAGATTGGAGACTGACGAGAGTTGGGCTTGGGGTCGATTAATGATTGTGCATTGAGCATTGAGTCCCCTGTATATAATTTTATTGTTGTTAACAACCATTTGATCAAAATGTATACAAAAATGTACTCTGTGACCCAAAGAGCAAACTATGTATATCAGATCATTTGACAAAAATAAAACAAACATTTGATGTGTTAAAAAATAAAAATAAAAATGATGTATATACTAAAAAATGATCTGGGAAACCCAAACTCTGCTTTGCTTAAAGCAGACCAGATTGGGGGCAATACTGGATTTGGGATAAATCCTCTAGTGGTAGTCTACTTTCTCTTATTTTGATAAAAGATCTATCTCCTTGGCCACAATGTTTGTTGTTTCACTCTTTGCTTCTGTGGGATTTTTCTCTCTGGTGCTGGTTGAGAAGGGATCTTTTCCTCTCTAATGGAAAGATGATTAGAATATGAAGTCTAAGCTCTCAGTGGCTACATTCCCTGCCTTCAAAACCCCACATGCAATGGAAGAAAATGAAGCCAACATGGAGGAAGAGCAGGGGGGAGAAAGGAAAAAGGAAATGAAAAGAAGTGGGAAAGTCCAAAGGGAGGAGGTATCAATTACAGTGTGTAAATTCCTGGATCTTGCTGTCACCGAACTCTGCCCCATCCTTCCTCTTTCTGCTAATGGTTTGTGAACCAATATATGACCTTTCTGGAGTTAAGTTACTTTAAGATGCATTTCTAGCACTTACAACAGAAGTTCTGATTAATACAATGATATAATGTAAAGAAAACACTGAGCCAGAGGCAAAAGATACCTGGCTCTGTTAATTATCTAGCTGAATAACTTTAGTAACTTCTCTTGAGTCTCAACTTCCTCATCTATAAAGAATATTAGACATATTTAAATTTTTAAATAAAATGCCTTAAAGTTTAATAAACATTTTATAATTTTGATATAGTTTAAGCCATGTTTTCACTGGTTAACAGTATCAGAAGCATACTAGCTGGCCACAATTTCTTATTCTAAATGCTTAGAAACCTAACAGGTAAGAATACAGGTTCAATTGTAGTTTGCATTAAAATGTCAATTAAATGTTCATCTTGAAATTTTAGGCACAGGGAGAAAATAATTAAAAATCTTCAAACTTTAGCATTATTATTTTCAAGTTAAAAATTTTAAAACAATAAAAAATATTTAATTTATAAAGGAAATCTTACTTTGCAATGGATTGACAAAAAGCTGCCACTTCCCCGTTCTGTACTTCAGTTTCTTGTAGAACACACCTTCCAGTTGGCAAACCACTGGTCCCATTTGGGTCTTTCTGTAATCAAAAACCTGTATTTATTTTAAAAGTAAAAGATCCCCACAATGCTAAACAGCAGTACACACAAACATTTTTATGAAAATACATACAAAGATATGGCAGTAAAATAAATCCTATCAGCAACACAGCTTTAAATTATGGATTTCTATCTTTGTAAAGGCAATGCCAATTAAGCCTTACTTTAAAGTTCATTGGTTTTCCTTGCTCAAAAGTAGAAATACACTGTACTTTGTATTGGTCGGTAAGAATGGAATGCTAAAGACACTCTCATTCAGAATCTTCTGAAATAAATGCTTCAGAAAGTTAAGAGCTGAATGAAATTAAAGAGCTACCCTCCGGTTGAGGAAAATGAAGAAATCAAGCCCATTTGGGACTCCTCTGATAAACTAGGAATTCTATATATTCAAACTAGATCTCTAATTCCAAGAAAGCAGTTGGCTTTTTATAAAAGAATGAATTTTAGGAGTTGGTAGGCATTTTCTATGTTAATAAACTTATATAAACATCCTGACAGTTCTTCAAAAGTTAAGCTTATGTGTAATCAAAATTTGTGTGCAACATAGCTAAACAAATAAACTCCAAATAACAGTCTATTTAGAGGTGTTTTGACTTTACTACATAAAAATACTTGACTTGGCACAAATTTCAAACATAAATTTCTTTTAAAATTGAATACTTTCAATCCAAATTAAGTGAATGAGAACTGTGCATATAAACTGCAAGAGTAGATTCCAATGACCATGGCATACAAGGTTTGTTCAGAAAATTAAACTGAACACTAAGGGCAACAATTCCTTTATGAATTTCCTTCTCTTAAAATGTGGCAGAACACTTTCTGCTAGAATGTGATATGCACATTTGGGAGAGGGAAGGTTAAGCCTTGAGTTCCAGAAAATTACAGCTAAAAATAAAAAAGTTCATGGGAAAAACACAGTTAAGGCAGACTACCCGAAATCAGTTTAACTTTGTAATCTAAGTCCTAACTAAAATAATAAGTCTATATAAAAATACTTGCACAGTTAAATTTCCACTTGAATTTGCACTTAGCATTATGGTCTTCAATCCTTTGAAGCCTTAAAACCTGGAGTTCTTGCTTCCTTGTTTGTGATACAGATTGTAGAGGGCAGTTGGTTTTAGTTAAAACCAATCTCAATGGAGTTAAAAATCTAATCTAAGGTGTAGACTTCTTCACCAAAGTTCTTACTGCAAAGGGAAATGTCTTCACAGCTTTGTCTGCACTCCCTGCTTCATCAGAGAGCTTAACACTGTGGAATATAGAACCACTCTTGAGGCCACTCATCCAGCCACAATTTGCACTAAAAGAGAACAATTCTGAAGGATTTTCAGTGTTTTCCTTAGTATTTTCTTATATTACTAAGGCTTTCTCTTTAATTGTGAGATGTTCTTGATTGCTTTAAAATATTAACATGCTGGTTAAGTGTATTTGAACTAATGCTACTTCCACTTTATACTGACATCAATACCATATTTACCAATTACATAAGTTAACTTGTATTCCAGAAATAAACATCGTGGCAGATACACCACACTACCCTAAAAATAGGATTTCATATTTCTAACAAATCCTCTGGTCTGACACTCCCACGTTTGCCATAATCTAATCCAATTGTATTTCCCAAAACTTACCAAATGATTCCTATGTTCCAGTTAATTTGAATCATATCCTGTCCTTAAAAACACAAATTCAACTTTCCTGGCTCTGAATCTCTGTTTATCTTCAATGCCTTCCTCCTAACTTGTCCAACCCAGGTCAACAATGTATTAGTTTTTTAAATACCGAACAGAATGCCATGTCACCTACAATGCCTTTTATGATAACTCAGTATTAAGTAACTCTTCCCTCTTCTACTACTTAGTCTAAGAAGTAATAGTCTAAGTACTTAGTCTAAGCACTCCTAAGTACTTAGTCTGAACCAAACACCATATAATTACTCTGTTTTATACTTGTCCTAGTGTAAAAGTTCCTTGAGGACAAGAGTCAAATTTCACATTTTTGTATAATTTTATATCCAGTTCAGAAGGTGCTCAATCATTGGTTCAGCTTGTTGCATGTTTTGCTCCTCCTAAAAACAAGTTAAAATTGACTTCCAAGGGCAGAAAAAGATGGTGGTGTGAGAAATGAGGCAGAAAACTTCGTTCCAAAACCACATATAACACGAAAATACAGCAAATACAGCAAATCCTGAAAGAGCGACTGGAAAGAAGACTGCAACAGACAGCCTACATCTGGGGAAAAGAGAAGAACTCATGGAAAAGGGTAAAGTAGCAAAGCCGCAATCCAGCAGGACCCAAGCCCTCCCTCCACCCCAAGTCACAGGTGGGAGGAAGAGAAACAGAGCAGGAAGGGAATAGAAGTGCAGGGCTGCTGAACACCCACCCCTGGAGATCTGCTCTGGGAGAACAAAACTACATTGCATGGTGCTCTGGAGATTAGTGGGATGGAAAGCAAAGACAGGCAGAATACTCAGAGAGACTGAAATTCCAGCCACTATGGAGAACAGGTACCCACAACCAGCCGCTCCAGGACAAAAAAAAGGCGGGCACTTTGAAAGACTTCCCAATAGAGAGAGAGCTGCTAAAGGGGCAAGGAATACACAGAGATTGCTGCTCAGGAAAAAGAACAGGTGGACAAAATCATCCCAGCACAATCATCCCAGCAGGTTGGGAACATTCAGGAGATTCAGGCACTCCACCCCCTGGCTAGCAATGCAGTACTGAGGTTCCCCCACTGTGATACCCAGCCTGCCGCTTCTTCCTCCCAGCCAGAACCAGTCCACAAGACCTGCTGCCCCTGCCATCAGGCCAGGCCAGCTGGAGGGAGGCCCCACCTACAGCAGCTAAAGGAGCATAACACAGAGGTTCCTAACTGCATGCTCAGACCACTGGCCTTGACAGTGGATGCAAGCACTGCAGCTGAGAAGCAGGAAAGAGCTCTTTCCTCCAGGCAGGCACCAGTGCCTCTTGCCTACAACCCCGCCCCCCATTGCTTCAGGTGTTGGGCTACTACAGAGAGTAGAGCTTCTGGGCACTAGAGGGTACCACCTACACAAAGTTATTACTCCACAGTAATCATTATAAATATGAAATGGCAAAAGAATCTTATACAAAGCAAAATCCCTCAAATAAGAGAAAGAGGACTAAGTGAAACTGAAATCATCAATCTTCTTGATAAAGATTTCAAAAATCATAAACATGCTCACATGTTTATGTGAGTTACAGAAAAATATTCATGATCTTAGGGAGGACTTAAGAAAGAGACAGAAACTTGGAAAAATACAGTATCTGAAATGAAACATACAATGGAGGGATTTAAAAGCAGATAAGATGAGGTAGAAGAGAGGTAAATGAAACATAAATTAGAAAACAGGAAAGAAACTGAGGTACACAGAGAAAAAAAGATCTCTAGAAATGAAAGAATAATAAGAGAACTCTCCGACCAATCAAAATGGAACAATATTTGCATTATAGGGGTAACAGAAGAAGAAGAGAGAGAAAAGGGGACAGAAACTTTGAGGAGGTAATTGCTGAAAACTTCCCCAATTTGAGGAAAGAAATAGTCCCTCAGGCCATGGAAGTGCATAGATCTCCTAACACAAGGTACCCAAGGAAGACAACACCAAGACATATAGTAATTAAAATGGCAAAGATCAAAGACAAGGACAGAGTATTAAAGCAGCCAGAGAGAGAGAAAAGATCACATACAAAGGAAAATCCATCAGGCTATCATCAGACTTCTCAGCAGAAACCTTACAGGCCAGAAGGGAATGGCAGGATATATTTAATGCAATGAAACAGGAGGGCCTCCAACTAAGCATACTCTACCTGGCAAGATTATCACTTAAATTTGAAGGAGGAATTAAACAATTTCCAGATAAACAAAAGTTGAGGAAATTTACCTCTCACAAACAGCAATTACAGTGTACTTTAAAGGGAATGCTACAGATGGAAGTGCTTCTAAGGCTAAATAGCTGACACCAGAGAAAATAAAACCAGAGTAAAGGAAGTAAATCAACTAATTACTAAGTAAATGCAAAATTAAATCAGCTATCCACAAAGTCAGTCAAGAGATACACAAAGAGTACAGAATATGACACTGAATATGTAAAGAGTGGAGGAGGAAGAAAAAGAAGGGAAAAAAAAAGAACTTTTAGACTGTGTTTGAAATAACATAATAATCGAGTTAAGTTAGACTGTTAGATAGTAAAGAAGCTGCCCTTGAACCTTTGGTAACCACAAATCTAAAGTCTGCAAAGGCAGTAAGTACATATTTATCGATAATCACCCTAAATATAAATGGACTGAATGCACCAATCAAAAGACACAGAGTTACTGAATAGATAAAAAAGCAAAACCCATCTGTATGCTGCCTACAAGACTCACTCCAAATCCAATGACATACACAGACTAAAGTGAAGAGATGGAAAAAGATATTTCATGCAAATAATAGGGAGAAAAAAAGCAGGAGTGGCAGTACTTGCATCAGACAAAACAAAGAAAGCAACAAGAGACAAAGAAGGACATTGCATAATGATAAAGGGCTCAGTCCAACAAGAGGATATAATCATTATATATATCAGTGCACTCAACACAGGAGTACCTACATGTGTGAAACAAATACTAACAGAATTAAAGGGGGAAATAGAATGCAATGAATTCATTTTAGGAGACTTCAACACACCACTTACTCCAAAGGACAGATCAATCAGAAAGAAAATAAGTATGGAGACATAGGCACTGAACAACCCATTAGAACAGATGGATCTAACAGACATCTACAGAACACTCCACCCAAAAATCAGCAGTATACACATTCTCCTTAAGTGCATAAGGAACATTTTCCAGAAGAGATCACATACAAGACCACAATAAAAACCTCAGTAAGTTCAGAAGGTTGAAATTGTACCAACCAGCTTCTCAGAAGACAAAGATATGAAACTAGAAATAAATCATGTAAGCAAAACAAAAAAGCCCACAAACAAATGGAGGCTTAACAACATGCTCCTAAATAATCAATGGATCAATGACCAAATAAAAACAGAAATCAAGCAATATTTGGAGACAAATGACAACAACATAACACTCCAAAATCTGTGGGACAAGGTGACAGCCATTCTAAAAGGGAAGTATACTGCAATAAGGTTTACCTCAAGAAAGAAGAACAATCCCAAATGAACAGTCTAAACTCACAATTAATGAAACTAGAAAAAGAACAAATGAGCCCAAAGTCAGTAGAGGGAGGGGTCATAATAAAGTTCAGAGCAAAAATAAATAAAATCAAGAAGAATAAAATAGAAAGAATCAATGAAAGCAGGAGCTGGTTTTTTGAGAAAATAAACAAAATAGATAAACTCCTTGTCAGACTTATCAAGAAAAAAAGAGAGTGTACAAATACAAAAAAAGAATCAGAAATGAGAGGAAAAATCACTATGCACACCACAGAAATACAAAGAATTATTACAGAATACGATGAAAAATTATATGCTAACAAACTGGATAACCTAGAAGAGATGGACAACTTTCTAGAAAAATACAACCTTCCAAGACTGACACAGGAAGAAACAAAAAAATCTGAACAGGCCAGTTACCAGCAATGATATTGAACTGGTAATGAAAATACTATCTAACAACAAAATACCTAGACCTGATGGCTTCACCGCTGAATTTTATCAAACATTTAGTGAAGACCTAATACCCATTCTCCTTTAAGTTTTCCAAAAAGTATGAGGGAATACTTCCAAACTCATTCTATGAGGCCACTTTAATACCAAAACCAGGCAAACACAACACAAATAAAGAAAATTACAGACCAGTATCCCTGATGAACATAGATGCAAAAATACTCAACAAAATATTAGCAAACCAAATTCAAAAATACATCAAAAAGATCATCCATGATGATCAAGTGGAATTTATTCCAGGGATGAAAGGATGGTACAATATTCAAAAATCCATCTACATCATATACCACATCAACAAAAAGGACAGAAATCACATGATCACCGCAATAGATGCTGAAAAAGCATTCGACAAAATTCAACATCCATTCATGATAAAAACTCAAAAGAACGGGCATAGAGGCCAAGTACTTCAACATAATAAAGGCCATATATGACAAACCCACAGACAACAACATACTTAATAGCAAAAAACTGAAAGCTTTTCCTCTAAGATTAGGAACAAGACAAGGATGCCCACTCTCCCCACTTTTATTAAACATAGTTCTGGAGGTTTTAGCCAAGGCAATCAGACAACACAAAGAAATAAAAGGCATCCAGATTGGTAAGGAAGAAGTTAAACTGCCACTGTTTGCACATGACATACTGTATACATAAAAAACCCTAAAGAATCCATCCCAAAACTACTAGAACTAATAACTGAATGTAGCAAAGTTGCAGGATACAAAATTAATACACAGAAATCTGTTGCTTTCCTATACACCAATGATGAACTAGCAGAAAGAGAAATCAGGAAAACAATTCCACTTACAATTGCAACAGGAAAATAAAAATACCTAGGAATAAACCTTACCAATGAGGTGAAAGACCTATACCCTGAAAACTACAAACACACGAGAGAAATTAAAGAAGACACCAATAAATGGAAATATATCCCATGATCATGGATAGGAAGAATATTGTAAAAATGGCCATCCTGCCTAAAGCAATCTACAGATTCAATGCAATCCCTATCAAAATATCAACAGCATTCCTTAACAAACTAGAAGAAATAGTTCTAAAATTCATATGGAACCACAAACGACCCCAAATAGCCAAAGCAATCCTGAAAAGGAAGAATAAAGCTGGGGGGATTATGCTTCCTGACTTCAAGCTCTACTACAAACCCACCGTAATGAAGACAATTTAGTACTAGCACAAGAACAGACCTATAGATCAATGAAACAGAATAGAAAATCCAGACATAAACCCATACATATATGGCCAATTCATAATATATAATAAAGGAGCCATGGATATACAATGGAGAAATGACAGCCTCTTCAACAACTGGTGTTGGCAAAACTGGACAGCTATATGTATGAAAATGGAACTGGATTATTGTCTAACTCCATACACAAAAGTAAACTCAAAATGGATCAAAGATCTGAATGTAAGTCATGAAACCATAAAACTCTTAGATACATCCCTTAGAAGAAAACATCAGCAAAAATCTCTTGAATATAAACATGAGCAACTTTTTCCTGAACACATCTCCTTGGGCAAGGGAAACAAAAGCCAAAAGGAACATATGGGACTACATTAAACTAAACAGCTTCTGTACAGCAAAGGACATCTTCAGTAGAACAAAAAGAGGCATCCTACAGTATGGAAGAATATATTCATAAATAACATATCCCATAACAGATTAACATCCAAAATATATAAAGAACTCACATACCTCAACATCCAAAGAACAAAAAATCCTATTAAAAAATGGGCAGAGGATCAGAACACCTCTCCAAAGAAATTCAGATGGCCAACAGGCACATGAAGAGGTGCTACACATTGCTAATTATCAAGGAAATGAAAATTAAAACCACAGTAAGTTATCATCTCACACCAGTTATCATGGCCAACATCCAAAAGACAAGGAACAGATGCTGGTGAGGATGCAGAGAAAGAGGAACCCTCCTACACTGCTGGTGGGTGGGAATGTAAGCTAGTTCATCCATTGCGGAAAGCAATATGGAAACCTCCATATTGTAAATCGCAGCACTATTTACAACAGCCAAGATATGGAAGCAACCTAAGTGTTCATCAGTAGATGAATGGATAAAGAAGAGGTTGTACATATACACAGCAGAATATTATTCGGCCATAAGACAACAAATCCTACCATTTGCAACAACATGGATAGAGCTACAGGGTATTATGCTCAGTGAAATAAGCCAGGCAGAGAAAGACAAGTACCAAATGATTTCACTCATTTGTGGATTATAACAACAAAGCAAAACTGAAGGAACAAAACAGCAGCGGACTTAAGACTCCAAGAAGAGACTAATGGTTACCAAAGGGAATGGGGTGGGGAGGGAGGTATAACGGGATTAAAGGGCATCATAATTAACACACATAATGTAGGGGGGTTCACAGGGAAGACAGTACAGCACAGAGAAGACAAGTAATGCCTCTATAGCATCTTACTATGCTGATGGACAATGACTGCAATGCGGTGTGGGGGAGGGGCTTGATAATATGGGTGATTGTAGTAATCACGCTACTCATACGAAACCTTCATACGATTGTTTATCAATGATACCTTAATAAAAAAGAAAAAATTCACTTCCATTATAACCAGTGACATTGCAATCATGAAAACATTAAAAGAATAGCACTACGTAATTCCTTCAATAATCTCCTAAAAAGACCAATAATTTTCATTATTAATATTTGATTTTATAAAATAAGCTTTTTCTAATTTTAGTATTCTTAAATATATCTAAACTACAATGAGATATGACCTCACACCCATTAGGATGGCTGCTATTAAAAAACAGAAAAACAAATGTTGGTGAGCATGTGGAGACACTGGAGCCCTGGTATACTGTCTGTAGGAAGGTAAAATGGCACATCTGCTGAGGAAAAGTATATGGTGATTCCTCAATTAAATATAAAATTACCACATGATCCAGCAATTCTTCTGAATACATATCCAAGAGAACTGAAAGCAGGTCTCAAAGAGATACTTGTATAATCATGATCATAGCAGCATTATTCACAATAGCTAAAACATGGAAGCAACCTAAGTGTCCATCAACAGGTGATTGGAAAAGCAAGCAAAATGAAGTAAATACATAGAACAGAAATATTATATAACCCTAAAAAGGGAAGGAAATTATTAAATAGGCTACAACACAGATGAATCTTGAGGACATTATGCTAAATAAGATAAGACAGTCAAAAAAGATAAATAGTGTGTGATACCACTTATATGAGGTACAGTATTCAAAATCAAAGATAAAGTGTAATGGTAGTTGCCAGGGGCTGGGGGGAGGAAGAATGTGGAGTTACTATTCAATGGATATAGTTTGTTTTACAAGATTAAAAGAGATATGGGAACGGATGGTGGTGGTGATTACACAATGTGAACATATTTTTTTCTTATTTTTAAAATTGAGGTACAAAATGCTCAAATCTTAGTGTACAGCTCAAAGAATTTTGACACATCTACACTCATGAAACTATCATCCAGATCAAGATACCAAATATTCTCATTAATTTTTTTCCCCTTCACCTACTTCACCCATCTTCCTACCCTCCTCCCCTGTGGCAACCACGAGTCTGTTCTGTATTTATGAGTCCATTTCTGTTCTGTTTGTTCATGTTTTATTTTTTAGATTATACATATAAGTGAAATCATATGTTTTTTTTTCCTGTACAACTTATTTCACTTAGCATAATACCCTCTAGGTCCATCCATGTTGTTGCAAATGGCAAGATTTCATTTTTTAAGGCTGAGCAATATTCCATTGTGTATATATGTATCACATCTTTATCCATTCATCTATCAATGGACACTTAGGTTGCTTTCCTATCTTGGCTATTGTAAATAATGTGGCAATAATCATAGGAGTGCATTATTTTTTCAAATTAGTGATTTTATTTACTTAGGGTAAATTCTCAGAAGTGGGATTACTGGGTCCTATGGTATTTCTATTTTTAGTTTTTTGAGGAACCTCCTTTCCACAGTAGCTGCACCAATTTACATTCCCACCAACAGTGTATAATGGTTCCCTTTTCTCCACACCCTCACAAACAATTGTTCAGATCAGCCACATTAACTAGTGTGAGATGATACCTCCTTGTGGTTCTGATTTGCATTTCCCCAATGATTAGCAGTGTTTAGCATCTTTTCATGTCTCTGTTGGCTATCTGTATGTCTTCTTTGGAAAAATGTTGATTCAGGTCCTCTGCACATTTTTAAAATTGGATTTGCTTTTTTGGTGTTGAGTTGTATGAGTTCTTTATGTATTTGGATAGTAGCTCCTTATCAGATATATTGTTTGCAACTATATTCTCCCATTCAGTGTGTTGCTTTTTCATTTTGTTGATGGTTTCCTTTGCTGTGCAGAAGCTTTGTTTATTTTTGCTTTTGTTTCCCTCCCTTGCCTGGGGAGACTATATTCAGAAAAAATTTCTAATGCTGATGTTCAAGCGTTTACTGCCTATGTTTTCTTCTAAGAATTGTATAGTTTCAGGTCTTATATTTATACCTTTAATCCAGTTTAAGTTAATTTTTTTTATTAAGTTTATTTTTGTGTATGGTATTAAGACAGTGATCCAGTTTCATTTATTTGCTAGCTGTTTAGTTTCCTTAATATCATTTATTGAAGAGACCATCCCTTTCCCATTGTATATCTTGCCTCCTTTGTCCCAGGTTAATTGACCATATAAGCATGGGTTTATTTCTGAGCTATGCTGTTTCACTGGTCTATATATCTATTTTTGTACCAGCATTATACTGTTTTGGTTACTATAGTTTTATGATACAGTTTGAAATCAGGGAGCATGATACCCACAACTCTGTTCTTCCTCAAGATTGCTTTGGTGGTGAATACTATTATTACCCTCATTTTACAGATTTAAAGATGAGGCACAGAGAAGTTAATTAATTCACACAAGGTCACACAGCTAATATAATCAGCATTAGGATTTTTACTCAGGAAATCTAGCTTCAGAATCACATGCCTAATCACTATGCTATTCTACCGCTCAAAAAAGTCTCTAAAAACAAAATTAAAAACACAATGAGAAAACAACATTGTGACCTTTGCAGAACCAAGTCTATAAAAACCCATATTTTTCTTTGACCCAATAATCATCTTTCCTTCTTTAACTGCTTTTCATGTCTTATTACTAACAGATTTTGAACCTCCTTAGTAGCATTTCTAGATTTTTTTTTTAATCAAAAAAGTGTTTTTACAATGCCTTTCACAAATTAGGTCCTTCCTTTCAAGCAGTTTGTGGACCAATTTCAATTGTCAGTGACAAAAAAAGATGATAAAAACGAATTCTCTAGTCATACATCGAGTTAATAATAGAATCTGGAAAGTTAATTCAAATGTTCTGTTCACAAAGTAGGAAAATAGCTGGGCTGCCAATATCTCCTACATTACATCAGCACTTTCAGTTTTCTCCCTTCTTTGTGGACCAAAAAAAATTTTTCTTAAAATTTTACACCTATTCCCTCAACTCTTCACCCCAATCCCTCCCTCAAACTCCTCTCAAACAAATCTATGCATCAAATCATCTCTTGTCTCTATTGATCTGACACAAACAAATGGCACTTAAGGCTGTCTATTCTGTACTATAGTTATATGCACACATACATTGTCTTCTCCTTCTAACTCAAATTCTTTATGTATGAGGTCTGTGAATAATTCACATGTATAACCCTCACATTGTATCCTCATATATCTTTTCAATGAATGAAAGAGAAATGATAATATGAAAAATTGCTAATAGTTATTCAATATATGGAATAAAGAAGGACAGTTTGTAGAGGAATATACTGAGCTCTCTCATAAATATTTTGGATTTGGAAACCCATGTAATGTCTGGTCATCATCTGAAAATATTCTACTTCAGAAATTCTATTCAAGTGCTAAAGACATAGATTTGGGGAATCTTCCAGTTCCTACAATTTTTATGGGGAAATTTATCTGGGAATTGTTGTCAGCACCCATCAGGATCACTGAGAGCACAATATCCCAGCCAAAGGGATTTTGGGTCCAAGATCAATGAATAGGAGGCAGTCTACTTAGGAGACTGAGGGAGGTGCTGCACCCACTGTGCATATCAACCTGCCCTATCTCTCTTTCTCTCTCTCTCTATTGTCCAAAGTCAGAAAAAAAAAAAAAAAACCCTTGTACTGGTGCAAATGAAGCAAAGGCAGGCCAACTGAAGGAGTTCCCCCTTATTGGTGGTAGAGTCAGTCTTTTTGTTCCACTATGCAGGCCTTCAACTAACTGGACAAGGCCCACTCACATTTGGGAGGGCAATATGCCTTTACTCAGTCTAATGATTCACATTAATCTCATCCAGAAACACCCTTACAGATACATCCAAAATAATGTTTAACTAAACGTCTGAGCACCCCATGTCCCAGTCAAATTGACACATAAATTACACATCATAGCATCTTGACCATAGTCAGAGTCATGTCACTGCAAGAGTCTACACCAGTAGCTTTCAAACTGTGCAACTTGGAGCCTTGAGAATAAATAAAGTGCTGACCAAAAAAGAACAGGTAAGCGGTATTAAAGACAACCAAGAACAAAACCTTGGGGTAATGCCTATGTTTAGGAGCTAGACAAAGGAATAGGAGTCAATGATTACAGGAAGAAAACTAGGAAGTAGATTTAACTAGGGCAATAGAAGAGAATTTTCAAGAAAAGGATATAGTCAATTGGTGTGAATGAAGCAAAAGTGTCGGACAGTGAAAATAGGGTCATGAGATTGGCAATTAGTACTCATATTGTTAGAAAAAGCATAAAACCTAAATGTGATTTATTCTCACCAGGAGGTTTAAACATTTTAACAGTAAGGTATTAACAAAGGTTCATGTGGTGGAAAAATATGCCAGGAAGCTGCTCAGGCTGAGAGCGGGGGTGGGGGGTGGGGAATTGGTAAGGACCTGGCTGTACCTGTTTGAGTTTCTTAAACCTACCAATGAAATTAAGACAAATATAAGAGAAGGCCCAGTATGGATATAATTGGCTTAGGTGATGTCCGGGAAAGAATGTGAACCCTGTAGTACTCAGTCAATGAGGAAACAGGGAAGGGTCTCACGTACTCTCATTTGCACCAACTGCCTCAGGTGTGCCTACTCACCAGACACCCGGTCTTACCATCATTAAAGTTTCGCTCTGCTTTTCTCTTTGTCTCCGTGTCTACTTATTGAGCTTGGACCAGTGACTGTGCTTCTCACAATATTACCAGAAACAAGTTATATGATGGGAAGAAGAATGGATGGTGAAAGACTGGAAAGGCAGTAAGTACAAATTTCTTCTTAAAGAGTAATGGTAGAAAATACATTAGGAAGACAGGAACAAGAAAAGAGTTGAAAGAGTTAAGTTTTGGAAAAGGAAAGAAATAGCTCTTCCCTCCAAACCAGAAAGAGGCATATCCGAGGCACACAAAGGATGGCCTTGACCTCAGGATAAAAAAAGATAGTGAAGTCACCTACTAGAGAACAGGTAGAAAGTGTGGATTGAGGATTTAAGGAAAGTGGTGATGATTTGAGTAATTCCCAAAAACTTATCAGTACATACTCTGTAAAACAGTTATATAAAAATATGGGAAAACTTTGTGCCTGCATACATACAACATTCACGTCATATTACTCCAGAAATTAGATGGAACACAACACCAATTTTTCAATAAATGTACTTTAAGCATTGAATGTTATCAGTTACTATTCAGAAAAAGGTTGGTTACTTCCTTATTTGAATTTTTAAAAAATTTTAGACTTCAGCAAGTTATTCAAATAGTGTTCTACATTCAGCTAGACAATGAAAATCACATTTTGTTCAAGTTTCCCTCTTCTTTAATATCAATAGACATTCTGCCAATGGGGATATAAATGTTTATAATGTTAATACAATTAACTTTTAAAGTCAACATCCACAGAACTTTGCAAAACCATTTCTAATGAAAATGATTTGATTCATTACTAAAATCTCTGAAATCTGCTCAAAGTAGCTAAATTTATAGCTATTAACTAAAAATCTGATTCAGACTCAGAATGGCCAAGAGACAGTTTTAAGTATGCCTTTTTCTCATTTTGGGCACAAAAAACTTGAACTGAAGTATTTAGATTATTATTAACAAAAGACACTAGAAGGAAACAGGAAGTAAGTTTGCTGAGTGAGAAGAAAAACACCCTTCTGAACTTCTACCAAAAAGCATAAAATTCTTAAAGGAAATGAATACTTAAAAGTATGTAAAGTAATTATAAAGACTAAACTTTGTGATCTTGTTTCCCAATGAGAACTGGAACCTCAGGGAAGTTTTTCTAAACAGAGATGAATGGTGTGTGAAAAATTAAAAGTTCCATGCTAATGTCCATGCCATAGACTTTCAAAGCAAGCCTATACCAATGTTCTGTTTATCTTCCACTTTGGCCTAAGTCAAACCAAACTTTATCCTCCTGTACAGAAACAAAATGATGAAATCTTAGTTTTAATAAAAGGGCTTAGAACTTTTGAATATAAAAATCCTTTCACAGAATTTGTAACAAGTACACTCAAACTTCTGCTTGATGACCTCCAATAACTGAACTGACAACCTGAGAGACTTTAGTAAAGAATCAAATCATTTTCACAGAAATGGTTTTGCAAAGTTCTGTGGATGTTGACTTCAAAAGTTAACTGTATTAACATTATAAACATTTATAACCCCACTGGCATTAAATAGCTATCTGAAAGTTCTTAAGTTGACACTGAACTATAATATCTGCCTCCTTGAATCTTCTTCCCCATTGGTCCTTGTTCTAATTTTTGTGATGATGGATTTTTAAATTAAGATACTAAACTGAATTTCTCAATTTACTGAGAAAAATATAAACAAATAGGATTTTCTTAAGTTTAAGCTTTCTATGAAATGTGTTCTAACTTTCAGCACCTGATACTTGTTCATTAATATC
Organism: Manis pentadactyla; assembly: GCF_030020395.1. NCBI lineage: Eukaryota > Metazoa > Chordata > Mammalia > Pholidota > Manidae > Manis > Manis pentadactyla. The sequence goes on from NC_080027.1 coordinate 56,735,802, forward strand.
TAGCAGACTGCTACTTAACGTAGCACAAAGTAACATACCTAATATACTGAAAATTTTACATATCACTATTTTGTCTCTTTTTTATAAGAATACTATCATTTTCAGCCCTATTCTACTCCCTAAATTGGTTTGACAGCCTGTGTCCAAAACGGAACTTAAAAAAAAAGAAAGGAAAAAAACCCACTTCCCTCAGTCATGTGGAAACTTTTCAAACTTTAAACATTATTCCTGAAAGGAATGTCAGAAATCATCTAGTTGAACCAACTTTACTTCATAGAAGAACAGATCCAGAGAAATGACTTATCTTCATTATCTTCTTCAGGCAAAAATCTCTCTAATCTTTTCAACAGTTCCTTAAATGACATAGCTTCTAGATCCTCAACACTGCAGTCTTCTCAAGGTGCTTTCTAGTTTGCCAGTGGCCCGTCTTAGAATATAGTGATCAAACATCATTAGATGGGATTTTAATAGAGCAGAGTATAATGGAATGATTAATAACTATTTATCTATATATCTCCTCAGCCATGATGAAGTCAGACTCCTTTAAGAACAGATAGGTAGCCTAAGCCACCTCAAATCAGGCCTTGTACCATTTAATAAAGCTGTTGATACGATTAATACATTGCTGTAACCTACCTCCAATCTCACTAATCAGCTGATCAAATTATGTTATTTTTGTTTACCTGGCTTTGACTCATGTCTCTCATAACCAATTTATTTATTTCTTGATCATTCCCCCTATACTTTAAATAAAATATAAAGAACATGTTTCTGCTGGAACTCATCTTGCTCAGAAGCCTAGTTAATTCCTACAGTCTGAGAAACCAGCAGTTCTCTGCAACTCCTATGTAATCTGACTTCTGAGATCTTGCTAGAGGAACTTCTTTAAATCTGTAGGAAGCTACGCCTCCTTAGTCCTGAAAGATGTGTTCTGAAAGCACTTCAAATAAGGAAAATACCACGATAGTGCCTTGACAAGTATTAAAAATAAGAAGGAAAAGATGTATGCAGTGAGACAAAGAAAGGGATGTGCATGGGCATCACAGCTTTGCCCCTACCCACCAAAGGAAAGAGTGTAGAAAACATGAGTTGACTGGAGGTTACCAGTCTAAACTAAATAGGAGTTCTAAGTTGCATAGAAACTGCTCCCAGGGTACTCAACTTTCACATTCTGCTTTTTGTCTTACCATCTGCCCAGCTTCATAGGCTCCTGAAGTATGAAACTTTAAAGTCATCTAGTCAAAAGATTCCAAATGCCAGTCCAAGGGAACAGGTTGGCTGCATAGGATCACTTAGATAATTTTTTCTTCTTAGAATGGTGTTACAGAACATCTGACTATTCTCTATACCGTACTTCCATTCCTGTGACTAATTCATATAATGACTGGGGTTTTGTGCCTCTTTATCCCCTTCACTTATTTCACCTAGCCACCCCAACCCCTCCCCGACTGGTAACCACCAGTCAGTCTCAGCATCTGTTGAGCCTACTGCTGTTTTGTTCATTTGGTTTTGTTTTTAGATTCCACATGTAAGTGAAATCATGGTATTTGTCTCTGTCTTTGGCTTACTCACTTAGCATAATAACTTCTAGGTCCATCAATATTGTTGCAAATGGCAGCATTTCTTTCTTATTTGTGGCTGAATAATTGCCCATATATATGTACATCTTATCCATTCATCTATTGATGGACACTTTGGTTGCTTCCATATTTTGGCTATTGTAAATAATGCAGCAATAAACACAGGGGTGAGTAAATCTTTTCAAATCAGAGATTTTGTTTTCTTTGGGTAAATTCCTAGAAGTGGAATTATTGGATTGTATTTCTATTTTTAGTTTTTTGAGGAAACTCCATATTAGTTCCATAGTGGCTGTGCCAATTTACATTCCCACCAACAGTGTAGAAGGGTTCCCTTTTCCACTTAGAGATTTTTGGAAAAAAAAAAAAGTTACCTTTCCCCATATACTAAAGTAGAAATAACACTATAATAAAACATCATGTATTCATCGCCAACATCAACAATTATCAATACATGGCAATCTTTTTTTTTTATTAAGGTATGATTGATATATACTCCTATGAAGGTTTCACATGAAAGAACAATGTGGTTACTACATTTACCCATATTATCAAGTCCCCACCCATACCCCAATGCAGTCACTGTCCATCAGTGCAGCAAGTTGCCAGAGATCCACTATGTGACTTCTCTGTGATACACTGTTCTCCCCATGATCCCACACACCACAATACATGGCAATCTTGTTTCATCTATAAGCACCCTATCCCCAGTCTCATTCAATTTTATTAAAGCTACAAGTAATTTATTATGTTTCATTTGTAAATCCTTCAGTATACATCTCTAAAATATAAGAGCTCACTTAACTACAAGACCATGATTACATGAAAAAATTAGTTATTCCTACAATTCTTTCCTCTCAGTCCCCTCAACTGTAAAATAAATACAGGTCACTCTGGCCCATAGGACTCTCAGGCACACTCTACTGCCTTGGTGACTATGGTAAAAGAGCTCAGTGTGAACATCTACAGCACAGATAAAAAGCATGTAGCTCTTAGGTCCTGAGTTCTAGTACTGGATCACCGGACAGTATATAATTCGGGTCAAATCAGACAATCTCAACTTTGTAAAGATAAACACAGTTTATCTGAAATAGTAATCTCAGCTCATGTGGAGTAGTACTGTTTCCCTCAGCAGGTAAGTGATTTTTCAATGCTGGGAAGGTTACAATTTGAGATATAGAAGTAATGAAATAAACCAAAGTCATTTATAAATACTTTACTAAATTCAAAATAATCTATGTATTGTGGCTACAATGCAAATACTGTAGAAGTGTGAATGAACATACATAGAGGTATGATGCAAGGAGCAAGATTATTTGAAAATGACCTGGATGCTCACTCTGGGTTGCCTGGACAATGAGAAGCCTTGCCTTCTACCAATGGGAGGGCTGTGCCTACACACAGCTCCCTATAGGGCCAGGGGCTTCCTTCTCTCTGGAGCAAAGACTGCAACTTTCCACGGCTCACAAGATCTAGGCAGTTGCCCTTCCCAAACAACTTCTGAAAACAGCTTGTATTCCTAATCCAGACCACATGGTGTCAAACACCCTGTCCTAATTCTCTCATGCTTAACCTCTAAAAAGGAGACCAACAGCTGGGAAGGGATCTCTCTACTCGAACACTGCTCCAAATGTGACCCAACCTGAGCAGAACAGGAGGATCAGGGTGACCAATCTAAGGATTTGCCTTTTCGGGACGTATCATATAAACTGAATCATACAATGCATGGTCTTTTGTGTCTGGCATCTTTCACTGATAATGTTTTCAAGGCTCATTCATGTTGTAGCAAATATCAGGACTTCATTCCTTTTTACGTGTGATTAATATTCCACTGTATGGACATACCACTTTTGTTTACCCATTCATCAACTGATGCACAGTTGGACTGTTTCCACCTTTTAGCTATTATGAATAAAGCTGCTATAAACAATCCAATTTTAAAATGGACAAGTGACTTAAATAGACATTTCTCCAAAACAAACAAACAAAAAACAAATGGCTAGTAAGCACATGAAAAGATACTCAACATCATTAGTCATCAAGGAAATGCAAATCCAAATCACAATGAGATGCCACTTCACAGCCATTAGGATAGGTATAATCAGAAGAATGAAAAAGAACAAGTCTTGACAAGAATGTGGAGAACCTGAACTCTCATACATTGCTGTGGGAATGTAAAATGGTGCAACTACTATGGAAAACAGTTTGGTGGTTCCTCAAAATGTAAACACAGAATTACCAGCAATTCCATTCTTAGGTATATTCCTTTTTATTTCCCTGAGATGATCATTGGCTTAAAATTTCCCCTCTCCCCTCTTCAAATACCTTAGGAAATGATTGTTATTTTATAAAAATAGCAAAAACCACAAGATGACATAGAATATTAAGAGAAAATAACCCAACATTATATTTATGATTCCAATTTAAATGTAATTAACTTATTATTCTTATATTGAAAGGTGTTAAGAGATTGTTACTAAATTATAAATAGTGTTGAAAAGTTTAAAGAACTTGGCAACCACTTAATTTTTTTTTTTTTTAGTAAGGTATTGATAAACACGTTTATGAAGGTTTCACATGAAAAACATTGTGGTTACTACATTCACCCATATTATCAAGTCTCCCCCATACCCTACTGAAGTCACTGTCCATCAGTGTAGTAAGATACCACAGAGGCACAACTTGTCTTCTCTGTGCTACACTGTCTTCCCCGTGACCACCCTCCAACACCATGTGTACTAATTTTAATACCCCTCAATCCCCTTCTCCTTTCCTCCCCACCCACCCTCCCTCTCCCATCCCTCCCCTTTGGTAACCACTAGTCCCTTCTTGTGAGTCTGTCAGTCTGCTGCTGTTTTGTTCCCTCAGTTTTGCTTCGTTGAGCAACATCAAATTCTTAGTATGAGCTATAGTCCTTTGGAAAATACATTTGGAAAACATCGCACTGTTTTTTTCTGAATTCTGATCATGTCATCCAAAAATATCTTTTTTTCTAAACCTGCTTAATACATTCTTCCACCACCACACCCCTGCCCCCACATCCAAAATGGCTTTTTAAAGTAAAAAATTCAACATAAACCCATTCAAATCATTCAAAATCCACTTCTCCCCTAAATGCTGATTCCCCTAGTGCCTAAAGTATAATGTAACTAAGTACTGATCTAATTTGCTGAATGGTGTAATTTGCATTAAAGTGAGAATGAAGCTTAAACAGTCCTAGGATCCACAGATGATAGTGTAAGAGCAAAATACAAATCTGCAATGGTATATTTGAATGGAAAAGTCCAAACCTTGCTATGTCTCTTCTGAGAGAATACATCCTTCCCTAGCCACCTGTAATTAATTTTTGCAGATAGTAAGATTTTTTGAACTCAGCAACTACATCATATAGCCTATAGTTCCATTCTTCACTTTTATCAATATATGGGCTCAAAGAGAGTACTTAAAACAAATGGCTTTTCTCCCATCTCTCTGGGGTTTTCCTTCCTTTCTGCCATTCATTCATTCTTGGTTAAAAACAACAAAACAATATACATGAGAATTTCTGTAATGGCAATAAAAACCAAAATTCTGTTTACCCTGAAAAATAAAAGCAGTAAGGAAGAGAAAGTAAGACCATATATAATGAGAAGACATAGATAAAAATTATCTTAAATGCCTATCAGTGACAGCTCAATCCCTGATTAAAGAGTTTAAAATTTATAATCCTAGATTACTAATAAGCAATTTTTCAATTGGCCTAAACACACTTAATCCTTTACCACACAACCTAAGATTCACAGCACACTCAAGAACAAAGATTCAAAATGAAAAGTATTTTTTGCCTAAAAAATTATGTACACAAATATGAATTCTGTGTTATACTACTAAGTTTGAGAAGTTAGTAAGAAAAGACTTTACCTGAGATATTTGGCCCTGGACTTTTGTAAGTGGAGTTGTTCGAATATTTAAAGACTGGCTTCTTGTTACTGTTGCCCCAGGAAGAGATTTTCCATTCACCTTTCTTTCAAGGTAACAACTTGCTGGTGATTGCTCTTCAAGAAGAACAGCATCCCAAGGATCCTCAGCTAGCAAACCTGGAATATTTGGAACATTTTTCTCTTCTCCATGGTCTAATACACCCACATTGTCCACTTTAGGCTTACTTAGAGGATCCAGATCTAACCAGTCAAATTTACTGATATCTTCAGACTTTGCAGATACCTGTAGATTACTGATTGTAGTTTTTGAATTTGGTATCTCCAAATCAGTTCTTGCTTTTCCATTTTTTAAAAATTCTGATGTACTAGCTATTTTGTCAAACAGCTTTGCCATGTCGGGACTGACTACTGGACAGTAGGTAGGTAAGCTTCCTTGTGGATGAAAGGGTGTGACAGGTGTCAAAGGATATGAAAAATATGGAGTCTGTCCTGGAAGACTTAAATACATCGGTTCTGTGGATGGAAAAGTAGGCATCCGTGGATTGAAGCCATTTTGGAATGCAGTCTGTTTACTACTGTAAGTTGACTGGTAAATAGAAGGTAAAGTGGAAGTGGAAGGCCCAGATAATCCAGGTGGCCACTGTCCTCTCTGAATAGTAGGTCTAAGATAGAGCTGTGCTGAAAATGAAGGGCTCAGAACAGAGGTAACTGGCAACACAGGTGTTTTCCTAGTCTCAAAACTGTCATCCAGCAATAGTTTCTCAAGTTCAGCTTGGGTGAGCTTTTCTACATCAATATCTACTGCTCGTTTTTGGGTATCTGATTCAGGAAACACCATGAGATCATAATCCTGTTTGTTATAAACTTGTGCTTTTTGTCTAGTACTGCTTGACAACTCAAAGCCTCTTTGATTATCAGTCACTTGTCTATCCTTTTGCAGTTTTGCTAAAGCCTCTGCTTCCATCTGTAATGCTTCTTCTTTGTCCACATCTTTAGTTCTTGTTGGTTCCAGATGTGAAGATGAACACTGCTTAAATCCATTATTGCTGGATATCTGAGCCATGTCAACTTAAAAAAACAAACTTTCCCTTAATTTCTTTTTCCTTGTAGCTTCCAAAATAGCAAGACCTATACATAAAAATAAACATAACACTCAATTAGATTTTTAAAACACATTTGTTTGTAAACTACCTCATATAACTAAGGATTTGAAGCCACTTACAAATATACTACCAAATAAAATAAAATTAAATGAATAGTTGAGGAAAATCTGGGTGAAGGAAAACTTTAAAAATATCTTATACATGGTTGGGTTAATGGAGAGGTTTAGACTTACATGACTTTACCCCATTCCCGGACCTAACAGGAAAGCTAGCACAGTAAAGGAACTGAAGATGCACTTCAGCGGTCCCATGGCTGTCATTATCCTGTGGCACTTCTGGCAGAATTTCTGGCATCAAATGACTTAAGTGCTAGTCACACATTTTCAAGAGTTCAGACAGGCTTTACTGTTAGGCAAATAGCAAGTCAAAATAGTTTCGATCTTTTGCTATTTGTTAAATTAGCAATATAAGTACTCAATACCTAGTTGATAAAATCAAGGAACTATTATTTTATCAAAACATAAGAGAAAACTGATTAAGGGCTTATAATATTCTAGAAATATTAAAAACGTATAATATAACATGGATTAGAATAGTAAGACAAACGTGTTAGGGCTATAAGCTCTAATACACCACTCAAAGATAACAATATGGCTGATTTTGTCAGTTTTGATCATACTTCTGTTTCTCTGCAGTTAAATTAATTATTATAATACTAAACTTTTTCCTTTTCAAATTGCTGAAGTATTTATTCATAGACTGGAAGGTAGTCCATTAAGCTTTCTCACACTTCAGTTTATAAAAATTTATCCTCCTCTATTTAAGATAAACACAATTCAGATCAAGATTACCTTATGAAGCAAAATGGCCAATTAAAGTGTTATCTACTGTGTAACAGAGGGCACATTTCCTGCTTTCTAATTAATATGCTATAGGGTTAAATGTGGCTTTTGGAGTCAGACCACCCTGATTTATGAAACAATAATACCCTGGGCAAGTGAAAACTGTCTACATGCCTTTGTTTTCTAACTTTTAAAATGAAAAAGTATCTTTTCCCTAAATTAATTACAAGGATTAAATGAAACAATGCAACTAGAAGTGCTTATCATAGGCCTTGAGCATGAACATTAAATAAATGGCATCTATTATTAATAGAATCTGGTTTGAGATATACCTAGTTTGAATACCTAGAAGGCAAAAAAGCTTTATATCCTTTTTTTCTAGCACAGTACTTGTCTACAGTATATGCTCAATAAATGCTTTATGAAAGGAGATACGGAAACATCCAAAGTGAGTGCAAATTAATGTAACACATGAAAATCCTAAGTGTTGAGGTAATACTAAATAAAAAATTATTAGTGATGAGGACATGAAGAAAGAGGAGGTATTTAAGGAAGACATCCTTTGCAATTCTTTTATACAACTATAGCTGAATATCTGAGGCATTTCACAGAAAAGCTTTTCCAGTTTTTTTCCCTTCTATGGAGGTCTACAAAACTAAGCTAAATGTACACTTACAATTTGTACACTTCAAAATACGTACATGTTTTTTCAAGAGAAAAAACTGTAAACAAATACTGACTCTCGCTAAGTATACACAAAGTACTCAGAAGAAAATACTGATGTCTACAATTTACTTTGAAAGCATCAAAAAGATAGATGAGTTGATGGATAGAGGGATGTTAGATGGATAAATATGTGATAAGGCAAGTGTAGGAAAATGTTAATAGAATCTAGGTAGGTAGTAGGTATATGAGTATTAACTTTGAAATTCTTTCAACTTGGCTGCATGACTGAAAACTTCCACAATAAAATGTTGGGTTGGGGAATATGGGCATAAATTCCTCCCATTCCAGTATACACTCCATTTGCAATGTGGCTTCGTTGCTCCTTCCATAAAGAGGTGGGGTCTATTTCTCTACTAATCTGAGCTGGTCTTGTGACTTGCTTTGACCAGTAGAATGGACCTAGAAAGCCTGTATCATAAGAAGCCTGACTGCTTCAGCTCCTCCTTTCTTGCATGTAGCCATTGCCATGTGAATGTTCATAAAGGATGAGGGAGCATAAGGAGAAGAGTCCAGCCAACAGCCAACACCATGTGAATGGAGACACCATCTTAGAACATATAGCCACAGTTCAAATGACCACAGCCACGTGAGTGACCCAAAGCAAGATCAGCAGAAGAAACCACAAAGCCTGAGTTCAAGCCAAATTGTTAACCCCAAAAATCGTTTTTGGAATGGTTTGTTGCCATGACAACAGATAACTGACAAATCTTTTTTTTACTTTTAGAAACAAAACTGAAATTCACTTGTTTAATGTCTTAACCTCCACAGCCACTGCCACCATACCTTCCTTCACTTGTCCTTAGAGAATACACAGCTCCCATTTCCTTTCTAAATTTACCCCATCCAGGGACAGGTAGTGGGATTATATCCTTTCCCTTAGTTCTTTATCAATGATTATCTCCTTTGCATTATTAATTTCACCTTGCTTCTGCTCCTCTGCCATAAAAATGCTCAAGCTTTCTCCATACTGAGAGGGGAAAAAAATCTTAACATTCCCCTTTAGACTCCAGTAACTTCCATTTTAATTTCCTCCTTTCACTGCCAAACTTCTCAAATGAGTGACCTAGAAAGTCCTTTCTTTACTCATTCTGTCTTGGAAAAATTCTATTTGTCCTTTAAGGCTCATTCAAATATAGAGCCTTCTGTCTGAAGCTTTTTCTTAAGCTCCTGTCAGAACTCATCAGTTTAGCTCAACTAAAAATTATCTTTATTTTTGTAGACTTTATGCTTTTTCACTTGCTCAGCATCCTTTCTTCTGGTAGTAGATCTCTAACTTCCTTTTTGGAAGTTATTCATCTCCCCTTTTTTCCCACCTAGTTCAAATAGGGCTGAATCATGCTTACTCCTCACTACCCTTACTAGTGAGTCAATCAGTAGTTTACTTCAGGACTTCTAAACTACTTGGAAAGGAAGCTTATCATTGTAGTTCCTAAACTATAGGATGTAAGCCTGACACTGCTGTGGTCATCTTTGCCACCATTGAAGGAGATGCTTCCTGAGAATGAATCTAAGTAGAAGAGAACAGAGTTAAGATCAATGAAATGAGACAGATTCTGGATATTATATTAAGCATCTGGATCTAACCATGTCCAAAGCTAGTCTTTACATTTATGTAAGCCTCTTTGCTTTAGCCGCTTTAAATTCACTTTTTGCCATAATAACCGAAAAGATCTTGATAAACACAGAATCTGTAACCTTTATGTCTACCCAACAAACTAGAATAAGTTTCGTTCAGAGGCCTACTCTCTTCATTTTTTTTTCTTTCCCACAACATTTAGAAGCACCTTGCTTAATACACATGGAACTTAATTTAATGAACATGTGTTTTTATAGGAGGAAATGAGGGCTACCGGACAGTGTTTTAAGAAGAGATTTTAGGTGGCACAGACTGCATGTAGCAGGAGAGTAGTCAAGTATAACCTATTATTGAACACCACTATGCACTGCCTTGTTTTTCACAAAATCAGATGGATTAGAACAAAATACTTTACAAAGAGATAAAGATACTGAACTGCAATGTATTTTCCACAAGCAAAATGCCAATTTGTTATTTAAGTATTCTCCTGGCTATCATATTTGGTAATGATATCACACTGTTCTGAAAGGGGGCTCTGGATTTTCTGAAAGTGAGTTTGAGATACAGTTTACTCAATGGAGAATACACTTATTCCAAATATTTCAAATTAATGTTACCTCTTATTTATTAACAAAGGTAGTTTATAATAATAAACTACTATAAAAATTTTTAATATATTTTAACAGTGACTGTTTTCTTCACATCATCAATTCATTGGCTTGCTCTATCCCTAGTACCAACCCAAAGCAGTGTAAGCTAAAGTAAATCCAACTCTTAGAGCAGTCATACAGAGCTGTCAGCAGCTAAATTACCATATTTTAGTTTTCCAAAAGGATATCATTCATGTATACTCAGAGGGTAGTAAAGGACTTAAAAGGCTGTCCAAAAGTAACCCTGCTGCATATTTCAGGCTGCTGCGTATTTCTGAGGCTGCTGCACTTACATGCTCCACTAATTTTTTAAAATAAAAATCTCATTTGATGACAAACATTTAGCAGGAAATAATTTCATATATATCAATTCAAAACAAAAACTTCAGTGCTAATGTTTCCTGAATTCAAGCTGGGAAAGACAATGCAACTATTTTTTGAATGGTGACTGTATACCATCTGCCCAAAATCCCCCAATATAAAGTAACCCAGTAATAATCACAAGACTGTAGCTACTTAAAAATTCTTCAAAAGGGGCAATTTAATTATTCAGTTAAACTTTTGGGATGCTGTTGTGGTCCAAACTGCTCTCGGTTCTTATCCCCACCGCAACAAAGAACTGAAAGGTAGAGAGACAATAGAGAAGCTAAAGTTTTATATGAATACACTCCAAGAAAGGGGCAGGCCAGGGTCAGGGTAGACCAAAGCACTGAACTTTTTAGGGGAGGGTCTATTTATCATGACCTAGCCAGGAGGTGCCTCTTTGATTGACAGTGTGAGGTCATTTGATTGACAGCTCTAGTTATACACCCACTCCTCTAGGTGTACTTATCTTTTCCTAAAATGCACACAAAGCCCCTGGGGAATGGGTGAAGCAAAACTGCAATTTTATTTTCATGAGATTATGATGAGGTGTGGTTTGGGAGGTTCTTAGTTTTGTTCATTGTGCCTGCCTCGGGACCTGGTTAGGACCAGTTTATCCTGGATCTGATAAGCAAGGAACTTATCTCCCTGCGGTCTTTGTTGTCTTCATGTGGGACTCCCTACCTGGGCAGTGTTAGGGCAGTTTTTTTCCTTGAACCTTATCTTCTCCTTCCCTGGCTGCTCTTGTCCATCTTTCTACCTGACAATATTGTTTGCAGACCCAAAATAATTAATTTAAAAGTGTTTGGCTTTTTTTTTTTTTTTCATACTGGGCTTGAATTTTATTTTAAGCTCTTTCTTCCCAAGCCAAAGACAATGTTCTCTTTGGAGGTCCTTGTACATCACTGAAGTGTTTGGCTTCTTTTGTTGTAGACATTCGTTTACAATTTAAATTTAAATCTTGGGAAAAAAATAAAACAAGGTAGTCCTGTTACCCATCTAAATGCTTTCTGATCTTAGAATTCAAGATACCTAAGAAAATGGAAAAACAATGACCAATAGTACAAATATTTCTCCTCTAAAATGAAAATGAATCTCAAAGAAAAATAAACTATGGTACCTCCATATATTACATAGAAAGATAGACATGAGCAGCTGGGGATGGGAAAGATGAGGTTCAAGGAAAAAGCTGCCCAAACTCTGCCCAGGTAAGGGGGACCCACATGAAGACAACAAAGGCTTTGCAGGAAGACAACTTCTTGCCTATCGGGACCAGGCCAAACAGGTCCCAACCAGGTCCCAAGGCAGGCACAATGGACCAAAACTAAGAACTGCCCAAACCACACCTCATCATAATCTTATTAAAGTAAAATTGTGGTTCTGCTCCCTCCTCCTGCAGCCCATGGGCTTTTCTGTGTTTTGGGGAAGACATGCACACCAAGAGAATGGGTGTATAACTATAACTATCAATCAAATCATCTCACCCTGTCAAGTAAAGAAGTGCCTACTAGCTAGGTCATGATATATAGACCCTCCTCATAAAAAGTTTGATTCCTTTGTCTACCTTGACTCTGGTCTGCTCCTCCCTTGGAGGGTATTCAAATAAAACTTTTACTATGGTTCACTATTGTGCCTCTGTCTTTCAATTCTTTATTGCAGGAGGACAAGAACTGAGGAGAACAAACTCAACTCGTAAAACATGGAATATTATGCCACCATTAAACATAAAATTATGAAGACTGCAGTAACCATAGCAAGTATGTATGTATTTCTATCTATACATAGGTTTATATGAACAAGTAAGTGAACAAATTCTATTAAGTAGCTACAATTACTATCCCTAGGATACAAACGAAGAAACTAAAACACACAAATTATACATTCTATATAAATAATAGATTAGTTAACAATAAATCTTATGTTACTTTTAATTCTATAATGAAGTAGTTAATACTGCTGTTCAATTATATGTACCAATTTATCCATCAATTTATTTTCACCAGATGACTAGCCAATGTATAATTTTGTTGAGGACATGAATTATTTCATTCATCCTCTAGTCTCAAACTTCTGTAGCTGTTGAATGAATGCATCAATGAGTAAAGAACTTAAGACACCATTCCTTTTATCAAAGAGAAGACCAGATTCTGAAATTTAAAAAAAATACTTTTTTAAAAGAGTACACGTATTAATAAATTCAACTGAAACTGAAAAATCACATGGCTGAGTTTAGAATGAGCAAGTGGTGGGAGAAAAGATTATCTTGGAAACTATGAGCGAGATGGCAACAGAAAACTAAAAATAGGAGAAGGGCTGCATCTGTGCTCAAAGGAAAACAAGAAAAGAATACCCTCCTATGTCTACTAACTCATGGAGGGGGAAAAAAAACTCATCTGACAAAAGAAACAAGAATTTTGCAGCACAGAGAATACAGTTAATAATTTTGTAATATCTTACTACATTGACAGATAGTGACCACATTAGAGGGAGGATTTAATAATATGGTTAACTCTTGAACCACTGTGTTGTACATTTGAAACCAACATAAGATTGTACATCAATGACACTTCAATAAAAAAAAAAAACAAGTACTTTGGTATTAGGCAGTATGCAAATTTGTCAGAAAGACAAAACGGAAGAATGTCCAAGTGTTAGGTGAGTTTTAGGTTAAAGCAGCACTGTTCAACAGAAATAGAATGAAAGCCACATAAAGAATTTTGAAATTTTTATACCTACATTAATGAAAAGACACAGATTAATTTTAATAATATACTTTATTTAATCCAATATTTTGGATGATCATTTCAACAGGTAATATAAGAAATATGTAAGGGATATTTTATGTTCTTTTAATACTCAAACTTCATTAACTGGTATGTATTTTACACTTACCACATTCATTTCAGTTTAGACGAGCCACATTTCAAGTGCTCAACAGCCAAACATGGCTAGTGGACAACACAAGATTAGAATTTATAAGGAAAGGAACAAAAAGCACAGTGAACAAATATCATTTTCCGGATGGTCAGGAAAAATTTCTTTTCACAAAAGTCAACCCTTCCCTCAAATCAATTAAGTATCTCAAATGCCTACTAGTTATTTTTCATAAAGTTCCATAGATAACATACAACCTTTTAACTAAGGTCTGTCTTATCCTTTATAACTGTTGTATTTTTGAAGTATATAATTTCTAATTAATCCTCTACAATTAGAAAGCTGCTAAATTTAATAGAGAAATGTGTTCGCAATTGACAACACAGGATAAATTACAAAAAGATTAAACATTTTAGTGTAAAAAAAAAATCATAAAATCAAAAGACAACAGAATTCATACATAAGCTCAAGCATAAAGACCACCCTAATGATTGAAAACCTAGAAACCATGAGAGAATATTCAAGTACTTAAAAATAATTTTTGGGAGGAGGAGAGCCAAGATGGCGGCTTGAGTAGAGCAGCGGAAATCTCCTCCCAAAACCACATATATTTTTGAAAATACAACAAATACAACTATTCCTAAAGGAGAGACCAGAAGACACAGGACAACAGCCAGACCACATCCACACCTGCGAGAACCCAGCACGCCGCGAAGGGGGTAAGATACAAGCCACGGCCCAGCGGGACCCGAACACCCCACACCCCAGCTCCCGGCGGGAGGAGAGGAGTCGGAGCGGGGAGGGAGAGGGAGCCCAGGACTGCTAAAAAGCCAGCCCTAGCCATCTGCACCGGAGCACAGACACAGGGTGTGCGTGGGGTGCTGGAAACTAGGGAAACAGGACAGTAAGACCTGTGAGCGGGTCCCTGCAGCCGGCGCCCCTGGGACAAAGAAAAGCGAGTGCTTTTTGAAAGTCTTAAAGGGACAGGGACCCCCAGTTGGACAGAAGTGTCCTGGGACACTTAGCCCAGCAGCTGGGAATCCCGGGGAATGCTAGGCACTCTAACCCCCTGGGCAGCAGGGAGCACAGAGGCACCTCACAGAGATAAAAAGCCTTCGGCCGTTTCACCTCCAACGCGGCTCCGCCATATCGGAGATGCGGCCCAAGGCAGGCCACACCCACAGCGAACATGGAGCTAAACTCCATAGTGGCTGGCAAGAATCAGAAGTCCCATCTGTGGGCGGCTGCCCAGCACAAGCCGCTAAAGGTCACTGTTCTCCCAGGAGAAGAAGGCCATAAACCAACAAGAAGGGACATTCTTCCAGCCATCACTTGTGCCAGCTCCGCAAACTATCTCCATCGCCATGAAAAGGCAGAAAAATTTGATACAGACCAAAATCACAACCCCTGAGAAGGAGATAGACCTAACCAGTCCTCCTGAAAGAGAATTCAAAATAAAAATCATAAACATGCTGACGGAGATGCAGAGAAATATGCAAGAGCTAAGGGATGAATTCTGGAGGGAGATTACAGAAATGAAACAATCTCTGGAAGGATTTATAAGCAGAATGGATAAGATGCAAAAGCCATTGATGGAATAGAAAACAGAGAACAGGAACGCATAGAAGCTGATGCAGAGAGAGATATCTCCAGGAATGAAACAATATTAAGAGAACTGTGTGACCAATCCAAAAGGAACAATACCCGCATTATAGGAGTACCAGAAGAAGAGAGAGAAAAAGGGATAGAAAGTGTCTTTGAAGAAATAATTGCTGAGAACTTCCCGAAACTGGGGGAGGAAATAGTTGCTCAGACTAAAGAGGCACAAAGAACTCCCAACAGACGAGACCCAAAGAGGACAACACCAAGATACATAATAATTAAAATGGCAAAGATCAAGGACAAGGAGAGAGTATTAAAGGCAGCCAGAGAGGAAAAAAAGGTCACCTACAAAGGAAAACCCATCAGGCTATCATCAGACTTCTCAACAGAAACCTTACAGGCCAGAAGAGAATGGCATGATATATTTAATGCAATGAAACAGAGGGCCCTGAACCAAGGATACTGCATCCAGCACATTTATCATTTAAATATGAAGGAAGGATTAAACAATTCCCAGACAAGCAAAAGTTGAGGGAATTTGCCTCCCACAAACCACCTCTACAGGGTATTTTAGAGGGACTGCTCTAGATGGGAGCACTCCTAAAAAGAGCACAGAACAAAACACTCAACATATGAAGAATGGAGGAGGAGGAATAAGAAGGGAGAGAAATAAACATCAGACTGTGTTTATAATAGCTCGATAAGCGAGTTCAGTTAGACAGTAGGGTAGTAAAGAAGCTAACCTTGAACCTTTGGTAACCACGAATCTAAAGCCTGCAATGGCAATAAGTACACATCCTTCAATAATCACCCTAAATGTAAATGGACTGAATGCATCAATCAAAAGACAAAGAGTAATACAATGGATAAAAAAGCAAGATCCATCTATATGTTGCTCACAAGAGACTCACCTCAAACCCAAAGACATGCAGAGACTAAAAGTCAAGGGATGGAAAAAGATATTTCATGCAAACAACAGCGAGAAGAAAGCAGGTGTTTCAATACTAGTATCAGACAAAATAGACTTCAAAACAAAGAAAGTAACAAGAGATAAAGAAGGACACTACATAATGATAAACGGCTCAGTCCGACAAGAGGATATAACCATTATAAACATATATGCACCCAATACAGGAGCACCAGTATATGTGAAACAAATACTAACAGAATTAAAGGAGGAAACAGAATGCAATGCACTCATTTTGGAAGACTTTAACACACCGCTCACTCCAAAGGACAGATCCACCAGACAGAAAATAAGTAAGGACACAGAGGCACTGAACAACACACTAGAACAGATGGACCTAATAGACATCTATAGAAATCTAAATCCAAAAGCAACAGGATACACATTCTTCTCAACTGCACATGGAACATTCTCCAGAATAGACCACATATTAGGCTATAAAAAGAACCTCAGTAAATTCCAAAAGATTCAAATCCTACCAACCAACTTTTCAGACCACAAAGGTATAAAACTAGAAATAAATTGTACAAAGAAAGCAAAAAGGCTCACAAACACATGGAGGCTTAACAACATGCTCCTAAATAATCAATGGATCAATGACCAAATTAAAATGGAGACGCAGCAATATATGGAAACAAATGACAACAACAACACAAAGCCCCAACTTCTCTGGGACACAGCAAAAGGAGTCTTAAGAGGAAAGTATACAGCAATCCAGGCATATTTAAAGAAGGAAGAACAATCCCAAACGAATGGTCTAATGTCACAATTACCGAAATTGGAAAAAGAAGAACAAATGAGGCCTAAGGTCAGCAGACAGAGGGACATAATAAAGATCAGAGAAGAAATAAATAAAATTGAGAAGAATAAAACAATAGAAAAAAATCAATGAAACCAAGAGCTGGTTCTTCAAGAAAATAAACAAAATAGATAAGCCTCTAGCCAGACTAATTAAGAGAAAAAGAGAGTCAACATACATCAACAGGATCAGAAACGAGAAAGGAAAAATCACGATGGACTCCACAGAAATACAAAGAATTATTAGAGAATACTATGAAAACCTATATGCTAACAAGCTGGGAAACCTAGGAGAAATGGACAACTTCCTAGAAAAATACAACCTTCCAAGACTGACTCAGAAAGAAACAGAAAATCTGAACAGACCACTTACCAGCAACGAAATTGAAGCGGTAATCAAAAAACTACCCAAGAACAAAACCCCTGGGCCAGATAGATTTACCTTGGAATTTTATCAGACATACAGAGAAGATATAATCCCCATTCTTCCTTAAAGTTTTCCAAAAAATAGAAGAGGAGGGAATACTCCCAAACTCATTCTATGAAGCCAACATCACCCTAATACCAAAACCAGGCAAAGACCCCACCAAAAAAGAAAACTACAGACCAATATCCCTGATGAATGTAGATGCAAAAATACTCAACAAAATATTAGCAAACCGAATTCAAACGTACATCAAAAGGATCATACACTATGACCAACTGGGATTCATCCGAGGGATGCAAGGATGGCACGACATTCAAAAATCCATCAACATCATTCACCACATCAACAAAAAGAAGAACAAAAACCACATAATCATCTCTATAGATGCTGAAAAAGCATTCGACAAAATTCAACATCCATTCGTGATAAAAACTCTCAACAAAATGGGCAAAGAGGGCAAGTACCTCAACATAATAAAGGCCATATAGGATAAACCCACAGCTAACATCATACTGAACAGCGAGAGGCTGAAAGCTTTTCCTCTGAGATCAGGAACAAGACAGGGATGCCTACTCTCCCCACTGTTATTCAACGTGGTACTGCAGGTCCTAGCCACAGCAATCAGACAAAACAAAGAAATACAAGGAATACAGATTGGTAAAGAGGAAGTCAAACTGTCACTATTTGCAGATGACATGATATTGTACATAAAAAACCCTTAAGACTCCACTCCAAAACTACTAGAACTAATATTGGAATTCAGCAAAGTTGCAGGATGCAAAATTAACAAACAGAAATCTGTAGCTTTCCTATACACTAACAATGAACTAATAGAAAGAGAAATCAGGAAAAGAATTCCATTCACAATAGCATCAAAAAGAATAAAATACCTAGGAATAAACCTTACCAAGGAAGTGAAAGACCTATACCCTGAAAACTATAAGACACTCTTAAGAGAAATTAAAGAGGACACTAACAAATGGAAACTCATCCCATGCTCCTGGCTAGGAAAATTAATATCGTCAAAAAGGCCATCCTGCCCAAAGCAATATACAGATTCAATGCAATCCCTATCAAATTACCAACAGCATTCTTCAATGAACTGGAACATATAGTTCAAAAATTCATATGGAAACACCGAAGACCCCGAATAGCCAAAGCAATCCTGAGAAGGAAGAATAAAGTTGGGGGGATCTCGCTCCCCAACTTCAAGCTCTACTACAAAGCCACAGTAATCAAAACAATTTGGTACTGGCGCAAGAACAGAGCCACAGACCAGTGGAACAGAATAGAGACTCCAGACATTAACCCAAACATATAAAGGAGCCATGGACATACAATGGGGAAATGACAGTCTCTTCAACAGATGGTGCTGGCAAAACTGGACAGCTACATGTAAGAGAATGAAACTGGATCACTGTCTAACCCCATACACAAAAGTAAATTCGAAATGGATCAAAGACCTGAATGTAAGTCATGAAACCATAAAACTCTTAGAAAAAAACATAGGCAAAAATCTCATGTACATAAACATGAGCGACTTCTTCATGAACATATCTCCCTGGGCAAAGGAAACAAAAGCAAAAATGAACAAGTGGGACTATATGAAGCTAAAAAGCTTCTGTACAGCAAAGGACACCATCAATAGAACAAAAAGGTATCCTACATTATGGGAGAATATATTCATAAATGACAGAGCCGATAAAGGGCTCACATCCAAAATATATAAAGAGCTCACACGCCTCAACAAACAAAAAGCAAATAATCCAATTAAAAAATGGGCAGAGGAGCTGAATAGACAGTTCTCTAAAGAAGAAATTCAGATGGCCAACAGACACATGAAAAGATGCCCCACATAGCTTGTCATCAGAGAAATGCAAATTAAAACCACAATGAGATATCACCTCATACCAGTAAGGATCGCCATCATCGAAAAGACAAACAACAACAAATGTTGGCGAGGTTGTGGAGAAAGGGGAACCCTCCTACACTGCTGGTGGGAATGTAAATTAGTTCAACCATTGTGGAAAGCAGTATGGAGGTTCCTCAAAAAGCTCAAAATAGAGATAACATTTGACCCAGGAATTCCACTTCTAAGAATTTACCCTAAGAATGCAGCAGTCCAGTTTGAAAAAGACAGATGCACCCCTATGTTTATCACTGCACTATTTACAATAGCCAAGATATGGAAGCAACCTAAATGTCCATCAGTAGATGAATGGATAAAGAAGAAGTGGTACATATACAAATGGAATATTACTCAGCCATAAGAAAAAAACAGATCCTACCATTTGCAACAACATGGATGGAGCTAGAGGGTATTATGCTCAGTGAAATAAGCCAGGCAGAGAAAGACAAGTACCAAATGATTTCACTCATATGTGGAGTATAAGAACAAAGGAAAACTGAAGGAACAAAACAGCAGCAGAATCACAGAACTCACGAATGGACTAAAAGTTACCAAAGGGAAAGGGACAGGGGATGATCGGTGGGAAGGGAGGGAGAAGGGTGGGGAAAAAGAAAGGGGGCATTACGATTAGCATGTATAGTGTGGGGGGGGGTAAAAGGAGGGCTGTGCAAAACAGAGCAGACAAGTAGTGATTTTACAGCATCTTACTACGCTGATGGACAGTGACTGTGAAGGGATATGTCGGGGGGACTTGGTGAAGGGGGAGCCTAGTAAACATAATGTTCTTCATGTAATTGTAGATTAATGATACCAAAATAAAAATAATAAAATGATAAAATAATAATTATTATTATTTTTGTTTGGCAAACAAGGACCATGGAATTTATTCATTTCTTCCATAAATATTTATTGGGTGTAAAATATGCATGAGGCACTGTTCTATGTGCTGAAAAGTAACATACAAATAACCATTAAAATGTCAATGAAAAAAATGGGAGAAATATTTGCTACTCAGATCACAGAGAAAGTTAATTTTACTAATACATAACAACGACCTCATAAGGAAAAATAACTCTGTGGAAAAACAGATGAAGAGTTTGAATAAACAGTTTACAAAAAATTAAAGATGCTTAGTCTTACTCATGTTGAGGCAGTAGCAACTTAGAAGTTATGCTAAACCTAATAGTATACCAAATTGTTAACAAACACCAGACAAAGGGAAAAATATTCATTATGCCAAAATTTGTTGGGTATATAAAACAGTAGGTTTTTTAAAAAAGTACATAGTTTTAAATGTAGAGAAGTGGAAAAATTGAAAAATTAAGCATCCATCCCATGAAATTAGAAAAACACAGGATAATAAACCTATAAGGAATAAAAAAAGACCAGAGAAGGCATTAGAGGCATAGGAAATACAGAACAGAGAAGATCAACAAAGCCAAAAATTGCTTGTTTCGAAAATACTAATAAGGTATCTGGTGATGTTGATCAAAAACAAAAGACAGGAATAGACAATATCAAGAATAAAAAAGGGACATCCAACAGATGCAGCAGAGATAACAAAGATAAGTAAATATATTAATAAATTTAAGAAAATACAATTTTAAATGTAGACAAATTCCTAGAAGATAGTAATTAAAATGAACAGAAATATAAAGTTGAATATTACGTAACTATTAAAAAACTTAGTCATCAAAAATATTTTACTCAAAGAAAACTGCAGGGTCAGAAGGCTTCACTGACTTGACCTAAGGAAGAAACAACCACCTTTCACAAACCCTTGCAGAGAACAGACAGGAAGATATAAGTATGTTCCTTACTTTTTGAAACTACCATAACTTTGATAACAAAACCAGGCAAGGATGAGAAAAGGAAATTGCAAACCAATCTTATTCATGAATACAAATACAAAGTCCTAAACAAAGTAATAAACCAAACCCAGTTGCAAATACAAAATGCAATTTACCATATCAAAAATTAAACAATTAGAAAAGGTATATGCTCATCTCAATAGATATTTGTAGTCAATTGTAAACAGAAGGAAAGTTCCTTATTTGGCCAAAAGAATCCCCCAAAATCACACTTGATAAAACCTTGAAAGCTTTCCCTTTGACCATGAACAAAACCAGATGCCCATCACCACTTCTATTCAACATTTTGTAGATTTCTAGCCAGCACCAAAAGGCAGGAAAAACAAGCAATAAGTGGAATCAAATAGGAAGAAACAAATTATTATTTATGATAAAGTAAAACCTACAAAGAGTTTAAGAGAACAGAACTACATACCAGAGTTTAGCAAGGTTGCCAGATGATACCAATACAGAAAAATCAATTGTATTTGTAAATACCTGCAACAAATGGTAAGAAAAAGCAATTTTCAAAAAGGTATTATTTACAATAACATACATACACATACATGAAACCCACCAATTAACTAATAACACATGTGTAGCTTCAGGGGGAAAGAAGTGTTCCCAGCACCAGGCTAATCTCCTATGAAACTGAAGTCAAGGGAAAGGGTAGGTTGGGAGCAACCATTTTGCTAGCTAGGCCCACCCCATCCGTTTCCTCGGGCTCCTACTCGCACTCTGCAACCAAGGCATGCTCTCTACTTCCCACTCACCCCTTCCATCTTTACAATAATCCACCAAGCACCCTAATATCTGGTCCCTCTATTACCTCTCTCCTATAACTCTCTCGGCTACTGTCACACCGGCCTCTTTGTTGTTCTTCAAAATACATTAAGCCTCTCACTCAGAGCCTTTGCTCTTCTATTCTGACTGGACTGCTCTTCCCCTGGAGAGCTGAATGGCTTCTTCTCATGCCATTCAAGTCATCAAGAAGGTGACATTTGGGTGAAGTCCTTCCGGATGGCCTTGTTAAAATGGTAAATTTCTGTAACTCCTCTTCCTATTTACTTATTTTCTCCTTAACATTAGTAACATCCAGTATACTATGTATTTTATTTATTTATTTTATTGTCTATCTTCCATCTCTAAACTGTAAATTACAAGATGCTTGGATTTACTCTCTTGGGTTCATTTGGTATCCCTAGCACCCAGAACACTCCTGGAACAAACAAGTTTTCATTCTAATCTTTGTTAAACAAACAAATGGAATTCAATCTAATATGGGCCAGATTAGGAAGCAATTTTTCACTGTAGAGTGTCTTCAGTATTCTGTAAGAGTACACAATATACTCAAAATGAATAGTTTAATCAAAGAGATACAATAGATTTTTTTTTGTATCATTAATATACAATTATAGGAGCAACACTGTGGTTACTAGATTTCCCCCATTATCAACTTCCCACCACATACCCCATTACAGTCACTGTCCGTCAGCGCAGTAAAATGCTATAGAGTCACTACTTGTCTTCTCTGTGCTATACTGCCTTCCTCGTGCCCCCTCCTGAGACAGGGACCATGTGTGTAGTCAGAGTAGGGTGAAGGCCTCTGGGAAAAGATCCCTACCAAAACTCCATATTAAACAATTAAGCAAAGTCAGACTCACATTAATTCACTAAAGTAAAATATCAAACTAGGAAATATAAGCATTCTTCAGTGAAGATTAGTTAAAACTAAAAGCCAGGAGTAACTTGGCCTGGAATGTTTGAACATCCCCTAGATAAGAAAATACCTCAACACAGCCCATGTCTTCATTGTGTCAATTAAATGAAGCTATTGTAAAATTTACTTTAGTCTGCTAAAAGGCCCAGTTTATCTTAACTTTGGCCAGATGCTGCTTCTCCTCCTCCAGCCCTAATCAAGTAATATATAATCTGGGCAATTAATATAGCAAGCTAGCCCAGCTGTACACAACATAGTGAAAGGCAGGAAGGATTCCATCTTAAAGATAAGATTGCATTTTAACACTCAGGAAGTTAAGAAGTAAGATTCTTAACTTACTATTTAGCAAACAGACAATAACTCAGCCCACCTTGAGGGCAGAACATGCAGCCTTGATTGATATGCACCCAAATCAAGAAGCTGCTATTCTGAGAAAGAATCAAAGCAGTAAATCTCTTATGTTAACTCTGCAAAATAATCCAGAAAACTGAAAAGAAACTTAGTGTCTTTTCAAAAATAAACATTTAGAGACCATTTGGTGGGTCTGGATCCCTAGCCCTTTGTCTCTCAACAGCCTATAAATCCCCTAGACAAAGCACCACCACGGGCTCTCTTGTTCCCTCCTGGCATAAGCCAGGAGCTCTATCCTCTTACTGTATCTCTAAATAAAAGTCTCTCCCTGGCTCTCCTACCTTGACTGTTTGCTAAGTTCATTCTTTGACTCCGCAAACAAGAACCCCAGCGTCACCCCTACATTACGTGTGTTAATCATAATGCCCCTTATTCCCCTTATCTCTCCCTTCTCACCCATCCTCCCCAAACCCTTTCCCTTTGGTAACTGTTAGTCCATTCTTGGGTTCTGTGAGTCTGCTGCTGTTTTGTTCCTTCAGTTTTTGCTTTATTGTTATACTCCACAGATGAGAGAAATCATCTGGTACTTGTCTTTCTCCGCCTGGCTTATTTCTAGATCCATCCATGTTGCTGTAAATGGTATGATTTGTTTTCTTCTTATGGCTGAATAATATTCCATTGTGTATATGTACTACATCTTCTTTATCCATTCATCTACTGATATACACTTAGGTTGCTTCCATTTTGTGGTTATTGTAAATAGTGCTGCAATAAACATAGGGGTGAATATGTCTTTTTGAAATTGGGCTCCTGCATTCTTAGGGTAAATTTCTAGGAGTGAAATTCCCGGGTCCAATGGTATTTCTATTTTTAGTTTTTTTGAGAAACCTCCATACTGCTTTCCACAATGGTTGAACTAATTTACATTCCCACCAGCAGAGTTAGGAGGGTTTCCCTTTCTCCACATCCTTGCCAACATTTGTTGTTGTTTGTCTTTTGAGCTACAATAAATTTTTAATCCACTGTTGTTGCATTTTCATTTAAAGCATTTGGAAGTCATCTTAAATGTGCCAAATAATAAACCATTAATTTCTCTCTCTGGAGAAAATCATGTGTATGTATTCTCAGAATTGTTCTTCAGAGCTACACGGTCCTTTTTAGTCAGACCAAAACATACGAACTATTCTGAAGTGCTTGTAGGAAATATAGGTCATGTCTGCTTGTTGATTAGAAATACTGGCCTTGGGCTCAACAGAGCAATTTGCTAGAAATGAATCTTTAGGTGTTATCTAGGTAAAACTGAAGACCTGAAGTCAAGAAAGTAGTTGAGACTGCCCTGGAACAATGTGTGAGTGCAGAGAGAAAAAGAGGGAAGAAGAAGTCATGAGGGCCACTAATACTTAAGTAGGAAAGAAAGGTCAAAGGAAAATGAACAGTAGGTGTGAAGACTGGCATCAGAAAAATAAGAGAACAGAGTGTCCTAAATACTGTCAGAAACTACAAAGAGGTGACACAGAATAAGGACTGAAAAAATACTCCAGTTCTATGAGCTCATTTGCAATTACTTCAATAATAGCTATATCAAGATATAGCTAACTTACTATAAAACTCACCTATGCTTTCAATTCAGTTGTTTTTAGTATACTGAGAGTTATGCAACAATCAGCATTACCAAGTTTCAGAACATTTTCATCACCCCAAAAAGAAGCCACGTATTAGCAGTCACTCCACATTTTCCCCTCCCCAACAAACCCTCATTAGTTATTTTCAAAGCTGATAGTTTAGAGAAGTGTGGAAAACTGAAAAAGGAAGGAATCACAAGGAACAAGGGCATGTTATTCTTTCAATTCTTTGACAGTAAAGGGAACTAAGAGAGAAGAAGTGTCAGGAATGGGTTTAAAATGGGAAAAGCCTTCAACATGTGGTAGGGCTGAAGAGAAAAAAAAACCTCATGAATTAAATTCCAGAAAGTGATAAACCCCTTCACTGGAGACACAGGCTCCCTACTACTCTCATCCCTGGTACAGCAGCAGCAGGAGGAGGAGGAATGCTCCGTAAACGGGGATAAGGAGAAGCACTAGCAGTCATTAAAACACTTTCAGCCCTTAGGAGCAACATTCTACACACAGATTCACAACCAGGGCATGCATCCCCCAAAATTTTTCTGTATTTGCCTATGTGTATCACTATATGTTTGGGAAGGAGACAAAAAGGGGGCATATAGTCATAGCAAGAGGTTCCTGTAAGGTATCTTACTGACAAAGCAGTTTTCAATCTAACTTAGAATCCCAAGAGTAGTACTGTTTTGTGGAGTTAATTATTGAACTTTGGACTACTTTATTGTTCATTCATTTAACATGAATCATTAAACATACTCTGACATTACCCCCAATTCCAACATGACAAAAAAACAGTAAGCTTTTGTACTAAATGTTATGGTATGTGCCTCCATTTCCAACATTGCTTAATGTAAGGAAAAAATAAAACTGAATTACAACTGAGAACCCCCCAAGTAGAGAATAAAATAATGCAAAATTGACATGAATACTTCTGATATTCTCCCAAACTCTATTAATTTCTATGGCTAACAAAATTTTGTTTTCATATGGCACCAATTGTAGGAAATCGCCAGTTTTGTAGAACCATGATAACAAAGAGAAATTATATCACATGGCACCAATTGTAGGAAATTGCCAGTTTTGTAGAACCACCATGATAACAAAGAGAAATGATACAGTAGCAAGACAGAGCTCAAATACCAGACCACCTTCTTAGTATGTAATTTTCAACTACTTAATCCCCATTTGTCTTCGCTGTTTCATCTGTAGAACAATCATATCTCATAGTGTTGTCAATGTTAAATATATATATATGTGTGTGTATATGTATATATGCACACACACATATAATGCATTGTATATGTCAGGCACTAAAAAATACATATATTATTACATCTGCCCAATTACTGAAACAACCATCAGTATGTTCTTAAACATTAAAAAATAATCACATGAAAAGATGCTCAACATCATTACTCATTGGGAAATCCAAATCAAAACCACAATGAGATACAACTTCATTTCTACTAGAATGTCTATAATTTAAAACAAAACAAAAAGAAAATAACAAGTGTTGACATGAATGTGGAGAATCTGGAACCCTTATACTTTACTGATGGGAATATAAAATGGTGTAGCCATTTATGAAAATACTCTGGTGTTTCCTCAAAAAATAACATAGAATTACGATATGACCCAGCAATTCCACTCTAGTCATATACCTAAGATAATTAAAAATAGGGACTTACATACCTGTAGGCAAACACTCACAGAATCATTAATCACAATAGCTAAAAGGTGTCAACAACCCAAGTCCCGATCACCAAATGGATATATAAAACATGGTGTACTATGTACAATGGAATATTATTGTCATAAAAAGGAATAAAGTGCTAATATATGCTACAATATGTATGAAAACATGCACGATTAAAAAGGCCACATACAAAAGGACAAATATTTATAACTGCACATATGAAACACCTATAATAGATAAATTCATAGAGACAGAAAGCAGATTAGCAGTTAACAGGGGCTAGCAAGAGAGGGAATGGTAGTTATTGCTTACTGGGCAGAGTTTCTGTTTTGGGAGGATGAAAAATTTTATAAATAGATAGTGGTGATGGTTTTACAACAATGTAAATATGATTAATGTCACTAAAATGTACACTTACATGGTTCAAATGACAATTTTTGTTATATATCATTTACAATAAAAGTCATTAAAGTCAACATCTTGAAAGAAATCTTCATTCAATTTCCCATCTTCAAAAACTTTAATTCTAGAATCTTATTTTTGACAATTAGCAAATATAGTTTACATATAGTAAAAGAAATGAGGGGTGGGGGGAAACCAGGTCCAGGGTGTAGGGTAATTCTCTGTACTATCTTAATTTTTATGTAATCTAAAATTGTTCTAAAAATTTGTTTTTTTAAAGGCAATTTATTGAATCTCAAAAGCATTAGGCTAAATGAATAAATCCAGATTCAAAAGGCTGTATATACTGTATGATGCCAATTTATGAGGCATTCTAGGAAGGTAAAAATACAGGAATTTAAAAAAAAATCATTTGTTGCTACAGACTGGCAGGTGAGTGGAAAGGACTGATTATAAAGATGTACAAGGACACTTTTTGGAGTCACAGAAATATTCTACATCTTAATTATGGTGGTGGCAGTTACATACTATCGCAATTTTTAGAAGTTGTACACCTAGAACAGATGAATTTTACTACAAGTGAATCATACGTAAATAAATCTGATTTTTTTTAAAAAAACCTAAACAGTTACAGTGTCACTTTATGCATTTCAATACAGGCAGAATTCCAGTCTGATAAATATCATCATGAGATCAAGTCAAATGAAACTCTGGAGCTATTCCCTGGGGCCAAAGAGCACCTTTCCCCAACTCAGGACTGTAGTCTAGAAAACTCTTACACATTAAATTAAACAGAAGGGTCGGAACTGTTACAAATTACGTATGAACACAGAGAAAGTTAAATAAATCAATTTGGTTATAGCTATTCACAGCACTGTGGTTTCTGTTCACAGGTATAATTAGGTCTCCTGCAGAGCTTACTTTGAGGGAAAAAATACATGCTTTGTATAATTCCCAGAACATATGAAATATATGAAGAGGTGTTTTCCTGTTCCCTAATAAAACAGGTATACTCCTAAATGTGTTTTTCTCTCTCCCATCAACATCCATGTTCTTTTCCCACCTCACCAAAACAGTACACTGATTTCCCTCTATTATCTCCTCTCATTTTCCTGACCCTTTTATCTTGAAAGAGGATTTTGTCTTTTTCTCCCTCTAACTCCACAGTAGAATTTTGACAATACTTAATGTCCTTCTGCTTCTACTGGTATTTTCTGAAGGTAAACTGCCAATTTCTGTTTTTATAGGAAAATACTTTTTTTTAAAATGGCTTGTTTCAATTAGAACTTCTAATACTACAGACTTTTAAAACTCATTTTCTTTCCTTTTCTTATCACTGCCTATTCCTTTATCTTTTCATAGTTAAATTCCTTATTCTATTCAAACAGGAACTAGCATTCTCTGTTGTTCATTTATAATCACCAACTTTTTCAGTTCTCTTAACCTTCTTTCACATTGATACTAAAGCCACATGAATTCATAGCCTGTGTTAGGATTTCCTGAATAATCCAAATAATATAAAAGTTCTGACCACTGGCCTCTAAATTGTCTATCGCAGATGTCTGATTATTCTTATCTTTTACCTCACTTTTGTCTTGTCCTTATCTTTTCAAGTCCTGCAAATCCTTCCTTAAACTTAAGACTTTATTTGCTCTGCTCCAAGCTTTTCCTCAAGTTGTTCCCCCTGTGCACTGAAATAACTGTTCTTGACATCTAAACGCTGCCTTCTTCCGACAGTGTTTTATGATCTAGACTCTTTATTCAAAAATAAAAAATCTTGCCTAATCAACTCATCATTTAAATACAACTATACTATATCCCTTACATCTTTTCTTTTCCATTAACACTTTTTCCTATAACTGAAGTACTTTCTGCTATATGTATTGTAGTGGTCTCTCTATTTGGAATATAAAGTCCCTAAAGAAGGAAGTTCTCATTCTGTAATAGACACTCCAAACATCTGATTAAGTATTACATACCTAAACACTCAAGTACCATACTGAAGAGACACAATGAAAAGAAAACTAGTTGTAGCACTTTAAGACACTGAATTCAAGCAATGCCTCTAATATATGATGTTAAAACAAGTCACAACCTCATTGGGCCTCATTTTCTTCTCCAATGATTAATCCTTGCCCCATTTACTTCACAGAGAATAAGGTTGGGGCGGGGAGCATTAGTTAAATTATAACCAACAATAAAAATGTAAGAATAGAGGATTAAAGAGGGCAGCATGAGAGACTGTATATCAATGATACCTTAATGAAAAAAAAATTTTTTTAATGTAAGGATATTACTTGTCATTGTTAGTTAACATCTAAAATAAGCCTTTTTTAAAAAACCCATCTCAATGAACAGCAAATTAAGTGAATCAGCATTGTACATCATTTACTCATATCAATAATATAGCTTTTGTTTTATAAGACTAACAGAAAGCTGTATGTTTAACAGTAGAAATGTTAATTATATAGTATCTTAATATATTCTCAAGGTTAAAAGATAAATACTTGCAGCTAAGCCAATAAGAATTGCCTTCAAATATACTGAAATAAAGTGTTTAAAAGTCCCATTTGCAGCCAGCCAGTATGGGATACAGTAGCATGACAAGGGGCTTAAACCCAACATATCAGGGTTCAAATCCCAGCTCTGTCATTCTCTAGCTATGTAATTCCAATCTAGCTGTTTAGTCCCCCTGAGCCTAGAATTCTCCATCTATAAATCCAGAACAAACTTATCTTTTAAAAAATCCCATGTTTTTGTATCTCAATAGCTGAATTTAAAATTTTAAGAAATCCAAAAAAATAGTTTAAAATTGTATCGATCTTTTTCAGTAAAATGTCCATGTGCACTCTCCCATTAGGTTTTGAATCCATCATATATTATAAATAATGACTGCAGAGAAAAAGGATACAAAGTATACAAAAATGCACAAAGTAAAGATATAAAAAGTGTGACTCCACCAGAGACAGGAAAATGTTTCTTCAACTCTCAACCATAACCCTATGAACAACCTGAAAGATACCCTACAGCAGTATCATTTCCAAGTATAACTAATTTCCACCCAAAGAGCATCATGAATATTATCAAAATGATTAGAAATTAGAAATTACTAGTAATACATTTCTCACAGTTTTCTTTTTCAAACAGGAATCCAAGATAAAAGAGCAGACTTTTCATAATCCAGTTCTACACTGTTCAATATGGTAGCTACTAACCACATTCAGCTATTGAGTGCTTGAAACGTGTCTAGTTTGATGTGAGATGTGGATGTGCTTGCTGTAAGTATAAAATACACACCAAATTTCAAATTCTTACCAAATAATATGTAAAATATCTTATATATGTGGCTGTCACTTAGTATTTCTACTAGACGGCACTGATTTAGATGTAGTCAACTCTTGAACAAAAAAAGATACCAGAGTTATTAAGCAACTTGCTTACTATCTATCTTACTGCTTGGTGGTGTCACAAGTGATCTAGAATCTGATCACCTTAATCCCACCCTCATTAATAGAAGGAATTCTCCTTTAACTACTTGAGGATGCTCAAACTTGAGCATCATTAGATGCACTTATTCCTTCTCCATCTCCCAGCCCAGGTGATCACATCCTTTTTTCAGATCTTCACAGCCCTTATAAACATGCTGTTTTAATTTGTACATTTGTCTTTCCAGATGGATGAGAGACTTTTGAGAAAAACTAGTCTCATTCATTTTTTCTATCCCTGGAACCACTGCAGTGCCAGGCACTCTTGCAGGCCCTCTGAAAACAATAAAATCTTTCAGAGGGTTGATTTTTAGCCCTATTCAGGTACAACTAACAGATCAAATCACATACTATATGAACGCCCTACACTGGAACATTCACCTTTATCACTTACTGGCCTTAAATTCTTTTTGGAATATGGCAAATATAAAGTGGATAATTTATGTTATCAAAGCAACACAGATTACAAAGCATTTAAAAAAAGCTTTGCACACTCCTGCTCTGAAAAGTTGGTCTGATGTTCTGATAAGAACTCTGAGTTCTTGGGAAATTCAACACCCTTGTTAGGTTTAAGTTCACTTATGAATGCGCTTACTATGCAAAACACTGTGCTAGATTTAAGAAAGAGTCCTGGATGTGGGAACTGATGCAGCAATCTTCAATTAATTGAAAATTTTAGAACCATTCATGACTGATAGGCTCATGAAGGGAGAAACAGAATCATACGCTTAATATACAGCTCATTACATAAAGTTAGTTTCTAAAACTCCTAAATGCAAGCATGCCAACTTTTATATTGCAAGCAACAGAAACAGTTGTGAAAACTACAGATGAAAACATTATATTTTAATTGTTTCAGTAATTGTTTACTGAAAACAAAAAACAAAAAAACTGCAAGCAATATGCATACAAAACACAAATGGCAACATATTTTTGTAAGAAAAAAACTGCTTTAGAATCCATTAATTAGGGCAAAATTACTTGTAGAAACAGCTCTATATGTGTTTTGTGCCTATATAGAATAACTTTAGAATTAAGTGTCTTAAATAATAAAACACCTCTATGCTCCAGTCATAGTGCTTTTCACTACTCAAAGACTGCCTTAATGTTAAGTGGTTGCCTTCAACAGTATGGACCTCAACTAAGGGACTTCAGTCTAAGTTGCTATGGTGAATAGAAGCACCAACTTCAACTATGGCAGAGCTGCCAAGAGGAGAGGCAAAGACACAAAGTCTCTCCTGGAATCAGTGTTCCTGGACCTCCAAACAGCCTTCCCCCTTTATACTATGTCTTCACCCTCTTCTAAGAATAATTTCATTTTTTTCTGGCTCTCTTGTAGTCTGTGGCTTTGATGTGCTAATACATTTAAAAATGTTCCTACCAGAGCTTTTCTGTCTGACACCCAGCTGGAAAGGCTTTAGCGTACCTCTTCAATAGGTAATCTGTTCGAAGAGGAGGACCTCCTTCCTTATTCTCAATTTAACATCCACTGTTCAAAATGAAAATATAAAACACACAACTTCTATCAGGCTAATATAGGAAAAGAACTACCAAAGGTTCTCTCTTCCACGTTCATCTCCACATTTTTTTCCTTCATTTCCCTCCTCAATCTTTGCTCCACCCACTCCCTCCGCCCCCCAAAAAGATCCACAGCTGGAGAATCTCATTTTTAAAGCCAAACCATTTAGTGAAGAAAATAAATATGTGCTTTCTTCCTTCAATTATTGTTCCTCCGTCACTCAAGAAAAGTTAAGAAAATACTTTGAATCTGACCGCTCTCTCGGAAAGATGATGAGGTAAATACACACTGAAAAAATACTGTCTTCCCGAAGCAAGTGGATTCGTGGCAAAAAGGCAACCGGGGGGAAGAGACAAAAAAAAAAGCCCCTAAATCCGGAGATGGGACAAAGAGGTGAAAAGAAGTCGCGGGGGATGAGGGTGGGCATAACTGAGAAGTGTAAGAGCCACACACACTCGCCAGAAGCTAACAATGCAACAAGAGGACCGGCCTCTGCGTCCCGAGGGACAAGTGGCCTCCCCTCCCCCTCCAGACAAAACTAAACCCCGGGCGCACCACCCCCAGCCAGCCCCTGATAAGAGGGGCCTTATGGGGGAGCGGGCCCCTCGCACCTCCGGCGGGGCCGTCGGCAACGGCCTGGGTGGAAGCAAGGCCCGGAGAGAGGTGACTTGGGCTGGGGCAACGCCAAGAATATGGGATGGAGGGTCAGGGGCGGGCACCCGGGGGACAGAGGCCCGCAGCATGGGACCCTCCCATCCCGGGATCCCCGGCGCCCCTCGCCACCCCTGCAGAGCAGAGTCCCAGGTATTGGCCCTCGCCGCACCTCCCGCTCCTCATCTCACGCTCCTCACCTCACGCTGCCTGAGCCTCTCCCTCCACCACAACCGGAGCTGCCACCGCCGCTACCGTCCGAGCCATTTCCCCCTTAACCGTCTCAGTCGCTGCCGAAAGCTTCGACTGACTCCCAGCCAGCCAAGCATACGCGTCACTTCCGGTCTGGGAAGCACCGCCTTCCGTGCTCAGGCTTCTTGGAATTGGCTGATGTGGACGGCCTACCTGAGGGTAGTGGGCTGGGTTTCGGCTAGTCGCGTGAGGCTACTGCTTACGTAGGGCGGCCAGGGTCCGACTTCCCCAGGCAAGTGTCCATCGAGCTCCTGACGCCTCTGCGTGCGTCCCCCAGACCCCGCGCGGGAACCCTCCGAGGACTCCGGCAGGGCGTCCGAAGCCCCGCCAACCACCGAAGTGCTCTATTGTTTCTCTGCTCTCTCCAAAGACTCTGTACCGGCTGCGTCTCCCAGATTCATGGTTCTGGCCCCAGGTCGCACCGACATTAGTTTGTAAACTGAAGACTGAAAAGAATGGGCAAGGTACAAAAATATGTCGCGCCAACCCGCATTTACCGATTCCTCACGGTGGATCAGGTGCTGTGGGGTGTGTAATTAATAGTCCATCACGTGAATTGTGTAAAGCGTTTTCACATCAGTATCTCATTTACTCCTCACAATAACCAGCTAAGGAAGATAGCCCAATAATAACGTGCAGGCAGATGGCCCTTTAGAATTCTACATTACAAAATATCTTCACATACAATCTCTGGGGTAAAACCTTCCTCATGATAATTCGATGAGATCGTGCTTGCAAAGCTCTTACCTCTCAAATGTTAGATTAAAAAATTACATAACCATGTCAAACAGATAAGAAAAATTCACCATTTGCAGGTGGTGAAGCTGGGGGCTGGATTCAAACTCCATTCTGACTCGAGTCCATGGCATTTTTACAATAGATTGTCCCCTTAAACAGGAAGACAAGGGATCTGCTCCTTCCAGAGTTCACAATCTAATGTGATAGACTGATTTGGGCTGCAATTCTAAGTGAAAAAAAAAAACAATTGTGAGAAGGCTGTGGGAGTAGAAATGGACTTACGCAAATAATGGGAAGTAAATCTGATTTTTTTTTTTTTGGTAGTATGTGAAATAGATGAAGCCTCTAATCACTGTTAATAAACATGCCTACATCTCCCAGGAAATACGACTGGATGGAATTGCTATTATAAGGAGAAGTCTAGAAGTAACATTCCTTGTGGCTGTGGTTACCAACTCTTGTTCACTACCCTACCTACTCTTAGCTCTCCACCAACCCCCATCCAGGATGTCCAAA
This sequence comes from Manis pentadactyla, assembly GCF_030020395.1. Taxonomy (NCBI): domain Eukaryota; kingdom Metazoa; phylum Chordata; class Mammalia; order Pholidota; family Manidae; genus Manis; species Manis pentadactyla. The sequence goes on from NC_080027.1 coordinate 56,769,935, forward strand.
CACACTTCCAGGCAGGCTTTACAAACCCTAGAAGAATGTCCCTAAGGAATCCGCTTAGTTCCACAGCATTGTTCTACTTTATCTTCTCATCAAAGGAGGAATTCCTAGAATTGGCAGCTCTTTCCACAAGATCAAAAGGGGAGGCAAAAAACGATTTATCTCGGTGCTGGATTCCTGGTTTTTGCTGCAGAACTGAATGTGCCTTCAGAAAAGATGAGACCCTGGAAGAACACTGTATCTTGAACAAAGATTAACTGTTTGACTTTTTTGTGTCTTTCTTAAATTTTTCTTATGAGAAATATTTTCTTTGCATTCCAGCAGGAGAGGGCCTTTGCTTGAGTGACTTCCCTATTGCAGTTCTGACTTCATTACTTTATTATGGCTCTTGAATGGCCAGTACTTAGGAGGCTCTAATTGATCAGAGGGTCCCAATAAGAAGAAGAAAGGGAGCTTGATGGTTCTCCAGATTTCAAAAAAGCAGCATTCACAAATTGCCCAGTGTCAGGAATCTGAAATAGTAGCCCTCCCTTAGCATCTCATCTGGATGCCTGCATATGAAGATACATGTTGTAAACAACAGGAACACAGACTTCCGGGAGATACTACAAAGTAGTTCTGCTGTCTTTTGGAACCAAATAAAACATGGCTGGCAGCCATTTCTCCTCTTCTCCCACTAGCTTCAATATTAACATTCAAAGGTAGAGAAATAAATTGAGGAGGAGGCATTATATTTTTAAATGATCCAACCTTACTTCCCACAGAGAACTTCACAGTACTACAAATACTCCCAAACTTCTCCCAGTACTAAATGAGAAATGGACAACCTTGTTTTACCAGAGGTAAAAATAGTGGCTGACATTTCTTGTGCATTTGCTAAGGCCAGGCCCTGTTCTTAGTGCTTTACAAGTCATGGAATCCCTCCAGCAACCTCATAAAATGGTACCATTATTATATCCTAATTTTATAGCTGAGGAATTTGAGGAACCAGAGCACAAGTAATTAGCCCAGTCACACAGCTATCAAGTAATGCAGCTGGGATGCAAACCTAGGTCTGACAGCACCGCCCTTGCTTTTTTAACTTCACGCTGCCCCCAACTGACCAAAGATATTTTAACAGGAAAAAAATGGCTACAAAAGGCTATTACTAAGTAAACCCATTCTTTCCTGTCCCAATGTTGTATTTCCTCCACTCTGCTGGGTCCTGTACCATACAACTTAAAAACTTTTCAGAGATCATTACCTAATGTAGATAACATGGTCATAGAGAAACGACACTCAGAACACTAAATGTGTAGATGGTGAAAGGATGTGAAGTTTTTAGAAAGAATAGGAAAATGTTTGACATAATTTATTCTGTATAAAAAGTATTGAGCCCCTATTTTCAATATGTCTGGCACTATGGTCTGTGCTAGGAATACAGTCGTGTACAAGAGAAGATGGCCCTGCCCTCATAGAGCTTAGAGTCCAACACGTTTGATAAATATTAAACACCTAATTAAACAATCATTTAATCTCAGTTGTGATAAGTGATATGAAGGAAAACTACAGGGTTCTTTGATTTAGAGTGGAAGGCATAAGGCCTTCCCTGAGGAAGCGACACTGCGCTGAGATCTAAAGGATGAGTCAAAACTGAGTGACAAGGAGGGGACAAGCATCCCAGGCAAGGGAGCAGTGTGTGCAAGACACTGAAGGAGGAAGAAGCATGGTTCAACTAAGGGACTGAAAGCCAGGGTTGCTGTTGTACTAGGAACAAGGGGGAAGTGGCTTAATTTATTTATCATTATTTTTATTTATTTATGTATTTATTTATTATTGAAGTGCGGTTGATACACAATCATATTGGTTTCAAATGTACAACACAGTGGTTCTACAGTTAACCCATTATTAAATCCTCACCCCCACTAGTGTAGTTACTATCATCATAGGAAGACGTTATAGAATCATTGGCTATATCCTCCATACTGTAGAACCATCCTTATGCCCAACTTATATTATGATTAAGAATTTTTGTGCCCTTTTATCCCCTTCACCCACCCCACTCACCCACCCTAACCCCTCTCCCATAGTAACCACCATTCACTTCTCAGTGTATGTGAGGCTACTGCTATTTTGTACATTTTGTTTTGTTCATTTGTTTTTAGAGTCCACAAATAAGTGAAATCATATGATAGTTGTCTATCTCTGCCTGGCTTATTTCACTTAGCATAATATCCTCTAGGTGTATCCATGTTGTTGCAAATAGCAGGATTTCTTTATTTTTTATGGCTGAATAATATTCTATTGTGTATATGTACCACATCTTCTTTATGCATTCATCTGGCCACTTTGGTTTCTTCCTTATATTGGCTATTATAAATATTGTGGCAGTAAACATAAGGGTGCATATATCTTCTCAAATCAGGGATTTTGTTTTCTTTGGGTAAATTCCTAGAAGTGAAATTACTTCTAAGAATATGGATATGGTATTTATAGTTATAGTTTTTGAGGAAAGTCCATACTGCTTCCACAGCGGCTGTACCAATTGACATTCTGACCAACAGTGTAGAAGGTTTCCCTTTCTCCACATCCTCACCAACAGTTGTTGTTTCTTGTTTTATGGATAGTGGCCATTCTGACTGGTGTGAGGTGATATCTCATTGTGGTTTGATTTGCATTTCCCTAATGACTAGTGATATGGAGCATCTTTGTATGTGCCTGTTGGCAATCTGTATTTCTTCTTTGGAAGGAAGTAGCTTTAGATGTTGTGGTGAGGCAGGCAGATCAGATCATGCCAGGCCTGGGAGGCTGTATTAAGAATTTAGCTCAATAATATTAAAGATGGCAGAATAGGAATGCAAGGCAGAAACCTCCTAAAAACACATAAAAGAAGAAAATACAGCAAATATAACTAAACCTGAAAATGACCTAAACTCTGCATAACAGACCACCTACACTTGAGGAAGAAGAGAAGACCACACAGAAAAATGTAAAGTGGCAAAGCCAAGATCAAGTGGGACCCAAGTCCTCCCCTGACCCCAGCCTATAGGAAGCAGAAAAAGGAATTGAACAGGGAGGAAGTAGGAGCCCAGGAGCACTGCATGCCTGGCCCTGGAGATCTACCCTGGGATCACGGGCCCACATTACATTTGGTTATGGTGAGTAGCAAGGCTGGATACCAGGAACAGACTGGGAGACTGATACTCCAGCCAATGTGGAGGGCAGGCATGCTCTGCCAGTCCTGAGACTCAAAGCAGAGGTGGCAGTTTAAAAGACTTGCCAGCAATGGAAGGGGCACCAAAGGGGCAAGGGATGGACAGAATTCTTTCCTTGGGAGAAAGGGCAGGTGGACCATACCTCCCCAACTCTCCCCCAGCCCAACAAATTAGGAACTCTCAGGAGCCCCAGATGCTCCATTGCCCTTGCTGTCAACGCAGCACCAAGTCTTCTCCCTGTGCCCATTGTTAGGAACCAACTCACTTGGCCCAGTGGCAGCATCAGACTTTGCTGCCTGGCAGGCAGAGGAAGACTCCCACAGCTTCCATGGCTCCATTTCAGCCCAACCTACACATACATGGAGGCTAAACACCATACCTCTAAATAATCGATGGAACAATGATGAAATTAAAACAATAATCAAGCAATACATGGTGACAAATGAAAATAAAAATACAACAGCCCAAATATGTGGGATACAGAGAAGGCAGTTCTAAGAGGATAGTACATAGCAAGACAGGCTTACCTCAATAAGCAAGAACAATCCCAAATATAAATAGTCTAAACTCACAATTAAAGAAACTAGAAAAAGAAGAAAAAATTAAGCCCAAAGTCAGAATAAGATAGGACATAATAAAGATCAGAGCAGAAATAAGTAAAATAGAGAAGAATACAACAATAGAAAACCAGGAGCTGGTTCTTTGAGAAAAAAACAAAACAAACCCGTAGCCAGACTTATCAAGAAAAAAAGAGAATGTACACACATAAACAGAATCAGAAACAAAGAAGGCATAATCACAACGGATACCACAGAAATACAAAGATTTATTAGAGAACACTATGAAAAATTATATGCCAATAAATTAGACAACCTAGAAGAAATGGACAAATTCCTAGAAAAATCCAACCTCCCAAGATTGAACCAGGAAGAAACTGAAAATCTGAACAGACCAATTACCAGCAATGAAATTGAATTGATAATCAAAAAACTCCCCCAGAACAAAAATCGAGGTCCAGACAACTTCACAGTTGAATTCTACCAAACATTAAAAAAATCTAATACCCATCCTTCTTAAAGTATTCCAAAATGTAGAAGAGGAGGGAATACTTCCAACTCATTATATGAGGCTACCATCACTCTAATACCAAAACCAGACAAATACACCACAAAAAAGGGAAATTACAGACCAATATCCCTGATAAACATAGATGCAAAAATACTCAACAAAATATTAGCAAACCAAATCCAAAAATACATCAAAAAGATCATCCATCATGACCAAGTGGGATTTATTCCAGGAATACAAGGATGGTACAATATTCATAAATCAATCAGTATCATGCACCACATTAACAAAAAGAAGGGTAAGAACCCCATGATCACCTTAATAGACACTGAAAAGTCATTTGACAAAATTCAACATCCATTCATGATAAAAACTCTCAACAAAATGGGTATAGAGGGTACATACCTCAACATAATAAAGGCCACATACAACAAACCCACAGCCAACATCAAACTGAATGTTGAAAAGCTGAAAACTTTTCCTCTAAGATAGCGAGCAAGTCAAGGATGCCCACTCTCCCCACTTCTATTCAACATAGTACTGGAGGTCCTAGCTACGGCAATCAGACAACACAAAGAGATAAAAGACATCCAAATTGGTAAGGAAGAAATTAAAGTGTCATTATTTGCAGATGATATGATATGATACATAGAAAACCCTAAAGAATCCACTCCAAAACTACTAAAAATTATAACTGAACTCAACAAAGTTGCAGGATATAAAATACACAAAAATATGTTGCATTCCTATATACTAACAATGAACTAGCAGAAAGAGAAATCAGGAAAACAACTCAATTTACAATTGCATCAGAAAGAATAAAATACCTAGGAATAAGCCTCACCAAGAAGGTGAAAGACCTATACTCTGAAAACTACAAGATGCTTGAGAGAAATGAAAGAAGACACTAAAAAACATAAATCTGTTGTATGCTCCTGGATAGGAAGAATTAATATTGTCAAGATGGCCATAGTGCCCAAAACAATTTACAGATTCAATGCAATTCCTATCAATATACCAACAGCATTCTTCAATTAACTAGAACAAATAGTTATAAAATTCATATGGAAGCAAAAAAGACCCCAAATAGCCAAAGCAATTCTGAGAAAGAAGAACAAAGTTGGGAGGATTATGCTCCCTGACTTCAAGCTCTACTACAAAGTCACAGTAATCAAAACAATTTGGTACTGGCACAAGAATAGAAACATAAATCAATGGAACAGAATAGAGAGTGCAGATATAAACCCACACATATATGACCAATTAATATACAATAAAGGAGCCGTGAATATATAACAGAAAAAGAAAGCTTCTTCAACAATTTGTGTTGGCAATACTGGACAGCTATATGTAAGAGAATGAAACTAGATTATTGTCTTAACTCCACACACAGAAGTTAACTCAAAATGGATCAAAGACCTGAATGTAAGTCATGAAACCATAAAACTCTTAGAAGAAAACATAGGCAAAAATCTCTTGAATATAAGCATGAGCAATTTTTTACTGGACATGTCTCCTCGGGCAAGGAAAACAAAATAAAAAATGAACAAGTGAGACTACATCAAACTAAAAGCTTCTGTACAGCAAAGGACACCATCAGCAGAACAAATAGGCATCCTACAGTATGGAAGAATATATTCATAAATGATTCATCTGATAAGGGGTAACATACAAAATATATAAAGAACTCACATGCCTCAACACCCAATAAACAAATAATCCAATTAAAAAACGGGCAGAGGACCTGAACAGACACTTCTCCAAAGAAGAAATTCAGATGGCCAACAGGTACATGAAGGATGCTCCACATCACTAATCATTAGGGAAATGCGAATTAAGACCACAATGAGATATCACTTCACACCAGTTAGAATGGCCATTATCCAAAAGACAAGAAAAAACAATGCTGGTGAGGATGCAGAGAAATAGGAAGCCCCTACACTGTTGGTGGGAATGCAAATTGGTGCAGCCCCTGTGGAAAGCAGTATGGAGGTTCCTCAAAAAACTAAAAATAGCAATACCATTTGACCCAGTAATTCCACTCCTAGGAATTTATCCAAAGAAAACAAAATCCCTGATTTGAAAAGATATATGCACCCTTATGTTTATTGCCACACTATTTACAATAGCCAGGATATGGATGGAAGCAACCTAAGTATCCATCAATAGATGAATGAGTAAAGACGATGTGGCACATATACATGATGGAATATTATTCAACCATAAAAAGAAAAGAAATCCTGTCATTTGCAACAACATGGATGGATTTAGAGGGTATTACACTCAATGAAATAAGCCAGGTGGAGAAAGACAAATACTGTATAATTTCACTTATTTGTGGAATCTAAAACAAAGCAGAACAAAATGAACAAAACAGCATTAGACTCATAGACACTGAGAAATGACTAGTGGTTGCCAAGGGTGGGGGAGGAGAGGCGACAGGGTGGGGGAAAGAGGCAGATTGCACAATAATTCGCGATCACAATATAAATTGATCATGGGGACTGCTGAACCACTGTGATGTACATTTGAAACCAACATAAGATTGTGTATTAATGATACTTTAACAAAATATTAATATTAATTTAATAAAAGTTAATAAAACACTAATTAAACTAATTTAATTGATATTTAAAAAGCATTTAGCTCTTTATCCTATGTATGAGGAGAAGGATTTTAAGCTGCCACATAATCCAAGTTACCTTTTAAAAATATTTCTTAGGGCTGGGTAGAGAATTGATTAGAGAGAAGCTAGAAGGAATGTGAGCAGCCCAGTCTGGAGGTTGGTGCAGCATCTAAGGAAGTGAGGGCGGCTGGAACTTTGCATTAAGACAAATATAAATATAAAGCTGAGCTAGAGTTCCTGTCCTCAGAGATAGTCAAGTAGGGGAAAGATACTTAGAAACAAGTATGATGTATTGTGCTAGCAGCATTACTAGAGATATATCTAACTTTGGAAGCTCAGGGGAGAAAGGGGGAAAGATGGAAGGTATATTAGCTACCTATCGCTGCATATCAAATTAACCTAAAACTTAGCAGCTTAAAGCAACACAAATTTACTATTTCAGTTTCTCTAGTCATAAATCCATGTATGGCTTAGGTGAGTACTTCTGCCTCAAGGTTTTTCATGAGGTTACAGTCAAGCAATCTGCTGCCAGTCTCACCTAAATATGAGCCTGGGGAGAGATCCATTCCATATTCATTGACATGATTATTAGAAGGTCTTGATCTCTCAAAGCATGGACCTATCCACAGGGCCCCTTCACAGTATAGCAGCTGGCTTCCCCCAGCATGAATGACTAAGAAAGAGCAAGAGAAAAAAAGAATTTGTGAGACAAAGTACCTCTGGACAAAAACCACAGTTTTTGTAATCTAATCTTAGAAGTGATTTCTCATCACTTCTGCCCATGCACTATTTATTAGAAGTGAGTCAATTAGTGAAGTCCATGTTCAAGAGGAGGGGAACACAGGAAGGCTTGAATATACAAAGGTCACTGGGGCCATTCCGGAGGAAGACTACCACAGGAGCTTTCACAAAGGAAGCCACACTTAAAGTGGGGATATTGGAGTTTATCAGGGACATCTCAGGAAGAAGGACATTCTAGGCAAAGAAAAGCATGTGTACAAAGACACCAGGGGTACAAAAGAACTTCATATGCTCAGGGGTCTGCCATTAGTCATTCTATGAGCCAGTGAGGGGGACTTAGAGAATATCACTGGTTCACCTGAGGAAATTTTGAAGAAGAGATACAAAGGTACAATGTTGTTGGTTGAAAGATGGTAAATTTACTTCTATGAAGTCTACCAATATATTTGCATCTTTGTGGAAAAAAAATACACAAGGTTATTCATTGAGGCATCATTGTATTAGTTTGCTAAGGCTGCCATAACAAAGTACCACAAACCAAGTGGCTTAAACAATAAACTTAATTATCTCATAGTACTAGAGGCGAGAAGTCAGATCAATGTGTTGACAGAGTTGGTTTCTTCTGATAGCTGTGAGGGAAGTATCTATTCTAGGCCTCTCTTCTTGGCTTGTAGATGGTTGCTTTCTGCCTATGTGTTCATATCATCTTCATCCTAAGTGTCTCTATCCAAATTTCCTCTTCTTATCAGTGTACAGGTCATATTGGATTAGGGCCCACCCTAATGACTTCACTTTAACTTGATTATAACAACCTTATATCCAAGTAAGTTCACATTCTGAGATACTAAGGGTTAGGAACTCAACATATGAATTTTGGGGGTAGCACAATTCAACCTATAGTAATCATATAATAGGAAAAGAGTGAAAACCACCTAAATTTCCAATGATAGGGGATGAATTAAATAGGGCATGGTATACCATGGAATGGAAATCGAATACTATGCAGCTGTTAAAAAGATGCAATGATAAGGAAAAATCTTTAATATGGAAAACCTCCAATATATTCTATTAAAGGAAAAAACCAAGTGGCTCAATGATCTGTGGAGTGCTAGTATTTATGTTTAAAAAATGGAGTGTGTTTTAATTGCATAGGATACCTTGGAGGGATACAAGAAATTGATAGTAGTGGCTGTATGTATAAAGATGACCTAAGAGGCTGGGGGTCAACAATAGGAGGAAACTTTCCTTTTTATTATATACTCCTTTACAGGTTGACTTTGTAACCAGAAGCATGTGTTACTTTCAAATTAAAGAAAAAAATGTAAGAGAGCTTAGTAATTTTGGCATAAAGTATATTTAAACTGCACTGGATGCTAACACATTTTGATGAAAACTGATCCAAAAAAAGATTTTAAAAGTTTTTGCTTAGAAGTGACTAAAACAGCTCAGGAAGTATGTGGAGTTGTGTAGAGTCAGAAACTATGAAGAAGAATAGGGTCCTAAGTAGTTCTCATGTTATAAGACTGTTATAAGGTTGTGGTGGGGTGTTTTAAGTTATAAGTCCCTCAAGGATGTGTGTCCAGGATTTTCTAGCACAGTCTTAATATTAGATTCAGTCGGGTTCAATAAATACTGATTTGAGATCAGCCAGGAGCTCAGCTGGATGCAAGGGAAATAAAGATGAGTACCATGTTGACCCTGCCCTTAAAAAGCTTACAGATCCTGCCCTAGTAAACCCAAAAATAGAGCAGAAAAAACACAAAAGGTATACAAATACAAAGTGACCATACATTGTGGTAAAAGCTATGGTAGAATTGTACACCAGGTGCCAACAAAGGAGGACCCAGGTGCATGAGGGGAGAAGGGGGAATGGAGGATTCCTAGAGGAGGTAGCCTTGAAGAATGAGTAAGAGTGGTAAAAGTGGGAAACAGTGCCCCAGGCAGAGGGAAAAACACGAGCACGGGTACAGAGGCTTCAAAATTGCTCTGGGTATTGGGGATACATGGAATTTAAACATTTCCAGTATAGGCAATTGTTGAAGTAGATGGCTGGAAGTTCTTTTTAAATTTTTTCACATGAATATATTAACAGATTTTTAAAAATCTGTTGTCATAAAATGGGTTCTGATTTTTAATTTAAAGTATGGTCACTTTGGCTGACAGTAATCTCTCCATTTTCTGAAGTCCTAACATCTAATTACTTACTCAGTTGAGTCCTTAATTACTTCCTATCTTAGGGCATTTTCAAATTGTTCTGCAATTATAGCTTCCTTCCATCTCTTGAGTTCTTACTGTTAGTCATTGTGCTCAGTATTACAGATACTGTTTTATTTCATCCAAAGCCTACGTTTTTTACCACTGTCCTCAACTTCTCCCAGACAAGGTCATTAACTCCCTGAGGGAAGAAACCAAAGTTCAGATTGTTTTCCCTTCTCATAGCTTCCCTACACAGCCTCTCCCCATTTAACTCCCTTACACCCATAACTTCCCTTGACCTTACAGTCCCTCCAGCTTCTACCTAATTTATCCACTTCCTATTACAGCAAAATTCAAAAGAACTGTCTATACTTGTTGACTCTACTTTCTCATCCCACTGGAATTTCATCCCCTTCATATACTGAAATGTCTTCTGTCAAGTCACTGTTGACCCACATTTTGCCAAAGTCAGGTCAGCTCTCTGTCCTCATCTTTCTGGACCACTCAGCAGTTTTTGACATTAGGGATCACCACTCCTAAAAGCATTTTGTTCTCTAGGCTTCCACAACACCAGTTCTACCTTGTTTTCTTCTGCCTTTCCGCTTACTTCTTAGTCTCTTGTCAGTCCCTTCACTTTTTTCAGACTTCCAAAGAAAGGAGTGCTCCAAGACTTAGTCCTCAACTCTTTTTACTTTATCTTGTTTAACTAGGTGAGCTCATCAAGTCTCATGGTTTTAAATACCACTTTTAGGCTAATAATTCTCAAATCTATATTTCTAGCCCCTGACTTCTCCCCTGAAATCTAGACTTGTATAACTGTCTGTGAAGGGCCCCCACCCGTAAGATGGCGAACTTCCTGCTTCTCTTCTGGGTCTTCGGTTCCTCCCCGCGCCACCCGAGGGCCAATCACCTCTCGACCCCAGCCCAATCCCAGCACCTGGCCAATAGCCACCAGTCCCGTTGAAGTGACACCTCAATCAGCTTATGTCCCTCCCTATATAACCTAGTACTTTTCCCCAATAAAGCGGAATTCTCTGGTGAATTGCTGCTGTGTGTCACTCCTTCCTTTCATTTTGGTGCCGCAACCCGGGAGACGGGACACCCCAACTGGGCCCCGTCTTCCCCCGACACCAGCGGCAGCTTGCCCTCGTCCTCTTTTTCCGGCGCTGCCTCCTCACACTCACCACTGCTCTTTGGCCTTTGGGTAAGTTTTCCCCCGGAGCGGGCTGCTCTTCCCCGAGCTATCGCAGCGCCATTGACTGTGATCGTCCGGCAAGGCCCTGACGCTCGGGGACGAGGAGGGAACTCTCCCCGCCTTAGGCCTTCACGGCTGCGGCGGACCCTCAGGCCCCTCCTCCAACAGCCATAAACGAGGTGACTCCTTTGCAGATGAGAACGCTCCCTTTTTCCCCCCCTCCTCCTTCTGTTCCTTCTGCCAAAAATTCCTAGTACTACGTTCCTCGTGACTCCGGCACTCTGTCTTCTTAGAGAAGTCTGGGTGACGACCACACTTCCTAAGAAACCGACCCGTATACGCGTTTCCGCAGACCACCAAGGATCATCGGGGATGCCCTTTGTCTCCGTGCGGTCTGCTCCCAGTCCGAGGGTCTCCGTTCGTCTTCCCCTGTTTGTCTCCTTCTCTGTCCTTTAGCCATGGGAGCCTCCTCATCCCTCCCTGAAAGTTCACCTCTTGAATGCCTGCTCGAGTATCTAGACACCCTCTCCCTGGCGCCTGATATAAAACCAAAACTTCTCCGTAAATACTGCTCCCAAGATTGGCCGACATACCCCCTAGACAATAACAACCAATGGCCCGCAGGGGGAACTCTTGATCCTAACATCACTCGCGATCTCTTTAACTACTGCCAGCGCCTGAAAAAATGGAAGGAGATTCCCTATATCGAGGCTTTTCACCTCCTAGCCCAAAATCCCGGCCTCTGCACCAGCTATTCCCCGCCCCAAGTTCTCCTAGCCTGCAGGCCTCCTCCCACCCCTCCACACACTCCCAGGCCCACTTCGATTACCTTTGACCCAGCCAACGAACCTCCGCCATACAGGCTTCTCCCTTCAGCCCCTCCTCCTCCTACAACCCCTCCGTCCTCTTCCGCCGTAGCCGCCGCCTCCACCTCCTACCCCGCAGAGGCCTCCCACCGACACCCTTCCCCTTCTTCTCCTACAGCAGCCCTTCCCCCTTCCTCTCCATCTCCTCCCCATCTCCCCTCCTCCGCCTTTGCCCCCCTCACCTGCCCCTCCCCCACGGATTGAGCCTGAGCCTTTCAGCCCCCCTTTAACTAGGTCCCAGGGGCCTCCTCTGTCTTTGCCCTCATCACCTGTTTCTCCCCCACACACTGAGCCGGAACCCTTCAGTCCCCCTCAGACTTGATCCTGGGGGCCTCCCCAAATTATCGCCCCCCTCCAAGAGGTGGCGGGACCCGAAGGCATCGTGCGAGTTCACGTACCTTTCTCCTTAGGGGATTTAGCCCAACTTGAAAAACGCCTTGGTTCCTTTTCCACTGATCCCACGACATATATCAGGGAGTTTCAATGGACCCTCCAGTCTTACAGCCTCACACATCATGACATTTTCATGCTCCTAGCCAATACCCTCCTTCCGGAAGAGCGTAGACGAGTTTGGGACTTCACCCAAACACACGCTACCGAAACCCACAGGACTGACCCCACCTATCCCACTGGCCCCACCGCTGTCCCCGAACAAGACCCGCACTGGGATTATAACACCGCTGTAGGTCTCCGCTCTTGGGATATTTTCGCCTCCTGCTTAATAGCAGGTCTGAAAAAGGCAGCTCGTAAAATAGTCAATTTACAAAAGCTCCAGGACATAATTCAAAAAAAGGAAGAAACTCCCTCTGAATTCCTAGATAGACTCACCCAAGCCCTATTACAGTATACCAGCCTAGACCCAGAAACGCCGGATGGAAGACATGTCCTTATGACATACTTCCTGGCTCAAAGCTACCCCGACATTAAAGCTAAACTCAAAAACTTAGATCAGGGCCCCGCTACCCCGCAGACTGAGATCCTAACAGTGGCCTTTAAAGTCTTCCATAACCGTGAGGAGGAGAAAGAATGCTGTAAACAAAAGGCTGATCAGGCCAACTTTCAGATATTGGCCCAGCTGATAAAACCACAACCTGGGTGCCCCTCCACAAACAAGCCCCCCCCAGGAGCTTGTTTCAAGTGCGGAAAAGAGGGACATTGGTCAAGGGCGTGCCCCTCCCCCAGACCTCCTACCACCCCATGCCCCAGATGTCACAAAAAGGGCCACTGGGGGTCTGATTGCCCAACCACCCGAAGGGGAGACTGGACGAACAACCCCCATCCTAAGCCTGCCATAGTGGGACTGGCGGAGGAGGATTGACGGGGCCCGGGGGCTTCTCGCCCGACCATTTCCATCACCAAACAGGAGCCCAGGGTTACTTTAACAGTAGACGGTCGCCCCATCTCCTTCCTCCTAGATACAGGAGACACCTTCTCGGTCTTGCGAGAATACCGGGGCCCTACCACGCCAGCCATTACTCCTATAGTTGGGGTAGGAGGAAAATAGATCTTCCCATTGAAAACCCCTCCCCTTTTATGCACAATCCAGGACAATCCCATACCTTTTTCCCACTCCTTCCTGGTTATGCCCCAGTGTCCCATCCCTTTACTAGGACGGGACATCCTTTCTCTCCTCCATGTTTCCATAACTATATCCACTCCCACAACCCCCAGTACCCCCTTTCTGATGGCCCTCATAGCCGATGACCCCCCTCTATCTGATGAAAGCTCCAGTTTTGCCCTCATACACCCTGTAGATCCCAAGGTCAGGGACATTACAAGTCCCTCCATGGCTCTATGTCCTCCTGCCTCTATTAAATTACGGGACCCCTCACAGTATATCTGTCAGGCCCAATACCCCCTAACCACTTCGGCCCTCATAGGCCTTCAACCCATCATTCAGGACCTTTTAAACAAAAATTACCTCAGACCCATTCACTCTCTGTTTAATACCCCCATATTAGCTGTTAAAAAACCAATGGATCTTTCCGCCTAGTCCAAGATCTCCACCTCATTAACATGGGCATCGTCCCTATCCATCCCTTAGTTCCAAATCCATACACCCTTTTATCGCAGATCCCTGCCTCGGCCTCCCACTTCTCAGTCCTAGATCTCAAGGACGCATTTTTTTCTATCCCTCTGAACCCCTCCTCCCAAGATTTTTTTGCCTTCACCTGGATGGACCCATACACAAGACATTCTGAACAACTCACTTGGACAGTTTTGCCACAAGGTTTCCGAGATAGTCCCCATATTTTTGGACAGGTCCTAGCTCAGGACCTCAAACAGTTTCATCATGATCACTCCGAGTCCACCTCATTACAATACGTGGACGATCTTCTACTCTGCAGTCCCTCATGGGAACAGTCTCAACTTGACACTGCCTCCCTACTTAACCTTCTAGCTTCCAGAGGTTACCGGGTATCCCCCGTCAAGGCTCAAATCTCTTCCCCTTCTGTCACTTACCTCAGATTCCTTCTATCTCAACAAAGAAAGTCCATTATCTTGAACAGAAAACGACTCCTCTCTGACCTGCCCGTTCCCAAAACCAAGACAGAAATCCTTTCCTTTCTAGGCCTGGCTGGGTATTTTAGAGCGTGGATCCCTAACTTCTCCCTGTTGGCAAGACCCCTATACGACCTCAGCAAGGGCCCCCCTGAAGAACCATTATCCTCCTCACCCCGACACTCCTTCATTAAGCTCCGTCAAGCCCTTGTGGAAGCCCCAGCTCTCCATCTTCCTGATTTGTCAAAGCCCTTCTCATTATACATTCATGAGAGATCCAGTCAAGCTCTAGGAGTCCTAGGCCAATATTATGGCCCATCCTTTGCCCCAGTAGCTTATCTTTCCAAGCAATTAGACCCCACAGTTCAGGGATGGGCCCCCTGCCTACGGGCATTAGCCACTGGACAGCTCTTGCAGAAGGAAGCTCATAAACTGACATTCGGGGCGCCCCTTACCATTCTGTCCCCACATCACCTAAAAGACCTCTTAACCTACAAAAGTTTACAGACTTTCCCTCCCTCCAGACTCCTGACCTTACTGTCTTCTTTCCTCCAAAATCCAGACATTTCTTTCCTCCCCTGCCCACCCCTGAATCCAGCCACTCTTCTTCCTCTACCCTACTCTCCTCATACTCCCTCGCATGATTGCCTGGAAGCCCTTCACAACTTCCTTCCATGCCACTCCACAATCTCCGAAGGAGCCCTCTCACACTCCAACCTCACCTGGTTTGCTGATGGGTCCTCCTTTAAACATGAGGGCACCCACTATGCAGGATACGCAGTAGTCTCCCTCAAAGACGTCATCAAAGCACAAGCCCTACCCCCCGTACAACCAATCAACAGGCCGGACTCATTGCGGCCACCAGAGCTTGTATTCTAGCCCAGGACACGTCTCTCACACTGTACACTGATTCCAAATACGTATTCCACATTCTCTTGTCCCATGAGGCAGTATGGAAAGGACGAGGCCTCCTCACCACAAAAGGAAATTCCATCACTAATTCAGCCTTAATTACCAAACTTATAGAGGCTTCACAACTCCCACACCTACTGGGCAGAGTCCACTGAAAATCACATCAAAAGGATGACTCCCCCATTACAAGGGGTAACAACAAAACTGACAGAGTAGCCCGGTCGATTGCCCTATCAGAAAAAGCACCAGACAATGATCCATCTGCCCTTGCGGTTTTAGCCTTATCACAAGACACCCTCTGTTCCCAGGACAAAGAGTCCCTCTTCTGCTTCTTACATGATCTGTTCCATCCTCGCTCCCAATCCTTGATATATTTTTTACAATCCTTTTTCTCTCTCTCTCCTGAAGACAAAACCCTACTTAACCAAATCACCCGCAGGTGCACCATCTGCCAACGCACTAACCCTAATACCCCCTTCAAGGCCCAACCCTTTCCGGCTCATCAAGCAAGGGGTAATGTCCCCGCCGCAGATTGGCAAATAGAATTCACTAACATGCCCCCCATATGGCGTACCAGATACCTACTCGTGTTGGTAGATACATTTTCAGGATGGGTCGAAGCCTTCCCCACCACTAACAAATGAGCTTCCACGGTTGCCTCTATCCTCCTCACCCAGATCTTTCCTAGGTTCGGGATGCCCACTTCCCTCCAATCAGATAACGGCCCTGAGTTCACTGCCCAAATCATTCAGAACCTCTCCAAGTCGCTCTCACTCCCCTGGCATCTACACTGTCCTTATCGACCACAGGCTTCGGGAAAAGTAGAAAGAGCCAATAGGATTCTAAAAGACATCCTGACCAAACTATCTCTAGAATTACACCTTGACTGGGTTTGCTTACTTCCCTTAGCTCTACTCTGCATTCGGGCCCTCCCAAAAAAACCTTCCTTGTTGTCACCCTTTGAGATCATGTATGGCCACCCAATTTTACCCCCAGGGCTCCCTCCCCACAAAGGACCAATTCCTTCCAACATGGCCCTTCCACTACTCTTTCTCCTCCACACCGAATTATGGAAATATCAGGATTGGCTCCTCCCGGATCCATCTGCTTCCCAAAACCCTCCTGTCTTACGACCCAGTCAACTAGTGTTTTATAAGCCTCCAGAAAATAAGCCCCCTCTCACCCCAAAATGGGAAGGTCCACACCCAGTCATTCTCTGCACCCCCTTGGCCACTAAGCTCTCACTGCCTGATAACTCTGTCACCCCTTGGATTCATATCTCCAGGTTGAAACCAAACACCCAGGACCCACCTCCTCTGGACACCCAAGACCCAACCCAGAGTCCTTCAGATACAGCCCAAGACGCTGTCTACTCTTCCACGCTTCATCCCTCTGATCCCTTGAAACTCTACATCTCCCGTTCACCCCCTTTGCCATCCATACCTGAGTCATGACCTTTTCTTCCTTTACTGCTCTCTCGCTCTCGTTCCTCATTTCTATCGTCTTCCCTGTCACCTCAGCCTCCTTTGTATGACGATTCAAGGTCAGACAGACTTATACACAGCATCAAACAAAAACCACTGCCCTCATTACCACATCAGACTGCCTTCTAAAAGGCTGCTCTGAGCCTTTGTACCTTCACTCTCCTCCCTCCACTGGTGTTCACTAGCAGCCCCCTTTTCACTCCCTACCTCTGCTTCCTCTACAACCAAAAACAAGCCTCATGCAGGCAGTGGCCAGATACCTATGGGGGATGTCTGAAGGGCTCCCACCCATAAGATGGTGAACTTCCTGCTTCTCTTCCAGGTCTTCGGTTCCTGCTGGCACCACCTGAAGCCCAATCACCCCTCAACCCCTAATCCCAGCACCTAGACAATAGCCACCAGCCCCATAGAAGTGACACCTCAATCAGCTCATGCCCCTTCCTCTATAACCCAGCACCTTTCCCTAATAAAGCGGAATTCTCCGGTGCATTGCTGCTATGTGTCACTCCCTTCCTTTCATTGGTGCTGAAACCCGGGAGACGGGACACCCCAACTGGGCCCCATCTTCCCCTGACACCAGTGGCAGCTTGCCCTCGTCCTCTTTTTCCGGCGCTGGCTCCTCATACTCACCACTCCTCTTTGGCCTTTGGGTAAGTTTTCCCCCGAGGTGGGCTGCTCTTCCCCGAGCTATCACAGCGCCATTGACTGTGATCGTCCGGCAAGGCCCTGACGCTCGGGGACGAGGAGGGAACTCTCCCCGCCTTAGGCCTTCATGGCTGCGGCGGACCCTCAGGCCCCTCCTCCAACAGCCATAAACGAGGTGACTCCTTTGCGGATGAGAACGCTCCCTTCCTCCCCCTCCTCCTTCCGTTCCTTCCACCGAAAATTCCTGGTACTAGGTTCCTCGTGACTCCAGCACTCTGCCTTCTTAGAGAAGTCTGGGTGACGACCCACACTTCCTAAGAAATTCCAACTCATATACGAGTTTCCGCAGACCACCAAGGATCATCGGGGACGCCCTTTGTCTCCGTGCGGTCTGCTCCCAGTCCGAGGGTCTCTGTTCATCTTCCCCTGTTTGTCTCCTTCTCTGTCCTTTAGCCATGGGAGCTTCCTCATCCTTCCCTGAAAGTTCACCTCTTGAATGCCTGCTCAATTATCTAGCCACCCTCTCCCTGCAGATCAAGCCTGAGCCTTTCAGCCCCCCTCTAACTAAGTCCCAGGAGCCTCCTCCGTCTTTGCCCCCATCACCTATTTCTCCCCCACAAACTGAGCCAGAACCCTTCAGTCCCCCACCGCCGTGGGTCTCCGCTCTTGAGATATCTTCACCTGCTGCTTAATAACAGGTCTGAAAAATGCAGCTCGTAAAGTAGTCAATTTTTAAAAGCTCCCTCCGAGTTCTTAGACAGACTCACTCAAGCCCTATTACAGTATACCAGCCTGGACCCAGAAACGCCTGACGGAAGACATGTCCTTATGACATACTTCCTAGCTCAAAGCTACCCCTACATTAAAGCTAAACTCAAAAAGTTAGCCTCCGAGTTCTTACACAGACTCACTCAAGCCCTATTACAGTATACCAGCCTGGACCCAGAAACGCCTGACGGAAGACATGTCCTTATGACATACTTCCTAGCTCAAAGCTACCCCGACATTAAAGTTAAACTCAAAAAGTTAGAACAGGGCCCCGCTACCCCACAGACTGAGATCCTAACAGTGGCCTTTAAAGTCTTCCATAACTGGGAGGAGGAGAAAGAATGCTGTAAACAAAAGGCTGATCAGGCCAATTTCCAAATGTTGGCCCAGCTGATAAAAACACAACCTGGGTGCCCCTTTACAAACAAGCCCCCCCAGGAGCTTGTTTCAAGTGCGGAAAAGAGGGACATTGGTCAAGGGCGTGCCCCTCCCCCAGACCTCCTACCACCCCATGCCCCAGATGCCACAAAAAGGGCCACTGGGGGTCTGATTGCCCAACCACCCGAAGGAGAGGCTGGACAAACAACCCCCATCCTAAGCCCGCCGTAGTGGGGCTGGCAGAAGAAGATTGACGGGGCCCGGGGTCTTCTCACCCGACCATTTCCATCACCAAACAGGAGCCCAGGGTTACTTTAATAGTAGACGGTTGCCCCATCTCCTTCCTCCTAGATACAGGAGCCACCTTCTCAGTCTTACGAGAATACTGGGGCCCTACCACGCCTGCCATTACTCCTATAGTTGGGGTCGGAGGTAAACAGATTTTCCCATTAAAGCCCCCCCCCCCTTTTATGCACAATCCAAGACAATCCCATACCTTTCTCTCACTCCTTCCTGGTTATGCCCCAGTGTCCCATCCCTTTACTAGGACGGAACATCCTTTCTCTCCTCCATGTTTCCATAACTATATCCAATCCCACAGCCCCCAGTACTCCCTTTCTGATGGCTCTCATAGCCAACGACCCCCCTCTACCCAATGAAAGCTCCATTTCCACCCTCATACACCCTGTAAATCCCAAAGTTAGGGACATTACAAGCCCCTCCATGGCTCTATGTCCTCCTGCCTCTATCAAATTACATGACCCATCACAGTATATCTGTCAGGCCCAATACCCCCTAACCACTTCAGCCCTCATAGGCCTCCAACCCATCATTCAAGATCTTTTAAACAAAAATTACCTCAGACCCACTCACTCCCCATTTAATACCCCCATATTAGCTGTTAAAAAAACCAACGGATCTTTCCGCCTTGTCCAAGACCTTCGCCTCATCAACATGGCCATCGTCCCTATCCATCCCTTAGTTCCAAATTCATACACCCTTTTATCGCGGATCCCTGCCTCGGCCTCCCACTTCTCAGTCCTAGATCTCAAGGACGCATTTTTCTTTTTTTTCTATCCCTCTGGACCCCTCCTCCCAAGAGTTTTTACAGAAAACGGCTCCTCTCTGACCTGTCCGTTCCCAAAACCAAGACAGAAATCCTTTCCTTTCTAGGCCTGGCTGGGTATTTTAGAGCGTGGATCCCTAACTTCTCCCTGTTGGCAAGACCCCTATATGATCTCAGCAAGGGCCCCCCTGAAGAACCATTATCCTCCTCACCCCAACACTCCTTCATTAAGCTCCGTCAAGCCTTCGTGGAAGCCCCAGCTCTCCATCTTCCTGATTTGTCAAAGCCCTTTCATTATACATTCATGAGAGGTCCAGTCAAGCTCTAGGAGTCCTAGGCCAACATTATGGCCCATCCTTTGCCCCGGTAGCTTATCTTTCCAAGAAATTAGACCCCACAGTTCGGGGATGGGCCCCCTGCCTACGGGCATTAGCCGCTGGACAGCTCTTGCAGAAGGAAGCTCATAAACTGACATTCGGGGTGCCCCTTACCATTCTGTCCCCACATCACCTAAAGGATCTCTTAACCTACAAGAGTTTGGGACAAAGGATCTCTTAACCTACAAGAGAAAGGGAGAAAAACAAAAGTTTACAGACTCTCCCTCCCTCCAGACTCCTGACCTTACTGTCCTCTTTCCTCCAAAATCCCGTTCACCCCCTTTGCCATCCATACCCGAATCATAACTTTTTCCTCCTTTACTGCTCCCTCGCTCTCTCTCTCACTTTTTTTCCTCATTCCTATTGTCTTCCCTGCCACCTCAGCCTCCTTTGTATGGCGATTCAAAGTCAGACAGACTTACACACAGCATCAAACAAAAATTACTGCCCTCATTGCCACATCAGACTGCCCTCTGAAAGGCTGCTCCGAGCCTTTATACCTCCACTTTCCTCCCTCCACCGAAGTGTTCACTAGCAGCTACCTTTATTCTCCCTACCTCTGCTTCCTCTATGACCAAAAACAAGCCTGCTGCAGGCGATGGCCAGACACCTACGGGGGATGTCCCTACTGGTCTTGTGCCATTCACTACATGGGTAACTCCTGGTACTCACAGTATTACAACTCCAACCCATTCTCTTCAGTACTAACAAACCCCTTCCTTACCTGGCTTTGGCCCATTGCAGGCCCTATAATAATCACTCTCCTCGCCTGTCTCTTCTTGCCTTGTAAAGTTTATCAAATCCCAAATTGGTAAAATCTCTAATCAAACTTTCAACCAGCTTTTACTCAGGAACTACCAGCTTTTAGCCACAGAAGATCCCTCACCCTCACGTAACCTCCTCACCACATGCTGAGATGGACCCCTCTCTCCACTGGAAACTGTTCCTGGAAACAATGGCCACAGACGCCTGGCTTCTGGCACCCATATCCTCTTGGCACCATTAGAATCAACAAGTCCTTGACCTATGGTTACAGGGAACCTTCATTGATTTCCAACCTGAAGAAGTCCACATCTACTCGTCCTTACTGTGGGGAGTCCTATCAACCCTTTCCTCCCAGTCCTCAAGCCCTCACTCCCTTCTCCGCCCCCGTTCAGCAGGAAGCAGTCAGAGAGAAAGCAAGTCCACAACCCCATAGAGGATAAAGGGGGGAATGAAGGGCCCCCACCCATAAGATGGTGAACTTCCTGCTTCTCTTCAGGTTCTTCAGTTCCTGCCAGCGCCACCTGAAGTCCAATCACCCCTCGCCCCCCTAATCCCAGCACCTAGCCAATAGCCACCAGCCCTGTAGAAGTGACACCTCAATCAGCTCATGCCCCTTCCTATATAACCCAGCACCTTTCCCTAATAAAGCGGAATTCTCTGGTGCATTGCTGCTGTGTGTTGCTCCCTTCCTTTCAATGTCCCTACTGGTCTTGCGCCATTCACTACATGGGTGACTCTTGGTACCCACAGTATTACTCCTCCAACCGTTTCATAAAATATCCCAACAGCTCATTCTCCTTATCAATCCCTGATCCCTGGGACCCTCGATGGGCCGCCGGAGTCACAGCCTCAGTTTACTACGGGGGGTCCTCAGCCCCCCACGGTACCCTTCATATCTCTCGAGAGTATGTTCCTTCTCATTCCAAGATCTCTCAAGTTGCATCAGATATTGGACATTCTGAAAAAAGTCATTATTCAAACATTTGATGGTGCCTCTTCATCTTCCTATCCCCGCCCCTCTTCTAATTTCTCCTATTCTTGGTTACAGCTCATTCAAGACACCACCATCTTTCTCAATCACTCCCTCAACACCGTCAATTGTTTCTTGTGTGCATCACTACAGCGCCCACTGCTGGCCGCCGTGCCCCTTAATATTTCCAACTACTTCCATGCAGAAGGACAACCCCTCCGCCCCCTGGCAGACATACCCCTATGGGAACCAGAATACGCAAACAATCTCACCATCCACCACTGTGTAGGCCCAACTCCACCCCCCTCCAGCGCACTTCACTGCCTCTCTATCTACACCCCCACCTCCAACTCTAAAACTTTTACACAACCAGGACACTTCTTTTGGTGTAATGGCAGTCTTTTCAACTCACTGCCTCCCAACTCCAGCACACCCTGCATTCTCGTCACCCTAATCCCACAGATTACACTTTACAGCATGGCAGAATTTCTTGAGCTCCAACCTCCCTTGCCCTCGCGCACAAAAAGGGCTGCTTTCCTTCCCATCATGGTCGGTATCTCTTTGACCACCTCAGCCATTGGGGCAGGGTTTTTGGGAGGGGCCTTGGGTCACTCTCTGTGGGCAATTAAAGATCTCAACGCCAAACTTGAGGGAGCCCTGACATCCACTGCCGATTCCCTGGCCTCTCTCCAAAGACAGGTCACTTCGCTAGCTAAAGTCACCCTTCAAAACCGGCGGGCCTTAGATCTGCTTACAGCCGAGAAGGGTGGCACCTGCGTCTTCCTTCGGGAAGAGTGCTGCTATTATATCAAAGAATCCGGCATTGTAGAAACTGACATTACCAAACTCACCGACCTTGCCTCCAGCCTCCACTCTGCTTCCAATTTCAACCCATTCTCTTCAGTACTAACAAACCCCTTCCTCACCTGGCTCTGGCCCATTGCAGGCCCCATAATAATCACTCTTCTCGCCTGTCTCTTCTTACCCTGTATAATAAAGTTCATCAAATCCCAAGTTGGAAAAATCTCTAATCAAACTTTCAACCAGTTTTTACTCAGGAACTATCAGCTTCTGGCCACAGAAGATCCCTCACCCTCACGTGACCTCTTCACCACACGCTGAGATGGACCCCTCTCTCCGCTGGAAACTGTTCCTGGAAACAATGGCCACAGACGCCTGGCTCCTGACACCCATATCCTCTTGGCACCATTGGAATCAACAGGTCCTCGACCTGTGGTTACAGGGAACCTTCACTAATTTCCAACCTGAAGAAGTCCACATCTACTCGTCCTTACTGTGGGGAGTCCTATCAACCCTTTCCTCCTGGTCCTCAAGCCCTCACTCCCTTCTCCGCCCCCGTTCAGCAGGAAGCAGTCAGAGAGAAAGCAACATCCACAACCCCATAGAGAAGAAAGGGGGGAATGAAGGGCCCCCACCCGTAAGATGGCGAACTTCCTGCTTCTCTTCCGGGTCTTCGGTTCCCGCCGGCGCCACCCAAGGCCCAATCACCTCTCGCCCCCCCCAATCCTAGCACCTGGCCAATAGCCACCAGTCCCATTGAAGTGACACCTCAATCAGCTTATGTCCCTCCCTATATAACCTAGTACTTTTCCCCAATAAAGTGGAACTCTCCGGTGAATTGCTGCTGTGTGTTGCTCCTTCCTTTCAGTCTGCTTGATATTTCCATTTGGATACTTGATAGGCAACTCAAAATTGAGATAAGCACAATTGAGAACTCTCAATTTACTAGTCTGCATCTATTCCTCACTTCCCCATCCCCTCACCCAGGATTTATCTGTCCCAGTGATTGGCACTATCAGCCCAGTTACATAGGCCAAAAGTCAGGCGTTATCTTTGATTCCTCTCATTTCCTCACATCCCTATTAGTAAGTCCTACTGGCTTTACCTCCAAAACATACCCTATAGTCTAAACTGACCCTCCTTGCCATCTCACTGCTGTAATCCTGGTCCAAGCCACAGTCTAACTGATCTTCCTGAATCCAGTTTTACCTCACTAAGTTCATTCCCCATGCAGTAACTGGAATAATTCTAAATGTTAAATCAGATCACCTTACTTCTGACTAAAACTCTGTAGTAGCTTTCCATTGCACTGAGAATAAACCTTGTCTTTATTTATAGAGCCTCACACTAAGAGGCTCTGCCCCTTGCCCACCATGTTGCAGTAATAGTGGCCTACTTTCCATTCCTAAGCAGAAAGGTAAGCTCTAATGATTTTGCCCTAGCTATTCCCTTTGCCTAGAATGCTGTCCCTTGAGTTTGGCTGGCTCCTTCTTGTCTCTGCTTAAATGTCACCTCCTTAGAGAGAACTTCCCTGACCACCCAATCTAAAATAGCCAACTGGACCTTATGTATATAACACCACTTTGTTTTAATGCTCTGTGAAGCATCAGTCACCTCCTGCTGGTTTAAAAAATTTCTTTTATTTCATTGTTTGTCTTCCACACTAGAATGTAAGCTCAATGACTGTAGGGGCTTTGTCTTGTTTACGAATTCCTCTGTATTTAGAGCAGTGTCTGGCACAGAACAGGAACTCAATTTTTAAATGAATGAGTGAACTTACTTCTATCTATATTTAATATTTTCTCCCCCCTCAGTTAAAATAACATAGCCAAGATTCATGCTTAGATATGAGCATGACTTATGAAAGACTAATATTATTTAAATAGAAGCCCTACTTTGTAAATCAAGGAAGGGGAGCATTTGTACCGCCACTGAAACATTAAAAAGGATTCAGTTGAGAATTACTATGTAAAACATAAAATTAAGTTGAGAACTTTTCAAGGAAGAGCTATCAACTATTTCCTTCCTGAGCTTTTAAAAAAGGAAATCAATTTTGTGCATCATAAAAGTAATATGTATAGGCTATGACTCACAAGAGAAATAGCCAACCTACTCATTTCTCTCCTTCTGTCCTATGCCTATAAATATCATAAGGAAATAGCTGTGACAAACACTTGAAAGAGCCACCAACATTTTCTGAGAGCTTACTATGTGCTAGACTCTAAAAGTCTAATGGATTAGTGTATTAACTCATTTATTCTTCATAATAACGCAATGAGGAAAGAGCAATTATAATTCCCAATTTACAGATATGAGACACAGAGAGGTTAAATAACCTGCCTGAGTCACACATAGTCAATAAGTGGTGGAGGAGGGTAAGCTGACTCTGGTGCTTAAGCTCTTAATCATCTACCATGAACTCACACGCCTCAACACCCAAAAAGCAATAACCCTATTAGAAAATGGGCAGAGAATATGAAGAGACAATTCTCCAAAGAAGAAATTCAGATGGCCAACAGGCACATGAAAAGATGCTCCACATCGCTAATTATCAGGGAAATGCAAATTCAAACCACAATGAGATATCACGTCACACCAGTAAGGATGGCCAGCATTGAAAAGACTAAAAACAACAAATGCTGGTGAGGATACAGAGAAAGGGGAACCCTCCTACACTGCTGGTGGGAATATAAATTAGTTCAACCATTGTGGAAAGCAATATGGAGGTTCCTCAAAAAAATAAAAATAGAAATACCATTTGACCCAGGAACCCCACTCCTTGGAATTTACCCAAAGAATACAACTTCTCAGATTCAAAAAGACATATGTACCCCTTTGTTTATTGCAGCACTATTTACAATAGCCAAGATATGGAAGCAACCTAAGTGTCCATCAGTAGATGAATGGATAAAGAAAATGTGGTACATTTACACAATGGAATACTATTCAGCCATAAGAAAGAAACAAATCCTACCAGTTGCAACATGGATGGAGCTGGGGGGTATTATGCTCAGTGAAGTAAGCCAGGCAGAGAAAGACAAGTGCCAAATGATTTCCCTCATTTGTGGAGTATAACAAACAAAGCAAAACTGAAGGAACAAAATAGCAGCAGACTCACAGACTCCAAGAAGGGACTAGTGGTTACCAAAGGGGAGGGGTGTAGGAGGGTGGGTCGGGAGGGAGGGAGGGCGATGGGGATTGAGGGGTATTATGTTTAGTACACATGGTGTGGGGGGGGGTCACGGGGAAAACAGTGTAGCACAGAGAAGGCAAACAGTGAATCTGTGGCATCTTCTACACTGATGGACAGTGACTGCATTGGGGTATGGGTGGGGACTTGATAATATGGGTGAATGTAGTAACCACATTGTTTTTTCATGTGAAACCTTCGTAAGAGTGTATATCAATAATACCTTGATAAAAAAATCATCTACCATGCTGTCCTAGGGGATGAAATTTCAAGATGTCTGAATGTTTGTCACCACTTTAGTCCTCTTTGAGACTACAGAAGAGAGTGAGTGAGGAAAAATACATAGGGGCGTGGAGATCAGGGTCAAACCCAATAACCCACAGGTTTCTCTTTTCTGTACCATGGACCCTTTTGGCAGTCAGGTGAAGTCTATAGAGTCCTTTTTCAAAATAATGTTTTTCATACAAACCTTAAATACAATACAGCTCTCAAAATATTCTATCAGCATTTGCTATAGTAATATAGATGCTTCTTTTTTTTTTTTAATTGTTCTTATTACTTTATTATTTTTATTTTTATTTATTTATTTTTTTTTTATTTTTATTTTTATTTTTTTTTATAAATAATTATTTTTTATTGAAGGGTAGTTGACACACAGTATTACATTACATGAGTTTCAAGTGTACAACACAGTGGTAGAACATTTATATACATAATTCTAGGTTCCAGCTATCACCCTACCAGGCTGTTACAATATCTTGACTATATTCCTTATGCTATACATTACATCCCGGTTACTAATTTATTTTACCATTGGAAGTCTGTCCTTCTTTTTTTTTTGTGAGGGCATCTCTCATATTTATTGATCAAATGGTTGTTAACGACAATAAAATTCTGTATAGGGGAGTCAATGCTCAATGCACAATCATTATTCCACCCCAAGCCTAATTTTCGTCAGTCTCCAATCTTCTGAGGCATAACAAACAAGTTTTTACATGTAGAACAAATTCTTACATAATGAATAAGTTACATAGTGAACAGTACAAGGGCAGTCATCACAGAAACTTTCGGTTTTGCTCATGCATTATGAACTCTAAACAGTCAGTTCAAATATGAATACTCATTTGGTTTTTATACTTGATTTATATGTGGATACCACATTTCTCTCTTTATTATTATTATTTTTAATAAAATGCTGAAGTGGCAGGTAGATACAAGATAAAGGTAGAAAACATAGTTTAGTGTTGTAAGAGAGCACATGTAGATGATCAGGTGTGTGCCTGTAGACTATGTGTTAATCCAAGCTAGACCAGGGCAATAAAACATCCACGTATGCAGAAGATTTCTCTCAGAACGGGGGGGTGAGGTTCTAAGCCTCACCTCTGTTGATCCCCAATTTCTCACCTGATGGCCCCCCTGCGACTGTGCCTGTCTTAGGTTGTTCCTCCCTTGAGGAATCTTACCCATCTCTGGCTAACCAGTCATCTTCCGGGGCCATACAGGGAAATGTGAAGTTGGTAAGTGAGAGAGAAGCCTTATTGTTTGAAAAAGTTAGCTTTTTACTTCTTTGCATATTTATGCCCTGTGGCTTCTATGCCCAGCATTTGTCTTGAGGTATCTTTACCACTTGGAAGAATTATGATACTCGGTAAATTTGATATGAGGCACGAATTCTATTTAAGGGTTGTAATTAGGAAGGAAGAAGAAAAGCTATAGAAGTAGCAGGCGGAAGAAAACATGGGAAGATTGATTATTTCTTTGACAAATCTTCTTGTAGAGTAACTTCAGCATATATAGGTTTTAAGCTACTACTTAAATTGCGCACACACATTAACATAATAGGAGTATAGTTACATAACCAAAGCATATCTGTAATTACCAGCCATCTGCAGTGAAACCAAGAATAGATGCTTCTTTATTAATGTACTAAATAAGATCTAATGGCAGACAGAGTGAATACTATTTCTTATTTATTTATTTTTAAAATAATCTTTTATTGATATACAATTTTATATTAGTTGCAAGTGTACAATACAGTGGTTCAACTATTACTCATATTATTAAATCCTCACCCCCACTAGTGTGGTTACTGTCTGTCAACACAGGAAGATGTTACAGAATCACTGACTACATTCGCCATGCTGTACTACCATCCCTGTGAACAACTTACATTATGTTTGAGAATTTTTGTGCCCCTTTATCTCCCTCACCCTCCCCCCCACCCCAAACCCTCCCCCATGGTAACCACTAGACACTTCTCAGTGTCTATGACTACCATAATTTCACAGTATTATGAACATAAATGATATTTCAAAATATCTTAACTGCTATAATGTGACATTAAAATATCTATTGGTGACACTGTCACAGCTACTGCTAATCCTTGTGTGACTTGTTGCCTCCACTAGTAAAGGAAGGAATTGCTAAATTTCTGCTGCAGGTTAGTAAAAATAAAGATGTGATATTTTTTCCCATCCAAGTTCATAGGCCTTCTGAGTTCCATCCATGTAATTCTTGAGGGTTACTTGGGGCAGGGGGGTGGCATCTATGGATTTCAGGTTAAGAATCGCTGTCAGCCAAACCTAGGAGCAGTTTCTGGGAATACTGTGGTGACTCACTGCATGGATAAAAAGTAGGTAAAGAAGAAGTCTAGGCAACTGATCAGGAATTCCTGGATTCAGTAGTATGGACTGATCACCCCTTCCCATGAGTCCATTGATTGACAATGGAAAATGAAAATGAATTAAAATATGGTCTGTGATATATGAAAATAATTCCTTAAATGTGTTTCTAACATTTCCTGAAAGGCAGTGAATTATTACACAAATTTTTAAAATTAAAGCAAATTTGGAAAAAGCAGATATAAATGGATAGGGGCTTATTTTGGCATCTTGAGGGTCTATAGCTTTGGGCTAGATGAGAGGCTACACCTTGGGCAGGATCAGTGCACTGTAATGGCATCATTGCTCATTCTGCCACCCCCTACTCTCCAGTAACTTCAAAAGTGGTAGCAGACAACACTATGGAGACCAGAGAAGAACAATTTCAGGGTATGTGTCATACAACCCAAGGTGCCCAGAAATGTATCAAAGTCCTATATTAATGGGGTCACAGATCAACACAATGCAGACAGTAACATAAATGTGACATCATTTGTTACCAGAATCCAAATAGTCAAAAGAAATTTGAATTATACTTATATTGAATCTGCATCTTATTATCACTAGGAAGGTTTGTAATTCTACCACAATAGCTAACATGAATTGAATGTTTACTGTGTGCCAGGCATTGTTTGAATTACATTACATGCATTAACATATTTAATTCTTAGAGCAAACTTATGAGGTAAGTGTTATTAATATCTTCATTTTACAATTGAGAAAGTTGAGGTACAGAAAGGTAGAAGTATGTGCTTGACTTAAATGATTGTTGACTGTATACTAGCTGCTCTAACTTTGAAATCTCAGTGACTTAACAAAATAGAAAGTTATTTATCTCTCAAATAAGCCCAATAAGAGGTTGAGTGTGAGGAACCTAGACAATGAAAAGGTCTATTGGTCTTCAATATATTGCATCCAAGGTCATTCTGACCTTGCATATGCCTGAAAGTGAAATACATCCAATTCTATAGCCAGAATTCACTTGCTTACACCTAACTGCAAAGGAGACTGGGAAATGAAATTGAGCTGTGGGCTCAGAAGGAAAGGAAATCAGTTTGGTAACAGGCTAGCCAGTCTCTGTCAAGGCAGCAGATCAGATAATTATATTGGTTCAAGCAGAAAGCTTCCCTCTGGCCTCCCCCAATGTGCTCTGTAATGATCTAAAACCACTTTTACTTTTGTGCATTTTTAAAAATTAAAGTACCATGATACACAGCCTTATGAAGGTCTCACATGAACAACATTGTGGTTTCAACATTCACCCATATTATCAAGTCCTCACCCCCATCCCCACCATTGCAGTCACTGTCCATCAGTGTAGTAAGATGCTATAGAGTCATTACTTGTCTTCTCTATGCTGTACTGCCTTCTCCATGATCTATCTATATTGTGATTGCAAATTATTAAAAACACTTTTAGATGAGCTTAGTGCATAGTTTTACTTTTAAGAAGGGAAAGATAATTGTCTTTATGCTGAGGATCTGATGTTATTACCATGTTTGAAATCTTTTTATATAATTATTGTCAGAAAACATGGCTTGAGATCAACTCTTTTTTTTTTCTTAAGGTATCATTTATATATACTCTTAATGAAGGTTTCACATGAAAAACACTGTGGTTACTATATTCATCCATATTATCAAGTCCTCCCATACCCCACTGAAGTCACTGTCCATCAGTGTAGTAAGATGCCACCGAGTCACTACTTGTCTTCTCTGTGCTACACTGTCTTCCCCGTGACCCCCACTCACACCATGTGTACTAATCATAATACCCTTCAATCCCCTTCTCCCTCCCTCCCCACCTACCGTTCCCCCCGACTTTGGTAACCACTAGTCCCTTCTTGGAGTCTGTGAGTCTGCTGCTATTTTGTTCCTTCAGTTTTGCTTTATTGTTACATTCCACAAATGAGGGAAATCATTTGGTACTTGTCTTTCTCCATTTGGCTTATTTCACTGAGCATAATACCCTCTAGCTCCATCCATGTTGTTGCAAATGGTAATATTTGTTTTCCTCTTATGGCTAAATAATATTCCATTGTGTATATGTACCACATCTTCATTCATTCACTGATGGACACTTAGGTTGCTTCCATATCTTGGTTATTGTAAATAGTGCTGTGATAAACATAGGGATGCATATGTCTTTTTGAATCTGAGAGCTTGTTTTCTTTGGGTAAATTCCTAGGAGTGGAATTTCTGGGTCAAATGGTATGAGATCAACTGTTCTTACATTCAAATATTGTTTTTGGTAGCTGTCCTTCAAAATTTAATTGATTTGTTGCCAAAAAATGTATACAGCACAAAAACTATGCAGTTATGTGGAAAGAAAATTTCTTAACTAATTTATTAATTAAAATATTCTCTTAACTAAGAGACTAGAATAATCTTGACCACAGATATGTGAAAGAACTTTGGAGCCTCAGTTATTATCTGGCCATGTTTAATTGGGTCCAGATCTGTTTTTTTAAGGGAAGTTTCAGGCCCACTACCAAATGGCAATAAGATGAATGGACTTCCTCTCATGCTACTTCACTGTTAGATTCCTTACTTCTCTGAAAGAATGTCAGTCCTACCTTCAGATCCATTGATTATCAAAACAGCGATTAATTAGAAGCAAAGATCATTTCCATTCTAGTTTCTTGCCAGAGAAACAACTTCAAACTCTCTATTCCACATTATTTATCAAAAAAGTAATATTCATTGAGGATAAGGATAAGATATCCATTTATTTCTCTAGATATTCTAAATGTTATCCCTGATTTACCAGTGCTAGAATAAGCTGTGGAGCGGGATTGCCTCTGGTCCCTTGTAGAACTGCTTTTACTGAGTTGTATTTTGGCTTTATGCATTGAAGTTAGTTATAAGAGATGGCCTTAAAAAACTTGCTGTTGAGGTGGAGCCAAGATGGTGGTGTGAGTAGAGCAGCGGAAATCTCCTCCCAAAACCACATATATCTATGAAAATATAACAAAGACAATTCTTCCTAGAGTAAAGACCAGAGGACACAGGACAACATCCAGACCACATCCACACCTACTAGAACCCAGTGCCTCGTAAAGGGGGTAAGATACAAGCCCCGGCGCGGCGGGACCCGAGCGCCCCTCCCCCCAGCTCCCGGCAGGAGAAGAGGAGGCAGAGCGGGAGGGAGACGGAGCACAGGACTGCTGAACACCCAGCCCCAGCCATCCGGACCAGAGCGCAGAAACAGTGCATGCGCGGGGCCCTGGATAGTAGGGAAACAGGACAGCAAGAACGGTGAGCGGGTACCAGAGGCCTGGCACCGGAGGACATAAGAAAAGCGAGTGGCCATTTTTTTTTTTTTTTTTGCTGTTTTGTTTTGGTGAGCGCTTTTTGGAAGTCCTAAAGGGATAGGGACCCCAATACTAGGGAAACAGAGCAGCAAGACCGGTGAGCAGATGCCTGAGGCTGGCGCTGGAGAATAAAGAAAAACAAGCGGCCATTTTTAATTTATATATTTATTTTTTTTAATTAAAAAAATTTTTTTTTTTTGTGGTCGTTATTTTATTTTGGTGGGTGCTTTTTGGAAGTCTTAAAGGGGCAGGGCAGGACACTTAATCCAGAGGTAGGGAATCCGGGGATCTCTGGGCACCCTAATCCCCTGGGCTGCAGGGAGCATGGAGGCCCCTTACGGAGATAAATAGCCTCCCAGCTGCTCCCTCTCCAAAGACTCCACCACTTTGGAGCAGCAGCCCGAACCAGGCCACGCCCACAGCAACAGCGGAGATAAACTCCATAGCAGCCAGGCAGGAAGCAGAAACCCTGTCTGCGCGCAGCTACTCAGCACAAGTCACTAGAGGTCGCTATTCTCCCAGGAGAGGAGGGCCACAAACCAACAAGAAGGGAAGTTCTTCCAGCCGTCACTCGTCCCAGTTCTGCAGACTATTCCTATCACCATGAAAAGGCAAAACTACAGGCAGACAAAGATCACAGAGACAACACCAGAGAAGGAGACAGACCTAACCAGTCTTCCTGAAAAAGAATTCAAAATAAAAATCATAAACATGCTGACAGAGATGCAGAGAAATACGCAAGAGATATGGGATGAAGTCCAGAGAGAGATCACAGATGCCAGAAAGCACATTACAGAAATGAAACAAACTCTGGAAGGGTTTATAAGCAGAATGGATAGGATGCAAGAGGCCATTGATGGAATGGAAACCAGAGAACAGGAATGCATAGAAGCTGACATAGAGAGAGATAAAAGGATCTACAGGAATGAAACAATATTAAGAGAACTGTGTGACCAATCCAAAAGGAACAATATCCGTATTATAGGGGTCCCAGAAGAAGAAGAGAGAGGAAAAGGGATGGAAAGTATCTTGGAAGAAATAATTGCTGAAAACTTCCCCAAACTGGGGGAGGAAATAATCAAACAGACCACGGAAATACACAGAACCCCCAACAGAAAGGATCTAAGGAGGACAACACCAAGACACATAATAATTAAAATGGCAAAGATCAAGGACAAGGAAAGAGTTTTAAAGGCAGCTAGAGAGAAAAAGGTCACCTATAAAGGAAAACCCATCAGGCTAACATCAGACTTCTCAACAGAAACCCTACAGGCCAGAAGAGAATGGCATGATATATTTAATGCAATGAAACAGAAGGGCCTTGAATCAAGGATACTGTATCCAGCACGACTATCATTTAAATATGATGGTGGGATTAAACAATTCCCAGACAAACAAAAGCTGAGGGAATTTGCTTCCCACAAACCACCTCCACAGTACACCTTACAGGGACTGCTCTAGATGGGAGCACTCCTAGAAAGTGCACAGAACAAAACACCCAACATATGAAGAATGGAGGAGGAGGAATAAGAAGGGAGAGAAGAAAAGAATCTCCAGACAGTGTATATAACAGCTCAATAAGCGAGCTAAGTTAGGCAGTAAGATACTAAAGAGGCTAACCTTGAACCTTTGGTAACCACGAATTTAAAGCCTGCAATGGCAGTAAGTACATATCTTTCAATAGTCACCCTAAATGTAAATGGACTGAATGCACCAATCAAAAGACACAGAGTAATAGAATGGATAAAAAAGCAAGACCCATCTATATGCTGCTTACAAGAAACTCACCTCAAACCCAAAAACATGTACAGACTAAAAGTCAAGGGATGGAAAAACATATTTCAAGCAAACAACAGTGAGAAGAAAGCAGGGATTGCAGTACTAATATCAGACAAAATAGACTTCAAAACAAAGAAAGTAACAAGAGATAAAGAAGGACACTACATAATGATAAAGGGCTCAGCCCAACAAGAGGATATAACCATTCTAAATATACATGCACCCAACACAGGAGCCCCAGCATATGTGAAACAAATACTAACAGAACTAAAGGGGGAAATAGACTGCAATGCATTCATTCTAGGAGACTTCAACACACCATTCACCGCAAAGGATAGATCCACCGGGCAGAAAATAAGTAAGGACATGGAAGCACTGAACAACACAGTAGAGCAGATGGACCTAATAAACATCTACAGAACTCTACATCCAAAAGCAACAGGATACACATTCTTCTCAAGTGCACATGGAACATTCTCCAGAATAGACCACATACTAGGACACAAAAAGAGCCTCAGTAAATTCCAAAAGATTCAAATCCTACCAACCAACTTTTCAGACCACAAAGGCATAAAACTAGAAATAAACTGTACAAAGAAAGCAAAAAGGCTCACAAACACATGGAGTCTTAACAACATGCTCCTAAATAATCAATGGATCAATGAACAAATCAAAATGGAGATCCAGCAATATATGGAAACAAATAACAACAACAACACTAAGCCCCAACTTCTGTGGGACGCAGCAAAAGCAGTCTTAAGAGGAAAGTATATAGCAATCCAAGCATATTTTAAAAAGGAAGAACAATCCCAAATGAATGGCCTAATGTCACAATTATCAAAATTGGAAAAAGAAGAACAAATGAGGCCTAAGGTCAGCAGAAGGAGGGACATAATAAAGATCAGAGAGGAAATAAATAAAATTGAGAAGAATAAAACAATAGCAAAAATCAATGAAACCAAGAGCTGGTTCTTCGAGAAAATAAACAAAATAGATAAGCCTCTAGCCAGACTTATTAAGAGGAAAAGTGAGTCAACACAAATCAACAGTATCAGAAACGAGAAAGGAAAAATCACGACGGACCCCACAGAAATACAAAGAATTATTAGAGAATACTATGAAAACCTATATGCTAACAAGCTGGGAAACCTAGGAGAAATGGACAACTTCCTAGAAAAATACAACCTTCCAAGACTGACCCAAAAAGAAACAGAAAATCTAAACAGACCAATTACCAGCAACGAAATTGAAGCAGTAATCAAAAAACTACCAAAGAACAAAACCCCTGGGCCAGATGGATTTACCTCAGAATTTCATCAGACATACAGGGAAGACATAATACCCATTCTCCTTAAAGTTTTCCAAAAAATAGAGGAGGAGGGAATACTCCCAAACTCATTCTATGAAGCTAACATCACCCTAATACCAAAACCAGGCAAGGACCCCACCAAAAAGAAAACTACAGACCAATATTCCTGATGAACATAGATGCAAAAATACTCAACAAAATATTAGCAAACCGAATTCAAAAATACATCAAAAGGATCATACACCATGACCAAGTGGGATTCATCCCAGGGATGCAAGGATGGTACAACATTCGAAAGTCCATCAACATCATCCACCACATCAACAAAAAGAAAGACAAAAACCACATGATCATCTCCATAGATGCTGAAAAAGCATTTGATAAAGTTCAACATCCATTCGTGATAAAAACTCTCAGCAAAATGGGAACAGAGGGTAAGTACCTCAACATAATAAAGGCCATCTATGATAAACCCACAGCCAACATTATATTGAACAGCGAGAAGCTGAAAGCATTTCCTCTGAGATCGGGAACTAGACAGGGATGCCCACTCTCCCCACTGTTATTTAACATAGTACTGGAGGTCCTAGCCACGGCAATCAGACAAAACAAAAAAATACAAGGAATCCAGACTGGTAAAGAAGAAGTTAAACTGTCACTATTTGCAGATGACATGATACTGTACATAAAAAACCCTAAAGACTCCACCCCAAAACTACTAGAACTGATATCAGAATACAGCAGAGTTGCAGGATACAAAATCAACACACAGAAATCTGTGGCTTTCCTATACACTAACAATGAACCAACAGAAAGAGAAATCAGGAAAACAACTCCATTCACAATTGCATCAAAAAAAATAAAATACCTAGGAATAAACCTAACCAAAGAAGTGAAAGACTTATACTCTGAAAACTACAAGTCACTCTTAAGAGAAATTAAAGGGGACACTAACAGACGGAAACTCATCCCATGCTCGTGGCTATGAAGAATTAATATCGTCAAAATGGCCATCCTGCCCAAAGCAATATACAGATTTGATGCAATCCCTATGAAACTACCAGCAACATTCTTCAATGAACTGGAACAAATAATTCAAAAATTCATATGGAAACACCAAGACCTCAAATAGCCAAAGCAATCCTGAGAAAGAAGAATAAAGTAGGGGGGATCTCACTCCCCAACTTCAAGCTCTACTATAAAGTCATAGTAATCAAGACAATTTTGTACTGACACAAGAACAGAGCCACAGACCAATGGAACAGACTAGAGAATCCAGACATTAACCCAGACATATATGGTCAATTAATATTTGATAAAGGAGCCATGGACATACAATGGCGAAATGACAGTCTCTTCAACAGATGGTGCTGGCAAAACTGGACAGCTACATGTAGGAGAATGAAACTGGACCATTGTCTAACCCCATATACAAAAGTAAACTCAAAATGGATCAAAGACCTGAATGTAAGTCATGAAACCATTAAACTCTTGGAAGAAAACATAGGCAAAAACCTCTTAGACATAAACATGAGTGACCTCTTCCTGAACATATCTCCCCAGGCAAGGAAAACAACAGCAAAAATGAACAAGTGGGACTATATTAAGCTGAAAAGCTTCTGTACAGCAAAAGACACCATCAATAGAATAAAAAGGAACCCTACAGTATGGGAGAATATATTTGAAAATGACAGATCCGATAAAGGCTTGACGTCCAGAATATATAAAGAGCTCACACGCCTCAACAAACAAAAAACAAATAACCCAATTAAAAAATGGGCAGAGGAACTGAATAGACAGTTCTCCAAAAAAGAAATACAGATGGCCAACAGACACATGAAAAGATGCTCCACATCGCTAATTATCAGAGAAATGCAAATTAAAACTACAATGAGGTATCACCTCACACCAGTAAGGATGGCTGCCATCCAAAAGACAAACAACAACAAATGTTGGCGAGGCTGTGGAGAAAGGGGAACCCTCCTACACTGCTGGTGGGAATGTAAGTTAGTTCAACCATTGTGGAAAGCAGTATGGAGGTACATCAAAATGCTCAAAACAGACTTACCATTTGACCCAGGAATTGCACTCCAAGGAATTTACCCTAAGAATGCAGCAATCAAGTTTGAGAAAGACCAATGCACCCCTATGTTTATTGCAGCACTATTTACAATAGCGAAGAATTGGAAGCAACCTAAATGTCCATCGATAGATGAATGGATAAAGAAGATGTGGTACATATACACAATGGAATACTACTCAGCCATAAGAAGAGGGCAAATCCTACCATTTGCAGCAACATGGATGGAGCTGGAGGGTATTATGCTCAGTGAAACAAGCCAAGCGGAGAAAGAGAAATACCAAATGATTTCACTCATCTGTGGAATATAAGAACAAAGGAAAAACTGAAGGAACAAAACAGCAGCAGAATCACAGAACTCAAGAATGGACTAACAGGTACCAAAGGGAAAGGGATTGGGGAGGATGGGTGGGTAGGGAGGGATAAGGGGGGTGGAAGAAAAAGGGGGGTATTAAGATTAGCATGCATGGGGGGGTGGGAGAAAGGGGAGCTGTACAACACAGAGAAGGCAAGTAGTGATTCTACAACATTTTGCTATGCTGATGGACAGTGACTGTAATGGGGTTTATAGGAGGGACCTGGTATAGGGGAGAGCCTAGTAAACATAATATTCGTCATGTAAGTGTAGATTAATGATCCAAAAAAGAAAAAAAGGCAGTTCCTGTGTGGAGACCTCCAATGAGTTCTACACAAGGGTATAAAGGGCATATAAAAGTGTAGGCAAAGGGTCTGTTTGTGTTTATACAGAGGATCAAAGCCTAATTGGGCTACCCCGAAAATGAACTAAGATACGATATGAAAAAGAACTTCCAACATCAGCACTCTATGAAAGACTCATGCCAGAAGATGATCATCAAAAAACCCCAACAAAGATCCATGCGCTGCTACAGGTGTAGATGCACTCATCCCACCAGTTTCTGGACTTGCCATGGGAATGAAGGAGATATCTAAGCTGGCCGGTGCATACAGTAAAACAACAAATTTGACTGGATCTATACGGTTGGAACTCAACCAAGAATTAGGAGAAGTGCAAATTGTAGCGCTCCAAAATCTTACAACTACAGACTATTTACTGTTAAAAGAACATATGGGATATGAACAGTGCCCAGGAATGGGTTGTTTTAATTTGTCTGATTTCTCTCAGACTGTTCAAGTTCATTTGGAGAATATCCACCATATCATAGATAAGTTTTCACAAATGCCTAAGGTGCCTAACTGGTTTTCTTGGTTTCACTGGAGATGGCTGGTTATTACAGGTATGCTTTGGTTATGTAACTATACTCCTATTATGTTAATGTGTGTGCGCAATTTAAGTAGTAGTTTAAAACCTATACATGCTGAAGTTACTCTACAAGAAGATATGTCAAAGAAATAATCAATCTTCCCATGTTTTCTTCCGCCTGCTACTTCTATAGCTTTTCTTCTTCCTTCCTAATTACAATCCTTAAATAGAGTTCGTGCCTCATATCAAATTTACTGAGTATCATAATTCTTCCAAGTGGTAAAGATACCTCAAGACAAATGCTGGGCATAGAAGCCACAGGGCATAAATATGCAAAGAAGTAAAAAGCTAACCTTTTCAAACAATAAGGCTTCTCTCTCACTTACCAACTTTACATTTCCCTGTATGGCTCCAGAAGATGACTGGTTAGCCAGAGATGGGTAAGATTCCTCAAGGGAGGAACAACCTAAGACAGGCACAGTCGCAGGGGGGCCATCAGGTGAGAAATTGGGGATCAACAGAGGTGAGGCTTAGAACCTCACCCCCCCTGTTCTGAGAGAAATCTTCTGCATACGTGGATGTTTTATTGCCCTTGTCTAGCTTGGATTAACACATAGTCTACAGGCACACTCCTGATCGTCTACATTTGCTCTCTTACAACACTAAACTATGTTTTCTACCTTTATCTTGCATCTACCTACCACTTCAGCATTTTATTAAAAATAATAATAATAAAGAGAGAAATGTGGTATCCACATATAAATCAAGTATAAAAATCAAATGAGTATTCATATTTGAACTGACTCTTTATAGTTCATAATGCATGAGAAAAACCGAAAGTTTTGTGATGACTACCCTTGTACTGTTCACCATGTAACTTATTCACTATGTAAGAATTTGTTCTCCATGTAAGAACTTGTTCGTTATGCTTCAGAAGATTGGAGACTGATGAAAATTAGGCTTGGGGTGGATTAATGATTGTGCATTGCGCATTGATTCCCCTATACAGAATTTTATTGTTGTTAACAACCATTTGATCAATAAATATGAGAGATGCCCTAAAAAAAAACTACACACTTCCAACTGTAAAATAAATAAGTAACCGGGATGTAATGTATAGCATAAGGAATATAGTCAAAATATTGTTACAACTTGGTATGGTGATAGCTGGTACCTAGAATTAGCATGTATATAAATGTTGAATCACTGTGTTGTACACCTGAAACTAATGTAATACTGTGTGTCAACTACCCTTCAATAAAAAATAATTATCTACAAAAAAAAAAACTTGCTGTTGTATTTATTGTTGGGATATTGTTGAGGACTTTGACTATTATGTCATAAAATGACTCTTAATGAAGGAAGAGTTCTCACAGATGGTAATATCAAGTAGGTATATTTCTCTTAAGAACTACTTCATTTTTTATCACAGGGACACTGAATTTCATAATTATTCACATATCCCTATTGCTTTGTTCCTGGATGTTCAGAATCAAATATACAGCCCAGATCTGGCTATTGTTTAGAACTGTGTAATATGCACTTCTGTATGCCAATCCTAACAGCTGACTAGTTTATTTTCCTTCTCCTGTTTGCCTTTACTTCTTGCCTCCATTCCAATTAATTTTCTTTTATTTCCTGTTATATTTCTTTTTTTTTTTTTTTTTTTTTTAGATAATTATTTTTTATTGAAGGGTAGTTGACACACAGTATTACATTACATTAGTTTCAGGTGTACAACACAGTGATTCAACATTTATATACATGATAATTCTAGGTACCAGCTATCACCATACCAAGTTGTTACAATATTTTGACTATATTCCTTATGCTATACATTACATCCCGGTTACTTATTTATTTTACAATTGGAAGTGTGTACTTTTTTTTGGTTGTTGTTGTTAGGGCATCTCTCATATTTATTGATCAAATGGTTGTTAACAACAATAAAATTCTGTATAGGGGAGTCAATGCTCAATGCACAATCATTAATCCACCCCAAGCCTAATTTTCATCAGTCTCCAATCTTCTGAAGCATAACGAACAAGTTCTTACATGGAGAACAAATTCTTACATAGTGAATAAGTTACATGGTGAACAGTACAAGGGCAGTCATCACAGAAACTTTTGGTTTTGCTCATGCATTATGAACTATAAACAGTCAGTTCAAATATGAATACCCATTTGGTTTTTATACTTGATTTATATGTGGATACCACATTTCTCTCTTTATTATTTTTAATAAAATGCTGAAGTGGTAGGTAGATACAACATAAAGGTAGAAAACATAGTTTAGTGTTGTAAGAGAGCAAATGTAGATGATCAGGTGTGTGCCTGTAGACTATGTGTTAATCCAAGCTAGACAAGGGCAATAAAACATCCACATATGCAGAAGATTTCTCTCAGAACTGGGAGGGTGAGGTTCTAAGCCTCACCTCTGTTGATCCCCAATTTCTCACCTGCTGACCCCCCTGCGACTGTGCCTGTCTTAGGTTGTTCCTCCCTTGAGGAATCTTACCCGTCTCTGGCTAACCAGTCATCTTCTGGGGCCATACAGGGAAATGTTAAGTTGGTAAGTGAGAGAGAAGCCTTATTGTTTGAAATGGTTAGCTTTTTATTTCTTTGCATATTTATGCCCTGTGGCTTCTATGCCCAGCATTTGTCTTGAGGTATCTTTACCACTTGGAAGAATTATGATACTCGGTAAATTTGATATGAGGCACGAATTCTATTTAAGAATTCGTTGTAATTAGGAAGGAAGAAGAAAAGCTATAGAAGTAGCAGGCGGGAGAAAACATGGGAAGATTGATTATTTCTTTGACATATCTTCTTGTAGAGTAACTTCAGCATGTATAGGTTTTAAACTACTACTTAAATTGCGCACACACATTAACATAATAGGAGTATAGTTACATAACCAAAGCATACCTGTAATTACCAGCCATCTCCAGTGAAACCAAGAAAACCAGTTAGGCACCCTAGGCATTTGTGAAAACTTATCAATGATATGATGGTTATTATCTAACTGAATTTGAGTAGTTTGAGAAAAATCAGACAAATTAAAACAACCCATTCCTGGGCACTGTTCACATCCCATATGTTCTTTTAACAGTAAATAGTCTGTAGTTGTAAGATTTTGGAGCGCTACAATTTGCACTTCTCCTAATTCTTGGTTGAGTTCCAACCGTATAGATCCAGTCAAATTTGTTGTTTTACTGTATGCACAGGCCAGCTTAGATATCTCCTTCATTCCCATGGCAAGTCCAGGAGCTGGTGGGATGAGTGCATCTACAGCTGTAGCAGTGCGTGGATCTTTGTTGGGGTTTTTTGATGATCATCTTCTGGCATGAGTCTTCCCGAGAGTGCTGATGTTGGAAGTTCTCTTTCATATCGTTTCTTAGTTCATTTTCGGGGTAGCCAAATTAGGCTTTGATCCTCTGTATAAACACAAACAGACCCTTTGCCTACACTTTTATATGTCCTTTATATCATTGTGTAGAACTCATTAGAGGTCACCACATAGGAACTGCATTTTTTTTTTAATCATTAATCTACACTTACATGACGAATACTTTGTTTACTAGGCTCTCCCCTATACCAGGTCCCCCCTATATACTCCTTTACAGTCACTGTCCATCAGCATAGCAAAATGTTGTAGAATCACTACTTGCCTTCTCTGTGTTGTACAGCCCTCCCTTTTCTCCTACCCCCCCATGCATGTTAATCTTAATACCCCCCTACTTCTCCCCCCCTTATCCCTCCCTACCCACCCATCCTCCCCAGTCCCTTTCCCTTTGGTACCTGTTAGTCCATTCTTGAGTTCTGTGATTCTGCTGCTGTTTT
The DNA here is from genome assembly GCF_030020395.1 of Manis pentadactyla. NCBI lineage: Eukaryota > Metazoa > Chordata > Mammalia > Pholidota > Manidae > Manis > Manis pentadactyla. The sequence goes on from NC_080027.1 coordinate 56,811,882, forward strand.
GTTCCTTCAGTTTTTCCTTTGTTCTTATATTCCACAGATAAGTGAAATCATTTGGTATTTCTCTTTCTCCGCTTGGCTTGTTTCACTGAGCATAATACCCTCCAGCTCCATCCATGTTGCTGCAAATGATTGGATTTGCCCTCTTCTTATGGCTGAGTAGTATTCCATTGTGTATATGTACCACATCTTCTTTATCCATTCATCTATCGATGGACATTTAGGTTGCTTCCAATTCTTGGCTATTGTAAATAGTGCTGCGATAAACATAGGGGTGCACTGATCTTTCTCATACTTGATTGCTGCATTCTTAGGGTAAATTCCTAGGAGTGCAATTCCTGGGTCAAATGGTAAGTCTGTTTTGAGCATTTTGATGTACCTCCATACTGCTTTCCACAATGGTTGAACAAGTTTACATTCCCACCAGCAGTGTAGGAGGGTTCCCCTTTCTCCACAGCCTCGCCAACATTTGTTGTTGTTTGTCTTTTGGATGGCAGCCATCCTTACTGGTGTGAGGTGATACCTCATTGTAGTTTTAATTTGCATTTCTCTGATAATTAGCGATGTGGAGCATCTTTTCATGTGTCTGTTGGCCATCTGTATTTCTTTTTTGGAGAACCGTCTGTTCAGTTCCTTTGCCCATTTTTTAATTGGGTTATTTGTTTTTTGTTTGTTGAGGCGTGTGAGCTCTTTATATATTCTGGACGTCAAGCCTTTATCGGATGTGTCATTTTCAAAGATATTCTCCCATACTGTAGGGTTCCTTTTTATTCTATTGATGGTGTCTTTTGCTGTACAGAAGCTTTTCAGCTTAATATAGTCCCACTTGTTCATTTTTGCTGTTGTTTTCCTTGCCCGGGGAGATATGTTCAAGAAGAGGTCACTCATGTTTATGTCTAAGAGGTTTGTGCCTATGTTTTCTTCCAAGAGTTTAATGGTTTCATGACTTACATTCAGGTCTTTGATCCATTTTGAGTTTACTTTTGTATATGGGGTTAGACGATGGTCCAGTTTCATTCTCCTACATGTAGCTGTCCAGTTTTGCCAGCACCATCTGTTGAAGAGACTGTCATTTCTCCATTGTATGTCCATGGCTCCTTTATCAAATATTAATTGACCATATATGTCTGAGTTAATGTGTGGATTGTCTAGTCTGTTCCATTGGTCTGTGGCTCTGTTCTTGTGTCAGTACCAAATTGTCTTGATTACTATGGCTTTATAATAGAGCTTGAAGTTGGGGAGTGAGATCCCCCCTACTTTATTCTTCTTTCTCAGGATTGCTTTGGCTATTCGGGGTCTTTGGTGGTTCCATATGAATTTTTGAATTATTTGTTCCAGTTCATTGAAGAATGTTGCTGGTAGTTTCATAGGGATTGCATCAAATCTGTATATTGCTTTGGGCAGGATGGCCATTTTGACGATATTAATTCTTCCTAGCCATGAGCATGGGATGCGTTTCCATCTGTTAGTGTCCCCTTTAATTTCTTTTAAGAGTGACTTGTAGTTTTCAGAATATAAGTCTTTCACTTCTTTGGTTAGGTTTATTCCTAGGTATTTTATTTTTTTTGATGCAATTGTGAATGGAGTTGTTTTCCTGATTTCTCTTTCTGTTGGTTCATTGTTGGTATATAGGAAAGCCACAGATTTCTGTGTGTTGATTTTGTATCCTGCAACTTTGCTGTATTCCGATATCAGTTCTAGTAGTTCTGGGGTGGAGTCTTTAGGGTTTTTTATGTACAGTATCATGTCATCTGCAAATAGTGACAGTTTGACTTCTTCTTTGCCAATCTGGATTCCTTGTATTTTTTTGTTTTGTCTGATTGCCGTGGCTAGGACCTCTAGTACAATGTTAAATAACAGTGGGGAGAGTGGGCATCCCTGTCTAGTTCCCGATCTCAGCGGAAATGCTTTCAGCTTCTCGCTATTCAATATAATGTTGGCTGTGGGTTTTTCATAGATGGCCTTTATTATGTTGAGGTGCTTGCCCTCTATTCCCATTTTGCTGAGAGTTTTTATCATGAATGGATGTTGAACTTTGTCAAATGCTTTTTCAGCATCTATGGAGATGATCATGTGGTTTTTGTCTTTCTTTTTGTTGATGTGGTGGATGATATTGATGGACTTTCGAATGTTGTGCCATCCTTGCATCCCTGGGATGAATCCCACTTGGTCATGGTGTACGATGGTTTTGATGTATTTTTGAATTCGGTTTGCTAAAATTTTGTTGAGTATTTTTGCGTCTACGTTCATCAGGGATATTGGTCTGTAGTTTTCTTTTTTGTGGTGTCTTTGCCTGGTTTTGGTATTAGGGTGATGTTAGCTTCATAGAATGAGTTTGGGAGTATCCCCTCCTCTTCTATTTCTTGGAAAACTTTAAGGAGAATGGGTATTATGTCTTCCCTGTATGTCTGATAAAATTCCGAGGTAAATCCATCTGGCCCGGGGGTTTTGTTCTTTGGTAGTTTTTTGATTACTGCTTCAATTTCGTTGCTGGTAATTGGTCTGTTTAGATTTTCTGTTTCTTTTTGGGTCAGTCTTGGAAGGTTGTATTTTTCTAGGAAGTTGTCCATTTCTCCTAGGTTTCCCAGCTTGTTAGCATATAGGTTTTCATAGTAGTCTCTAATAATTCTTTGTATTTCTGCGGGATCTGTTGTGATTTTTCCTTTCTCATTTCTGATACTGTTGATTTGTGTTGACTCTCTTTTCCTCTTAATAAGTCTGGCTAGAGGCTTATCTATTTTGTTTATTTTCTCGAAGAACCAGCTCTTGGTTTCATTGATTTTTGCTATTGTTTTATTCTTCTCAATTTTATTTATTTCTTCTCTGATCTTTATTATGTCCCTCCTTCTGCTGACCTTAGGCCTCATTTGTTCTTCTTTTTCCAATTTTGATAGTTGTGACATTAGACCGTTCATTTGGGATTGCTCTTCCTTTTTTAAATATGCTTGGAGTGCTATATACTTTCCTCTTAAGACTGCTTTTGCTGCGTCCCACAGAAGTTGGGGCTTAGTGTTGTTGTTGTCATTTGTTTCCATATATTGCTGGATCTCCATTTTGATTTGGTCATTGATCCATTGATTATTTAGGAGCGTGTTGTTTAGCCTCCATGTGTTTGTGAGCCTTTTTGCTTTCTTTGAACAGTTTATTTCTAGTTTAATGCCTTTGTGGTCTGAAAAGTTGGTTGGTAGGATTTCAATCTTTTGGAATTTACTGAGGCTCTTTTTGTGTCCTAGTATGTGGTCTATTCTGGAGAATGTTCCATGTGCACTTGAGAAGAACGTGTATCCTGTTGCTTTTGGATGTAGAGTTCTGTAGATGTCTATTAGGTCCATCTGTTCTAGTGTGTTGTTCAGTGCCTCTGTGTCCTTACTTATTTTCTGTCTGGTGGATCTGTCCTTTGGAGTGAGTGGTGTGTTGAAGTCTCCTAGAATGAATGCATTGCATTCTATTTCCTCCTTTAGTTCTGTTAATATTTGTTTCAGGTATGTTGGTGCTCCTGTATTGGGTGCATATATATTTATAATGGTTATATCCTCTTGATGGACTGAGCCCTTTATCATTATGTAATGTCCTTCTTTGTCTTTTGTTACTTTCTTTATTTTGAAGTCTGTTTTGTCTGATACCAGAATTGCAACACCTGCTTTCTTCTCTCTGTTGTTTGCTTGAAATATCTTTTTCCATCCCTTGACTTTAAGTCTGTGCGCGTCTTTGGGTTTGAGGTGAGTCTCTTGTAAGCAGCATATGGATGGATCTTGCTTTTTTATCCATTCTATTACTCTGTGTCTTTTGATTGGTGCATTCAGTCCATTTACATTTAGGGTGATTATTGAAAGGTATGAATTTATTGCCATTGCAGGCTTTAAGTTTGTGGTTACCAAAGGTTTAGGGTTAGCTTCTTTACTGTCTTACTGTCTAACTTAACTCGCTTGTTGAGCTATTATAAACACAATCTGATGATTCTTTATTTCTCTCCCTTCTTATTCCTCCTCCTCCCTTCTTCATATGTTGGGTGTTTTGTTGTGTGCTCTTTTTAGGAGTGCTCCCATCTAGAGCAGTCCCTGTAGGATGCCCTGTAGAGGTGGTTTGTGGGAGGCAAATTCCCTCAACTTTTGCTTGTCTGGGAATTGTTTAATCCCTCCTTCATATTTAAATGATATTCGTGCTGGATACAGTAGTCTTGGTTTGAGGCCCTTCTGTTTCATTGCATTAACTATATCATGCCATTCTCTTCTGGCTTGTAGGGTTTCTGTTGAGAAGTCTGATGATAGCCTGATGGGTTTTCCTTTGTATTTAACCTTTTTTTTCTCTCTGGCTGCTTGTAATACTTTGTCCTTGTCTTTGATCTTTGCCATTTTAATTATTATGTGTCTTGGTGTTGCCCTCCTTGGATCCCTTGTCATGGGAGTTCTGTGTACCTCTGTGGTCTGAGAGGCCATTTCTTCCCCTAGTTTGGGGAAATTTTCAGCAATTATTTCTTCAAAGACATTTTCTATCCCCTTTTCTCTCTCTACTTCTTCTGGAATGCCTATGATTCTTATATTATTCCTTTTATATTGATCACTCAGCTCTCTTAAAATTCTTTCATTCCTGGAGATCCTTTCATCTCTCTCTGCATCAGCTTCTCTGCGTTCCTGTTCTCTGTTTTCTAGTCCATTAATGGTCTCTTGCATCTCGTCCATTCTGTTTTGAAGTCCTTCCAGAGCTTGTTTTATTTCTGAATTCTCCTTCCTTAGTTCTTGCATATTTCTCTGCAAGTCCATCAGCATGGTTATGACTTTTGTTTTGAATTCTTTTTCAGGTAGACTGGCTAAATCTATCTCCCCAGATTCCTTCTCAGGGGAAGATGTAGCAGATGCTGAAGCTGTCTGGGTTAGTCTTGTCTGGATCATATTTTTTTGCCTTTTCATGTTGACAGGTGCTATTGACTGTCAGCTGGGAGGGCCAAAATTTTCACTTACTACTGGCCTTTCTTTACTGGGGCAACTGCGACCCCTAGTGGCTTGTGTTGGGTAATTGCGTGTAGAGTGGGTCTTTGTGTCTTGCCTGGCCGGAAGGGAGAAATTTCCCTTTCTGTGGGCGGAATTTGTCTCAGGCTGCTTCTCTGCTTTCGCAGCGCCCGGTGGGGTGATGGATGGGGGGGCTGCTTGACTGTTTGCCTCCGTGAGGGGTCTCAGAGCTGTTGCCCAGGGGGTTAGTGCACCCGGTTTTCCCTGTAATTTCCAGCTGCTGTACTGTGACCTGGGTTGTTTCCGTCAAGCTGTTAAGTCCCTGTCCCTTTAAGACTTTCAAAAAGCCCCCGCTTTTCTTTGTCACAGGGGCATCAGCTTCAGCACCCGCTCAGAGGTCTTACTCCCTGTTCCCCCAGTATCCAGGGCCCCCTGGGCATGTACTGTGTCTGCGCTCTGGCCCGGATGGCTGGGGCTGGGTGTTCGGCAGTCCTGGGCTCCGTCTCCCTCCCGCTCTGCCTATTGTTCTCCCGCCGGGAGCTGGGGGGAGGGGCGCTCGGGTCCCGCAGGGCCGGGGCTTGTATCTTACCCCTTTCACCAGTCGCTGGGCTCTCGCTGGTGTAGCTGCAGTCTGGCCACTGTCCTGCATCTTCTGGTCTCTCTTTTAGGGCTAGTTGTGTTTGTTGTATTTTCAAAAGTATATATGTTTTTGGGAGGAGATTCCCACTGTCCTACTCACGCCGCCATGTTGGCTCCGCCCAGATTTTCCAAATCCTGTTATATTTCTTTAAGTTGTTTCAAATCCCTTTGGAACATATAAACTATTACATATTTTAGAATGAATTTGCCTGCATATGTTTAAACCTAAAGTAACTCTCAGTATTGGAATAACAAACAAAGGATGTTGACCTAGATGTTTGTTTAAATACTATTATTGAATATTTCTTTAAAAAATGAGTTTTGCTGGAATTCATGTTTCTTTCTTTCTTTATACTCCAATGCTGCTCACATTTGTCTTACAACTCATGCTGCAAACACCTCCCACACTTGATTTTCTTCAGCTCTTCCTTATCCCTTCTGCTCCTCGTTGCCAACTTTTCCACTAAGGGCCTCAGTATTTGCTGCTTTCTGAGCCTGGAACATTGTTCCCTGATGGGCTCCTACTTGATGGCTCCTCAGAGAGGCTTCCTGACCCCCATTTTCACTAAAGCTGATGTTTGTTCCCTACTTACCCCACCTCATTTTTCTTCCTCACAGCACCCTGTTATTTTTTTCTTCACAACACCATTCTGTCTTTGCTTTCATTCACTTGCTAGCTATCTTTCTCCTCCACTGGATGGTGAACTCATGAGGGAAAGTACTGTGTTGTTTGCATCATCTAGGTCTTATGAATGAATAAATGGTCCAGCCCAAAACTGCAGAAAATCTCTTCTGACTCTTCTATACCCCAGGGATAGTCCCCTTTTCTAAACTCCTGAATCTACTGCTGTCTGACCACAATAACTCACCACATTTAAAAGCCTTGATTCCTCTTTGTTTTATGTTGCAGGAAGGATTTCCTCAATAACATTGTGAGTTTTTAATTATTTGGCTAATAGATTAGAGAAACGTTGAATGTACAGCCAGTAGTATCTGGATTTCAGCAAGGCATTTTAAACCATCTCTTGTGATATTTATGAATGCGATAATGACAGAAGGGCAAGAAGGGAGGTGTAAAGGGAGCTTACATTTATGGAGAACTGCTTAGATTAGACAAGAACCAGTGAATGCAAGTGATAGGGAGGTGGATTTCAGCTCAATTCTTTTTTTTTTTTCAGATATGATTATTCGTTTGATTTTCAATTCTTTTAACAGTGAGGGTAAACCAACATAGAATGAGTTTCCTTGGAAGGATCATTCACTCAACAAAATGTATTGAGCACATTTCATGTGCCGGGCAAAGTCTTGAGCACTAGGGATAGCGTGAATAAGATGTGGTCCCTGTTCTCATGGTATTGACAGTCTAGTGAAGGCTGGGAGGAATCCATCTCAAAATGTTCTATAAGTCCTGGAATCGGGGATTCCAGCCCTCGGCAGAAGCTAGATTCAGGGGTGGAAAAAGAAAGTATGTTAACATTTACTAAGGGCTTATTTCATGTCAGACACCACTCAAAGCACCGTACACAGCTTGCGTGTTCCCCCGCACTGCAGTGCTCTTGGGTTCCCAGGGCCCTGAGTGTTGCGGTACACATAGGACACATTTGGTACTCAACTGATTACTGATACCACTCAACTGCTTCAATAGTAATGAGAAGCTAGTAGCATTCTTAAGCCCATAACACAGATGGTAAAATAAAAATTACTAATAACACAATAAAATGAGCTAAACTATTTGCCAGAGGCCACTTTTTGTAGTTATTGTCAAAGATGGAAATACACTGAGGATTTCTTGGTCTGTAGTCTTGGTCTTAGATTTCAAAGCCACGCCTCTCTCTCCAACTACATGAGATAACTGTAATAATTATGCAGCCAGTCATTACAGGAATTCTGGATGGTCATAGCTATAATGTTATCTGTAAAAAGGAACTCTGGTGAAAGCTCTAGGTACTATTTTAAATATGCTAAAAGTTTTGTTTCTTGTTCCTTTACACAAATGAATTTGAAAGCAGGATTTTACTTTAGGTCCAGCAGGGGGAGCCAAGTCCACATTAATTAAAGGCAAAAAAAACCCACCCAAACCAGAAAAAACCCCACCCCAACCAAAAAACACCTACTAAAAAATGCCTTCTAATTTCTGAAGTATTCTATTTCCACCTTTCTCGAGTGTCTCTGAACAGCTTTGTTTCTTAGCTGAGATTTTAGGGCATAAAAATGAATTTGAAACATGTCACAAAAGAAAACTTTCACTTTTTTGAGTTCCTTTGAAGGCACAAAATGTCAATATGTTATTTACCAGATAAGTATTTATCCAGACAAGCATGAATTTTTGCCTACCCTGCCTGCTGGTCTGGAGCAGGAGAGGAGATTGCCAAGTAGGAAAGAGTCAGACTACCGTTGGGTGACTGGGCAACAAATAGGAGAGAGCTGCCACTGTCAGGGAGGAAGAGAACTTTGAATTGGATCTTGAAGGACAGTTAGCATTTTCCAGTCAATCGTGATTAGAATTGTCATTCCAGATGCTGGGAATAATATAAGCAAATAACAGACCAATGTATTTGTAGAACTATAGACAGAAGAGGAACATGGTTGAGGGTAGCTAAAATGATTCTGAAAATGTGACTTAAGTGGGATTTATTTCAACAATGTTGGAATAATAGCTAACAGTAATAACTAATATCTGTGTTTAAAAAGAACTATCTAATATACAACAAATACTATGTTCCAAATACAGTTGTAAGCACTTCATAAGTTTTAACGAATTTAATCCTCACACAGTTTGATTATTATGCCCATTTCCAAATGAAGAAACTGAGGAAGAGTGAGGTTAAATAGCTTGTCCAGGGTCACAAAACTTGAGAGGGATGGAGCCAGTATCTGAGCCCTGGAATATGACTCTGAGATCTCTGTGACTGATTAAATATTTGACCGGCATTATCTTCTTTTCTTCTTGCAACAATTCTCTGAAGTCAGTGCTATCATTGTCTGCATTTTGTAGATGAGGAAAGAAACACAAGGCTAAGTAATTTGCCTAAGGTCACACAGTATGTGATCAAGAAAGGTTTAAACCCTCACAGTTTGATGCCAGAACCCATATCTTTCTAGTCACTTGGTTGGATTGTTGTTTTTAAAATTCTGATATATATTCAAAATGGTTCAAAACTCAAAAGGTCTAAAAGAGTATACAATGAAAATTCTCTTTCCATTACGTTATCAGCTACTCAATTCTCTCCCTGAAAACCAGTGCTATTGGTTTCATATGTACCCTTCTATACATAAACAAAACAATGTTATTTCCCCCATACTATCACACATTGTGTACACTCAAAGCACTATTCTGCATTTGCTTTTAAAACCTAAGAATATATCTTCTGAATGGCTGCATGGTATTTCTGGGTATGAATGTACTGAATTTGTTTAACCAGTCTCTTTACGTGGTTTACAATCTTTTGCTATTAAAAACAATGAATAGCAATGAATAAAGATTTTTCTGTATATCATTTCCCACAGGTGTGAGCCTTTCTGCAGTATACATTTCTAGAATGTATTTGTTGGTCAAAGATATCTGAGTCTCTAATTTTGATAGGAGTTGTCAAATTTCTCTCTGTTGGGGCAGTACCAATATATATATACCCTCTTGTAATATCAGTGTCTGTTTCCCCATTCCTTCACCAACACAGTGTGTCAAGTGAAAATTGTCATCTCAGTGCAGGTTTAATTTGTGTTTCTCTTATTATGAGTGAAATTGAACATCATTCTGTGTGTTTAAGAATCATTTAATGTTTTTTTGGGGGGGCTACCACTTAATCACAACCTTTGTCCATTTTTCTACTGGGTTGTTGAGCTATTGAGATGTGTATATCTATATGTACAGAACCATATGTTACCATATATGTATGCATGTGTATATATACATATGAACCGAAGACCTCTGTGTGATTTTTCAGGCTCAACTCTAGGCAATTACAAAGGCTTTACTTGGCCGGCCTCATAAGGGGAACACTGTCTCTACTAGACTTGCACAGGCAGTGCACTGCAGTCTCTGCATGGAGATTTAGTCAAAGATCTCCTGGCCAGCTATGGTCTTAAGTGTACCTGCATTTCTAGATCAGGAACCTTCACTTGGAGATTTATTTATCTAGGACTTTCCTCAGAGGCCTCTGCTGAGGCCTCCTTATTGGTGGGGGAGAGGGGAGGGAGAAACCTTGATGACACTTTTCTCCCCTCTGACTCAGTACTTAGTACTTTTCTACTCCTAGCCCTCCTTTAAACCCCCACACTGATCACCAATATCTGTGCTAATTCACCTGACCTGAGATGTTCCATGGGAGAAAATGCAAAGGAAGGAATCAGAACTTTCTCTGTTTTTAGCCTCTTGCTTATAGTAATACAGTAAGTGTTTAAAGTCTTGACTGATTCTTTCATTTCTATTTCTAGCTGTGACTTTAATTGATACTCTCAACATCTGGCAGCTCAGCTGTCTCCTGTCAGCTGTGCCCTTGACTGTATACAAATATATCAACACAAGATCAAGAAAGACAATGAGAAGAGAAAGCTGAGAGTTAGAATGATCAATTTCAGTGCTAAGGGGATTCCCAGGACATGGGACTTAAGCTGCTGAAACCACTGAATACGTTCTTGGTTTCAGAGCTCAATCGCAACCCAAGAACCCTTTCAGTCCTGGGGCAAACTGAAACAGTTAATTAATTTATGTTGAGATTAGACAGTTGTAGTGAACACATCAACCCTTGACCTCTTCAATCCAGTGGGATTATAAAAAGGAGACTCAGAAAACTATAAAGCAGAAAAGTGTAACTTAAAAAAATGTATAAACAAGGGGCTGCGGGAATTTGGGAGGAGCTGGAGGTGAGAATGACAAAGAAGATTTTTTGAAGCAGAAAGTATCAACTAGAAAGGTAATAAAGTAAATGTGGTTTGAAGGATAGGACATACTTACACATTCGTCAATAAACAGACAAATCCATTCTATGGTGACTGGAAAAAATACAGACATTCAGGATGCTTATTTCACAAAGAATTGCTTACAGTTTGACAGCTAGTGAAATACACATCCTGGCATTCAGCCTAGTGGAGATACTGTATATAAAGCCGACATAGTGTTTAGTGCCTTGTAGGCACTCAGACCCTGCTCTTCCTGAGGTTGGCTCTTGAATTAAAAGGTAGTTTCAGTGTCCAGAATAATGCCTGATATATAATGTTCAATTAACATTTGTTGAATGAATATTGAATGTATACATCAATTAATTTGGCATTGATTTTAGCTTGAGGCCAAGCCAGTTTCTATGGATTAGTGTTACTGCTCCAATTCATGTATAAGCATGACCAGAACTACCTCTTTTTAAATTCTAAATTTGGTCAGATGTTGTAAGCTGTATTCATCCTTGATTTTAAAAGGAAAAATACATTGCATTCTCTTAGGCTATGTAATCTTATCATTCCTCCATATCTTAAGAAGTGCAGTTGCATTGCAGAACTCAGCCAAGGATTATAGGGTCTCTACATACCACCCCCACACCACTACCCAAAAGTAGATCATTTCTATGAAACCTTCTGCAGGCCAAAAAGGATAAAGAGAAGGAGCAATTACCATTAATATGTATGGAAAAAGTTTTGCACATTCTCAGACTCAAAAAATAACCTCTCAGGATTTTCTGATATCTTGGGACACATCTTGCAAATGGATGCACAAAATAAATAGAGACAAAGCACAGATCCTCACCCATACAATTCAAGGTTATGGCAGTTTGATGCTGAGATGCTGAGTGTAGTTCCTAGGGAAGGAGCTTGGTGGGGCCACTCAATGCCCTTCAGGGTGTGCACTGCCTCTACAAGGGCTTGCTGCAAAACAAATGCTGAGCACTATTTTCACTCTTCACCTTTTTTCATAAGAGTGAAGGTCCTTTTATGTTAGTGAGAACAAGTACTAATGTAGGTCTTCCATAAAGGTGAAGTGGCCTAACGCATCTTTGGAAAAGCAGGGAATACCTGTATTACACTCCATGAGAGTGTGTAGTAGCAGAGCATGTATTACAATCATCCACAGTTTGAATTTCAATTGCTTTGCTTAATTTAAGAAAAACATTTAAATTGTTGTAAAATACATATAACATGAAATTTACTATCTTAACCAGGCTTAACTGTACAGGTCAGTGGCATTAAGTACATTCACATTGTGATGCAACCTCCAGAACTCTTTTCATCTTGCAAAACTGAAACTCTGTACCCAGTAAACAATAACTCCCCATTCCCTCCCTTGACAATTACCTTCTACTTTGTCTCTATAATTTGATTATGTAAGTGGAATTATACTATGTATAATTCCTAATGTAAGTGGAATTATACCATGTTTGTTTTTTTGTGACTGGCTTATCTCACTTAGTATAATGTCCTCAAGATTCATTCATGTTGTAACATGTGTCAGGACCTTCTTTCCTTTTTAAGGCTGAATAATATTCTATTGTGTGGATATACCACTTTTTGTTTATCCATTCATCTACTGATGGACATTTGTTTGCTTCCACCATTGCCTGTAGTGAATAGTGCTGCAATGAACATGAGTGTACAAATATCACTTCAAGATCCTGTTTTCAATTTTTTTGGGTATATACCCAGAAGTGGACTTGCTAAATCATATGGTAATTCTATTTTTAATTGTTTGAGGAACCACCATACTCTTCCATATTGGCTGTACCATTTTACATTCCTATAAACAGTGCACAAGCATTCTAATTCTTCACATCCTCACTAGTACTTGTTATTTTCTAGTTTTGCTTTTATTTTATAGTAGCCATCCTAATGGGTATGTGGTATTATCTTATTGTAGTTTTATGGTTGATTTTTTAAAAAACCAAAGTAAAACTTTTTTTTAAATGGCTGCATGAAATTAAAGAGTCAAATAATGTAGTTCTAAAAAGATCATATTATTTTCATCCTTGTTCCATCTCTCTTTGTCCCCAGTCCTGCATCCCTTTTCACCTTATTTTAAGCCTTAAGTTTTGTTGTTCTGACCATATTACATAACCAATTTTATATCCTGCATTTCAAATAACAATTTTATATTGGCAGTTTAAAAAAATATTTTAGTTATTCTTCTGATCCTTGAGTCCACAGTCCTAAATAATATGCTAATACTGTTATTTCTTGACTTACCATTTCAATCTATGGCAAAGATTTAGCATCATCCACCATTCTCTTCTTCCACTCCTCCCATTCTCCTAACATAATTACTTATACATGTTTAGTTAATTCAATACGACTAAGCATAATTTACTACCAAGGCAAATATTATACATGAATTATGTTTCTTTTATTATATGTATATTTGTTTTTCCCGAAATTAATAGTTACTTCGTTTTTAAAGTTGCTCAATTTTCTATACATCTGTTGCTAATCCTTCCCATATACTCCAATGGTTCTTACTACAGGCTTTCTTATAGAGTTAAGCATATCAGAGAATTCATGATCTCCATGTTTTCCTGGAGATGCTCCTCCTGGAGTCTTCTGTACTTTTGTGCCTCCAATCTAGATGCATTGTTTCCTAAGCTTGCCACATAGTTGTTGACTAGGGACTTCCCTTCCAAACCCTCTGGGAGTTGGAATTCCAGTAACTTAAAAAAGAATTCTAAGCAAATTAAAATTTCACAAGAAAAACAATGTCTAGCCTTAGCTTTGGATGCATCCTACTCGAGTTCTTAGGATAGTGAGTTCTAGCCTCCATCTGTAGTGTTACATTCAGTCCTCTACAGAAGAGGTCCTTCAGCGTGCTATTCGCCAGGGCTCCAAGAGTTACTAAGGATAATGAGAACACATGAAGAAACATCAAGAGGAAGACATATGGTGTGCTCATTACAAAACAGTTGGGAAAATAAAAGAATGGGGGACAATAATCCCAAACCTCTCATATTCCCACAACCAAAGACAATCACTACTAACATTTTTGTCTATTTCCCTTTCATCTTATTTTAAGCCTTAAGTTTTATTGTTCTGACCATATTACATATCCAATTTTATATCCTGCATTTTAAATAATGTTATATAAGTGTTTATCTAGGGGCTTATAAATCACTCAGAACTATCATTTTTTAAAATGGCTGCACAATAGCCCATCCAGTTAAAGTACCATAATTAACTGATCTTCTGTTGTTGCATCTTTAGGTTGTTACCAATTTTCCACCATTATAAATTATGTTTTGGTTAATATTTTGTCATAAAACTTTTTGCACATTTGGGATTCTTTCCTTCATATAGACATTTACTAAGTAAATCAAAGGATATAAACATTTTTAAGGCTGAAATATTTTTTTCTTGATGATTTTTCTTTAAGGATGTTTATTCACAGACTGAAGCTCATACCTGAACGATGATGATGCATTTCCCACACTTTACTGGCTACAATTGAATGCAGCTAGGATTAGAGGATTAGATTGCTAGCCATCCAGATTTAGTTATGTATCGTGCAGGACAGAAAAAGTCAAAAGTCTTAGAAGAGATTCAAGGCAAAACTGTTCAGAAATGCCACAGGTAGGATGAAATACACGTTTATCAGTCCTCACAGCTTAGAAGAGCTCTGTCCTCTGGCACAGCACAAAGAAAAGAACTGTCTCTGGGCTTGTTTTCATAGTCTCCCTTCCTCTTTCCTCCTCTCTCCCTCCCTCCTTTTTTTCCTTCCTTCCTTCGTTCCTCTCTCCCTCCCTCCCTCCCTCCCTCCTCTCTTTCTTCCTTAGTTAGCTTTGGACGCATCCTACTTGAATTCTTAGGATGGTGAGTTCTGGCCTTAGGTCAGACATTCTAGCCTCCCTCCCCTCCTCCTTTCCTTCCTCTTTTTCTCCCTTTCTTTCTTTCTTCCGTCCCTCCCTCCTTTCCTCCCTTCTTTCCTCTTTCCTTTCTTTCTTCTACTATACATTATTATGATAGCACATCATAGAAATTCTAACAGTTACAGGACCTGTAGAGCATGTTAAAATATTATTAATGAGAATACTGTTCATGTTGTACACCTGAAACACCATGTTATGTGTCAATTATATCTTAATAAAACTGGAAAGAAAAAAAGAATCTATCATTTCCCTGAGCCTTAAACTTTTCACCTTTTCTTATATTCAATAAATGAGGTATTATATATAAATTTATTTATACCCAATAAATTTCAACAGGATGAAATATAACATATTCTCAAAAGACAGGATTTATTTTTATGTCCTAGACCAGGATAGCTAACTGATCTGATCTAGTGACAGGGAAATATTTACAAGGTCAGCAATCCAGTCCAGGTGGCTCCCTTCTGCTTCTCTTCTTAAGCAAAGTCAGAGGAAACTCCCGGTTCCCTCCTCCCCTTTACTCCTCGCTCCACCAGGCACTCACTCCCCCAACTCCCTTTTCCCCTTGCTTGCTGCCTACCTGCTGTGCACGTAGAAATGTTGCAGATATGGAAGCAGAAAGATATATACTGCTCCCCGTGCCTTTGTTCGGGGCTCAGACCTTGGGAGATTGCTCCCTTCTGAGCCCGCCAGTGTAAAATAAAACCTCCACCCTCCAAGACCTCCGAGTGCCGCTTGGTTCTTCCGACAGCGATCCAGTCCAGGTTTTCCAGTATTTTCCGTAACACTAGAAGCCTATCTGTATGGAGATAGATCATTTATTGAGCTTGCACTATATCCATGTTCAACTCTTCACAAACATTATTTCATTTAATTCTTGTAATAACCCTATACAGTAGGTATTATTAATATGCCCAGTTTACAGTTGAAATAACTGAGGTGGAAGAGGGTTGAGCTACTTCTGTGAAAATACATGGTAAGAGGCATAGATGGAATTTGAGAAAGTAAATGTCTGTCCTGCCATTCATCAAGCTGGCCAGAGGGGTGGGGAGGAGGGACACAGACACAGATAAAGCCACTGCAAAGTAGGCAAGAACTATTGTTTCTCCCAAGGACAGAATGTAGTTATTAACTGTCATAATGATCCCTTTCTTCAAGTGGCTTTCTTACTCACTACAAAACCTTGTTTTCTAAAATCATAGAGTATCACAGACTTTGTTATTTGAAATTATATCAGTGAAAGGGAGACACCCTAATTTTGCCTAGAGGTTCTAAGTAACATTAATACAGATAGGCTGCCTTGATTTCCAGCCGAGGTGAGAGTTTCAGAAAAGTTCTAGGCACAACATTCCATATTTATCTTTAACTTGTAATATCCAAGGAAACAGGACACTTGGTCCATTAGCAGTCCAAATCTGATGTTAACCCATTTACAAATAGCCCTGTTTCATTTTGAACTTAATCAAAACACTGCTTCCCTCAATTACACTTGAAATTCTGCCTTCCTCCCCAAATCCTATACTTCTATATTTTCCTTTGTTTGGTGAGATGCCTGATAGCTCCCTTAGTGTGCAGTCTTCCTCACAGTAAGGAGTCAAGTAAACCTGTTTGTGTGCTTGTCCCTGGTGGTCTTAGGCCACTGGACTAGGACAGGTTTGAATCTAGATTTGCCTATGGCAGAGTCTAATGTTTAAATGCCGGGTTAAACTGGAAATTAAATAACCCTTTTTTCACATATATTATCAATATCCTTTAGCTAAAGACCACCAGGAACACTCCTGTAGTTGAACAAGTTTAGTTTATAACTCTTTGCTGCAGGGGAGAACATATGCCATGGAAACTGCAAGGCACCTCATTAAGAGGGTATTAGAAAGGACTCAAGTAGGACTTGAGCTTTGGTTTTGTGACTTTGGGAAGAGTATAAAGAAAGGGGGTTCACTCTGGATCTGGTGCTGTTAGAAAGTGGAGACAATTTTATCACTGAATATCTCAGTAACTCTTATCTATAGGAAGGACAGACTAGAGTGAAGCTAGAGCTGTAACTGGGAAAATGTAAGTCATATTAGCCAGGAGAGGAAGATGTGTGGTATTCTTTGGCTTAGACAATGTTCATGTTTTGTCTGTGTGCAGACATTATGGAGTGGTCTTGTTTTTGTCTTGATCCATCATCGTCACTGAGTGGCCTTGTCTGATGAAATAGTTCGTACTCATTCTGTGAAACAGTTCCAGTTCAACAGGAGTACTTCAACTTAATTGAGTGCTAGGCTAGTTTATAGCAACTCCGAGTGTCAACAGTTGCTAGTACCAGGCTAGTTCCTGGATGTCAGAGGAGGCTTTGCTTTTCTTCTTTCTCAATACCTACACATATGTATGTATGTGCGCACATGTGTACATATGTATACGTGCACATTTCTATTTAAATCATTTAAAATTCCAACCCTAAAATTGAAACAAAAGCAAACTGATATTTGGGATGTTTTCTGCTTAATTAGGAATTGCATATGTATTTATGGCTTGGGCATAGGCTATATTTAGTTTTGGGTGTGTGCTTACATATTTACCTTATTGAATGTGTAATACATTCACATGGTTTAAATACATTTTTTTTTTTTTTAGGTAATTATTTTTTATTGAAGGGTAGTTGACGCACAGTATTACATTACATTAGTTTCAAGTGTACAACACAGTGATAAAACATTTATATACATAATTCTAGGTTCCAGCTATCACCCTACCAAGCTGTTACAATATCTTGACTATATTCCTTATGCTATACATTACATCCCGGTTACTTATTTATTTTACCATTGGAAGTCTGTCCTTTTTTTTTTTTTGTGAGGGCATCTCTCATATTTATTGATCAAATGGTTGTTAACGACAATAAAATTCTGTATAGGGGAGTCAATGCCCAATGCACAATCATTAATCCACCCCAAGCCTAATTTTTGTCAGTCTCCAATCTTCTGAGGCATAACAAACAAGTTCTTACATGAAGAACAAATTCTTACATAATGAATAAGTTACATAGTGAACAGTACAAGGGCAGTCATCACAGAAACTTTCGGTTTTGCTCATGCATTATGAACTATAAACAGTCAGTTCCAATATGAATACTCATTTGGTTTTTATACTTGATTTATATGTGGATACCACATTTCTCTCTTTATTATTATTATTTTTAGTAAAATGCTGAAGTGGTAGGTAGATACAAGATAAAGGTAGAAAACATAGTTTAGTGTTGTAAGAGAGCAAATGTAGATGATCAGGTGTGTGCCTGTAGACTATGTGTTAATCCAAGCTAGACAAGGGCAATAAAACATCCACGTATGCAGAAGATTTCTCTCAGAACGGGGGGGTGAGGTTCTAAGCCTCACCTCTGTTGATCCCCAATTTCTCAACTGATGACCCCCTGCGACTGTGCCTGTCTTAGGTTGTTCCTCCCTTGAGGAATCTTACCCGTCTCTGGCTAACCAGTCATCTTCCGGGGCCATACAGGGAAATGTAAAGTTGGTAAGTGAGAGAGAAGCCTTATTGTTTGAAATGGTTAGCTTTTTACTTCTTTGCATATTTATGCCCTGTAGCTTCTATGCCCAGCATTTGTCTTGAGGTATCTTTACCACTTGGAAGAATTATGATACTCAGTAAATTCTATATGAGGCACGAATTCTATTTAAGGGTTGTAATTAGGAAGGAAGAAGAAAAGCTATAGGAGTAGCAGACAGAAGAAAACATGGGAAGATTGATTATTTCTTTGACATATCTTCTTGTAGAGTAACTTCAGCATGTATAGGTTTTAAGCTACTACTTAAATTGCGCACACACATTAACGTAATAGGAGTATAGTTACATAACCAAAGCATATCTGTAATTACCAGCCATCTCCAGTGAAACCAAGAAAACCAGTTAGGCACCTTAGGCATTTGTGAAAACTTATCTATGATATGGTGGATATTGTCCAACTGAACTTAAACAGTCTGAGAGAAATCAGACAAATTAAAACAACCCATTCCTGGGGACTGTTCATATCCCATATGTTCTTTTAACAGTAAATAGTCTGTAGTTGTAAGATTTTGGAGCGCTATTAAATACATTTTTTTAAGTATACAAAGAAAAGTCCCCTTTCTGTCTCTCATCTGCTCAATTCCCACACTCTCCCAATCAGCAATTACTATTATTAGTTTCTTGTGTATCTTTCCAGAATATCATTTATATAGATAATACATAGGAATGTAAATATGTGCTCCTTGTCTTACTTTTTTAAACTTAAAGAGAACAGATAACGTGCAGTTTTGCATGCTGCTTTTCTATTAGTACATCTAGGAGATCTTTCTGTTTCAGTACATGAAAAGCTTCCTCATTCTCAGGGCAGTTTTGTTTGAGCTGTAATTGATTTTAAGGATGTACATTTTATCTGTTTTCAATCTTTTGCTACCATAAAAATCATTGCAACGAATATTTTTTACATGCATCATTTCTACACAGGGAAACACATCCTTAGAATAAGTTCCCCCAAATGAAATTGTGTCAAAGGTGCATACCTTTGTAATTGTCAGAGATATTGCCAAACTGTCCTCCACTGGGGTTATAGAAATTGACAGTATTAACAGTGGACTAAACTAGAGTCTGTTTTCCAACAGCCTTATCAACAGCATGGTATCAGACTTTCTGTTTTTTGCTAATCAGATGGCGGAAGATAATATTTCAGTGGTTCTAACTTGCATGTATATTATTATGAGTCAGGATGAGTCTTTAAGAAAAAAAAAAAGACTTATTTTTTCAGAGCAGTTTCAGGTTCACAGTAAAACTGAGTAGAAGATAATAGAGATTAACCATAAATCCTCTGCCCCCATACATGCACAGCCTTCTCCACGATCAAAATCCTGCACCAGAGTGGTACATTTGTTATAGCTGATGAACCTACACTGACACATCAGAATCACCCAGAGTCTATAGTTTGTATTAGAGTTCTGCTGGTGGTGGTGCGCATTCTTGGTTTAGACAGATTTATAATGAAATATATCTACCATTATAGAATAGTTTCACTACCCTAAAAATCCTCTGTGTTCTGCCAATTCATCCCTCCTGCCCATCTAACCCTGACAACCACTGATCTTTCTATTGTCTCCATACTTTTGTCTTTCCCAGAATGTCATATAGTTGGAATCATACTGTAGCCTTTTCAGACTGCCTTCTTTCACTTAGCGATATGCATATAAGGTTTCTCAATGTATTTTCATAGCTTGATAGCTCATTTCTTTATAGTGCTTAGTAATATTCCATTGTCTGAATGTACCATAGTTTATTTCTCCACTCAGTTACTGAAAGACATCTTAGTTGCTTCCAAGTTTTGGAGATTATGAATAAAGCTGCTCTAAACATTTATGTGCAAACATTTTTATGGACATGAGTTTTCAGATCATTTTGGTGAGTACCAAGGAGTGCAATTGTTAAATTGTATGGCAAAAATATGTTTAGGTTTTGTAAGAACCTGTTGTACTGTCTCCAAAAAGTATCTGTAACATTTTGTATTCCCACTGCAATAAATGAGAGTTCTTGTTGCTCTACCTTCTCATCAGTATTTGGCATTATCAGCATTTTGGATTTTGGCCATTCAATAGCTGTAATGGAATTTCACTGATGTTCTAATCTGCAATTCCCTAACGATATATGATGTTGAGTTTCTTTTCATATGTTCATTGCCAATTATATATCTTCTTTAGTGAACTATCAAGTCTTTTGCTCATTTTTAATTGGGTGGTTTGTTTCCTTATTGTTGGAGTTCTAAGAGCTTTTGTATGTTGTGCATAACACTCTATACCTTTTGCAAATATTTTCTCCCAGTTTGTGGCTTGTCTTCTCATTCTTTTGAAAGATGAGTCTTTTTTTCATATGATGAAGAGCCATTCTAGTTTTATAGTTCTTTCATAGTTATTTTCTATGAATTGTCTGATCAAATTTCTTGATGCACTGCATTTTCGTCATTTGGTTGTTAGATCTGAGCAGAAATTACATCTTTCTAGAGTCATCCACTCACAAATCCGTCCAAACTGGAATCTCAGATCAACAAAAATCCTATTGCATTTATGATACCTGGGAAGATAATTCTGAATGAAATGAAATCAAGTGGTAAAACTCTCTTCTGCAAATTCCTAATATTCAGGCCAATAATGTTTGCTGGCAATAATCATTTACTTCTCACTATCACTTTCTTAACTATCAGCGAAGTTTTGGCCTGTAGTGTTATGTGAGAGTCAGTTCATACTAGCTCAAGAGAGCCAACTGTTCATCTTTCAGGAATTTTGTGAGCCAGTTGTTCAAACAATGCCATTGTTAAAAATGAACTTATATATGCTTATAATTAATTAAATTACATTAAGAACAAAGTCTAAAAAAGTAATCAAAACCCATTACTTGTTTTGCTAAGTTTCACTATTATTTATGTTCTTGAGATTATTTATATCTACTGTATCTGTAGGATGGAAATCTTATATAATGGTGTGCAATACCTGCACATCTCTTCCCAGTTTTGTACTCAGTGACATTGCAAAATTGGTCATGGTAGGAATATTTTACCCCTGCATATGCTACAAATGAGGGATTTTCTTTTTCCCCACCCAGAGAGCCAATGAATCATGAACTAGTGCTCCATTCATTGCTGATACGTTGGCTAAGGAGCAGACCCAATAGGTCACTTATTCAAAAGGGGTTCAGAGTGTTCAGTTACCCTGGCTCCGAATTTGCCTCAGTTTGTTAATTTAGACAGAAGGCAAGTAAAACCAAAGGAAACTCTTTTCCTCAAACCTGACTTTAGAAAATACAAATATTGAATCATTATGTTATACACCTGAAACAAATATAATGTTGTATAGATCAATTAAACCTTTATAAGTGTAAGAAAAGAGTCATTTATCCTCCATTTGCCCCATGGTCCCAAGCACAGAAGCGGTGAGAATTACACCTGGGACTTGCCTGGGCTTACCCCGCCTTATCTCTAAACATCCCGACCCTCCCCCAAGGCAACAGGCCGAGCGGATCTGCCACAATAAAAGGCACCACGCTGCTGCCCCCTCTCTCTCTCTCTGCCTCTGTCTCTCTGTCTCTCTCACTCTGCTGCTCTCTCTGTCTCTGTCTGTCTCTCTGCTACCCTCTCTTTGTCTCTGTCTCTTTGTCCCCCTGCTCTCCCTGCTCTCTCTCTCTCTCTCTCTCCCCACCCCCCTCTGGGGCAGCCACTCTCTCCTTCAGATAATAAAGTCTCTTGCGTGGGCCCGTGTCTCCTGAGTCGTTCTGGGTAAGGAGGGTCGCGGCGATATACCCTTTCAATAAGAAACAAAACAAAACTGATTTTGGAGCAGCAGTGGAGGCTATGCATCTTAAAGTCCTTGAACTCAGCAGTATGCAAATAAGTTAACAAATTTTCAAAGGACTTGGCTATTTTCACAGCTTGGGCTATCAGGATTTCCATCTCCCTGCTTAGATTTCTTAAGCTGCTTTGGTGGGAGAATGTGTTAGAGGTGATCACAGGAGTGCTGGGGCTGACAGATTCAGGCAGTTCCCCAAGGCATCTCTGGTCTCTTAACTATTCCAGTCTGCCTATAGTTATGGCTCAAGCAAGTTTGCTAAGGATTCCTATAATCCAGTGAATTTTCTCTTTTCATTTTCTTTTCTTGTGTTCAAATCTCAAATGACTACAGTATCCTTTGATGACTTTCCTGAAATGTGCAGTTTTCTCACCACTCCAAAAAATCTTACTTTTATCATTAGGTACTCCTATATATTAATTTAGGACTTCATATTTTATATTCCAGTGAATTCAAGCCCTCTTTGGGCTTTTTCTCTTGTGTTGGAAAAAACAAGATAATATTTGAGATGATTTTTTTAAAAACGTGAATAGAATTGTGGGTAAAATTGTAATATTTCAGAATATCTCGCCTGGCTTTAGTATATCTGCGTATCAACAGGCGCTCAAGGGTGGAGAGAAGTATGGCTTTAGTGCATTTGCATCATTCCTTAGGGGTGGAGTGAAGTTCATCTCCATATCAATGGGTAATTACCTGGGCAACGGGGGAGGGCTTATTTATACCCCAGAGGTGAGGGGGAGGGCCGGTTTTGCTTCTGCTGGAGAAGGAAAGAGAGAAGGGCCCAGACTGCAGTTTGTAAGCAATAAACGGGTTTTAAACTTTATTTCTCCCTTTGACTGATTTCAGTTTTTAGAGGTATTTTGCCCTGGGATTTCCTCTCCCCGGACTTACAGGAATGAATAAAAAAGAACCACCCCAAATTTTAACCTCTACCTCCATACAGATGTTACGCTATCGGACATTTCTTTGACTCTTTCTCTTTCTCAGCCATTATTTGCCCACATACATAATATTATTTATATATTTGAAATATGTTTATATTGATTTTCATAGTCTGCTCTTTTTATGTACCTTCATATAATTTTTCCCTTTGTGTTAAAGTGTAATTTTCAGACTTAAAAGCATGACTTTTGTGCAAATGTGTTGTGGTGTAGCCTCTAAGCCCCAAGGATTCCTCCTCTCCTAGTCATGCCCTTGGGTGATCCCCTCTTCTTGAGCAGGGCTGTTCCCATTGGCTGGTTTCTAAGTGACAGAGAGGAAGGTTTAGTGACTGGGTGTAGTGATTGGGAGCCTGTAAATTAAGCTGATGAAAGAAAAGTAACAGGAGAAAGACACATTTTTAATTCACATATGTAGAAGTACACAGAAAAATGTTACTCAAAGGGGCAGTAAGAATTTGGGGCATCTATACCATCTTTATAGGGAAAAGGGAGATGGAGAAAAGGCACTTACGGGAAAACAAATGGCTTTTAGGAAAGATAAATGAGTCCTTAGGAAAATAGATGGGACGTTGGGTAGTTTTGTGACAATGTCTGTTTAAGTGATTGCTTATCCTGGTGCTGACATCTCTTTGGTGAGAAGAGTCCGTCCTCGCTAGTAAAGAAACCCCTGGAAGAAAATATATTACAATGGAGTTGTTTTGGGAGGCATTTCTTTTAGGCAGGTAAGAGGCATTTAAGGAGGGGAGAAAGCATCTTCCTGTATCTGTTCATTCCCAAATACCTTCAGCTCAAAATAATTTTTATGCCAGACCCCTCTGTAAGGAATAGAATATGGCAGACATGAAGATGTTATATCTAATAGAAAGTTATAAAAATCCTGTTTGTATAAAAAGGCTTTCACATGGTGTATTTTCTTGCTTTCTCTCAGGTTGCTCACTTCTGGGAGAAGCCAGCTGCCATGTCATGAGACAGCCCTGTGAAGAGGCCCGTATGAGTGAGTTCAGAAGCAGACCTTCTGGGGTCTGTGAACAGCCACATGAGTGAGCTTGGAAGCAGATCCTTCCTCAGTTGAGCCTTAAGAAGACTGCAATCTCATGAGAGATCCTGACCCAGAACCACCCAGCTAAGCTACACACAGATAACTGGCTCACAGAAATTGTGACATAAAATAAATGTCTGCTGTTGTAGCCACTAAGTTTCAGGGTTATATTTGTTATGAAGCAATAGATAACTAATGCACATGCTTAGGATTTTATTCAACTAGTTAATTAATAAGGGAAATCAGTAAGATTCCAACTCAAATGAGAATTTGAAGAATAAAGAGAGATAGGCAGTTAGGAATGTTGAAATAAATTGCCAAGCGTTGCAAATATGATTACTATCTTATAGAAGAATAAGATGTAATTTTTGGGGTCATCTTTTTACAGAGTAGAAGTTCATTATATTTCTGTCAGACAAAGTTTATGTGTATTTCTGTGGACAAGAATCTTTTGCATTAACATTAGTTTTCTACAATTTAACTTTCCAAAGAGCTATAAAATAGCCTAGTTAGAAGAAAGACAATCCAAGGTGCATGTCCCTACAGAATCGAATTAATCCGTTAGTCTGCTGAACAATGCCTAGCATTCCACTGAAAGGAAACCAGTAATTTCTTCTGCCCAGTTTCCAATCTCAGTGAATTTTTCTAGACACTTGTTTATGCAAAGGCTTTACAATTATTATGTTTAATGGCTGCATACTATTCTAGGAATTGGAAGAACCCTAGTTTTTAATATTTTTCTATTATTGGAATTTAGATTATTTTCATTTTTTTCTGATTTACTGTATTAGGTGGTATTTTAGTATTATTTTATGAAGATACTTTAGTGTTGTAAGTAACATCATATGAATTTTTCCTAAGATAAATTCCCAGGGGTGGGATGAAAGGGCAAAAAGTGTGCTGTCTCTGCCCCCCATGGACTAGTTACCACTCTGCTTCTCTAGTCTGATTTTCCTGTCTCCTTGCATGCACTAGGGAATCCAGCAGATCCCTGCCCTCACCTTTCTGCTGCTTTAGTCCACTGACCTGTGCTTACCTAGGCCAGGGTTTCATACATAGCTTTAAGGAGATTTACAAGCCTCTTGAAATGGAATGCAAAATTTTGTGTCTGTCTCTCTATAGATAGATAGATGTGTGTGTGTGTGTGTGTGTGTGTGTGTGTGTGTATGTGTGTGTGTGTGTGTGTGTGTGTGTGTGTGTTTCCCTGGGGAGAAGGTCCAGAGATTTAACCAACTTCTTTTTGGGGGTCTGTGAGATCTGGAAGCTCCTAGACCAAAAGGGTTTTCTTACCCTTTCAAGCCATCCTGATCTTTTCCCCTGGGAAATATACGTATACCTGATTGAGCTTTGTATCAACACTCCTTAATTGTTAACTAAGGGGTCAAGGGGATTATTTTGTTTCTCCAACTTTTAGGACAGATACTTTTAAATGGAGGGCAGAAGGAATAAAATGGAAAAAAATAAACAGATTAGAGGTAATGTAGAATAGCTATTTAGGATGATGTCTAGTATGTTGGAACACAAAAAACTGGTAGCTATTATTATTATTACTCAAATGCTTATCAGGCAAGAAGCAATGTAGTGTGGGTTCTGAAGGCCAACTGAAATTTGAATTCTGCCTTTGGTATTGTATGGCTTTGGGTGAGTTGCTTAGATTCTCTGTGTCTCAGTTTCCTCATCTCTAAAATGGGGATAACAACTACTTAATTCAAGCAATTGTTATAGCAACTAAATGAGATAATGTATGTAAAGTGTTCTGAATGGCATCTGGCACATAGTAAATGCTTGAAAAATGATTGCTATTATTTCAGACTAAAGTGATTTCACATATAATTCATAATATTCACAATGACCCAAGAAGCTTTTTTCTTTCTTTCTTTCTTTTAACTGAAGAATTTCAAACATATAAAACTAGAGAAATAGTACAATGAATCCCTGGGTACCCATCATTCAATTTCAACAATTACCAACATATGCCAGTCTTGTCTCAACTATATATATACCTACTCATTTTCCCCCTACATTTGGTTTATTTTGAAGCAAATCCCAGCCATCATATTGTTTCATTCAGTATGTATCTCTAAAAGATAATAACTCTCTTAAGAGTTTATCAACCTCTTTTAATGGGCAGATGAACTGAGGCTCAGAGAAGTTAAGTAGCATTCCCAAAGTGACCCAGCTGGTGAGTGTATTAACCGAAATTCAAACATAAGATTTACTTCCTTTACTTTGTCATTTACTGACTGATATAAATATCCATGATTGAAGGTTATGCATCAAATCTCTAAATTTCAATAATGAATCTTAGCATTTTAAAGTTTAAAAAGAAATCAGAATAGGATAAAAGCATAGGCATTCAACACTGAGCAGTAACAGATCACAGATTGAGTTCCTTTGGATTTATCTTTTCTCTGGTTGAATGGATTTATCTTCATATTTCAAGCCATTAAGCATGAAGTGTGAAAGTAGGGCATCAGTTGTTGAGATATTGTGCATGGTATTTAAATGAGCAAAGGTTTTTCTCCAGCTTCCAGCATTAAAACAAATGCCTCAGCATCTGTTTGTAATTTGTCACATTTTCAAAAGGATGAACTTGATGCCTAGCAATGTGATCATTTAAAACTAAGAGTATGCAGGCAGAAACTGCATGTAGGGAATTAAAATTTTAGTGCCCAGCACCATGGGAGTTTTCAATAAATGTTAATTGATGATGAAAATGATAGTAGTCATAATGATGAGGTTGACACATGACATATGAATCACACGAGGACAGAAAAACAAGTCAGTCATAGCTGAATAATAACAACTTGTGAAGCAGCTTTGCAATTTGCCTGAATAAAAGGCCAAAGAGATAGTGTGTATATTGCAGGACCTAAATCATAGGCTTTGGAGCCAGCAGGAATTCAGATCCCCTACTACTAGATTCATGACCTTGAACACATTACTAAACATGTCTGAACACCAGTTTCTGCAATTGTACAATGGGGATAATAGTACCTATTGCACAGTGGTGTTAAGAGGATTAAATGAGATCACGTGACTAATTGACAGTTACTAAATAATTTGGGAGTTACCAGGAGTTACCATGTCCCCCAACCCTGAGAAAGTTAGGAAAGTAAGATTGCTTTTCAGAAGCAGAGGAAGGACACTAAATGTTCTCAGGATGGCAAGAATGTATCTAGAGAAAGACTGGATCATTTAGAAAGGAGAGTGAACATCACAGGTTAACCTGGTAACCTGATTAGAGGATCTAACCTCCTGGGTGAAGTTTGACAACAGAGAGAAATGAGCAGGCATTCAGCCTTCAAATATGTAAATCCTGTGGCAGTGATGTCTCTCTGTGGATTAGTCTAGATTAGCATTTGGCTCCTGTGCATTTTGGATAGCCCAAGTCTGTCTCCCAGGCCCTGCTCACTCTGAGGCCTTGCATAGGAAAGGACAGATCAAGCTAGACTTGCCTTAGACAGTGTGCATGCCTGTGTGTCACCTGGAGGACTTACTAAAGTGCAGGTTCCGATTTGTTGGGTCGGTGGTAGTGCGTGAGATGCTCCCAGGTGATGCTGATTCTTCTGGTCCCTAGGCCACAGTTGGAGTAACGAAGTTACAGACAACAACAGCAATTCTAGTTCCCTCTACTTTCAAGAAGGATTCATCGATAATATTTATCATTCTCTTTTTCTTTTGGACTCATAAATTTCCAATTCAGAACTTAATGCTTGCTGCCCAATCACTCTCTATCTAGGGGCTGGAGCAAACCTTTGACTTGCTTCTTTTGTTTTGTTCCTTTATAGATAGAGGTCAGGATGGTACAATATTGGGCATCTAAATCTTCCTGTCTTATAGCCCAGGGCAGGTCCAGCATGAACACTGGCTCAATATCTGCTGTAGCAGATAACCTGTCTGAAGTGGACTGAAACTGGGCAAGAGGAAAGGGTGGCTGAATACGGGTTCTGGGAAAGTCCAAGGGCACAGCAGGGGAAGTTAACCGCGAAACTGGCTGGGTGAGTGGGAAGAGAGCCCTAGAGGGTGGTGAAGAGTTGGTGATAGGTGATTGCTTTGGAGTTAGGAGACCTCAGTTTATCTGACAGACTCTGAACTGCTGGCTAGCATGATGGTATCATCACTCTTGCTGCAGGCAAAGCTATCAGAGGCCAGTCTCAAGACATAGTCAGAACTGAGTTTGTTGAAATAAGGGACAGGCAATGCAGAGCTTTCGAGGGTATCTTATTTCTGAAAATATTCATTTGGTCATTTGCAAACTGAGAGAAATAAGTTAAAATAAATGGATTATATTAAACTTAATTATAGACAAGATTAAGACTCATCTATATTCTTTAGATAAATAGTATTGTACAAGAATAAAGTGCAACTATTTATAATAGCCAAGATATGGAAGCAACCTAAGTGTCCATTGGTAGATGAATGGATAAATAAGATGTGGAACATATACACAATGGAATATTATTCAGCGATAAGAAGAAAACAAATCCTACCATTTGCAACAACATGGATGGAGCTAGAGGGTATTATGCTCAGTGAAATAAGCCAGGCAGAGAAAGACAAGTACCAAATGATTTCACTCATCTGTGGAGCATAAGAACAAAGAAAAACTGAAGGAACAGAACAGCAGCAGACTCACAGAACCCAAGAATGGACTAACAGTTACCAAAGGGAAAGGGACTGGGGAGGGTGGGTGGGAAGGGAGGGATAAAGGGATTAAGGGGCATTATGATTAGCACACATAATATGGGGGGGGCATGGGGAAGGAAGTACAGCACAGAGAAGGCAAGTATTGACTATATAGCATCTTACCATGCTGATGGACAGTGACTGTAATGGGGTATGTAGTGGGGACTTGATAATAGGGGGAATGTAGTAACCACAATGTTGCTCATGTGAAACCTGAACATAAGATTATATATCAATGATACCTTAATAAAAAAAAAAAGAAGAAAGTGCAAATGTCTGAGGAAAATTAATTACCACAATGTTAATTATCAAAAAAACCTTCAACTCTTATAAACTTGTCTGTTTTTTTTTCTGGCAAGAGAAAGCCTATTACAATTCTTAAGTCCAAATAAAGGTGCTATAATGCCCCCTTTTTCTCTGCTTGCTAAGTGTCTTGTTGAATTATAAAATTGGAAAATTTTCATCTTTTAGAAAGTTTCACTTAATTTTTTGGTATCCTATAAATAATGTTCAAAGCTGTTCAAAGTTTTAATTATTACAACCAACAATGTAAGACAAAAACCTGTAATCCTTCAAAATAAATCACAATAAATCAAGGACTTTATTTCCTTCAAAGGGAACTGTCTAAATAAATGAAGAAAACTGAAGTAAGCCTAGCATAAAATTGTAATAATAACAATAGGCACCCAATAGCTTGGGGTCTAGCAAACAATAGAGCACAATTTGTCACACACGTAGTCTTGACTTTGATCTAAGCTAGATGTCTGACTTTGGTGAAACACTTTATCGCCGTCAGCCTCATTTCCTCCTCTGTAAAATAAGGTATTGGACTAGCTGGTATGCAGTTCCAATATCCTGTTGATTCAGTAGAAGCCTGTTTTTGATTGTGAGAACATGAGAAGCTATTTGCCATTTCCTGTCATTGCATGTCTTCGTGAGTGAGGACCCAGAGAGATGAAGCAACTCACCCCCAGTCGTGGATTAAACTCTAAGACGCATGACTGCTGGCATGGAAGGGACACTTTCTACAATATCATATAAATTATTTCCAGAGATGAACGTCTCTGCTATCAAAATGGAAATGCATGAGAATAAACTACAGAAGACACTGGTTTAACATAACTTCCTGTGAGGAAATGGCTATATTTCTGGGTGGTTTAGAACAAGTTATATGACTGATCGTGGTTTAAAGTGTGGATGCAAATGATGCTAGATAACCACAAGAAGCAGGTCAAGTTCTCATACACAGCCAAAATGGGTAGTGTGAAGATTACACAGTACTAATCCTTTTGGTCTGTGAGTGAACCGAGGGCAGAGGCCATGCCCAGTGGTGAGTGAGGCAGGCACTATGCAGCAAGGAGATCCTCCCACTAGTGCTGGGGGATGGGGGGCAGGGCTGGGGCAAAGGAGCAGATCTGTGGCATTAGGAGGGGGAAGGGAGGGCCCTCTCAGGAGGACAACAGCACAGTGGCACTGGAAAAGTCCATCCTTGGCACAGGACCAGTAGGGATGTCAGGTGAAGTCAACAAAAGTTGCACACAACTAGGGAATGAGGAAGGGCAGAGTGGTGGGAAAAAAAAATTCGTATTTCATAGATATATCCTGTCCCTCCCCACTTTCCTTCCTTTGAGAAAGTTTTAACATTGTTTACTTTAGCTTTAGTATACTTGAATATATTACTTGAAAATGGATAATGAAATGATTCATGTATCTTTATGTAATATTTATATAACACTTAATATGTGCCAGGCACTGTTGTAAGCACTTTCCAAGGAAAGTTTAAGTCGTTTTGGCCTCACAACAACCCTGTGAGGTAGGTTCTACTGTTATCCCCATTTTACAAATGAGGACACGAGGCACAGAGAGGATAATTAACATGGTTAAGGTCAGACAGCTTTTAAGTGGCAGAACCCAGGTAGTCTGCTCCCGAGTGCATGCTTTGCTTTCTCCTTAAGAAAGGACCACAGAGAAGTGGTGAGAGCAGACATTTGTCTTTTAGCTGCTTGGCTTCTACACCCACTTCTTATGTTAGGAGAGTCTTGGTGAGACTTGAGGGAGGCAGAATCACTTTCCACTCTAAAAACTGAAAATGGCAGGGGCTCATTTTCCAGCACATACTCAGGCTCAGCCATCCAGATACATTAACCAATATGAATCTGGAGCTAATGATAAATCAAAAAGTGACAGAAAATCCTTCCTGGAGGCAGTGGGAGCTATAGTGGGCAAGATGCTGGAACTGGTTTAGGCCCCACAGAGTTGGTAGAGTGTTAGTGCTGTGGTGTTTTGGAGGCTGATTGCCCAGCTTTGAATCCTGGATCTAACCCTTGAGCAAGATGCCTAACTCTTTGTGCTTCAAATTGATCATGTGTAAAATGAGAATAATGATAGTGCTATCTCTCAGGTTGTTGTAAAATTTTACAGGACAACAGAGGTGAAACATAGCCCGTGGAACAGAGTAATCTCTTAATAAAGGTCTGCAACTGTCATTTCCTTAAGCACCCTATTTTACAGATGAGGAAATTGATGTCCAGTAGCCTGTACAAGAACATGCCACTAAAAAGTGAGAGAGTTAAGTAGACAAAACTCAATTCACTACAACAGCCATCTAGTGAATGCTTATTATATCAGGAATTTAGAGGGTCTTTGCTTCAGCAAGCCAGCTAACAAAGTCTTTTGTGGTTGAGTTGGGCCAATGGGGCTTCATCCTGGTTGAGTTTGTCTAGTCTCTGCATGTCACACTGTAAGAAACAAGTCTATCGATCAAAATGTAATTAGAAGTAGAAAGAATACAGAGAAAAAAATCTTAAAGTTTCTCTTACTATCTCTGCTACCCGCAGTAGTCTTATAACAGCTGCTCCCTGATGTTTCCTTCACCCTCAACTTTTTTTTTAATTCAAGTATCATTGATACACAATCTTATGAAGGTTTCACATTGTGGTTTTAACATTCACCCATATTATCAAGTCCTCATCCCCCAACCCTCCACCCTCGTTGCAGTCACTGCCCATCAGCATAGTAAGATGCTATAGAGTCATTACTTGCCTTCTCCATGCTGTACTGCCTTTCTGGAGCTGTACTACCTTCCCCATGACCTACCTATATTGTGAGTGCTAATTATAGTGCCCCTTAATCCCCTTCTCCCTCCCTCCCCATCCACCCTCCCCAAACCCTCCCCCTTGGTAACCACTAGTCCCTTCTTGGAGTCTGTGAGTCTACTGCTATTTTGTTCCTTCAGTTTTGCTTTGTTGTTATACTCCACAAATGCATGAAATCATTTGGTTGTCTTTCTCCACCTGGCTTATTTCACTGAGCATAATACCCTCTAGCTCCATGCATGTTGTTGCAAATGGTAGGATTTGTTTTCTTCTTATGGCTGAATAATATTCCATTGTGTATATGTACCATCTCTTCTTTATCCATCCATCTACTGATGGACACTTAGGTTGCTTCCATTTCTTGGCTATTGTAAATAGTGCTGCAATAAACATGAGGTACATATGTCTTTTTGAATCAGGGATCTTGTTTTCTTTGGGTAAATTCCTAGGAGTGGAATTAATGGGTCAAATGGTATTTCTATTTTTAGTTTTTTGAGGAACCTCCATATTGCTTTCCACAATGGTTGAATTAATTTACCTTCCCCCCAACAGCTTCACCCTCAACTTTAATCACAAAAAGCCTAAACCCTATTTGTGTAGCTGGAGACTTCCTCAGCCCCTAGCCTTTCCTTCAGTCTCTCTTCAACATTTTCTCCAGCGACAAAATCTCAGTCTTTTAGATGCAGATTCCTCATCCTCCACCTGACTCTCTACCCTTTGCCTTGATGCTGCAATGCAAAAGCCTGGAAACCAAGCTGGAAAAACCTAATTCTCCTTAGAGGGCAAGAGAAAGGGAAGGTTTTATAATACATTAACAATTCTTGTACTCATCACACAAGCAGGATACATATAGCACTAAGGGAAAGAGAATTTCACAGACATGTCAGAGCAGCCATCCTTCAGAATGCGAGGCTGGCCTACAACTCTGGTGATTTCATTATTTTATTACTCTTGTTATTTATTACCCCATTATTAATGGAATTTTTTGTCTCTTACCTCTGTTTCTCTTTGTGTGTCTTCTTGTATCTTTCCCTTCTGCCAGCCAATCTTTCAATATTTTCTCAAATTTCAGATTTCAGAAACAAAGAGCCAGATTGACTTCAATAACTTTCATTATGTCCATTGGTCAGAACTTTGACCGCTGAGCAACCTCATAGTCACAGGTTGTTGAATCAGGTCCCATGGGTGGTCCAACCAGTAGCCACCACTGTCTATACAATAGCTTGGCTCCCATATACAATAGCTTTCCCTCAATAGAGGACTGGGTGAGGCAGCTTCCTCAGGAAACTGCAATGGGAATGAAGCTATAGATGTAGAGAGGCAGAGGCTGTGTGGCATCTTTTCTGGTAGTGTGGCTGCAGTGACCACAGCTCCATCCAGTTCCCAGGGTAGCAGTGGTAGGCATCCAAGTGTCATTTTGGGGGACCCATGACACAAGCTGTAGTGTTTGGGCCTAGTGGCAGCTGTGCCTCACTAGATCAGCCCTAGGGTATGCTTCTGGACTCAGTTTCTGGCTGCAGAACTTCCAGTCCTGATTTCCCAGCCCTCCTAGAGATTCTGTGAACCACTAATATCCTTTTTAAGTTCTTTTCTGCTTAGCTCAGTTGATTTCTATTGATTGTGAGAACTCTAATTCAAAGAGCTAACATGCCATAAAAGGGTGCCAAAAACCCAAAGGTAGTTTTTCTGGCCTTTCCTGTGGCTTCCCTCGATCCCTCCCAAGTCCATGAATCTAAGTAACATGCCCAAGTTCATATGGCTGGTGGCATAGCTACTACTAAAACCTCCAACATCCCTCAACAGACTTCCTGATTTTTAGCCTAGTCAATCTCTCTGTGAAAATTCTTAGGGACCTCTACCTCTGCTATGCACTCATGGGAGTCAATTCATAGTTTTCTCAATTTGTAGTCGTGCTTTCTTAAAATTCTCAGTTTCTAGAATTTACTAGGTCTCAAATTTCATTTAATGGGTCTGGAATCCAACTAGTTGGTAAGAAGGGGTGAGAGCCATCACACAAATGGAAGAGTTGGCCTTGATGGGAGCCTAGGTGAAATAGCCACTGTCAGTGGGGAAGATAAAGCATATAGGTAGAGAGAGATGTAGGTCAGTTAGTAGATTTTATTGGTTGGAGGATGTGGTAAGTTCTATTTGGTTCCTTCAGTTTACTCAGTGAGATAAATGCAATGTCATCAGATGAGAGTGAGAATAGGAAAGGGTGTTAGAGGTTTGAGAAGGAGTTAAGTGATATGTTAAGAGAGTGGGAGAGTGAATTGTCTAGGGAAACTAGTAGGGTTACTGGGTATCAATGAGGGCCCACTTGAGGACTGTGGTCAGAAATTAAAATCAGATCAATTAGCATGATTGTATATTTTTCTCCAGCCATGTTCATACAAGATAATTATAAGTCAAGGAACTAAGATGCTAAAAACTTAAGGTGATCCATTTGGATGGATCATCTGTGTATGTGTATTCATAAATAAGAATGTATCATATATACTTTTCTGCATCTTTCTTCATTTGACAATATAGACTTATTGGATATTATTACATATCAGACTGCATTATACTTTTCATTGTCTGCAGAGTGTATGTGTGTGCTTATTCCTGGAGGAAATGGAGGCTCAGTGGTGAATAAAATTAATTGGTCATGTCTTAATTTGCTTTTCTCCAGACCTACATAGGTGCTAGAGTCTAACACATAGTAAGTACTCATATCTTTTTAAAATATTTGACACAGATATTTACCTAACCCTTCTGGAGATCTTGTAATGCCTTTGAAGTCCAAGACACAATCTGCTTTGACAGAAAGCCACAGCCTGGTATTCTTTCAGATAAGGGTTTTCCAGGTTTCCTTGCCAGGAACTCCAAGGGCCACTCACCCTTACAACTGGGAGCTTTCCCAGGCTCACAAATAGGACTTTGTCCTTCCCTCCAAGGCTAAAGGAGTGTTCTGGGGACCTATATGCCAAGCGCTGCCTTTCTTGATCATAGTATCTCATATTAACTAAAAGTCTATGGATCTTCTTACTAATACAGGGAAAAGGCAAGGTCAGATACTATAGAAATTTAGTAATTTTGAGGAACTAAGTATTGTGAGTTGACACAGTTATGCCACTTTCTAACTTACCCAACTCTAGGGATAGATCCCAAATCTGGGTGCCAAGAGTTACATAGGTCTATATCCTCTGGCTGAATGACTTCTTAGAGCCTTTGGAGGTCTGAGTTATTGGATTTCTAGGAAGCCGAGGCATCATCCAAGTGGTCCAGTGAAGATGATGGGGTCTGGACACTACTTCACAATATGGCACATTGGCATACTGAATATTTTAAGCTGGAGGAATTTTGAGAAAATGGTAGTAGGAAGGTCACTCTGACTTTCCCCTTGCCCTTCTCCCCTGGAATAAGTCATAAAACCCTCATGTGGGAGGTGCCCTCCCTGTACCCAGAGGAAGACAAAGACAAAGAGAAATCCCAAAGACAAGGAGAAGAATTCTATCAAATAAGCCTTGCTAAGTTTCCCCCAGCTTACTACACTTACTTCATACTCCTTAAACTATCATTCCTCCACAGCGGTCCATTCCCCATCAAACCTAGCATAAAATACCCAGGTCTAACTGTTTCCTTGGGTCTTCATGTCCTTATGAAGGTTCCCATGTCCCATTAAAACTTATATTAAATAAACTAGTATGCTTTCTTTCTATTAATTAATTTTCAAACCCGGCCAAGGACTCTAGGAAACTTTTTCCTCCTCTACAAAGACTGTGCTCTATCCACTGGCCAATGCACACCATGCTGCAGGCCTGACCAGAGTTCCCTAAGGCATCTCTTAGGGTAGGCCTCAACATCTGTGGGCCTCCAGACCCATGTGGAAGCCCATGTTTGCTCTTAGCCTCTTTCCTTGCCAGATGAGTGTGGTGAACAGTAAAAAATAGTGCAAAATACTGCAAAGGAGGTGAGGCAGGTGCCAGGCACTACAGATAAATAAGCCTTTTCAACCCAAGGAGAACATTGGAGAATCCCTATGTTTAGGTGACAGAAGGCAGGCTAGGAGACAGGAGAAAAGGTCAGGAGTGAAGAAAGAAATTACAAGAATACCTTACTAAAGAATCTAAAGGAAGAGAGAGTGCAGGCTGTCCAGCAGCATCAAATGCTGCCAAGAATTGAGAAGGATAAGAATTGCACAAAGGCTAGATTTGAAAAAGGAAAGGTTACAAAGAGAGGAATACAGAGGAGAGTTTCAGGATAAGTCAATCAAGGAAGGGTTTTGAGATAAGTCAATCAAAGACTTCCTGCAAAGAATTAGTTTTGAATTCAGCCTCGACAAATATAAAGAATATGAGCTGACAGAAGAGTAGAGAGAATCTTAAGGCAAAAAGAAAAGTTTAAGGAAAGTAACAGTAGAATGAGCAAGTTTGACATTGTTAAATAACAAAAATTCAACTGAGTAAATTTGAAGATCTAATTGGCTTTAGGCAAAGATTCATGAATTGGGCAGCATCCTGTCTAGCAAGCAGAAACAAGATCCAAGGAGCTGTACAAAATGGAAGGTTTTCATAGGCAGAAGGAGGAAGGGATGAGGAAAGAGTAGGTTACATCTTCTGTAACCTGAAAAGGGTCTCTGTAGCAGATTGTTTCCTCAGTACTGATTAGAGAATTTCAGAGAATCAGTTTAGGACTACATTTCTGGACAATGTTGAAACTGAAATTAGGTTAGGTATTATGCCTTGCCTTGGTGATGTAGGCTTAGCACAAGTGATGCTATTTTGAACCTGTTGTTTCTTTTTAACAGTATATAAGTGCAAGATTTTACTGCAGAGGAAGGTGCTTGGAAAAATAAGAAAAACAATGGAACTGGTGAGATTGAGAAGGGAGGTGGCAGCTATTAGAAAATCTTCAGAAGAGTTTGGTTTGCTGTATAGGTATTTTGAAATCCCTGTAGAACCCTTTTGGGTTTCTAATTCCAGGGATGAAATAACTACTGTCAAAATTAAGGAACATAGGCATGAAGGCATGAAACTCAACCAGGTATACCAAGAAGAGTATGTTTCCTATTACTTAATCAGTGTAGCATAATTCTGAAGTAGCAGTCATGCATAGTATGTAGGAAAAAATTATAAAAGACTGAAATGGACCAAAAAGATTACTGGTGCCTTGTAAAAATAGGCCTTGTCTAGGGCATACTTCCAGGTTATCTGATTCCATGGGGTCTCTGAGCCTTTTGTTGTCTTCAAGTTGTTTATTTATTGATTATTTGAGTCTATTTTTGCTTTATTTCTTTTGTGGTTTTTTTTCAGATTTCATATGAAGTGAAACCATATGGTAATTGTTTTTATTGAAGTATTGTTGATACACAATCTTATGTTGGTTTCAAATATACAACACAGTGGTTCAGGAGTTACCCATATTATTAAATCCTCACTCCCACTAGTGCAGTTACTGTCACCAAAGGAAGATGTTATAGAATCATTGGCTATATTCTCCATGCTGTACTGCCATCTTTGTGACCAACTTATATTATGATTGAGAATTTTTGTGCCCCTGTATCCCCCTCACTCTCTGCACCCACCCACTCAAACCCCACCCCCCATGGTGACCACCAGTCACTTCTCAGTGTCTATGAGTCTACTACTATTTTGTTCATTCTGTTTTGCTTTGTTTTTAGATTCCACAAATAAGTGATATCGTATGGTAGTTGTCTTTCTCCACCTGGCTTATTTCACTGAGCATAATATCCTCTAGATACATCCATGGTGTCAAAAATGGCAGGATTTCTTTTTTATGTCTGAATAATATTCCAATGTGTATATGTACTGCATCTTCTTTATACATTCATCTATTGATGGACCCCTTGGTTGCTTCCATAATTTGACTATTGTAAATAATGAGGCAATAAACATAGGCGTGCATATATCTTTTCAAATCAGGGATTTTGTTTCCTTCAGGTAAATTTCTATAAGTGGAATTACTGGGTCATGTGGTATTTCTATTCTCATTTTTTTCAGGAACCTCCATACTGCTTTCCATAGTGGCTACACTAATTGACATGCCCACCAACAGTAAAGGAGAGTTCCCATTTCACCACATCCTCTCCAGCACTTATTTCTTGTCTTAAGGGTAGTGGCCATTCTAACTGGTGTGAGGTGATGTCTCATTGTGGTTTTGATTTTCATTTCCCTGCTGTTTAGCAATGTGAAGCATCTGATTTATTCTTTGGAGAAAGGTCTGTTCAGGTCCTCTGACCATTCTTAAATCAGGTTATTTGTTTTTTGGGTGTTGAGGCATATGCTTTCTTTATATATTTTGGATATTAACCCCTTATTGGATAAATCATTTATGGATATAATATCCTCCCATACCATAGGTTGCCTTTTTGTTCTGCTGATGGTGTCCTTTGCTGTAAAGAAGATTTTTTAGTTTGATGTAGCCCCACTTGTTCATTTTTTATTTTGTTTCCCTTGCCTGAGGAGATGTGTTCAGACAAAAATTGCTTGTGCTTATGTTCAAGAGATTTTTGCCTGTTTTCTTCTAAGTTTCATGTCATACATTTAGGTCTTTGATCCATTTCAAGTATACTTTTGTGTATGGAGTTAGGTAGTAATCCAGTTTCATTCTCTTACATGTAGCTGTCCAGTTTTCCCAACACCAGTTATTGAAGAGGCTGTCTTTTCCCCATTGTATATTCATCTCTGCTATATCATATATTAATTGACCATATATGTGTGGGTTTTTATCTAGGATCTCTATTCTGTTGCATTCATCTATGGGTCTGTTCTTGTGCCAGTACCATACTGTTTTGATTAGTGTAGCTTTGAAGTATAGTATAGCTTGAAGTCAGGGAGCATAATCCTCCCAGCTTTGTTCTTCTTTCTCAGAATTGCTTTGGCTATTTGGGGTCTTTTGTGGTTCCAAATGAATTTTAGGATTACTGTTCTAGTTCAGTGAAAAATGCTGTTGGTATTTTGATAGGGATTTCCCTGTATCTGTAAATTGCTTTGGGCAGGATGGCCATTTTGACAATATTAATTCTTCCTATTCATGAGCATGGGATAGATTTCCATTTATTTGTATCTTCTTTAATTTCTCTCATGAGTCTTATGTTTTCAGAGTTCAGGTCTTTTACCTCCTTGTTTAGGTTTATTCCTAAGTGTTTTACTCTTTTTGATGCAATTGGAAATGGAATTGTTTTCCTGATTTCACTTTCTGCTAGTTCGTTGTTAGTATATAGGAATGTGACTGATTTTATATAAAGTTGGTTTTACTACTTTAGTTTTGTTTCAATTCCATACTTGCTTGATAAGTAATTGGTCTCTGCCACTTTATCTTCTCTGTGAGGTCTTCTCTTCTACAACAGGTCTGTTCTGCAGTCTTCAGGTCGTTTTCAGGGTTAGTTGTATTTGCTGTAGTTGCTTCCTTGGTGTGTGTAGGAGGGAGGAGGTTTCCGCCTTGCTTTCCTACTCCACCATCTTTTTTTCCCACTCCTCTGCTCTTCTTATGGGAACTTCAGTTGAAAGCCTCCCTGATGGCCTGAAAAACTTTTCTTAATACTTCATGGCAGTCTAAGCACTCCTCCCAATCTTTCTTCTTTTCTCCCTTTCTTCCTTCCTTCCTTTCATTTATACATAGAATCTAAAATAGTCCAACTCATAGAAGTAGAAAGTTGAATGATGGTTATCAGGAGCTGGGTCAACAAATATTTATTAATGTCTTTATATTACCAGGCCCTGGAGATACAAAAATACTGCTTTCAAGTAACTCAAAATCTTTAATTCTACCAAAGGAGATTAATAAGTTAAAAAAAACCAACAATCAACCCATTGCCATTCTGTAATAAAGGTATAAGTTCTTTAATAAAGGTGTTTTCAAAATTCTATGACAGCCTAATTGAGGAGTTGTTTCTTAATGCCAGGAGGGTGTGGTTAAGGGAAGTGATTTCTCCACTGTTCTTTCACGAATGACTAGGAGTTCAGCAAGAGAGACATTCCAAGAAAAGAAGTCATATGAGTTAAGGTATGCAGGCAATAAGAATAGGATGCTCCAAGAATACATAGTTGGTGATGTTATAGAGTATCTT
This sequence comes from Manis pentadactyla, assembly GCF_030020395.1. Lineage (NCBI taxonomy): Eukaryota > Metazoa > Chordata > Mammalia > Pholidota > Manidae > Manis > Manis pentadactyla. The sequence goes on from NC_080027.1 coordinate 56,851,491, forward strand.
ATCCTTTGGAGACATAATGGTTTATACCATTTGGGGATAATGAGATTTGTTCTAAACCTGACCCAAGGATGTTTGACACTAAGGATATGTGACAATAAGCATATAATAAGAATTATGCCAATATTAATGAATTTTTGGCAAAAGCATCTCATGAATTAAATTCTATTGATCCACTTTAATTCCTTGATTAATGCATAGACATCAAACCTCTCAAATATGTAATGGGGCAAAATGCTCTGAGGTCAGGGTGGCAGGATCAGAAGAATGTTCTAGGGATTAAAATGGCAGGACATAAACATCCTGCTGCTTCTGCCATTGTCATGATGTCTTTCCCAAGGCTGCATACCTTTTCTATGTCATAGACTAGCTTCCCTCCTATAATGACACATTTCTTCATCACTGACTCATATATTTGTATTATGGAAATCCCCAAACCAGTGTCAAGAACTTAAATGCCTACAAGTGCTAGGTGGATAATATGAATAAAACTGGCTAAATGGGGACTGGTAAACTAAGAGTATCTGTTTTGTCCAAAGAAGGAAGCTGTTACTTTGCTCCAGCCAGCCATTGCAATGTAGAAATGCAGGCTAAGGGTTGTCAAAACTCCAGAATTTTCAAGAGAAGCCAGAAATTCTGATTTTTTATTATGAATACTCCCAATTTGGCAATTGGAAAAAAACCCAATCAGGTAAGCAGGCCAACAAAACATGTCTATGGGCTTGATTCTATTCCTGGGCATCAGTTTGTCTATAAGCCTTAGTTTTCTGTGATATCATACTTGAAGGAATGAAGGACTGTTCTATCTCTTTCTCACATTACTGGTTCCCCAAATAGGGACTCAATGCCCCTTCTCTTGTGAAGTACCACTTTACATCACCCTCTAGTGATTTCAGAGTTTGCCCACACCTTTAAACATCAGGTTTTATACCCTCTCCTTGTAATACCATGATACCAACAATCTTGTCCTCCATTCTTGGAGATTGACTGGCCGTATATGACATCATGAATGGACCTACCACCTTGAAATGACAACTCATTTCCCCATACCATTGCAATCCTTTGCGTATATCTTTGTGTCATCCCCCTGTGACATCATTTGTTAACTTCATTCCAGGTCTGCAGTAGGATGGGGGAGTGGGAAGATACAATTTGCATGGCATCACAGAAGGATAAGTTGGGTTGGGAAAGTTCACTATGTCATAAGAAAAATGTCTGTATTCACAGAGATTTTTTAAAAAGAATCATAAACATTAGTAAAGGACACTTAAATACTGTGATTTAAATACTTTTTAAATTCAGATTTCTTTTGAGTGAGTGAAACTTACAAACTCATTTTTCTAAGTATTTCAGCTCAACTTTTATCATAGTGAAATTTTATAGGAAATCTGTAAAAGGACTGTGCATTCTGAATATACTATCTATTTCTTAGGGGAAGTAAAGTTATATATTTTTAACTTCATAGAGTGAAAATCCAGACATGAGGAACAAGATTTATATAACTGCAGTCATTGCACATGCTAAGCTTTTATTTACTTGCTGAAAGGAAACAACAATTATTAATGTAGCACATAGTATTTATTTGATAATGCTATTATAGCATGACTAAACTTTATTCTAAGTTCTTAAAATATATACTTCAGAATTTTTCCTACTATTTTGTTTCTAGTTTAGCCTTTTCTTTTTTTTCAAGATTACTAAATGGGAGTAGGATCCTAAAAAGAATATTATAAAATCTTTTGGAGAGGGATAGTCTAATTTTTAAGTCTTGAAATTATGGTCATTGTAATGTGGATCTAGATATTCTGACTTAACTGTTATTAGTATTATCTCCTACGTGGTAGTCACCATAACATCAGTGGACTGAGGATATAATTTCCATTCCCTTTCTAAAGGAAAAGATTAAAACAAAAATCAAATCCCTTTGCTAAAACACTGAGAAAAAAATTCTCAACAACATTAAGCTGTAAGAAAATTAGGTGATTTTCCTTTAATTCATTCATTCAACAAATGTATATTGATTGCCTGCTATATGCATCAGATACTGTGCTAGGCTCTGGTGATAAACAAACCAAATATGGTCTATACTCTCTTGGATCTTATGGTCCAGTAAGAGAGATAGATAAAAAACAATTAAGGAAATTAGGATGGCCAACATCCAAAAGACAAGCAACAACAAATGCTAGCGAGGATGTGGAGAAAGGGGAACCTTACTACACTGTTGGTAGGAATGTAAATTTGTTCAACTATTGTGGAAAGCAATATGGAGGTTCCTCAGAAAACTAAAAATAGAAATACCATTTGACCCAGGAATTCCACTCCTAGGAGTTTACCCGAAGAAAACAAGATCCCAGAATCAAAAAGACATATGCACCCCTATGTTCATCACAGCACTATTTATAATAGGCAAGAAATGGAAGCAACCTAAGTGTCCATCAGTAAATGAATGGATAAAGAAGATGTGGTACATATACACAATAGAATATTATTCAGCCATAAGAAGAAAACAAATCCTACCATTTGCAACAACATGGATAGAGCTAGACAGTATTATGCTCAGTGAAATAAGCCAAGTGGAGAAAGACAAGTACCAAATGATTTCACTCATTTGTGGAGTGTAACAACGAAGCAAAACTGAAGGAACAAAATAGTAGCAGACTCACAGACTCCAAGAATGGACTAGCAGTTACCAAAGGATTGGGGGAGGGTGGGAAGGGAGGAATAAGGGGATTAAGGAGTAGTGTGATTAGCACACGTAATGTAGGGGGGACACAGGGAAGGCAGTATAGCAGAGAGAAGACAAGTAATGACTCTATAGCATCTTACTATGCTGATGGACAGTGACTGTTATGGGGTATGTGGTAAGGACTTGATAATGGTGGGAATGTAGCAACCACAATGTTGCTCATGTGAAACCTGAGCATAAGATTGTATATCAATGATATGTTAATTAAAAAAACAGTTAAGGAAAAAAGTGCATATATATGTAAATGAATTTCATATATGTGTACATATGCACACACAGACATACTAATAGGGAGAATAATGGGAAGGAAGAGAGGGAAATAATTTGGATTGAGCGGTCAGAGTGGGTTTTTCTGAGGCAGTAGTACTTGAGGTGAATTCTAATGAATGAGAAGGATCTAACCATGTAAAATGTAGGGGAAACAGTTGTCTACTGAGGAGGGTACAGCTTGGGCAAAAGCCTTAGCTAGAAATGGTTTCTAAGAACAAAAATAAACCAACACAGCTAGGGTAGAATGATTGAGAAGGAGGGTAGTGAAAAATTATGTTGAACAGAAAGATAAGAGACATCATAAAGAGTCTTCATAGATACAGTAAGGAGTCTGGATTAGAATCCATTGTTTTCAAACAGAGTAGTGCTATGTTTTAAAGATCACCCCCACCTGCTGTGTGGAGAATGGATTGTAGGGGATCAGAGTGGGAGAAGGACACTACTTTGGAGGCTATTTGCAGTATTCCAGTGAAAAATGATGATGACTTGGACTGGGTTTATAGCAGAAGAGGCAGATTATGTATTTTGGAGGTAGAATCAACAGAATTTATTGATGGATTAGGTATGTACTATGAATGAAAACTGAGTCAGGGATGACACATAGAGTTTTGGCTTGAGCAACTGGGTGTATACCATTTACTGAAATGAGAAAGGTAGAGAGAATGCTGAATAGGTAGGTACTCTGGGAAGCAGATGCTAGGACAGAGGTAGGTATACCAAAGGTTTATCAGGGAGTAACACTAGCAAAAGGAAAAGAGGCGGAAACAGAAATGTGAAGGGGGAGGTTGTGGACAGTGATGCAGACCTGTCAAAGTCTCTGCCAGCCCAGTGGGGAGTTCCGGAGCCAGGACAGACAGTTAGAGGAGTTCTGTTTTGGATGAGGCCCTTGCTCATTCATTGCCTAGGAGCCACCCCAAGAGGACTGTAAGTTCAGCTCTAAAGCTGAGATGGACCCTGAAGCAAGTAACAGCTGGAGGCTGTCAGCTAACCACACTCCTCACAGCTGGGCAGCCAGTCCTTCTTGAAGGGGGATGTGAGCAGCACAACTCCATGCCTCCCACAGGGAACAATAGGTAGGAAAAGATCAAGACTTTAGTTTTAGACAAGAAGGGCGCTCAGATAGTTAATTAGATCATTCATTCATCAAATATTTATTGAGCATCAATGATAGGCCAGTCATTGGAAATGTCATGCATCTAGTTGGAGGTAGTTCAGAGCTCAAAATAAATTTTTGTGCTACAAATATTTGAGAATTAGCATATTTTAAGGTCATGGACTAGCTGGGATTACCCATTAACAGACAAAATGGTTTTTAACCCTGAGATGTATCACTTCTCTAAGGACTCTTTGGGGGGCAATTTGGGTTGTCACATCGACTAGAGGGACAAGGGGGATACTACTACTGGCATTTAGTGGGTAGGGTGCCCCTGTGGAATATTGGCCGTAAACAGAGAGGTGGTCCCAGAACCAACCCTTGGGACGTTCCAACTTTTAGAAGCTGGGTAAGGAGAAGAAGCTGACAAAGGAGACAAAAGAAAAAAAAAATATATATATATATATATATATATCTAGAAAGGTAGAAAGAAAACTAGGAGAGAATGGGGTCAGATGCCAAGAGTGCAAACTGTTTCAAGGAGAGTTTAAAGTGTGTAACAGTTGAACCACTGTGTTATATATAGACTTGAAATCAGTATAATATTGTATATCAACTATACTTCAATTAAAAAAATAAAGAGAAATCTCAGAGGAGTGGTGGAGATGGAAGCCAGACTGGCATAAACTGAGAGTAAAAGGGAGGGGTGCAAGTAGAGAAAGGAACTTTTTAAAGGATTTGAATAAATCATAAGCAAAGAAACATGGATAGAGGTAGAGGGAATTATGCTCAGTGAAATAAGCCATGTGGAGAAAGACAAATGCCAAATAACTTCCCTCATTTGTGGAATGTAACAATGAAGCAAAAACTGAAGGAACAAAAAGGCAGCAAACTCACAGACTCCAAGAAGGGACTAGCAGTCACCAAAGGGGAGGGGTAGGGGAGGGAGGGTGGGGAGGGAGGGAGAAGGGGATTGAGGGATATTATGATTAGTACACATGGTGTGTGGGGGATCACGGGGAGAACAGTGCAGCACAGAGAAGACAAGTAGTGACTCTATAGCATCTTACTACACTGATGGACAGTGACTGCAATGGGGTATGGGGGGACTTGATAATTTGGGTGAATATACTAACAACAATGTTTTTCATGTGAAACCTTCATAAGAGTGTATGTGATGATACCTTAATGAAAAAAAAAGCTCATTAAAAAAAAGAAAAAGAAACTATAATTCACTGTAGTGTCTGTAGTTAGGTTTTACGTCACTTCAGCTGAACATAGATATAAAATATGGGGGAAATATCCCTATTTTTCTGTTGAATACCTCTTCCTGGCTTGATCCTAGTTACAGACTCTATTCCCCAGGCCACAGGAGTGGATACTCGACCTAAACAGAACTTAGATTCTTCCCATTGAGAATTTTAAACTTAATTAGGTTAATGTCAAAGACAGGAGGAGATAACCTGATTATCACTTCTGAAAAGAAGGCCCAATATCTCCTACCCCTGGAATTCTTTTCCTACTCAGTCTGATTGTGAGTTACTCCATCATCCTCTCAATATCCCCTCTTTTCTTGAAATTAGTTGGAATTGGTTTCTGGTGCATTAAATCGGTGGTTCTCAACTAGAGGAGATTTTACTCCTGAAAGGATATCTGGCAAAGTCTGGAGAGATACTTGTGGTTGACACACGGGGTGGGGGTTGGGTGGTTATGCATCTGAGTGTAGATAGCAGGGATGCTGCTAACGTCTTATAATGCACAGGACAATCTCCTACAACAAAATATATTTGGCCCAAAGTGTCAGTAGTGCTGCTGCTGAGAAACCCTGCTTTAAAACAAGAGTTGTTTCGCTTGCTCTAGGAGATTGGTAACAAAGCTGACTTAGGATCAGTTGAAAATGAGTGGGAAGGAATAATGGGAGGTCTGAGGAGCACGTGTGGAATGGCCCTTGAGGGTGTGCAAAAGAGTGCGCTAGAGGATTGTTGAGGAGTGGTTAGGGTCTGTCTGGAGTTGGTAACAATGAATTTAGAGAGATTGGTTTAATGGTACTTCTGCAATGCCGAGCTACATTCATACAGACCAGGAGAAGGACACTGGTTCATTCAGGGCTGGATTTTTGTCAGGTAAGAATAGTGGAGGCGAAAGAAAGGCAAGGGAGCTGATGTTTCTATGCAACTTATATTACTGATGAACTAGAGAAATTAGGCTGTAGAATGAGGGAAGAAATAACTAGACAGAATTCATAATAAAAACTGAAGGGAGTCTGTTGCTGTTTTGTTCCTTCAGTTTTGCTTTATTTTTATATTCCACAAATATGTGAAATCATATTGTATGACTAGTGGTTACCAAGGGGAAGGGGTTGGGATGGGTGCAGGATAGGAGGGGAGGGGGATAAAGGGGCACAATAATTCGCAATCACAATGAAAGTTGATCACAGCGACTGTTGAACCACTGTGATGTACATTTCAAACCAATATAAGATTGTATATTAATGACACTTTAATAAAAAAATCTAATGGGAAAGAAAAATGAAGAAAACAGTACCATTTATAATTGCATCAATAAGAACAAAATACCTAAAGAATAAATTTAACCAAGGAAGTGAAAGACCCATACACTGATGTTTTACCAGTGATTTTCAGCCCCAGGTAAGTTCACTCTTGATTTGGTGAGACCAAAAAAATGACAATGGAATGTTTCTGGGGTGAAAGGTTTATACCCAATTTTATTCCCATGGTGGCAGGTCAAGTGCTAGAATCCTGACCACCTTGAAGCAAATTTACATTCAGCAAGCCAATCTCTGCCCCCTATGCCGTCTTTGTCTCTGTCTCTGTACTCAGCATTGCCACCATTCCAGCTCTTGCTCTCCTGCAGCCACGTAGCCCAGAGGAGTGCTTTATATAGAGTCAATAATAACATATTGCGCACACGTGTGCGGTAGGCAAGCCAGTGAGAGTCAGATGAGAATTCTGGCCACAGGAACTTTCATTTTCTCTACAAACACAAAATTTGGTATTGCTCTCTTTGTGAAAAATGCCATTAGAATTTTGATGGAGATTGCATTGTATATGTAGATTTTTTGAGTAGTTTGGACATTTTAACAAATTAATTCTTCCAGTGTATGAGCACAGATTATATTTCCATTTATTTGTGTCTTCCTCAATTTCTTTCATCAATGTCTTATAGTTTTCAGTTGTAGAGATGGGGGTGGGGAATGGGCAAAATGGGTGAAGGTGGTCAAAAGGTACAGTTTCCAGTTGTAAGTAAGTCCCAAGGATGTAAAGTACAGCATGGTGACTATAGTTAAAAGTACTGTATTGCATAAGAGAGTAAATCTTATTTCATCACAAGAAAAAAAATTGAACCATGCATGGAGATGAATGTTAACTACACTTATTGTGAGGATCATTTTGCAATATATATGTATTGAATATATACAATATTGAAACATTATGTTGTACACCTGTTAATAAAACCTGATGGGGTCAAGTTGATAGAGGGACCAGCAGTATTGGTATCACCCTAAGGCTTGTTAGAAATGTAGAATCTCAGGACTCACTGTAGATTACTGAATCAGAATCTGCATTTAATAAGACCTCTGAGTGATTTGCATGCACATTAATGTTTGAGAAGCAATGGATTAGAGGAGCTGATTATGGTGAAAATTTTTACACTGGGGATACTGTTAAGATGATTCTGGGCTAACTATCTAGATCAAGGGCTAGCAGTTTTTTCTATAAATATCCAGGTAGTAAATATTTTTGACTTTGCGGACCAACAGTTTCTGTCACAACCACTTAACTCTAGCATTGTAGTACAAAAGCAACTGGAGACAATACATAAACAAATGAGTGTGGCTGTTGAGTATGGCTGCATTCCAACAAAACTACAAAAACAGGCAGTTGGTTGATTTGGCCCAAGGGCCATAGTTTGCTGACCCCTGATCTAAAGCTTAATGAAAGTCTTGGCTCCTATGTAGCAGGTATTTTTTGAGTTTTCTTGTTTCTGATACTACTTACTGTCTCTTGTGAGCAAGAGTATTCCTATCTCCACTCCTCTCTTCTGAACACAGTGATGAACTTGGCTGGTTGATGTTCTGTGAATCCTAGAAGTAAGAAGAGAGATAATTGAAGTATTAAAAAGCCAGAATCTCCTTGACACCATGTTTTCCTCCCCTGGATTACCAAGAAATGTAATATGGGCGAGCTTCGCATTAGTTAGTTCTCTGGGATTGTTTTCCTTTTATTTTCTTCTGGCCTCCAATAAACTGATTTTGAGCTGCTTAGGTGAGCCAAGGGAAATCAAGAAAAGATATTTTATCCTTGCTTGGTCCAGGTTGAGCAATAGCTTCTTGATGGCAAAGACAGTGGTAATCAGAGAGGGGCTCAAATGTGACAGGTTGGGGGTGGGGGGGTGGAAGGGCAGAGAAATATTAAGCATCTCCTCTCTATCACTTTACGTACATCATTTGAATCCTTACATAAATTCAGTATGATCCTAAGTTACAGATAGAAAAACTGAGACCAGTATTTTACCAAACATTAATATGCCACTTACTGTTTGCCAGGCACCTCTCTGCTTTATAAATATAAACTCACTTGATCCTCACAACTTTATGAAGTGGGAAGTTTTTGCCCCCATGTTAGAGATGGGGCAATCATGCTATGGAGAGAGGTTAAGTAACATGCTAGAGGACATTCAGCTAATAAAGGTGGGACTGGGTTTTTAATCCAGGTAGGGCTGGACCCAGAGTGGACCCAGTTCTGACTCCAAAGCCTTGCTTTTCCCCTTGTACAATGTAGTAGTATATTCTTTAGTCCTCCCTAAGACTTTTCATCAGTGCTAAGCCCTGAAGTTTTGGATTTTAGCTATTAGTAGTATAACATTTCCTTATAACTCCTTTCAATATTCCTATTTTTCTCTACCAAAAAACAGCCTTTATTAGTACAAGAGCTGCGGTTGCCTGCTTTATATGCATATGACAGTCTGAAATATTTTCCTTAGTGATTTCTCCTAATCTGGCAGATTTCTGTGTAATTTTTGTCCTGTCTTCCTTATCTTTTCTTTTTCCTTCACCCAGAATCTTGCTGAGAATAATGTCAGTGTCTCAATCATCAAGTTAGTGTTTGTTACTCTTTTTCTTTCATTGTATTGTTGGACTAACCCAATCTTTTCATTTTCCATTCTTCAACTTCATTGGATTACTATAAATAATCTAGATTATTATGAGATCTTTCAGGGTCTCCCCTTAAAGTGTCTACCCAAATTTTAGTACTGTGTGTTTGGTCCTGTGATAGATATCAGGTAATAAAAATGGTGGTAGATAGTTCCTATCTTTAATGTATTTACAGTTTGGTGTTTTCCACAGTGTTGGGATGCTGAATTGTCCATGATCTGACACTAAAATGAGTTACTAATGATACTTAACCAATACCCAAATAATAATACTGCTCAAGTTTTTCAAAATGAAATTTAGTGCTCCTATACCATAACCTCTTGAATATCCTTTTTTTTTCTCTAGTGCTTCCGATTTTAAATCTATCCATCAGGACTAAATATTATTCTCCTTACATTTGCCTCTGCTATTACACCTTCAGTGGAGGCAGAGTCATAACATTCTAGGACTTTCATGATGATAAAGGAGATAGTTTGAGATTTTGATTTAAAGAAAATGGGCAAGTGTTTCCTCCTGAGCCTTAAAAAGGAGCTTAACCTCCTGCCTCTGTTCGGACTGTGTAAGACTGAAGATTGCTGGTCTTGGAATTTTGGAATCTGGAATTCCAGACACCTGAATTATAGTCCTAGCTAAGCCACTAATGTGAGAATGTCTAACATTTATTGAGTATTTACTCTGTGACATTCACTTTTCTATTAACTTGTTATGCTGTAAGGAGGGGGGTACTATTATTATCCCTGTTTCACAGACAGGGAAACCGAAGTCCATAAGTAACTTGCCTTAAGTCATGGAGTTGGTCTGAGATAAGTGAAGTCAGGTTTTGCAACATAGGTAGTCTGGCTGAAAATTAGTGCATTTAGCTACTTACTCTCTCCTACTTCCTATAAAAACAAGCTGCCATTACTAACGTATGCAGCAGGTGCTGTACTGGTTTTTCAGTATGTTATCTTTTAAAATCTTCACCTCTGAGATAGATGACGCCTTTTTTTAACATGAAAACTGACGTTCAGAGAGATACTATTATTTGGCAGACTCAAGATTCGAAACCAGCCACGAGGCTCCAGAAACTTCTCTAACCCTTGAGCCACGTATAACTTCCAGCCTTTTTTCCCACCTTTAGAACGAGGAGGGGTGTGTAGATGTGTCAGTTCTATGAGGGGAGATTGTAGAGAAAAGAGCTATGCCCGCAAATGGGTGTGAGAGAATGTGGTGTAAAAAGCAATCAAGCCACAGTGGGCAAAGGCACTGCAAGACGCGGGTGGGTGAGGTTACAAATACAAGTAAGATTCCTGCCATGAAAGACGCCCGGGGTGTTAGACCGAAGAGAGGCTTGTGGGCGAAAATGGGCCTTAAAGAGTCCATCTCTGACTGGTCAGGGCGCTGCCGGCGCGGGCCAGCAGCCAAGTGCAAGGCGATTCCTGGGGTTTTTGTCCCGAACCCGGGAAAGCACCTCACCCGCCCAAACCCTGCTCCACAGGCTTCTGCATGAAAGCCAGAGAAGGAAGGGGCGCGGCTTCCCCTCCCGCATAGCAGAACGCCACGTCCCTCTTGGCTCGGCCTCCCCCTGGCTTCCCAGCGTTGGAGCTCCTCGCCGCCCGCCTTCCTGCCCGCCGGCAGGGCCTCGTCTCCACCCCCGCCAATCGGCGCCTTCCGCGGTCCCAGTCGGTCCAATCGGCGGCTGCCGGGGGGCGGGGGCTGTCGTCATGGCTGCGAGGAGGCGGGAGCGCGCGGTCGGCGGAGGTGCAGAGCAAAGCAGTGGGTCGGGGGCTGGATAGACGGGTCTGTGAGCTGCATTCATTCAGCCGGCGGAGTCTTAACGCGCCAAGACCCAGCTAGGTAAGGCCAGTAGCTCGGAGATGGGGGCGCATCAGCACCGTGGGAGGCAAGGGCGGGTCCTGAGATAAGGCTCAGGTCTTCGCCTGCCCTGGCAGGGCGTTGAGGACGGTGGGGGCAGCACAGTGGGCAGGCACGGGTGGAGAGCGCTTCCTGCTCCAGCCCTAGGCGCGGGGTCCCTTTCTTCGCTCCGCTTGCTGCAGGGCACCCCAGCTTTCTTGGGGGCCGATGAAGGTGGCAAGCTTTTGGTGGGGAGCAGGCACGGGTAGGTGCACGACCGAGACCCGGGCGGGGCTGCAAGCCCCGCCTTGACAGGTCGCTGGGCAAGGGAAGTGTCTACTGAGGGGAGGGTAAACACGGCGATTCCTGCTGATGCTTACCGACCCACGCGCTGCCGAGCAAAGCTAGGCCGATGAATCCTGCTCTTTTGCCGGTTCTGATAAGCCGCAAACCCCTGACACTTAGGAGATGAGAAAAGTTCTTGTCAGTTGTATTGTTTTCCCTTTTAAGTGACTAATCGTTAGGTGGGAGATGAGCTGTTTCGGTTTCAGAGTATGAGAAAGATGTTAACTTCCTTTCGGCACCTGCTAAGTGGTAACTCAGAGAGCAAATGTGGTTATTGCGGTTGGTGCCGGCCATAGCCAATTTTGAATGGCGATTCTTTTACAATATCGAGAGGGGCAGAAAACGAGAGTGAGAGTGACAGAGAGAAAATAAGAACATGAACCACTGAAACATTATTCTAGTATTTGGGAGACAGAATCTCTTGATATTCTTAAAGTGCCCTCTAAACTCCTAAATGGATCATGTACATTTACACAACTGAGTAAGAAAGTGCTGCCAACTAAGCCTTTTATTAAGGCTATTAAAGCCATGGATGAATATGAACACCAAACGGTGTTCTATTACAATGGTTAAAAAAGATGCGTGGGTGGGTGGGTGGAGGGAATGTAAATATTTCTGATGGTCAGTTATGTTTGAAGAAGGAGATTGTGGACTTATTCCCTATAAGAATTTAAAGAACTGACGAGACAGTTTTTTTTAAAAATGCGTTGAATGTCGTATGACTAGTGGTGTAATAGATTTGGATCTGTTAACCTATAGCTTCTTTTATGACCTATTTGACTTTTTTTTGTTTCTGTACACCTTTCCTGTGGAAGGAATTCTGTTGAATAATTGGAGTCAGGAAATATATAGTCTTGCATCTTGTCCCTGATAGAAATTGTCTCAAGACTCATCCTGATTTAAGCTGAGTTCTTATTTTATAAAACTTGAACAAATCCAACAAATGTTGAACAAATGTTTCTTAGTTAATAGGGTTGAAAATTTAAAAAGCATAGAAATTTAGAATTAGAAATCTCTAATAATATCACCTTTGTTATTACGGTGAACATAGGAACTTATATTTCTCCTCTTGGTCTTTAAACTTTCCACGATCTGGTTCAACTTTATGGTACGAAAAATTCACTTCTGTCTCCTTGTGGCTACTCTCACGCTCTTCTTTTCTGCCTATCCTAATTTTGCCCATCTTGCAAGGCCTAAGTCCGTGTTGTATTTACCTTTCTCTGATCTCCAGGCGTACTTTACTGTCATATCACACATTTTGTATATATCCTTTCAGCATAGTTTTGCCAAATTGGTTTGTGCTTTGTAAATACCAGTTAAAATTAAATGCACAATGAAGGCATAAGGGTACCTTCCAAAACACTAGTATTGATTATGGTCATTAATATAGACTATCAGTAGCATGATTGATACTTGTGTTATTTTGGGGGGGATATTTTATATGTCTCTATAGACATACCAAATTCATGTTGTGTTATTTAGAATTATGTTTAAATTGCCCTCAGCTTCCTAAGGACCCTTTTGATGATGTGATGTACAAAATACCCTTTAAGTATTAGGTAGCCAGAGGAATTGAATGCAGTATTTTAAAATGTATTGAAACAAATCCTTAAAGTAGGTAATTTTTTATGTGTTGTAATTGAGTTGACTATATTTGGCATGATAGATGATTAACTTTTTCTAAATAACTGGAGGTCTAGAAAGGGAAAATTTGTTATTTGTATGTTTAATACATGGAATTAGTTTATAGGCTTTGAATGACAGGCTTCTAATAATTTCAAATAACTTATTCAAAGAAAAACCTCATTTACTTAATAATTTTCATCTAACATTTAGAAAAGAACCCCACCATGATATGGTGAAAAGTATACTTAATTAGACTTTGGTAGCTGGATTCCAATCCAGACTCTGCCAAATGATCCTGGCCAAGTCAGTTAACTTCCCTGTGCTTTATAACTTTCATAAAAGTAGGGTCTGAACCAAACCACCTCTGAGATTATTTCTGGTCCAAGAATTGTATGATTTAAAAATTTTCAGAGCAACCTAAAGGAAATTGAGGTAGCAGTTGCATGCTTTTATTTTTGGCAGATTGTACTTTAGTTATCTGAAGTACAATATATATAAATAATGAAGACATTTTAATAAATTTGTGTATTGGATGATACAGATGAGAAACAGTATCTGCTTTTCATAAATAAGTCTGTTGTCAAAGATACTGTAACTAATTAAGAATGAAAAAAAAAAGGCAATATAATGGTTTCCTTGATTGGTGTCCTTTTCTACAGGATGAGCATCAAAGACACTAATGTCTTGACACAGGGAAGGGTTGGAGTCCAGCTGAGCTGGCCATACATATGTTTTATTTTGAGCCTCACTTTCCCATTGAATTTCATTTTCAAAGGGAAAAATGGAGTTGAGCAGCAGGTTAATGGTTGCCCTTGTCATTACTGTCATTGAGAAACTCATAAGCTGTTTATTTTTCTCCACCCTACTCCTTTTCACTTAGTATTATGACATTGACAGAGAGAAACAATGCGGGTTTCCTGGCTTAAGGCAGTGCCTTGGAGAAAGAAGCCTAGGTCTCTTGTAAAAGGTCTGTTTTAATGCCAGGGAGGAAGAGGTTGTGTTCCTCTTTTGTTGGACATATTCTTTCCATTGGCCTACCTTTGGCTATAGCAGTGCTCAGAACAAAGTGCTAATGTGGCCTTTTAAAAAAAATGACATTTAAGATTGTATGTCAAACTGGTTTTTTGCTTTTTAAGTTCTATAACTTTGCATGTTTGCAGAACAGATTTTCATTATTTCAATATATAGCTATTTCATTTTCAAAACAGGAAGGGCATTAATATTAATCATTTACTTTTGCCATGCACTGACTTATTATATTGTATTCATTCTTATTTTCATCCTATCAAGGATTTATGAAGAATTATTAGTTCAGTTTTATAGGTAGGAAAATCCAGACTCAAGAGAGGCAAGTAGCTTGCCAGTAAATGGGGGTGGTTAGTATTCAAACTAGTATTTGTTTATTTTTGACCATGCCATGTTAATAAAAGTCATATGCCTTTCCAGCATATAACATGCATATCATCAGTCTCCTGCTTTGATGATTTCATGTTAATATACCATAAAAAGAAAGAAATGTATGTGTTCTCAACATTTGAAGGTCTTTTATTTGCTTATTTTCTTTACAGACTGCCTAGAGATAATTGATCATGTTCACCACTAGGTATGCACATGGGCTAACTGCCGTGTATTTTACAGTTGGGTAGTAGGGCTTCAAAAAAGAAAATCTGAGATGTTTTGCTTTACTACAGATCTCTGTAACTGAGACTGGGTCCCAGGTTCATTTTTAAAAGTGGTGGTAAGGGCAAAGAAAGAGTCCAGTTAAGGACTTTAAGAAAAATTCCAGCTAAGGTTTTAACAAGAAAACACCCTATATCTTGAAGTCTCATTGCTGAGGAAAATAAGCTTATAGTCTGAATTTTTAGTTATTTAAAAGGGAGCAATATAGTAAAACTGGGATATAATAAATCACTATCTTTGTTTATTCTGGTTTTTCATTCTGTTTATTTGATATTTCTATCTTCCCACTGGAATATGATATAAATTAGTCTCCTTCCACATCATAAAAATTTGGTACTTTTTCTTTTCACAGGATATGACAAATGCATACACTATCATGTTCTATTACCACTGTAACAGGGGTAGGTTTATGTTTATATTTAATCTTTTTATTTCATTTTTTTACATTTAGAAGCTGTTAAGTCATTTTTTACTGAAAAAGCATTGAGCGAGGAGCCAAGGCTCCCCACTTCACTAATTTGATATTGTGCAAGTTACCTTACCTCTCTGAATCTCAGTTGCCTCATCTGTAAAAAAGAGATAAAAATTCCTCATCTATCTAAAGGTAAGTGATCAGTTAAGAAAGCAAAAAATAAATACAGACTTAATGGTGGCTTAAATGCACAACATTTCTTATGTAAAATAATTCTTGAATAGGCTGTTGAGGATAGGTATAGTAGCTTTATAAAGTGGTCAGAGACCTAAGTTTTTTCCAGTATTTTGATATGCTTTCCTAAGATGTTGCCTTGGTCTCCTATTCCAAGATTGCTGCCAGGGCCCCAACCACCACAGCCAAGTTCCAGGCAGCAAGGCAAAGGCCAAGAAGTATGCATCCTCTTCCTTTAAGGAGACTTCTGAACCAAAGCTCAAGCTACCAGGGATGCAGGGAAGTGTAGCTGGATGCATGGCTGCCTTGAATAAAATTGGGCTTTTGTTACCAAGGTGGAAAGGAATATTTGGATATTGGAAGGCACATAGAAGACTCTGCTACAGTATAGATCTTCTTTTTTTTCATCTCTGAGATATGTAAGCTATGATAACTACTCATAGAAGCTTCAGTAATTTGCCATGGCAGAGCTTTAAATCTGACCATTAACTACAGAAGGAAATAACTTTAATAAGGTGTGTTTCATTTTTTACTTTTTAGAGTAAAAAATTCATTATGGAGGTCTTGTCTGTGTTACTGGGCATTTGTTTTGGTTATTTTTTAAGATTACCCACAAATGCTTAATAGATGTTTGCTATATAATTTATAGATGTATTAAAAAAGAGTCAATATTTATTGAGCCTTTGCTTTATACAAGGCACTTTTTAAGACAGAGATAAGTTATCTTTAGAGTATCACATAATAAATCATCAAGAAATAAATTTATGTTGAAAAGTATAATCCATCCCAAGGTGCATTTAAATTCAGTATCATCACATGGGGCACACTTTTGCCTTCTTTGTTACTTAAAAGTTGTTTTTTTAAAACCACTGTAACTGTCACCTGTTTCGAAATTGCCTTTTATTTCACTAGTAGCCCTTGCTTAATTTTCTTCGGTATACCAATATTTTATTTCTTTTCAAACTTTTCTTTATAAATATTACATAAATATACCCTATACTGCTCATGTGAAATTGTTTAGTTGACACTATATCAGTAAAGAAAGCAAATTGAAAAAAAGTTTCAAGAGAAGGAAACAGAAATTCAGAGAATGGAAATCAGAGGGGGAAAGAATCTAAAGATTCAATCTTTTTAAGGTTATTAGAAGGAAAATAAGGAGCAAATTAAGATTTTTATTTCTACAAATTATTTTTTTCATGTTTCCACAAGGTCTTGAATTTTTCCTTGTATCATTTAGGCACAAAGTACAGTAATTTTTTTGTTGCTAATGGTCTAGTTACCATCCCCTGCCTCCAGTTTAGAACCATTGACCACAATGAACAAAAAGTAAGAAGCGGCTTCACGAATATAAAAACAGCTTCATTTTGTTTTTAAGAGAGATTATTTAGCATTGTAAGTCACCTGACTGAAAATGTCTACTGACTGAATAACTATTTTAATGCTTTTAAAGATTTTTTTAGTTAGCAGATAAAGGATCATGTTATGTGTTATTTTATAAGCAGCTTTTTTCAAATTGTACTTGTTTGTTTAATAGGCTGCCCTGCACACTACTTTGAAACCCTATGAGGGTAGGGACCATGTCTATCTTAGGTACCTTTGTGTCTAGCATATTACCTGGTACATAGTGGGGTGCTTAGTAAATATTTGTTAAATTAAGAAATACAACAGATTAAAGAAAACATAGTTCAATTTAGCCTTAAATTTAAAAGGAAGAAGAGTCAAAGAGGAGGGTTGAGTCACAGGAAAAAAGATAGATGAGGGAGGAATAGAGGCAAACTAGTTTTAGTTTTCTGTACTTTTCAGCCTTCTCATCTGTGACCACTTTTTTTATAATAATTTTTTTATTAAGGTATTATTGATATACACTCTTATGAAGGTTTCACATGAAAAACAATGTGGTTACTGCAATCACCCATATTATCGAGTACCCCCCCCACGCCCCATTGCAGTCACTGTGTGACCATTCTTTTTAACCACTTCCAGAATATCTCTCCTTACAGTCAAACCAGGAAACTCTCTCTCTCTCTCTCTCTCTCTCTCTCTCTCTCTCTCTCTCTCTCTCTCTCTCTCTCTCACACACACACACGCACACACATGGTAAACTTTATCTGGATAATTACTGGTATGAATCAATAGTTAAGCAATCTGCCTCTGTGAATGAATGGGAATTTTTGATTTGGTGGCAACCAAGGAAGGGAGATAAGCTTCCTTTTAGGACCTGGAAATTTAGGAAAATTATTTTCTATTTACTGAATTCTAGGAGAGACTTCAGAACTCTGAATACTTTGTAATTTTGCGGGAGGCTCTGATGCTCTTTCTATGCTATATTGAGATTACTGCCAGATTTAGAATTTCAGATCATCCTACTTTAGAAAGTAAATCATCGGGCCTGTCCTGGCTTGGATCAGTCTACTGCTTCAGCCTAGTTCAGCCCAGTGTCTCCTCTTTAGGTCTCTGTTCTTATGGAAGAAGAGGGTGATAAGAGAAAGGAGAAGGCCGTTCTTACTGACCTGATAATGGAAGAAAAGTAGGTTAGTCTGTCCTTCCCATTGCCTCTCCTTACCCCTCATCCTGCATTCTTTTTTTATATAATGTTTGTATATTATCTGGTTTATGAAAATCTGTAAGTCTGTCTCTGACACACTTGACATTATCTTGTGATTTAAAGAGATTTTTATGTCATTAATTTTCTACCTAATGTGCTAGAACATTTTCCATTTCTTTTGCTATAATAGTTAACATTTACTGGGGTCTTACTAAGAAGTAGAGTAAATGTTTTAATGAACTTTAGACTTAAATAAGTTAATTGTCTTAATTATTTCTAGAATAAACATTAAGAGATTAGAAACTAGTAGAGGGGGGAAAGTATTAAAAAAATCCTCCATCAATCAAAAAGAAACAAAAAAGCAAGAAAGAAAAGGAAGTAAATATTAAAGAGGCAAAATAAATAGAAAGCCCAAAAGAAGATGGTAGATTTAAAACTCAAGATATGGTATTTCATTGACTCTAAGATTTCATTGATATTAAGACCCATCAATATATACCATATAGAAAAAATTTTACCAGTTAAACTATGACAGTATGCCTTATCATTTACAGTTTCATTATATGTTTACTCAAAGTGCTTTTTTAGATTGATTTAGGCATGTAGATTTTTCTCACATCATTTTTTGTGCATACAGAAAGAAATTACAAGTTAAATAAATTGGCTAAGGTATTCCTATGACTTTTCACATTCATAGTTTGATTCTTTTGAAACACTTTCTTGATTCAGACTTGTCAAGGTCTGTAGTTTTTCCACACAACATTGTTCTCTCTTCTGTGGAGAGTGAGGGTGATTTTCTTCTGGGAATTTTTTCAGTCAAGCCACTTTGCCTAGAATTTTCTTCCAAGCCTCTTGACACTCATTTTGCAAGCTTTGATGCTAATCCTTTTTAAAAGATGACAACAGAAAGTTTTCAGATTCATTGTCTTTCCTCAGCCCCTTCAGAAGTTTGTTGACTGAAAGAAACGCTGAGGAGTTGCAGTTGTCTAGACATGGCATCAGGAATAACATCATGTTGTGTTATTTTTCAGGCAACCTATTCTTTAAATAATCAGAAAGATGGCCTCACAGTAAATCAAGAACTAAACTAATGCTCAGGGCAGGTTATGAAGGGCTCTTGGACATTCAAACAAGATTTAGCCTGCCTTTATCTCAGCCATCATCCATCCCCTACTTTCTTCCCCCTTTTTATGCATACAATAGCATTTTTGGGAAATTATTTTATAGTTTAAAATTTAATATGGAAGCAAATTTTGGCCATGGGTGTTTACACGATAGCGTTCCAATGATAAGCTGTCTTCTAACCCATTCTCAGGATATCAGTCTCTTTAGCACCTTTAACATTAGTGTATCATTTTGAGGCATGTAAAAGAACATCAGATTTTGTCAACATTTCCGACTGACTAAACTCAGCTTTGCTTTTTCCTCAAATAATATGGAAGGTACACAGCGTCTGTTCAGTGCTAGTAGGAAATTTCTTAACAAGTGACATTTGCCTGAATGGTGCATAAATCCATCAAATCAGTCCATATTTCATATAATTTTTTATTTATTGGAGGCGCTGTCAGTTTCTACTGCTTTCCTTTGCTTTGTTTGGCTGCTGGTAGGGTAATCTTGTTGCAACTCAGCTTAGCCTGCTTGGGGGTATCTTCCTGTCTACTGAGAGCACGTAGTCGTTCCTTTACAAGAAAATGTAAAGTTGCTGTTACTCCTTTAACATCAAATATTTGCTTCATGAATATCAGCTGCTTCGTTTCTGTTTACAAATGACTTTTCATTTCAATGCCAAATCATAATTTAAACCTTTTGAAGACATTTAAAATGGCAGTTAAACTCAATTTGTGAAGTACCAACAATGTAAAAACTCAATCTGAAGTAATGGCAATAAGAAGAGCTGTGATAAAGTTCATGTATGTGCAGGCAGTAAAGATTATGTCCCTATTGCCACGTGGTCAACCACAATTTTAATATCACATTAACTGAAAAATACTCTGATTTCTGAGATGTTAAACTGAGAGATGGTACATCTTGGAAGTGATTAGTACATTATCAGTTATTTGATTAAATATAAACAGAAAATAACTCCATTTAGAAGACAAGAGACTGTTAGACTGGATAAAAAAGAACTGTGTGTGTGTGTGTATGTGTGTATATGACCACACACTAGTCAAAATAAAACTGGTTTAGCTATATTACTATCAAATAAAATAGACCTTTAGGCAAATTGAGCTATAAAGGTTACTCAAATGTGATAAAAGATTAAATACACCAGAAAGCTAGAAAATGTTAAATTTGTATATACTTAATAACATAGCCTCAAAATATTTAAATAAAAAATTGACAGACTTTTAAGGAAAACAGACAAATCCCAAATCACAGTGCAAGATTTTCACTTACTTTTCTAGGAATGATAGACAAGCAGACAAAAATCATTAAGAATATAAACATTGGGTAATTATGAAAAGTTATAGAGATTGGTTAGTTCAATACTTCTATAAAGTTAAAGATGGCTTATAAATTTTATTTATTCTTTTTACTTTGTTTATGTTTTATTTCATAACCAGATTTTTTGCTCTATTTTTCACTACGTTTTAAAAAATTGAAATATGATTCACATATCATAAAATTCACCCTTTTAAAGTGTACGATTTAGGGGTTTTAATACATTCACGAGGTTGTGCCACCGTTACTACTCTCTGTTTCTGGAACATTTTCATTACCCCAAAAAGGAACCCAGTACCCATTAGCAGTCATTTCTCTATTTCCCCGCCTCCAATACCAGCAGTCCTAAGCAACTACTAATTTACCTTCTTTCTCTATGGATTGCTTATTCTGATCATTTGATGTAAATAGAATCATATAATATGTCTTTTTCCATCTGGTTGTATTTCTTATTAATCAGTTCTGTTGTATTTGATTTTAAAACAAGCAAGTCTCTCCTTGTACTCTCAGTGTTTTGTCCTCTAAAATTATCAAAAGTAAAACCACTTTTGGTTTTGAAATGGCACTTATCATTTGTTATCTCTTTCCTGCAAAATTTAAAAAGAAGCCAGCATGAATGAAATGCAAGTCTGACAATCTCTAAACCTACAATCAAGGAGGATCTTCTTGCACAGACGCCAAGGTCTCAGTTTGATCAGAAGGCACAGTGTCTCACACCCTATATCCAAAGTGTGAAACATAACTGCCTTTACCTCATTTTTATTGCATCTAGATAGGAACCTTTCTTTTGTAGCTGATTTTGGTATTATTTATTTCCAAGCTCCCAGACCTTTTACTTGGCCTACCAATATACTTTTTAGCTGGCTAAATAAGCAATATTTAGTTTAAAAGCATTTATTAATCATATAACTTAATCATTTCATACATTTGGTGTGAGTATAAGCAATTTTATTACTATTTTTGATAATGTAACAGAAAAGATCCAAACTTTATTCAGAAGAATAAACTGGTAGTAGAACTTAAGACTTTAAAGCAAACTGAGGTCTAGTTAAATTCCCTTTAAAAAAAAATCCATTATTTAAAAAAGTGAGAAAATGAGCAGGGAATTAACTATAATTTTGAATTTAACTATTGTTTACTTTTATAATATCTGGCTTCTATTATGTATTGAAGAAAAGGTGGATACTATTTTTTTTAAGTGTATTTCAAAATATGTGACATAGCTGGCAATTGCTAAGACAGAACTACTTATTAATTGCCTTAAGAACCTAAGGGACATTGGAGATAATACAGGGTGGAGGGGAGGAATCTATGTAAAAGATTCTTTTAAACTCTGGGTTGACCCTATCAAGGGATAGTAATTGTTTCTGATGAGATCTGCAAAATGAAGTTACAGAAATAGATCACTGAGCTGACTACTTTCTGTGTGAATATAATAGAAAGACTATTCAAATAATTTTCACACTTACTCATTTTCTAACCATGTTAGGAGACTCAATTAAGCTCCAGAAGTGTGTGTAAAAGACGTCAAAATTGACTTGAGCAGTTAAGTCATATCTTGGGCTTTTTGGTCATCGCTACAGTTAAAACTATTATCCTCTTTAATAGTCATTGAGTCAGCCTGTTTGCAGTGGCACATGGAACTTGCACAGGTAAACAAGAGCTTCAATTCAGATTTTTATTCTAAAAAGCCAACTAACTCAATGATACTTTTGAATTAATTTTTAAAAAGCTAAAAGATACAGAGCAAATAAATTCATGAAAAGATGCTCAACATCATTAGCCAATGAAATTCAAATCCAAAACACAAAGAGATACCACTTCACACCCAGTAAGTTGGCTGTAATAAAAAAGATAGATAATAACATTTATTCATGAGGATGTAGAGAAATTGGAACCCTCATTTATGCTGGTAGGAATGTGTTATTAATGTGTCATTGGGAATGCATGTATATATAGTTTGAAAACATCTTTTTAGGACCTAACTATAATTATGCCTTTATTTCAGATGAGGTGGAAGACCATCCTCCTACAAGATTGTTTTCTCTTGGTTACTTGTCTACTTCCTAGTCTTGAAGCTGTGCCTATAGACATAGACAAGACAAAAGTAAAAAATGCTCAACCTGTGGACAGTGCAAAGATAGAACCACCAGTAAGTGAAATGATAAAAAAAGCTTTGTGGGAAGAATTTTAACTAAAATATTGTTAGTATTTATTACCATAAAATTGGATATTTAGGAACTATTTCTAAAATAACATTAAAGATAGTATTGGATAAGCATATGTTAATATTAACAGTGTTTATTTAATGTAGTTAGTATATTAGATAGTGCATTGAAGAATTAATCATGGTACATTTCCAGTGTATCATGCAGAGCTAACAGTTGGGGAAACATGGTATTATACTCAAAGAAGAGACAGATGGCAATGAGGATAAACAGGTGCCAGTGGGGTAAAACCAAATAATATTATTAAATCTTCATTGTCTAAGCCATGTAGAAAATCTGCTTCTATGTAACAGTAAAACATACTATTTCTGATATAAAGCTCTCCATTTGAGAAATAAGCTTTTTTAACTTTGTCCAAACTATCAAAGTATGTCTCAATGTCATGTTGCTAGATGTTTTTTTTCTTTAGGATTGAGATCTTTAGATGCAGGAAAGGAAAGATTTTCAGAAGCATTATTGTTTGTTTCTTACTTTGAAGGATACTGGACTTTATTATGATGAATATCTTAAGCAAGTGATTGATGTGCTGGAAACAGATAGTCATTTCAGAGAAAAACTCCAGAAAGCAGACATAGAAGAAATAAAGGTAAATGTAATTAAAATAATCATTTAACAAACATTTGAGCACATCAGGCACATGAGGTAAGCACTGGGGATACAAATATGAGACTCATTCCCCTCATTAAAGACTTATTAAAGAACTCACAAGGGAGAATATCCAGATTATCCAGAAAAATATTACAAAGATGAATAATTCAGTACATATGATTAACATTGGATTAATTAATATTTAATAACCAAGTAATACTAGGATTATTAATTCAGTACATAACACATAATTCTGTAAGTAGTGGGGGAAGGTGGGAAGTCATAATTCCTGGTAGAGGTTATGCCTGTGCTTAAAGAAGTGACTGAGAAAAGGAGAAGACTAGGAGGCATCTTAGACTGAGTTGCAAGGATACAGAGACAAGAGATATACAGGAAACGGAAGTAGTAACTGTGGCTGGATCTTAGGCTGTGAACAGGGGGCTATGATTGCCTAAAAGACGAGGTTGGAAAGAGTCATGGGCTAGATGATGATGGGCCTTGCACATCATGTTAAAGGGCTTGGATCATGATGTTAGGACAGCAGGAAGCTATTCAAAGGTTTAGAATGGGTTAAGTTCTGGTGCCAGATTAATAGAAGAGGTAATGGGCCATGTCTTAGTCAATGGGGGAGGTTAAGAACCCTATTGGACACAATCCTAGCCCTAGACATCTCCTGAGTACTCAAATAAAGACAGGGAGTTGGAAAGATCTAACACAAGATATTCTTTTAAAATCACATCCTTGAAGGGCAATGAATCAGCTTAGTTGGTATATCTTAGAAGCAACAATAAGAAAACTTTCCAATGATTTAATTTTAAACTTTCTGTTACACTTCTTGCGATAGTGTGGTTTGCTTATGTTGTTTTTATTTGTTTTTTAATTTTCTAAAAAATTATTTCACCTGTGTCTAGAATCAGAATTAGAGAACTTGGAAGGAATCTTTCTGGGTCAGACATTCTTATTTCAGTCTCTGTCCTTGGTGTGGGCCTTTTGAAAAATGGCTTGCATCAGATTGAGGCAACTATCAGAGCCTGTATGTAGCTCCAAGCTCTCCTCTTGGAGGTTTTGAACTGTTCTGGGGAAAGGTAACACCATCATGCCAGTAATTCCTGGAATTGTCTTGAAAGTAATGCTCCTTTGGATAATTAATTTGACTTGAGGAACTAATGATATTTGATTTGAACTAAAGATATATTGAGGTGAATGATATTTAATTGAATATTAATGTGAATGATATTTAATGATGTCAATGTCTCTTAACTACTTAAATTAGGATTAAGAGCATTATCTGGGGGTAACAGAAAATGTGGATAATGGGAGGTACTGTATAGAGATAATCAGGGAAAAAAAGACAATAAACTTCCTGGGTTGGTAGTGAATACTTGGTAACTGTCTTCCTTTCACAGTCAATTCCTATCCGCTATTGGTGGGAAGCAGGGGGAGTGGGACAAAATGAAGTAAGTTAACTGTTATTCAACAAAAAGATAGGAGTAAAATTAGGCAGTAAAACCCAAGATAACAGAATCATTACAAATGCTCAGCAAAGACTTGTCTCAGGAAAAACTGGGGGAAGAAAATAGCATTTGTCCTTTCCTTTTCAGCCAAGCATTTTGAAAGGGGAATCATACTACATTTCTTCTCTTCCCAAACATTGCTCCTGGGAACTGTTATAGCTTTGCCCACACCACTTCACTGAATGTACTTTCATGAAGGGGTCAGTGACTTCTTAGTTGCCAAATCCAGTGAACATTTTTTATTCCTCCTCTTACTGGACTCCTTTATTTTATCTCAGTGGTTCTTGGATTTCAGAGCTTGTTAAAACTCAGATTTCTGGGCCCCACTCCAGATGAATTTCTGATTCACTAAGTCTAGAGCTTAAATTTCTGAAGTTCCCAGGTGATGCTGGTATATCCCACTGTTTTGAGAACCACTATTTTATCTAATAATAATGAGCATTCTCTCCTGGAACTATACTGTTCTTTTTGCATGTATAATAGCTTGTTCTCCTGGTTCTTCTCACTCTTGGAACATACTTTCTTGGTCTCCCTTGTGAGGTTTCTTTTCCTTTCCTTCCTCACCAGGCCCCATTGACTTAGTCCTAAAAGGTTTGTTTGCCTGATTCCTAGTCAGACCTGCAGTTTGTGATTGCAAATGCATTTATAACCAAGAGAAAGTAAACCACTAGCTATTTTTTTTCTTAAAATTTGGAACATATATTAATGACTCATCTATGAAAAAAGTAAATAATCAAAAGAGACAATTAAACAAGATTAATTTTCAAAAATTATTTGTATGTGGAATGACTCATTCTTAAGGAGGCCACGTTACTTAAAAAAAAACTATTGAAATATTATTCATACACCATAAAATTTATCCCTTTAAAGCATACAATTTAGTGGTTTTAGTGTATCCTCAGCATCATGTAATCATCATTACTATCTAATTTTAGAACAATTTTATTTCCCCCAAAAAGTGACTTTATGTCCATTAAGCAATCACTTTCTAATTCCCCCTCTTTCCTCAGCCCCTGGCAACCATTAATCTACTTTCCATCTCAATGGATTTGCCTATTCTGGACATTTCATATAAATGGAATCATACAACATGTGGCCTTTTGTGTCTGACTTCTTTGACTTAGCATAGTGTTTTCAAGGTTCATCTTGTAGCATGAATCAATACATTCATTCCTTTTTATGGCTGAATAATATCCCATTGTATGGATATCCCCTATTTTGTTTAACAGTTCATCAGCTGATGGACATTTGGGTTATTTCTACTTTATTGGCTAGTATGAATAATGCTGCTATGAACATTAGGTACACCTTTTTATGTGAACATATGTTTCATTCCTTTAGGTAGATACCTAGTAATAGAATTGATGGGTCATATGGTAATTCTGTTTAACTTTTTGGGGAACTGCTGAACTGTTTTCCAAAGTGGTCATACCATTTTACAATTCAACTTACTCTTTGACTTTCTTTGGGCTTTCATTATGCTTTTCTAAATTACATGTTTTTTAGATAACTTGATTTTATACTTCCAAACTGGATATTTTCTGAAAGGAATGCTTTTTGTACTACAAATTTATCTAAATTCATCAAAAGTATTTATCACTACTTTATCATTACCCTAATTGTAATATAGTGTGTGGTCTAAAAATGCAGTGCAATAGAGAAAACTAATCTATTAATATTGTTGACAGAGTGGGAGGCTAAGCAAAGAGCTGGATTTAGTGAGTCACCATGTGAGGACCAAACTTGATGAGCTAAAAAGGCAAGAAGTGGCAAGGTTAAGAATGCTAATTAAAGCTAAATTGGATTCCCTTCAAGGTAAGTGCTGAAGAAAAGGTAGGAAAATTTCAGTATTTGGTTGTTGAGGTCAGTTGACATTAGCACATTCCATGTTCTTCTAGTCAAAATTTAATGTTAACATTGATTTGGCTTCTAAATATTTAACATCTAATTTTTTGACTAAGTGATACTTTATACCATTCAAATATCAAAATGATTAGCCTTAAATAATTATATCAATAAAAAGGGAGAATGAAAAGTAATGAATTAAGCCACTGATTTAAAAGAGGAAAAATAACATTAAAGCAAACCAAAAGAAAGCAGAGAGAGGAAATCTAATTAGAACATTTCCATAGTTGAAGTAGAAAAATTATCAGAGATCTAGCTCAGCAAGAAATGCTCAGCCCAGGCAGAATCAAAGGGAATTCAGTCAGACCATCAGCAAGCAGATTGTCAATGCCATTTAAGCTATTCCAGAGCATGGAAGAAGAAGGAAACCTTCCACATTCTTACTATGTATTGATGCCAAAACTACAGTTATTGTACATCAAAAGAATACTATATAATAGCAAGTAGATTTATTTCAGAAATGCAAGATTGACTTAAGATTAGCAAATCTAATACTATAAATCCTCAAGCGAATAGAAATAAATAGAAAAAATGCCAGTGTGACAAAAAAAAGTCATAGGACAATGATAAATTGGAATAAGTCTGAAGCTTGTATTTTTTTATTAATATACAGTCTTACTTTAGTTTCAAGTATACAACACAGAGGTTCAATAGTTACCCATATTATTAAATCCTCACCCCCACTTGTACAGCTATCTGTTAAAATAGAAGGAACTTGTCTTTTTTAAATTAAAACTTTTTTTAGAGCAATACAGAGTTCACAGTGAAATTGAGGAGAAGGTAAGGAGATTTCCCACATACCAGCTGCCCCCAAACATACATAACCTCCGCATTAGTAACATCTCCCACCAGAGTGGTATGTTTGTTAAAATTGATGAACCTGCACTAACACAACATAATCACCTCAAATCCATGATTTACATTAGAGTTGATTTTAGCTGTTGTACATTATATGAGTTTGGACAAATTTATGACATGAATTTACTGTTATAGTATCATATAGAGTAGTTTCACTGCTGAAAAATCCTTAGTGCTCCGCTCATTCATCACTGCCATATTTTTTTTTTTTTTTTGCAATGTACAACATTGGTATTTTTTTATTGAAGTATAGTCCAATACAATATTATATTGGTCTCAAGTATATAATAGTTATCTATATTACTAAATGCTCACCCCAACTAGTATGGTTACTATCTGTCAACATGGAAAGATACTACAGTATTATTTACTATATTCTCTAAACTGTACTTTCATCCCCGTGACTATATTATGGTTGAGGTTTTTGCCTCTTTATCCCCTTAGCCTATTTCACTCACCCACCCTAACCCTTCCCTGGAATCACCAGTCACTTCTTAGTGTCAGTGAGTCTATTTGCTCATTTGTTTTATTAGATTTCACATATAAGTGAAATCATACAGTATTTTTCTTTCTCTGCTTGGCTTATTTTACCTAGTGAAATACTAGGTCCATCCATGTTGTCACAAATGGCAAGATTTCTTTCATTTTTATGGCTGAATAATATTCCATTGTGTATGTGTACCACCTTTTCTTTATCCATTCATCTATCCCATATTCTTTTAATTTTAGATTATGAGAAGATTAAATAGCTATGAAGTAGAATTTTTGAATATAAGATATCTTAAAGTAATTTCATAGTTCCTATGATCTCCATATATGTAGAAAAGGCATTTGACAAAATTTAACACCCCTTCTTTATTTTAAAAAAGTAATAAAATCGTAGTAGATTCTTCTAATAATGATCAGATATGTCTAACTCAGTTACATTATACTTGTTGGAGAAACAGAAATATGTATTCTAACTAAAATGAGGAATAAGATGATGCCTACTATCAGCACTACTAATTAAGATTATATTGGAGATACTAGCCCAATTATACAAATGAAAAAAAATTGGAAGTAAAGTAATTGAAAAGTGATGAAACCATCTCTATTTGAAGATATGATTATATACATAGAAAACCTAAATTAATTGACTAAAAAACAATAAAAACAACAGGATAGTTCAGCAAGTTACACTTAATATACAGAAATCAATGTTTTATATGTATAAATAACAGTCAGTTGGAGGATACAGTGTAAGAGAAGACTCCATTTACAATATCAACAAAGATAAAATACCCAGAGTAAATCTATTAAGTAATGTGCAAGACTTACAGACAGAAACTTTAAAATACTCCTGAAGGACACAAAAGTAGACTTGAAAAAAATGGGAAGACATAACATCTTTTTGATACAAAGAACATTATAAACATGTTGATTCTCCGTAGATTAATGTTCCAAATAAAAATAGGTACTTTCTTTTTCTGTTACTAGCCAAGTTAATTTTAAAGTTCATATAAAAAAGGAAACAAACAAGAAAGCTACATACCTCTGAAAAAGAGATACAATAAAGGACTTGATATATTAGATATTAACATATATCACTAAGCCTCAGTCATTAGAATTCTATGATTTTTGGCATATAAGTAGAAAGACAAATGGAACAGAGTAGAAATTCCAGAAGTAAAATCAAATACATATAGAATTTAGTTTGAATTAAAGGCAGTGTCTCATTATTAGTGGGATAAAGATAATTCTTAAAAAAAAATAGCATTGGTACAATTGGGTAACCATTTGGAAAAAGGTACAGTTAGGTCTATATCTCATATATGTCAGTATAAATAAAAATAAAAGACTTGAGTGTAGAAAATAAAACCATAAAAGCACACTAGGTGACAACATAGCTGAATTCCTTTAGTGTCTTGGAATGGCCTTTTTAATTATGAATCGAAGTCAAGTGGCTAGATTTGGGGGATCCTCCAAGCTGGCTCCTGTGTTGTTGGAATACGTCCCCATAAGTTGGTTATCTGGGTGGTTCATTGTTGTTAACAAACATCCTAATATTTACTCATGGTAGAATAGTAGTTCTTATGCTTCAAATTGCATGAAACCCCCTGGAACTGGTTAAAAATGCCGATTACTGGATCTCACCTCCAGATATTCTGATTCTGGGCATGAGTAATCTACATTTTAAACATGTACCTCTGCGGGGAAGGCAGTATAGCACAGAGAAGACAAGTAGTGATTCTATAGCAGCTTACTATGCTGATGGATGGTGACTGTAATGGGGTATGTGGTGAGGACTCGATAATGGGGGGAATCTAGTAACCATGATGTTGGTCATGTAATTGTATATTAGGGATACTAAAACAAAAAACAAAAAACAAAAAAAAACACGTACCTCTGGTCAATGGATCATATTGGAGAAATGCTTGTGTAGAGCATTAAACTCCCTGCTAGTGAATGGATTTAGAATATAAGTAAATATTCATTATCCTGAAATTAAGGATATCTATGAGAGGTAAACTGAACCCTTACCATATTGTTTCAGATGGTCAGACATGCAAGGTAACTCCTGAAGCCAGGCCTAAAGAGATTTGAGATTTCTTTCGCCTTAGACAACATCCATCTCCTCAGTATTTTCTTTATTCCAAGATAGACGCTGAATTTTTTCTTTTTTTTTTTATTAGAGTATCATTGATATACAATCTTATGATGGTTTTACATGCATGAAACAGAGGTTCAACATTCACCCATATTATCAAGCCCTCACCCCCTCCACTGTGGTCACTGTCTATCAATGTAGTAATATGTTATAGTGTCATTAATTGTATTATCTGTGCTGTTAGTGTCCCAGTGACCTACCTATATTGTGATTGTGAATTACAGTGCTCATTAGTCCCCTTCTTCCTCCCCAGCCACCCTCCCCAACCCTTCCCCTTTGGTAACCATTAATCCCTTCTCGGTGTTTATGAGTTACTGCTTTTTTCCCTTCTGTTTCACTTTGTTTTTTATACTCCACAATGAGTGAAATCATTTGGTATTTGTCTTTCTCTGCCTGACTTATTTCACTGAGCATAATACCCTCTAGCTCCATCCATATTGTTGCAAATGGTAGGATTTCTTTTCTTCTTATGGCTGAATAATATTCCATTGTGCATATGTACCACATCTTCCTTATCCATTCATCTATTGATGGACATTTAGGTTGCTTCCATATCTTGGCAATAGTAAATAGTGCAGCAATAAACATAAGGGTGCATGTATCTTTTAAATTAGGGATTTTATTTCCTTGGGTAAATTCCTAGGAGTGGAGTGATTGAGTCAAATGGTGTTTCTATTTTTAATTTTTTGAGTAACCTCCTTTGCTTTCCACAGTGGTTGAACCAATTTACATTCCCACCAACAGTGTAGGAGGGTTCCCTTTCCTCCACATCCTTGCCAGCTTCGTTTCTTGTCTTTTGGATGTTGGCCATCCTAACCGGTATGAGGTTATATCTCATTGTAGTTTTTATTTGCATTTCCCTGATGATTAGTGATGTGGAACATCTTTTCATGTGTCTGTTGGCCATCTGAATTTCTTCTTTGGAGAAGTGTCTGTTCAGATCCTCTGCCCGTTTTTTAATATGGGTTATTTGCTTTTTGGGTGTTGAGGCATGTGAATCCTTTGAGGCTGAATTTCATTATCTAAAGAAAGCAGTCTGATATTCTTAAAAACTTGCTCATATTTTCTCATCAATTCAGAATTTATGAATTGAAATTTCTGATAATTTGAAGAAGAAATTAAAGAATCATAATTATTTTTGGTGTAATTTTAAAAGTAAGCAATACATTCACATGGTTAAAACCAGAAAGTGTAAGAAAGAATATTGCAAAAAGCTCCCTAATATTTTTGTACCTTATCAATTACCACTGCCTCAATACAGTTCTTCCTAAATTTCTTTATTCTTATATAACCAAATAAGTTCCCCACAGGGAAATTGTTAAAGTAAAAGATACATGCATTTGTAATTTTGATAGATATTGCCCTCTCCACACACCAACTGTTAATTTCTCAGTCTTTCTAATAGTATGTATCTTCAAACTTTAGGAGTTTTGCATTCTGTTAATGGTATAATAGTGCAGGTTTAATGTGTATTTCTCTTATTTTGAGTGAGGTTAAGTGTGTTTTCATTTATTTCACTGTCTAATCATATCCTTACAACACATCTTTTCTTCATAAGCAAAACTCGTAGTACAGTGCCATATACTGAGAATTCAGTGAAAGCTTAGTGGAACTAAATAAAGCAGTTTCTTACTTCCTGGCATAACAAAATGTTCCAGACACATTCTGTACCTAACCTGCTCCAGTGCTAGAATCAGCCATTTCTCTGATAATTCCTGGTTCTTTTTAGTGGAAAATATTACAGGTCATCAATTTCCACAGGTTTCTTTCTTGCCTTCCATCATTCTATCATTCCATATTTGTATATTCCTTTTCCTAAGTAAGAGCGCTGCCTTCCAGCAATCAACACAGGTAACTATTTTGCTCAGTTCTGTAATACAACTGAAATAGTCCAGAATTGCTTTACCCATTCAGCTACAATAAACTGTAGCTTGTTTTAAAAAATAGTCTTTATAAAAAAAAAAATTGACATTTCTATTAAAAAAAGTTATGATTCTGGGGTGAGGGTTTAATAATATGGGTAACTGTTGAACCGCTGTGTTGTATATTTAAAACCAATATAAGATTGTATATCAATGATGCTTCAATAAAAAAATAAGTTATGATTCAGATGAATTTACCTGAATTAGGTTTTTATTGTTCCATTAAGGATTCATTGGAGCAGCATACAAAAAATGTCTTCATATAAATTTTAGAGCAATTCTTTTTAGAAATTCTGCTTAGACCTTTTTTCAGGCCCTATATTAGAGTTTAATTAAAAGTAGGAAATTTGATAGTTTTACAATAATAAAGTTTTTATTACTATACTGATAATCAACTAGTCTTTCTAAAAATTACATTAAAATATATGTATTAAATTGTATTCTACATTCAGGAGCATTACCTTTGCCTAGAATAACAATATGTCCAATATTCTAAAAGAAAAATATGAATGCTTAATCTAAAACTTTGAACTTTCTTATAAAATTCTATAGGAATAAATATTAATGCTTGTCCTTATGTAACATTTAATGTTTCTAGCTTCTAGCAAGTTATCATTTATAGTTTTCTCATTTTCTTTCAGATATAGGCATAGACCACCATGCTCTTCTAAAACAATTTGATCACTTAAACCACCTGAATCCTGACAAATTTGAATCTACAGATTTAGATATGCTAATCAAAGCGGTGAGCATAATTCCAAAAAATATTGTCTTGTTGTGCCTTTGAAGTTTTGTAATTGGATAAGTAAATTCAGTGAAGTGGTAATATAACTTCTATATGTGCTTTAGAATATCTTTAAAGGGAAATAGCTTAACTGCTAGTTAGTACAGTTAATATGGTCGTATAGGTCTATAAACCCTTACCCACAATTCTGAATTCCAAAACATTGTAAAAACTTAAACTTGGCTTGAATTATAGTAAGGCTAATTCTAGTTGTTATTTAGCCTACTTAATATCAGTATTCATATATTTTGCTGGGAAGTACTCATCTGTTGATTACAGACTCTACAGGGATGTTCCACAATATGGCATGTATGACTTAATCCCTTTCTAAAATGTAGAAAAATATGAAACACATCTGGCCTCAGGGATTTTAGATGAGAGTTTGCAGATCTCTCATGTTCTACTGTATAGAGTTACCAAAGAGTATATGTTCTAGACTGGGTATTATTAGATTTAGTTAAGTGGTTTGAAACCACTAGTTTCTATGCTGTAGTTTTCTCTGTTGTACAGATTTGATACAGTCTGTTCCTTCTTTTTTTATTTTTATTTTTATTAATCTACAATTACATGAAGGACATTATGTTTACTAGGGTCCCCCCTTCACCAAGTCCCCCCCACAAACCCCATTACAGTACTGTCCATCAGCGTAGTAAGATGTTGTAGAATCACTACTTGTCTTCTCTGTGTTGCACAGCCCTCCCCGTGCCTCCCCCCACATTATACATGCTAATCGTAATATCCCCTTTCTTTTTCCCCACCCTTATCCCTCTCTTCCCTCCCATTCTCCCCAGTCCCTTTCTCTTTGGTAACTGTTAGTCCATTCTTAGGTTCTGTGATTCTGCTGCCGTTTTGTTCCTTCAGTCTTTCTTTGTTCCTATACTCCACATATGAGTGAAATCATTTGGTGTTTGTCTTTCTCCGCCTGGCTTATTTATACCCTCTAGCTCCATCCATGTTGTTGCAAATGGTAAGATTTGTTTTCTTCTTATGGCTGAATAATATTCCATTGTGTATATGAACCACATCTTCTTTATCCATTCATCTACTGATGGACACTTAGGTTGCTTCCATTTCTTGGCTATTATAAATAGTGGCTTTTGGATGTAGAGTTCTATAGATGTCTATTATGTCCATCTGTTCTAGTGTGTTGTTCAGTGCCTCTGTGTCCTTACTTATTTTCTGTCTGGTGGATCTATCCTTTGGAGTGAGTGGCATGTTGAAGTCTCCTAAAATGAATGCATTGCATTCTATTTCCTCCTTTAGTTCTGTTAGTATTTGTTTCACATATGTTGGTGCTCCTGTGTTGGGTGCATATATATCTATAATGATTATATCCTCTTGTTGGACTGAACCCTTTATCATTATGTAATGTCCTTCTTTATCTTTTGTTACTTTCTTTGTTTTGAGGTCTATTTTGTCTGATACTACTGCAACACCTGCTTTTTACTCCCTGTTGTTTGCATGAAATATCTTTTTCCATCCCTTGGCTTTTAGTCTGTGCATGTCTTTGGGTTTGAGGTGAGTTTCTTGTAAGCAGCATAGAGATGGGTCTTGCTTTTTTATCCATTCTATTACTCTGTGTCTTTTGATTGGTGCATTCAGTCCATTTACATTTAGGGTGATTATTGAAAGATATGTACTTATTGCCATTGCAGGCTTTAGATTCGTGGTTACCAAAGGTTCAAGGTTATCTTCTTTAGTATCTTACTGTCTAACTGAACTCGCTTATTGAGCTATTTTAAACACTGTCTGGTGATTATTTCTCCCCCTTCTTATTCCTCCTCCTCCATTCTTTATATGTTGGTGTTTTATTCTGTGCTCTTTTGTGTTTCCTTTAACTGCTTTTGTTGGTAGTTTTTTTTTTGTTGGTAGTTTTATTTTTTGCCTTTGGTTAGTATTTGGTTGGTCTGCTTTCTTTGCTGTGATTTTATTTTCTCTGGTGACATCTATTTAGTCTTGGGAGTGCTCCCATCTAGAGCAGTCCCTCTAAAGTACCCTGTAGAGGTGGTTTTTGGGAGGCAAATTCCCTCAACTTTTGCTTGTCTGGGAATTGATTAATCCCTCCTTCATATTTAAATCATAATTGTGCTAGATACAGTATCCTTGATTCAAGGCCCTTCTGTTACATTGCATTAAATATATCATGCCATTCTCTTCTGGCCTATAAGGTTTCTGTTGAGAAGTCTGATGATAGCCTGATGGGTTTTCCTTTGTAGGTGACTTTTTTCCTCTCTCTAGCTGCTTTTAAAACTCTGTCCTTGTCCTTGATCTTTGCCATTTTAATTATTATGTGTCTTGGTGTTGTCCTCCATGGGTCCCTTCCGTTGGGGGTTCTGTGTACTTCCGTGGTCTGATCAATTATTTCCTTCTCCAGTTTGGGGAAGTTTTCAGCAATTATTTCTTCAAAGACACTTTCTATCCCTTTTTCTCTCTTCTTCTTCTTCTGGTACCCCTATAATGCGGATATTGTTCCTTTTAGATTGGTCACACAGTTCTCTTAATATTGTTTCATTCCTGGAGATCCTTTTCTCTCTCTCTGCGTCAACTTCTATGCGTTCCTGTTCTCTGGTTTCTGTTCCATCAATGGCCTCTTGCATCTTATCCATTCAGCTTATAAATCCTTCCAAAGATTGTTTCATTTCTGTAATCTCCTTCCAGACATCATCCCTTAGCTCTTGCATATTTCTCTGCAGCTCCATCAGCATGGTTATGAGCTTTATTTTTAATTCTTTTTCAGGGAGATTGGTTAGGTCTATCTCCTTCTCAGGGTTTGCCTCTGTGATCTTGGTCTGTATCAGATTCTGCCTTTTCATGGTGATAGAGGTATTTGTGGGGAGTTGGCATGTGTGTTGGTAAGAGAACGTCCCTTCTTGCTAGTTGTGGCCCTCCTCTCCTGGGAGAACAGTGACCCCTAGCGGCCTGTGCTGGGCAGCTGTGCTCAGACCAGGTTTCGAATTCTAGCCTGGCCACTATGGAGTATGCTCCACGGTTGCTGTGGGCGTGGCCTGCCTCAGGCTGCTTCTCCAATATGGTGGAGCTGCGTCAAAGGCGGAACTGGCGGGAGGCTGTTTATCACCGTGAGGGGCCTCCGAGCTGCACTGCCGCCCAGGGGTTTAGGGCACCCGGAGTTCCCTGGGATTCCCAGCTGCTGGGCTAAGTGTCCTGGGTGCCTCTGTCCAGCTGTGGGGTCCCTGTCCCCTTAAAACTTTCAAAAAGCACTCACTTTTCTTTGTCCTGGGTGTGCAGCTGTGGGAACCCACTCGCAGGTCTTACTGTCCTGTTTCCCTAGTATCCAGCACCTCACACACTGTGTGTCTGCGTTCTCAGTGCGGGTGGCTAGGGCTGGGTGTTTAGAAGTCCTGGGCTCCCTCTCCCTCCCCGCTCTGACTCCTCTCCTCCCACTGGGAGCTGGGGTGAGGGGCGCTCAGGTCCCGCCGTGCCACAGCTTGTATCTTACCCCCTTCACGAGGCGCTGGGTTCTCGCAGGTGTGGCTGTAGTCTGGTTGTTGGCCTGTGTCTTCTGGTCTCTCTTTTAGGAATAGTTGGATTTGTTGTATTTTCGAAAATATATGTGGTTTTAGGAGATTTCTGCTACTCTACTCATGACACCATCTTGGTTCTCCCTGTTCCTTCTTTTTTTAAAAATCAATTTATAAA
Source organism: Manis pentadactyla (assembly GCF_030020395.1). Lineage (NCBI taxonomy): Eukaryota > Metazoa > Chordata > Mammalia > Pholidota > Manidae > Manis > Manis pentadactyla. Next base: position 56,887,993 of record NC_080027.1, read on the forward strand.
TTACTTGCTTATGTGGAACTTCCTAAAGTTGAAGCTAGCTTTGAACTTTTAGTTTCTCTGAATGCCTGCATCCCTGGTAATAATAATGACTAAAATAAAATGGTAGAATCTGAAAGAAGAGTCTAGTACTTTTTGTCTCTCTTTTACTACCTTGTGTTCAAGAGTACATTATATTCAAGAAGGGCTACTTTAAATATTACATTATAGGCTACAAGTGATCTGGAACACTATGATAAGACTCGACATGAAGAATTTAAAAAATATGAAATGATGAAGGAACATGAAAGGAGAGAATATTTAAAAACATTGAATGAAGAAAAGAGAAAAGAAGAAGAATCTAAATTTGAAGAAATGAAGAAAAAGCATGAAAATCATCCCAAAGTTAATCATCCAGTAAGGATAATGACTCTATGAAACCATAATTAGATAAAGATACTTCTTTGTCCCAGATAGTAGATTTTATAATAATTTATTAATACTTAAATCTTGAGTCTTAATTCTGTGAAGTTTCTCAAATTTATATTTTATTTTGGACCTATAGATGAAGATTTTTTATATTTTGTTTTGAGCATTTTTAAAAAATTTATTCACAGGGAAGCAAAGATCAACTAAAAGAGGTATGGGAAGAGACTGATGGATTGGATCCTAATGACTTTGACCCCAAGACATTTTTCAAGTTACATGGTAATAGATTTGATACAAATTTTAAGATTTATATCTGCTGTTTGAAAAATTATTTGATTTCTGCCAAAGTCTGCTATTGAGTCCTATTGATAGTAAATGTGTTGAGTTTTTCCCTAGGGTAAATAATAGTCTCTATTTATGATGTGCAGTATGAAATATTTTAGGTCAGTAGCAGTGTCTTTATACCTGCTTTTATTGTTGAGTCATTATGACTAATTGCAAGATTCTCTGTAAACTGAAGGTATTTCTGTGACTAGTTTGGCTAGTCATAACATGCTTTCTGCTTTAATATTACAGTTTACTTTTGCTCTTATAGCATATTGTTTTACTTTATATTTCTGGAAAAATTGGTTAAGGTATGGTTTTCAAATTATTATGAATTATAAATAAGTAGTAAATTGTTATCAGTTTGACTTATCTGAGGCTCCATAAAAAAGAAGAAACATTTTTCTGTATCATATTGATGCTTGATGTCAGTACTATTTTTGTGAACTATTTGTAAATAGTTATACTTTATTTTCTAAGGCTTTAAAATTAAGTTTTGCATTTGTAACTTTTAAACTTTAGATGTCAACAATGATGGCTTCCTGGATGAACAAGAATTAGAGGCTCTATTTACTAAAGAGGTAAATGAGTTCATTAAGTATTCAGTGTTTTTGCTCTCTCTTTTTTCCTTCTGTTATCTTCCTTTTATGTTTTTTAAAAATTTTCTTTTTAGTTGGAGAAAGTATATGACCCCAAAAATGAAGAGGATGATATGGTAGAAATGGAGGAAGAAAGGCTTAGAATGAGGGAACATGTAATGAATGAGGTATGTTTTAAAAGTTTAAGATTATATGTTACTTCAATGGATTATTCAAGTTCTTGCAATCTTGCAATAAATCTTACCATAAAATGGAAAATAAATATACAGAATAGGTTTTTAATTGGATTTTGCATTTTTGATACATAATATTTAATAGATTCCATTAGTGTAAATATCATTTTGCAACTACTTTAAATGCTTAAAAAGATTAGGATGTTGCTGCATATATATAAAACATTCTTGTACAAGTAGAAAATAATACAGCCCAATATTTGATATTTTAAAGGGCTCTGTTACTTTTTACTAAGAAAATCCAAAAAAACCCAGTATCTTAAAGGTTTATTACAACAAATGTTTATTTCTTGTTCACATTATTAAGTTGAAAATTCTGATACATTCATTATAGGCAGGCTAACTAAAGTGCACTGTTTTGCTTCAGTGATTTTCACCTGATATTTGAAGATATATTATTATTTCTATTTACTGTTGGCATCCCAACTTTCAAATGAATTTCCTTAGCCATTATAGAGTTCACTTTTGTAACTGAATTTGCTATAGTCTGTAACTGCTACTGAAGAGAATTTGGAAAGGTTGTCAACTTTAGTTTTGATTTAGTTAGTTGTTTGTCTTTAGGAAAAAATATTGAGAATGTTTTAACTTAAACTCTTTTACTCTTGGCTAAAACAGCCCTCTTTCTGGAAAAGGTTTCAAGAAAGATGATACATGGTGTGGTGAGGGAGGATGACAGTATTAGCCTAACCAGTCAGATCAGCAGGTGCAAACTTGGTGATTCTGGGGGTATCAGGTATATATATCTCACTGTATTTTCAAATTTGAATTATATAGAAGAGAAAGATGTCTATTTTCCAATTTTAGTATAATTTTGAGAGTTCTGTTTTTCTCCCCCCATTTTCATGAATGTTAGGTTAGCCCTAGTTGCTCTGTGTTTCTATAGTAGCATCTATTAGAAGACAGTTTCTAGTGTCTAAGTAATATGAGAAAGAATTACTTTATTTTACATACATATTTTCCTTTAACCAGGTTGATACTAACAAAGATCGATTGGTGAGTCTAGAAGAGTTTTTGAAAGCTACAGAAAAAAAGGAATTCCTGGAGCCAGATAGCTGGGAGGTAATACACACTACTTGAAATAGAATGTATGCTTCAAGAAATTCTACACCAGTCTATTTTACTTTTAACTTTTATTCCCCATTATGTTTGCATGTATAGTGTTACCATCTTGGCTTTTCCTATAAAATATTACTGTAAAATAATGAACTTGATTTCTTGGAAAGCTTATGGCAATTGATCTCTTATTTGTAATCACATTATATAATCAGAAGTCTTTTTAAAATTGTATTTTTTCTAAGTGTAAAATAATGTTCATTCTTGAAAATGAGAAATATAGATATACTTAAGGAATAGATTAGAAGTTAATGATAGGTAATGCCATCCAGAGGTAGATACTTAAATTATGTATTATGTTATGCCAATTTGGAAATAGTTTATATATTTAGTACATGTGTATATAGCACACAGTATATAAGTAGTGTACTGTCCCTTTTTACTTTATATATACACATAAATTCATATCTCTCTATATTTTTAAATAGCTTTATACTATATAAATGACTTTGTTTTGAAATTGTTTTTTTAAAAAATTAAACAGTATTTCACAAATATTTTCCAATGTCATTACTCAAAAACATGATTTAAAAAAATGACTACTTAGGCAGTCCTGTGATTGTGACATAATCACCTTTCAGATTTTGACATTTTGGAGTTAATTCCAAATTTTTATTGTAATAAATAACATGATAAAGACTATCCATTTGTTCATACATTTTTTGACATCTTTGATGATTTCCCTGGGACTAATTTGTAGGAATAGAACTAGTCTTAGAGTTTAGGAACATTTTTATTTTCTAAATATATCTTGTCAAATTGCTCCAGGAAGGTATACCAATTTGCACTATAGGTTACTGCATGTAAATGAATGCATACACATATTTAAAATGCTGGTTGAGAGGTACCAACCAAGATAGAGTGACGAAAAAAGAAGGTCTTTTTCTATATAAAATATAAAATAAAAAGATTACTATTTTAATTAGATTTTAATTGTCCAGAAAATAGTTTGAGATAGGGTGACCAACTGTTCTGGTTTACCCAGGACTGAGTTTCTTGGAATGTGGAACTTCTCAGTGCCAAAACTAGGACAAATTGTGATATTGATCATCTTAGTTTGAGATGAAAGAAACCAGCTTGTTTTTCTCATAAGTTTTTGTTTAACATTTGAAATATTTCTGGACTTCGGTGAAGAACAAGAATGCTAAGATTATTTGAACATACATTCCATTTAGTACTTTTTGGTGAAGTAGGTCTATAGATAATTATATACTTTTTTTCATTTGGACATGATCTCAAATTTACAAAAAAGTTGAAGGAATAGTCAAGGAATTCCTGAATACCCTTCACCTAGATTTCCTATTTTGCTATATTTACTTCAACTTTCTCTATTTTTAAACTCTGTGTTTATATATAAATGTAATTATTTTTTAGATTAAGTTGCACAAGATTCTGCTTTAACCTTAAACACCTGAGTTTATATTTCTTACAAATAAGGATTTATCTTACATAATTACAGAAAAATTATTAATGTTACACACAAAATTCTCTAATCTCTAGACTTTGCAATTTTTGTCAGTTTCCCCAATATTGTCCTTTATAGCAAAAGAAAATCCAAGATCACGCATTGAATTTAGTTGTAATGTCTTTTAGTCTGCCTTCATCTGAAGCAGTTCTTGGGTCTTTGTATTGCATGACATTGATATTTCTAAAGAGTACAGACCAGTTATTTTGTAGAATGTCTCTCAGTTTGAGTTTGTCTGCTGTTCCCTTATGATTTCAGCTCTTAGTAGGAATACCACTGAAGTGATGCTAAGTGCATCATATCAGGAAGCATATCCTTCTGATTATTCTTATAACTTACAATGTTAACTTTGATATTTGATTAAGCTGGTGTCTACCAGTTTCCATGTGGCAACGTGACTAGCCAAAAGTTAGGATTCTTTAACCAAGGAAGAAGGGAAGAGGGAAGCTGGGCAACTTTCAGTGTTAACCCAAATAGCTTTGTGGGCTACCTACATATCTGTGTACACTCTTCTGAAACATAGAAAGTACTTACTTCCCCACCCGAAAAGGAAACCACTAAAATCCAATCCATTCTTGCATATATCTCAAAGACCATTCCTTGACTATTCCTGTAGTTACTATTTTATCTTTTGTAATTTAAAAAGTATCTTGTTTAACCCACCATACTACCAGAATCAGAAGTCAGCTTTTTTAAAATCCACTAATTATAAAACAAGTAAGTTATGGGAATGAAAAGTACAGCATAGGGAACATAGTTAATAATATTGTTATAACTTTGTATGGTGACAAATGGTAACCACACTTATTGTGAACATTTCATAATGTATGTAATTGTTGAGTTGCTATGTCGTACACCTGAAACTAATATAGTATTGTATGTCAACTATACTTCAATTAGGAATAAGAATTTAAAAAAATTTACTCAAAAAATATTCACGTAATGTCATATAAAAAAGTATTTCCAAGTACTATTTGTAAGCATTATTTTAATAGGTATAAGGGTGTTTAACTTTTCTCAGGGTTAGACATTTAGGTTATCTCCATTCTTTCATTGTTATTTTAAAAAGATAGTACTAGATAAACACATTGTAATATAAAGCTTTTTATGTGTTTAGGGTTCTTTTATAGGATGGAGTCTCAATGCAGCATTACTAGGACCAAGGGAGTATTCTTAAGGTTGTTGACACACTTTTTAAAAGTGCTTTTCAAAAAAATTGTACCAATTTACATTTCCACCAATAAAAAGTTAGAATGCTCTGTTTTTTAAAAAAGGTATCATTGATATACTTTGACATTCATTATCTGCTAATTTTAGCATCCATTGATGATTTTGGCCAGAATCCATTGTTACTATGACTGTTGACAAATGGTAATTTTCTAATCATCATTCCATCTACATTTATTAGTTGCCTTTCTACTGTAAGGAAAAGCTATCCCTCATTTCTTCTCTATCCCTTTATATTAAGTATAGACTCATGGCTCGTTATTTTATTCAATAAGCTCAAATCCTTTTATCATGATTTATTTCAATGCTCAAATTATCTCAGATTTGGCTAGTGGGAGTTTCTTCACACTGGCTTTTGTGTCCTGCCATGTCCCTATCAGTTTCTTTGAGGACTTCCTTACTTTTTAGCATAACAAGATATTCAAGGCTCATCTTGTTCTTTCTCTGTCCCAACTCCAGAATCAGTCATTTTTCTGAGGGCACTGGGTCTTTGTGGTGGAGATTGATCTTACAGATCAGGATCTGGGCACAAGATGTGCTCCTTGCTTCCAGAGTGTCATTGCTTCTAGGCCTTGTCAGATAGCAGAATTGGGGAATTAAAAAACAAAGTTACTTATTTATAGTAAGTGTATAGGTACACATACACACCTCCATGCATTTTTTATGTTTAGCTATCAATATATATTAAAACTCATGAGTGCACACTGCTGTCTCCTTAAATTTCAATCCAACACCTCCAATTCCAATACAACATTATGTCTTTTCCTCTTCCCATATTTCATATGAAACCTGGCTCCCATTTTCTACAAAATTATTCCTCTTATTTGCTCAATCCTAGGATGTACAAAGAGTTTCAGAATTGAAACTCTTAATTAATCTGTGCCTCTGCAAAACAAGATTTTAATATTTGTTTAGATTTGTTATTGTTTTTAACCTGAGGGCATATAGTCCAAATACCATACTCAAAAGTTTTCTTGGGTTAGTTCTTTATTTTCCTTCCCCTCCTGTGGATTATTTTATTCACTTATGATAAAAGTATTATTTATTTGTTTCTGTTTGTATTCAATTAGGGGAGTATTCCCATCTCTGTGGATTGTATATATTTTCTCTTTTTGAGCATGCAAAATATTGACATGTTTCCAAAATCAAATCTGTACCAAAAGGTACAATTGGAGGAATGCAATTTCTTTCCCACATTCTCTGTTTTTTCCACCTTGTTCTTTCCTTAGTTCTGTAGCTAACCTATCTCCATGGTCTTGGGTTTTCCTTCCCATTTTCCCTTGGCCCAAATGAGTACATAGGTATGTATTTTCCTTATTTCCTCTTCTTTCTTACTCAAAAGGTATAATACTAATGATAATCTTTTCTACTTTGCTAGTCATAGAATTGTAAAGTGGAATCAGGCTAAATTGTTGTATATCTCAGCTTATTCTTTCTTCTTTTTTTTTCCTTTCAGACATTGGATCAGCAACAGTTCTTCACAGAGGAAGAACTGAAAGAGTATGAAAATCTGATCTCCCTACAAGAAAATGAACTTAAGAAAAAGGCAGAGGAGCTTCAGAAACAAAAAGAAGAGTTACAACGTCAGCATGACCAACTTGAGGCTCAAAAGCTGGAATATCATCAGGTGGTATTTTGTAATATGATTGTGGCATTAAAAAGGATTTTAGGTGCTTTGCTAAAAGACTGTTTTTGTAATGTAATAATTCAATGTACTGTTATCTCTAGCATTTTACATTTAAGTGTTTTAAAAACTGGTTTGTTGAATATTAATCTAAATTTCAGAGCTTGAATATTTCATTTTGGAAAACAATTTTCAGTTTGTTGTGATTTGTCAAAGCTCTTACATATCAGAGAAAATCAAATAATACTTACCTTTAAGAGGATCTTTTCCCATTCACTAGGTCGTACAGCAAATGGAACAAAAAAAATTACAACAAGGAATTCCTCCACCAGGACCTGATGAAGAATCGAAGTTTGAGCCATGTATGTACATTTGTTTGTTTGTTTAAGGAAATAAGAAATTGAAACCTATATAATTTCAAATCATTAACATCTATGCTATTTTCTATATATTTGTGAAAACAGAGCAACTTATATTACAGAAAAATGAAAAGGCCTATAAAATTTTTATGCATCTGCATATTTCAAAAGCTATATAATTTCATAGCCATATTTATTGTGAAATGATCTGTCAACATTATTCATAATTCTTTCTAATCAATTGATATTATCAGAGAACATGGTTTTTTAACTGTAATTTATGATTTGCTAAGCATATTTTAAAAAAAAATAGGCCATGTATCTATATATAAAAGAATATTCAAAATAATGGAAGATATTTTTAAAATCAGGGCATATTTTTTTTTTGAACAGACATATAAAGTCCGAAGTCCACCAGAACTTGGAAGAAAACTGTTAAATCAACATCTGTGTCATCTTTTTACCTCCCTTCATTTTTTTTCTCTGCTCAATAAATATTTTAAAGCATATATAGAATAAAGGAAGATAATTTTAAAAAGAGAACACATTTTTTTGGACACAGATATTTAAGAATCGACATCTTCCAGAACCAGAAAGGAACAAACTCAGTATCTACTCTTACTTTCCCACCTCACTTTTCCTTTGTTCTCCTTTAGTGATTTCATTAAATGGCCTCATGCTGTAATTTAATGAAACTATTGGTAACTATTTAAGTGAGAAAGCTCTGTCTATGCTTTTAAAATAAATTGCTCTCACTCATAAAGATAGTTACTCTTTCATGGGTGCTTTCATCATCTGCTCTCTCAGTAAGAGTCTCTTTGATATTAACTCTTTTCCTGAGAAGACCACAGCATTCCCCAGTGTTTCATGGTAGCTTTATCCTCCTTTCAGCAACCTTACTGCTAGAAATTCTTCTACTGAATAGCTTTTGCTACTACTTTAGGTAATTTTTCATTCATATTTTTGCTTTAAACTCTATCATTTAAGATCAAATTCTGCTCTACGTAACAGGTAAACCAAAGATAGAATTGGTTTAAGCGAAACCATTTACATAAAAGAAATCTGGATGGAGATGATATCCAGGTTCCTATCTTTCTGTTCTGCCATCCTCAGTGTATGGGTTTTATCCTCAAGTCACCTCATTCTCACTGTCTAAGATTGCTTTTGGAGGTAGCAGGAGAAGGGCAAGAAAAGGCACTTTCCCCAGTTGATTCAGCTTCCTTTTGGCAGTTTTTCTGGAGAATAATAGCACTTAAACTTACATCTCATTGGCCAGAACTCAGTCACATGGCCATTTAGCTGCTAGGGAAGCTGAGAAATCCATGTGGCAACGTGACCAGCCAAAAGTTAGGATTCTTTAACTAAGGAAGAAGGGAAGAGGGAAAGTTTGGCAACTTTCAGTGTTAACCCAAACAGCTTTGTGGGCTACCTACATATCTGTGTACACTCTTCTGAAACATAGAAAGTACTTACTTCCCCCACCGGAAAAGGAAACTACTAAAATCCAATCCATTCTTGCATATATCTCAAAGACCATGATATTTGAGTGTAGTCCCCTCCTTCAGATTAGGATGTGGCTCCTTATGTTCTGGCTGTCTACCAACTAAAAAGCAAGGTGTCTGTCTGCCCCATGAACACTATATGCTTAACGGTGGGATCAGCATAGGAAAACTGCAATAAAATCAACCCTTTGAACAGGGGAAAATGAGAAACATAGTAATCACTCTTCCTTAACTTAAAGTATTTAAAAAAATACTGCTTGGCAAAAATAGCAAGACCTCTCTGCTCTGTCCATAAATACATTCCTTCATTTTCCTACCAGGCAACCTCAGATTTGCCTTTCTGGGAGGAACTCTCTTGTCTGATGTTCTCAGGGCTCTTGACATTGCCCTCTAGGAAGATTTTATTGTCCATTAATTTTCAAGGACACATCTGAGTGGGCATTGAAAAGTGTGCTCTTCTTAGAGGCTGGGCAACCTTAGTAAATCACTTCCTGCAACTGTGGGCTGGGGGCTTGGGGATTGTTTCAGAGAGTTACAGGTTGTTGCAGGCCAGCTTTAGGGTTTTCGTTTGTTTTGTGTTGTTTTTTGGCAAAACAGTTCCCTAAAAACTTAGTAAGAGACTGCTATGTTTTCTTCCATTTCTACCATGAGTGACCACAAAGATCTTGTCCAGACAGTTTTTAACAAAGAACCTCATCTTGTACTTGCTGGCCTCCATGTTCTCTCTCTCTCCCCTTGGGTTTTAAATGAATGCTATATACTTGGCACCATTTACTACAGGCTTGGATGGGATGACAACAGTCTTTTTTTTTTTTAATTAAGGTATCATTGATATACAGTCTCATGAAGATTGCACATGAGCAACATTGTGGTTACTACATTCACCCATATTATTAAGGCACCCCACATACCCCATTGCAGTCACTATTCATCAGCGTAGTAAGATGCTATATAGTCACTACTTGTCTTCTCTGTGCTACAGTGCCTTTCCAGTGCCCCTCCTACATTGTGTGTGCTAACAATGTCCCTTAATCCCCTTCTTTCTTCCTCCCTCCCACCCACCCTCCTCACCCCCTTTCCCTTTAGTAACTGCTAGTCCCTTGGAGTCTGGGAGTCTGCTGCTGTTTTGTTCCTTCTGTTTTGCTTCGTTGTTATACTCCACAAATAAGTGAAATCATTTGGTACTTGTCTTTCTCTGCCTGGCTTATTTCAATGAGCATAATACCCTCTAGCGCCATGTTGTTGCAAATGGTAGGATCTGGTTTCTTCTTATAGCTGAATAATATTCCATTGTGTATATGTACCACATCTTCTTTATCCGTCCATCTACTGATGGACACTTAGATTGCTTCCATATCTTAGCTATTGTAGATAGTGCTGTGATAAACAAAGGGGTGCATATGTCTTTTTGAATTTGTGGTCTTGTCTTCTTTGAGTAAATTCCTAGGATGACAGCAGTCTTAATCTAAACTTTTTCCTTAGGATGGCTGCCATTGCTTGGTAGAAAATTCATAAGGGAAGGTTCTTGAAAAACCTTTAGAAGCTTCCTCAGAACCTTTACTTTTGACTGTTTCAGTTTGGAGAGTGGTAGTAGTTGACTCTCAGTTTTTCAGGGCTCCAGATTTGGGACTTTGTAGACAGAGCAATTCCGTCAGCAAAGCTATTCCCTTCCATCTGTGCAGATTTGCTAACCTTAGCCTGAGTCATATCTCTCTTGTAGGACTTTGCTGAAAGAGGCAAGAAGCAGCCCACACATGCTACCATTCTGAAGTTCTACTATCACTTTCTCTGACACCTTAACCTCAGTGGGCATGAGGTCTCACTGCCCAAAGCCCTCCCTCCTCAACTAAGGCCAACTCCATATTTAAGATCCTTTTACATGCTAAACCATATTTCTAGGTACCAAATTCTGTATAGGTCAAGATTCTTGGTTGTAGGGAATGGAACCTTCTTTAGGTATTAAACAGAATGGACTTGATTAAGGGGTATAGATAGCTCACAGGATCTTTGGGAGGGCTGACGAAGCGGAACCTAGACTGAGCTTCATAGGAACTGCATCACAAGAATGGGCTGCCGAAGAAGCTGCTGCTTTTGCAACAATTAAGAAGCTGCTTGCCAGATCAAGAAGTCGCCTGCTGGCTTAGGAAGCTGGGAATGCCAGCTCCAGAACCACAACACCTCTGCCGTGCTTTCTGCTGGCAAAAATGGATACCTCATGCCCTGCCTCTCTTCCCATGTAACTTGGTTCTGAGTAAAAGACTCAAGTAAGTGCATCTGATTGATTGGACCCCAGTTGTAAGGGAGGTTGGGAAATAATAGTGTTTAACTTCCCTACCTGGGTAGTATCGGAATGCGTGTTTAAAGCTGCTGAGTGAATCAACCCATCATAACAGCTCATAATTTTACATTGTTTCTCTTAACATTAGTAGTTTTTAAAACTCTTAGTCCTCATTTTATATATTTTAAAATAATAATTGCATATTCATCCATATTTCAGATTTTTAAAAAAATCATGGATCCCAAAATTAAATATGGCAGTCTAGAATAATTCTGCTTACATGTAGCTTCAAAAAGGCACACAGAAATCACTCAACTGAATAGTGCTACATTTCTTTAGAGATGGAGAATTCCTGTCTCTATTACTTAAATTACAGGAAATATTACAAAATGGTCTGTAATATTCTTTTGTTGAGACTCTTCTCTGTGACCAGATACTGTGATGAGACAGGGATTGACCTAGGGTAAACTTCTAGGTGGTGGATTAGGGTTAAATCAGAAAGAAACTATAGACAACAATATTGCACTATTGTTATGTAATGTGATTAAGTATTGATATAATAGCTACCATATTATAATATATACATGTATCAAAGTAACATTATAATACCTTAAATTTATACAGTGTTATATGTCAAATACAAAAAGCAAGTGACTGGAGGACAACATAGAGAAGTTTCTTAAAATGCTTTTTTTGGCATGAGTAAATAATGGATGGATATTAATGTAGACATACCTACGGTTTCCAGCAAATTATTATAATATATATTATTAAAAAAAGAATTGTTAGCCTAAAATTTTTTATGGACTTAAGGAATTCCATTACTTATGACTATTGGGCATTTATGAGTGAATGTTATTTCTTAAAGATTTGTATTCTTTCCAACACTGTTAGAAGGTATTAGTCCTATGTTTAATTTATACCATTGTTCTTAATACTACTTTAGATACTAAACAGCCTTTGGTTTAGCTAACTTAGCATTATATATTAGTAATTTGGGGTTTTGTTTCACATATGAATTTTCATGAAGTACGTAAAGTTTGTAGTATGCTTAGGTATATATAATTAAAGTTGTATTTCAAAAGATGATGGTCCTCTAGAATATTTAACTTTCACCAAAAGAAACTGCAACCTGCCATTTATAAGTACTGGTAAAAAATCTTTTGAGACATCGTTCTACTTTCTTTTTTAACCAATATTTGTTTACAAGAGCATTATTTTTTATGCTAATTGAACAGATTTGTATTACCTAGAAGCTTACATGCTAATCTGTTTTCACATGAGGAAAATGTAAAAGAAATTTTAATGTCTTGTGATAATGTGGTTTTTAAGATAGCCTAGCTAATAAGAGAAGGAGTGAGAAATGTATTTTCTTTAGGGAGAAATTTTGAAAAGCCCAGTTCTGGATAGTGCCTAAAATTTAATCTTTGTTTTATAGTTGTGCCGTACAATCACGAAGAAATTGAAAATCACAAAGAGTTAGACAATGATTTCATGCAAGATTTTTCTCTCCTGAAGAAGCTGCTGGAGAAGTTCGTCTTCACCCTTGACCACTGGTGCCTCAGCTTAATATTTCATTCGTTTTTGTTGGAACCGAGAGACTGAGGTGTATTAAGTAAAATGAAAGGCTTACCTTTTTTTTTTCTTGTGGGTGATAGCATGGAAGACTTAATGACAATTTGCTTTCAATGTGTGAGATTTGAAGGAAATTGGATCTTTTCCTAGTTTGTTTTTTTGGTATCATTAATCTACAATTACATGAGCAACATTATGTTTACTAGACTCCCCCCATCATCAAGTCCCCCCCATATACCCCATTACAGTCACTGTCCATCAGCATAGTAAGATCTAGCTTTTTTTTTTAAAACACAATATCATTAGCAGAATTCCAATCTCTCCCTATCCATGTTCTAATTTATTTTTTAGATGAGCAGTTAGCTATGTATTAGTAATGGTTTCTTTCTTTCTTACAGCCATTGTTAAAGCATTTTTTTTTTAATTCTAGGGTACACATATTGATAAAAGAGAAACAGGAATATCAGTGCAGGGGCTTTTTTCTGAACAAATAACACCACAGTTTTTCCTGTAGCATGTTTCTAAGCAACTCTCTAATTAGTCACATAGGATACTGAATGGTGATAGTTTCTCAAGTTTCTCACATTTGTTACTTAGAATTCCTAAGAGGTCAATATCTAATATTTTCACTTCTGGGTAAGAAAGAAAGCATTTTGGTCCATCAATTCACCCACTTGCTCCTGGAGGACATTAACCGCCTCTGCTGTTTCGAAGACACGAGTGTGTCACCAGTGTCTTGAGTGATGAAACTTCCTCCTTAGGGCATTTGTTTGACTCAGCCAGCTACAGCAGAACTGCTGCTTGGAAGGGTTATGTTCTATCAGCACGCCTTTCAAGACATGGACCATCTTTTCCCAGGTGCAGGTGACCTTAAAAAATGCTCCACCCTCAGACTCAGTAGTGCCTTGGTGTTGCCCAGTAACAGTTAGAGAATCAAAGACCTGAGCTCGACCAACCAGCCGCAGCAAGTGGGGAAGACACCTGCACTCCCAGCCTGTTTGTTGAGACAAAAGCAAAACCAAAAACCGATAAAACCTTGGACTTAATTGTAGGCAATTTAGATTTTTTTCAAATATTGCCTATAGAGTTATGTAGAAAAAAAACTTACATTTCATGTTTATAGGTGTCTACAATTTTCACTATAAAGCTTTTAGTTTACATTGTAATTGATGTCAGTTGTGTTCTGGATGATGAATGCCACATACTAGCTTGGCTGTCAGCCAGCCCTGGACAGTGTATTTTTCTTTAGACACTCACCCTTCCGGTTGTCTTCAAAGCTATGCATGCCTGTAAACAAGTTTTGTTTATAATTTGTTTACAATCTATTGCAAGCAATAGATTTGACTTTTGCTGTGCAAATTTTCTTACTTTGTTTTATCCTTAGTAATAAGTATTTTCCTGAGACTTTCCAGGATTATTATTATTGTAATTAAAGTGTTAAAATGTTTTATAATTCTTACAATTTTGCCACTCCATGGAATTTTGAATGGAGTAATTATTTTCTGCATGATTTTAAAGTTATGACTTACCTGCACGCTTATTTTCAGGCCTTTCAGACTTAAGTGAGTTCTCCCCTTCCCTCACAAAGTATTCATCTTTTCTCTAAGGGAGTCAGTCATATTACTAAGTAAGACATAGAGGTGACTTTATTAAAGTGGGATTAATTTCCAAAAGATTTATATAAAAGGTAAATTAGAGGCTAAGTATTTTATTTTTAAGCTAAGTGTTTTAATTTGAAGCCAGTCTATGTCCAGAATGACTGTTTCATTCTTTTGTGATTGCTCTGGTGACTTCCAGATAATTCTGTCTGCACCACACTATCTAGATCCAGGGCCTACAAAAGGAGGAAGGAGCCCTTTTTCAGTGGGGGTGCTTCTTTCTCTGAAGCTGTTAATCCAGACTCTGTTACCACACATGAAAGTTGTAAGCCCTTGCAGCTTTCAAAGTATGTACCAATTTATATAGCCTCTGATTGAAAGATCTTATTTTTGGTAGGAACATGTGTGTGTTTATACGTAAGCTTGTGCCTAAAACAGGACTGGAGGAAATACCATTAATTATTATGTATCTTCTGAAAAAGTCTTCTGAAATTAAACATGAAAAAAAAATTATTTTCCTCATTGCTTTTCCTTTTTATGAAGGAAACCAATGCTGCCTAATCCATATTTTATCAGTATTTATTGTGTTGTAAAAACCGTTTAATAATGGTGGTTTATGCCTCCCATTTCAAAGGCCTTTTATTTTATTTCGCAGGGTGTTGAGTTAAAAATGTAACCTTTTAAAAATATATCACCAAAATGTTCAGTTAATTTTAAATTTTGGAAATAAATTTTATTAGTTGGAAGTGTACTTAGATTTAATTCTTCTTAGCTTATTTACATAA
Source organism: Manis pentadactyla (assembly GCF_030020395.1). Taxonomy (NCBI): domain Eukaryota; kingdom Metazoa; phylum Chordata; class Mammalia; order Pholidota; family Manidae; genus Manis; species Manis pentadactyla. Next base: position 56,903,080 of record NC_080027.1, read on the forward strand.
GTGGACTATTTTTAAAACTACCAATAAACAATTGGGTTTTAATTTGATAATCAGTAAAACACAGAGACCTTATACAAACTTGTTATATTTGAATGTATTTTTTGACTATATGTTGTAAAAATTCTTCCACTGCAGTACTTGTTGGAAAATATTCTAGTCATCATTTGTATAAGTTCATTTTAAAGTATATTAAATATACATTTAAGTATATTAAATGTAAAATCAAAATATGTGTAATTTTAAAAATAATTTTCTGGGAAGAAAGACAAATTTCTCAATGTTGAAAGAGTGGACTGTTTGAAAAACGCTATTATGGAATCATAGTCTCAGGGTCTTAGGGTTCATCTGCCAATGAAGGAACCCCTTCTCCAGCACTTCCTAGTAGATGATTTATCTGGCCCCTGCTTCCAGTGATAGTATTGAAGTAGAAATCACAGTGGTTTTCCAGACTTGTGTACATAATGGAATCAACTAAGAACTTCTAAAAATACTGACGCCTGGGTCCCATCTTCAGAGATTGTGATTTCATTCTTCTGGAGTGTGGTCTGGTCTTTGGAAATTTTAAAAGATCTTCAGTTTATTCTGATGTGCAGACAAGTTTGGGAACTGCTGGTAAATCATATGGAAAAGCACATTAACCTTTTTCAACATTAGGGAATCCACACTGAGGAGGAAACCTGGCTGAGGTTGTGAAGATTCTATAAGCATTTAGATGTCACTTTAGAGGATTTACAGCTACATACAGGCACACACCAGCTTGTGTAATATGTAGGAAATATTTGCACTTAAATCCAATAGGAAGATATCACAGTGGCAGATAATCCATGATCATCATACAGTGGAAAGTACTGGAGACTGGGTGTGAGAACACTGGTGCTGTCACTAACTATAAATATTTTTTACTTTTAGAGTCTAGAAGTTCTAGTCTGAGAGTTTAAACTTTTTTCTAACTTTTCATTTTGAAATTGTTTCAGACATAGGAAAAACTTGCAAAAATAGCACAAAAATTCATATATGCTCTTCACCTAGGTTCCCCAAATGTTAACATCTTACAAAGTCAGTATTAACTCAGGAAATCAATATTGATAGAATTCTATTAACTAGTCTACAAATTTTGTCCATTATCCTACTCTATACTTTTTGTAGGCTAAGAGCCAATCTGGGATCACATACTACATTTAGTTGTGTGTATATGTGTGTGTTTAACTGTAAACTTTGAAAACTTATTGAAGAAAGTTGCAACAATAATACAACTCATTCTAATATGCCCTTCCTGTAGATTTATTGTAAGCAGCCTGTCACATTTGTGCTGCAGTTCTCCATATAATTCTTTTTACTGAAGTTTTTCAGAATTACGTTACAGACATTGTGATCCTTTAACCCAAATACATGCCTGAGCATCTCCTAAAAACAAGGTCAGTCTTTTGTAATAATCATCATAGTGATCAAAGTCAGGAAATTTCACATTGTTACTACATTAATGTAGCATGTGGTCTGTATTCAAATTTCACTAATTGTCTCAACACTATCCTTTAATTTTTTTCTGTGATCCACGATTTAACCCAGAATACAGCTTTGCTTTTGGTTGTCATGTGTCTTTGATTTCCCTTCATCTGGAATAGTATATCAGCCTTTGTGTTTCACGACATTGATATTTCTGAAGAGTTACAGGCTAATTTTATACAATGGCCCTCAATTTGCATCTAGACCAGTATTTCTCCAAGTACGGTCTGTGACTGATGCTGGTCTACACATAAATGTAACCCAACTGTGAGGGGGGTCAACACAGAAATTGAAATTACTTATGCCTTTGGAAACTTACTAGCAATTTAACAGTAATTTTATATTGGTTGTATGTTTTTACTTTCTTGATTTCATTTTTCTAATTTACTTTTCCTGTATTTTACAAAATAACAGTTCTGAATGGGTTGGACAGTTTCTTTAAAAAAGATCCTTCATCACTGCTACTTTGAGCAGCACTGGTCTAGACTAAGGGCTGTGCTTTATTCACCTCTGAATCCATTACCCCTAGACGGAACCTGGTAGAGTTCAGTAAATGGTTGCTGTAGGATGACTTGAAATAGCCCATTATTTTTGTTAGAAAAGCTTTTCTTATGCTGAGTCAAGATCTCTCTTACCACAAAATTCACATAGGACCCTTACTTCGGCCTTCAAAAATAGCACATCTACTCAGATACTTAGGTGTTCAGTTCTCAGAGATGTTAAGATTGTTACCATGTGTTCAACCCCCAGTCTACTCCAAGCAAAACTGGCTCTGTTCCTTTCACCATTTGTAATGATTAGGATTAATTTCTGCTGAAAATAAGAACACCTCAAATAAGAGCGGCTTACTAACTTTGTTTCTTCTGTTCTACAAATTCGGAGGTGTCATTCTAGGGCTGGGAGGGAAGTTTTCCAAGTTATCAGTGTAAGATAAATTCTAGCCAAAATAATCAGGCAAAGAGAGACAACAAAGGGCCAGGTAGTTTATTTGAATGCAATACCCAGGCGAGATTTCCCAGTCCCCAGAAATGGAGGCTGGGGAAGCCACGCGTCAGTAGACAGGCAGCGAGTTTTTAAAGAAGGTAGGGGGAGGCAGAGCTTAGATTTACAGCGGCGCGAGGACTGGCTAGCCCAAGGCACATTTTTCAGGTTGGGAGGGGGCAGCAGCCGGGGACTTCGGCACGTCACCAGTGTCTGACGTGCTCACCCCTCCCTCTGGTGCTTTCAACCTTACATTCCAGCCATTTGGTTATAATGGGTGCTGATTAGATTTAGCTACTTCTGGCTGACATGGGGCGTTGTGTGTGTGGGGGTTTCTTAGCATGTAGTTACATTGTTCTGACTGCAAATATTTTGCCCTGCTTTCTCTAGAGGCCCTCACTACTCTGTCCAAGCCCACAGTCTCTGTTTCATTTTTCTCTTCTACAGATAGAGCCTCTAGCTGCTGTTAGGGAAAAGGGGCGATGACCGCTCTGGCTGCTTCATGCTGAGAGGGGGCACAGTAAAGGGTGCAGCTAAGTTCTATCACTGGTCAGTTAAGACGGCCTCGGAAGGTTGGCACTTCTATTCTTTTTTTTTTTTTTTTTAATAATTATTTTTTATTGAAGGGTAGTTGACACACAGTATTACATTACATGAGTTTCAAGTGTACAACACAGTGGTAGAACATTTATATACGTAATTCTAGGTTCCAGCTATCACCCTACCAGGCTGTTACAATATCTTGACTATATTCCTTATGCTATACATTACATCCCGGTTACTAATTTATTTTACCATTGGAAGTCTGTCCTTTTTTTTTTTTTTTTTTTTTTTTTTTGTGAGGGCATCTCTCATATTTATTGATCAAATGGTTGTTAACGACAATAAAATTCTGTATAGGGGAGTCAATGCTCAATGCACAATCATTATTCCACCCCAAGCCTAATTTTTGTCAGTCTCCAATCTTCTGAGGCATAACAAACAAGTTTTTACATGTAGAACAAATTCTTACATAATGAATAAGTTACATAGTGAACAGTACAAGGGCAGTCATCACAGAAACTTTCGGTTTTGCTCATGCATTATGAACTATAAACAGTCAGTTCAAATATGAATACTCATTTGGTTTTTCTACTTGATTTATATGTGGATACCACATTTCTCTCTTTATTATTATTATTTTTAATAAAATGCTGAAGTGGTAGGTAGATACAAGATAAAGGTAGAAAACATAGTTTAGTGTTGTAAGAGAGCACATGTAGATGATCAGGTGTGTGCCTGTAGACTATGTGTTAATCCAAGCTAGACCAGGGCAATAAAACATCCACGTATGCAGAAGATTTCTCTCAGAACGGGGGGGTGAGGTTCTAAGCCTCACCTCTGTTGATCCCCAATTTCTCACCTGATGGCCCCCGTGCGACTGTGCCTGTCTTAGGTTGTTCCTCCCTTGAGGAATCTTACCCGTCTCTGGCTAACCAGTCATCTTCCGGGGCCATACAGGGAAATGTGAAGTTGGTAAGTGAGAGAGAAGCCTTATTGTTTGAAAAAGTTAGCTTTTTACTTCTTTGCATATTTATGCCCTGTGGCTTCTATGCCCAGCATTTGTCTTGAGGTATCTTTACCACTTGGAAGAATTATGATACTCGGTAAATTTGATATGAGGCACGAATTCTATTTAAGGGTTGTAATTAGGAAGGAAGAAGAAAAGCTATAGAAGTAGCAGGCGGAAGAAAACATGGGAAGATTGATTATTTCTTTGATATATCTTCTTGTAGAGTAACTTCAGCATGTATAGGTTTTAAGCTACTACTTAAATTGCACACACACATTAACATAATAGGAGTATAGTTACATAACCAAAGCATATCTGTAATTACCAGCCATCTGCAGTGAAACCAAGAAAACCAGTTAGGCACCTTAGGCATTTGTGAAAACTTATCTATGATATGGTGGATATTGTCCAAATGAACTTGAACAGTCTGAGAGAAATCAGACAAATTAAAACAACCCATTCCTGGGGACTGTTCACATGCCATATGTTCTTTTAACAATAAATAGTTTGTAGTTGTAAGACTTTGGAGCGCTACAATTTGCACTTCTCCAAATTCTTGGTTGAGTTCCAACAGTATAGATCCAGTCCAATTTTGTTGTTTTACTGTATGCACAGGCCAGCTTCGATATCTCCTTCCTCATTCCCATGGCAGGTACAGGAACTGGTGGGATGAGTGCATCTACAGCTGTAGCAGTGCGTGGATCTTTGTTGGGGTTTTTTGATGATCATCTTCTGGCATGAGTCTTCCAGAGGGTGCAGATGTTGGAAGTTCTTTTTCATATCGTATCTTAGTTCATTTTCGGGGTAGCCCAATTAGGCTTTGATCCTCTGTATAAACACAAACAGACCCTTTGCCTACACTTTTATATGCCCTTTATACCCTTGTGTAGAACTCGTTGGAGGTCACCACACAGGAACTGCCCTTTTTTTTTTTTTTTTCTATCACTAATCTACACTTACATGACGAATATTATGTTTACTAGGCTCTCCCCTATACCAGGTCTCCCCTATAAACCCCTTTACAGTCACTGTCCATCAGCATAGCAAAATGTTGTAGAATCACTACTTGCCTTCTCTGTGTTGTACAGCCCTCCCTTTTCTCCTACCCCCCCATGCATGCTGATCTTAATACCCCCCTACTTCTCCCCCCCTTATCCCTCCCTACCCACCCATCCTCCCCAGTCCCTTTCCCTTTGGTACCTGTTAGTCCATTCTTGAGTTCTGTGATTCTGCTGCTGTTTTGTTCCTTCAGTTTTTCCTTTGTTCTTATATTCCACAGATAAGTGAAATCATTTGGTATTTCTCTTTCTCCGCTTGGCTTGTTTCACTGAGCATAATACCCTCCAGCTCCATCCATGTTGCTGCAAATGATTGGATTTGCCCTTTTCTTATAGCTGAGTAGTATTCCATTGTGTATATGTACCACATCTTCTTTATCCATTCATCTATTGATGGACATTTAGGTTGCTTCCAATTCTTGGCTATTGTAAATAGTGCTGCAATAAACATAGGGGTGCATCTGTCTTTCTCAAACTTGATTGCTGCATTCTTAGGGTAAATTCCTAGGAGTGCAATTCCTGGGTCAAATGGTAAGTCTGTTTTGAGCATTTTGATGTACCTCCATACTGCTTTCCACAATGGTTGAACTAACTTACATTCCCACCAGCAGTGTAGGAGGGTTCCCCTTTCTCCACAGCCTCGCCAACATTTGTTGTTGTTTGTCTTTTGGATGGCAGCCATCCTTACTGGTGTGAGGTGATACCTCATTGTAGTTTTAATTTGCATTTCTCTGATAATTAGCGATGTGGAGCATCTTTTCATGTGTCTGTTGGCCATCTGTATTTCTTTTTTGGAGAACTGTCTGTTCAGTTCCTCTGCCCATTTTTTAATTGGGTTATTTGTTTTTTGTTTGTTGAGGCGTGTGAGCTCCTTATATATTCTGGACGTCAAGCCTTTATCGGATGTGTCATTTTCAAATATATTCTCCCATACTGTAGGGATCCTTCTTGTTCTATTGATGGTGTCTTTTGCTGTACAGAAGCTTTTCAGCTTAATATAGTCCCACTTACTCATTTTTGCTGTTGTTTTCCTTGCCCGGGGAGATATGTTCAAGAAGAGGTCACTCATGTTTATGTCTAAGAGGTTTTCGCCTATGTTTTCTTCCAGGAGTTTAATGGTTTCATGGCTTACATTCAGGTCTTTGATCCATTTTGAGTTTACTTTTGTATATGGGGTTAGACAATGGTCCAGTTTCATTCTCCTACATGTAGCTGTCCAGTTTTGCCAGCACCACCTGTTGAAGAGACTGTCATTTCGCCATTGTATGTCCATGGCTCCTTTATCAAATATTAATTGACCATATATGTCTGGGTTAATGTCTGGATTCTCTAGTCTGTTCCATTGGTCTGTGGCTCTGCTCTTGTGCCAGTACCAAATTGTCTTGATTACTATGGCTTTATAGTAGAGCTTGAAGTTGGGGAGTGAGATCCCCCCTACTTTATTCTTCTTTCTCAGGATTGCTTTGGCTATTCGGGGTCTTTGGTGTTTCCATATGAATTTTTGAATTATTTGTTCCAGTTCATTGAAGAATGTTGCTGGTAGTTTCATAGGGATTGCATCAAATCTGTATATTGCTTTGGGCAGGATGGCCATTTTAACGATATTAATTCTTCCTAGCCACGAGCATGGGATGAGTTTCCATCTGTTAGTGTCCCCTTTAATTTCTCTTAAGAGTGACTTGTAGTTTTCAGAGTATAAGTCTTTCACTTCCTTGGTTAGGTTTATTCCTAGGTATTTTATTTTTTTTGATGCAATTGTGAATGGAGTTGTTTTCCTGATTTCTCTCTCTGTTGGTTCATTGTTAGTATATAGGAAAGCCACAGATTTCTGTGTGTTGATTTTGTATCCTGCAACTTTGCTGTATTCCGATATCAGTTCTAGTAGTTTTGGGGTGGAGTCTTTAGGGTTTTTTATGTACAGTATCATGTCATCTGCAAATAGTGACAGTTTAACTTCTTCTTTACCAATCTGGATTCCTTGTATTTCTTTATTCTGTCTGATTGCCGTGGCTAGGACCTCCAGCACTATGTTAAACAACAGTGGAGAGAGTGGGCATCCCTGTCTAGTTCCCGATCTCAGAGGAAATGCTTTCAGCTTCTCGCTGTTCAATATAATGTTGGCTGTGGGTTTATCATAGATGGCCTTTATTATGTTGAGGTACTTGCCCTCTATTCCCATTTTGCTGAGAGTTTTTAACATGAATGGATGTTGAACTTTGTCAAATGCTTTTTCAGCATCTATGGAGATGATCATGTGGTTTTTGTCTTTCTTTTTGTTGATGTGGTGGATGATGTTGATGGACTTTCGAATGTTGTACCATCCTTGCATCCCTGGAATGAATCCCACTTGGTCATGGTGTATGATCCTTTTGATGTATTTTTGAATTCGGTTTGCTAATATTTTGTTGAGTATTTTTGCATCTACGTTCATCAGGGATATTGGTCTGTAGTTTTCTTTTTTGGTGGGGTCTTTGCCTGGTTTTGGTATTAGGGTGATGTTAGCTTCATAGAATGAGTTTGGGAGTATCCCCTCCTCCTCTATTTTTTGGAAGACTTTAAGGAGAATGGGTATTATGTCTTCCCTGTATGTCTGATAAAATTCCGAGGTAAATCCATCTGGCCCGGGGGTTTTGTTCTTTGGTAGTTTTTTGATTACCTCTTCAATTTCATTGCTGGTAATTGGTCTGTTTAGATTTTCTGTTTCTTCCTGGGTCAATCTTGGAAGGTTATATTTTTCTAGGAAGTTGTCCATTTCTCCTAGGTTTCCCAGCTTGTTAGCATATAGGTTTTCATAGTATTCTCCAATAATTCTTTGCATTTCTGTGGGGTCCGTCGTGATTTTTCCTTTCTCGTTTCTGATACTGCTGATTTGTGTTGACTCTCTTTTCTTCTTAATAAGTCTGGCTAGAGGCTTATCTATTTTGTTTATTTTCTCGAAGAACCAGCTCTTGGTTTCATTGATTTTTGCTATTGTTTTATTCTTCTCAATTTTATTTATTTCTTCTCTGATCTTTATTATGTCCCTCCTTCTGCTGACCTTAGGCCTCATCTGCTCTTCTTTTTCCAATTTCGCTAATTGTGACATTAGACCATTCATTTGGGATTGCTCTTCCTTTTTTAAATATGCTTGGATTGCTATATACTTTCCTCTTAAGACTGCTTTTGCTGTGTCCCACAGAAGTTGGGGCTTAGTGTTGTTGTTGTCATTTGTTTCCATATATTGCTGTATCTCCATTTTGATTTGGTCATTGATCCATTGATTATTTAGGAGCGTGTTGTTAAGCCTCCATGTGTTCGTGAGCCTCTTTGCTTTCTTTGTACAGTTTATTTCTAGTTTTATGCCTTTGTGGTCTGAAAAGTTGGTTGGTAGGATTTCAATCTTTTGGAATTTTCTGAGGCTCTTTTTGTGGCCTAGTATGTGGTCTATTCTGGAGAATGTTCCATGTGCACTTGAGAAGAATGTATATCCCGCTGCTTTTGGATGTAGAGTTCTATAGATGTCTATTAGGTCCATCTGCTCTACTGTGTTGTTCAGCGCTTCCGTGTCCTTACTTATTTTCTGCCCAGTGGATCTATCCTTTGGGGTGAGTGGTGTGTTGAAGTCTCCTAGAATGAATGCATTGCAGTCTATATCCCCCTTTAGTTCTGTTAGTATTTGTTTCACATATGCTGGTGCTCCTGTGTTGGGTGCATATATATTTAGAATGGTTATATCCTCTTGTTTGACTGAGCCCTTTATCATTATGTAGTGTCCTTCTTTATCTCTTGTTACTTTCTTTGTTTTGAAGTCTATTTTGTCTGATATTAGTACTGCAACCCCTGCTTTCTTCTCACTGTGGTTTGCTTGAAATATGTTTTTCCATCCCTTGACTTTTAGTCTGTACATGTCTTTGGGTTTGAGGTGAGTTTCTTGTAAGCAGCATATAGATGGGTCTTGCTTTTTTATCCATTCTGTTACTCTGTGTCTTTTGATTGGTGCATTCAACCCATTAACATTTAGGGTGACTATTGAAAGATATGTACTTATTGCCATTGCAGGCTTTAAATTCGTGGTTACCAAAGGTTCAAGGTTAGCCTCTTTAGTATCTTACTGCCTAACTTAGCTCGCTCATTGAGCTGTTATATACACTGTCTGGAGATTCTTTTCTTCTCTCCCTTCTTGTTCCTCCTCCTCCATTCTTCATATGTTGGGTGTCTTGTGCTGTGCTCTTTCTAGGAGTGCTCCCATCTAGAGCAGTCCCTGTAAGATGTTCTGTAGAGGTGGTTTGTGGAAAGCAAATTCCCTCAGCTTTTGTTTGTCTGGGAATTGTTTAATCCCACCGTCATATTTGAATGATAGTCGTGCTGGATACAGTATCCTTGGTTCAAGGCCCTTCTGTTTCATTGTATTAAATATATCATGCCATTCTCTTCTGGCCTGTAGGGTTTCTGTTGAGAAATCTGACGTTAGCCTGATGGGTTTCCCTTTATAGGTGACCTTTTTCTCTCTAGCTGCCTTTAACACTCTTTCCTTGTCCTTGATCTTTGCTATTTTAATTATTATGTGTCTTGGTGTTGCCCTTCTTGGATCCTTTCTGTTGGGGGTTCTGTGTATTTCCGTGGTCTGTTTGATTACTTCCTCCCCCAGTGTGGGGAAGTTTTCAGCAATTATTTCTTCTAAGATACTTTCCATCTCTTTGCCTCTCTCTTCTTCTTCTGGGACCCCTATAATACGGATATTGCTCCTTTTAGATTGGTCACACAGTTCTCTTAATATTGTTTCATTCCTGGAGATCCTTTTGTCTCTCTCTATGTCAGCTTCCATGCGTTCCTGTTCTCTGATTTCAATTCCATCAATGGCCTCTTGCATTCTATCCATTCTGCTTATAAACCCTTCCAGAGTTTGTTTCATTTCTGCGATCTCCTTTCTGGCATCTGTGATCTCTTTCCGGACTTCATCCCATTTTTCTTGCGTATTTCTCTGCATCTCTGTCAGCATGTTTATGATTCTTATTTTGAATTCTTTGTCAGGAAGACTGGTTAGGTCTGTCTCCTTCTCTGGTGTTGTCTCTGTGATCTTTGTCTGCCTGTAGCTTTGCCTTTTCATGGTGATAGGAATAGTCTGCAGAACTGGGACGAGTGACGGCTGGAAGGACTTCCTTTCTTGTTGGTTTGTGGCCCTCCTCTCCTGGGAGAACAGCGGCCTCTAGTGGTTTGTGCTGCACAGCTGCGCACAGACAGGGTTTCTGCTTCCTGCCCGGCTGCTATGGAGTTAATCTCTGCTGTTGCTGTGGGCGTGGCCTGGCTCGGGCAGCTACTCCAAAATGGTGGAGTCGCGTTGGAGCAGGAGCTGCTGGGAGGCTATTTATCTCCGTAAGGGGCCTCCCTGCTCCCTGCAGCCCAGGGGTTAGGGTGCCCAGAGGTCCCGGATTCCCTACCTCTGGATTAAGTGGCCCGCCCTGCCCCTTTAAGACTTCCAAAAAGCACCCGCCAAAACAAAACAACGACCACAAAAAAAAAACAAGAAAAAAAATTTTTTTAATTAAAAAAAAAAAGGTGGTCGTTCGTTTTTCTTTATTCTCCGGTGCCAGCCTCAGGCCTCTGCTCACCGGTCTTTCTGCCCTGTTTCCCTAATATTGGGGTCCCTGTCCCTTTAAGACTTCCAAACAGCGCTCGCCAAAACAAAGCAGCAAAAAAGCAAAAAAAAAAAATGGTCGCGCGCTTTTCTTATGTCCTCTGTCGCCCAGCCTCCAGTGCCTGCTCACTGTTCTTGCTGCCCTGTTTTCCCAGTATCGAGGGCCCTGCACTCTGGCCCGGATGGCTGGGGCTGGGTGTTCGGCAGCCCTGGGCTCCGTCTCCCTCCCGCTCTGCCTGCTCTTCTCCCGCCGGGAGCTGGGGGGAGGGGCGCTCGGCTCCCGCGGGGCCGGGGCTTGTATCTTACCCCCTTCGCGAGGCGCTGGGTTCTCTCAGGTGTGGATGTGGTCTGGATATTGTCCTGTGTCCTCTGGTCTTTATTCTAGGAAGGGTTGTCTTTGTTATATTTTCATAGATATATGTTGTTTTGGGAGGAGATTTCCGCTGCTCTACTCACGCCGCCATCTTCCGCCCCCTTCGGCACTTCTATTCTTGATGAGATTAAGAATGTATGGCTGAATATGAGAAGTAGAAATATCAAGAGTCTAATTGAGAATCATGGACAGGTATTATGGGGAAACTAGAATTCTGGATTGAGTTTACATCTCAATGACTAGTATTAGGATTTAGTATAGATAAGACTGCATTATTGAAACAATACTTTTCTCCAAAATCACCCTTATTTTTATTAGAAGTAACTAGGTTAAGAAAATAAGTAACATTTGGCTTCATTATTTGCATACGTGCAGCAAGAAGAGCAATTGATTATATAGGCTTTTTAAAATGTGCTTTGCTGGAATTTTTTGTAAGGAATTTCAGATTGAACTTTTAAAGGCCTCTTGAGGCTAGAAAGCTCAGCTAGACTCGCCATCATGTTGTGCCTGCAGTACCTGTAAATTTGGGTGAATTCTTCTCGAGGTTTCTAAGACATTCCTGAGGTTCCTGCACTTGCCAGGAAGTGACCTTCTTTACTCACCTGGTAAGGCTGCTCGGAACTCTGTAAGCAAGGTACTAGACCAGTGTTTTTAAGGGGCTTTGTTGGCTTTATAAAGTCAATCTTAGTTCCTTAAAGCTGTCTGTTTATATCCGAGTTTACACACGTATTTCTCAGGTATGACGTTCCAGTCAAAGCCTTGGTAATATAACCAGTGTTTTTAATTGGTCTTCTTACAAGGAAAGCAGATTCTTATTGAACTTGTGCAAATAAATATACTGCCATGAAATATAAATAGTCACTGAGAGTTTTTAAATTCTGGAGGGATCAAGTAGAAAGATAAAGTTTCAATTCTGCTTATAAAGGCAGTCATTTACTAAACTGTTGTCAGCTTAAGAGGAAAAGCTTAAAACACTTTATCAACAACATTTGAAACAAAAAGCCACAAAAGCATCTTCCTTAGTTTACTTAATCTTATGCAACTAATACCTGTTCTGCTGAAATCTAGTTTTTTACTAGTTTAGGAGTAATAAAATAGTGAGTATAGATGACAAAAGACTTATAAATGATAATGATTAAAGATCTGACGAGATCTTACTGTAAGTCAGTTGACACAAGGAAATTCAGATATTTCTGTAACAAAACATTTAGTAACAAAGTTTAACATTTTCCTTGACAGTGCTTTTCAGGTAATTAAGCAGGTAATTATATATCAGATAAATAAGCTAAATTAGCTAAATACTTTCTCTAATGAGAAAAAATTCCTCTGACATGTTCTAGGGGCATTCTGGAAAATATCAGAGTTAATTAGAGATAAAAGTACTTTTTTGAATTTGATTTTGGGAAGTTGTCAGAAGAAAGTTTTTTTGGCACTTGCTTAAATAGGATTATAGGTTGCCATGAAGCAATACTTATCTATTTAACCAGAATGACAACAAAATATTTTAAAGTCAGATACAGAAGTTTAGACAGTTGTTAGCAAAGTTTAACTTTTAATCCTTTAATATTAAGATCTCATTTTCTTAAATACTCAGACAATTCATTGAGACTTTAAGCATGAGAAACTGCTTTGATAAAACAATTAGAGAACCTTTTGCAATTTTTTAACAGAAAGAGCAGATTAACAGTTAAGAAAACTTTTTTTTTAACTGAGAACAAAATTCTAATTTTGCTGTGTACTGATACTGAGACTTATTGCTTTGAATTTTATATAGCATGACTATATATAAAATTTTTCTACAACTTTCTTTTTACATTCAGTGTTCTCTTTCTTAAATAAATAGCTGTACTTTATAACAATTACTTTCTTTTACTTTCAACAAAATGAATTTCTATTCTTTATACTTTCTTTTACTAAAATACACATCTTTTTAGCAAGTAGAGATGTTTTCTTCTTTAAATAGCTTTAATTAGACTTCAAAACTTAGGAACTTTAATTTTCAGTGAACACTGAGAAGTGGGCTATTGTAAACTATTGCACTAGCATTCTTTAGATTACAAATTCATGAACACTCTTTATAATTCCTGACACTATGTGCTTTACAGCATAATCTCTAAGCACAAAATATGTTTACTTAACTTAGCAAAACTTTAAGATTCTAGGTCACTACAAAAATTTTCAGGCTGCAGGCAGGCACACACACTGCAATACACAATCAATAAGATGTTTACCTGCCACGCCCAGCTCACTCACTCTCAACAACCACTCCAGACTACTTACAAAACGGCGGGTGTAGGGGTGTAGGGTCAGGAGAGAAAGGAGGCAGGTCTGTGCTGGGAGGAGTCTTGTCTATGGCTTCCGGAACCGGAGGGTGGGAGGAGCCTGTTCTGGTGGGGGAAGAGGGCGGTGAGGGTGGAAGGAGAGTGGGAGGGGGGTGGTGCAGCCACCAGAAGCGGAGAGGAGCAGGAAGGTGGCGTGGTTGAGAATGTAGGACTTTGAGATGTCAGCAACATGTGGGAGGACAAAGAACTTAAAGATGGTGGTGGAGAGGGGTGGGGGTAGTGATCTGGGAGAGTTGGGAGACCAAGGTTCTCCAGCAGATCTGAAAAGGAAGAAGGACTGGGCAGAGTAAGAGGCTGACAGTCTTTAACTGGAGATCAGGCCAGGAGAACCTGGGTCGTTGAACACTTAACGTAAAGGTCTGGGCAGGATCGCAATGTCCAAAAGGCCTGCACATATGGGATTTCACCCTACTCTCCATTCCGGTGGCAATAATAGTCAAGTCGGTGAGGAGGCCAAAATTGAAAGTTCCTTCAGGGGGCCAGCAAGATTGATTGTCCAAGGGATACTGAGGCCCGGCCTCAGAGCAAAGAAAGTCTAGCTTCTGTTTGCAAACTTCCCAGGACAAATATAGAGTAGTCAAATTAGAAACGAGACACCACAAGGGGGTCTGAGCCTTCACTTTTGAGGGCTGGTTCCCCATGTCTGTGCCACTTCCCAACTAATCCCGCTGAGAGGAGCGCCCAGCGTCCCAAGCGCACCAAGTCAGGGGAGACGGCCTGCGAGCCTGGGTGAGGGATGTCTCCCACACCGCAGGGCCAGGGGCGAGTATCCTGGATACCCGCAACGGATGGGCTGGATGCCCAAACCTGGATGTATATACGATTTCGGACGGACCAGGTGAAAAAGAGTTCGGAAGGGAAATAGACTGGGGGAAACTGAGGGACTCACCGGAAAATAGTCCACGCAGTGGAGAGCAGGCTGAAGTCCTGGGTCAGGGAAGGAGGGGGGCAGGGCCGCCGATGGCCGGTCGGGGCTCCACGCTCATGGTCCTTCCCGGTTTTCGGCACCAAATGTAAGATAAATTCTAGCCAAAATAAGCAGGCGAAGAGAGACAACAAAGGGCCAGGTAGTTTATTCGAACACAATATCCGGGCGAGATTTCCCAGTCCCCAGAAATGGAGGCTGGGGAAGCCACGTCAGTAGACAGGCAGCGAGTTTTTAAAGAAGGTAGGGGGAGGCAGAGCTTAGATTTACAGCGGCGCGAGGACTGGCTAGCCCAAGGCACATTTTTCAGGTTGGGAGGGGGCAGCAGCCGGGGACTTTGGCATGTCATCGGTGTATGATGTGCTCACCCCTCCCAATGGTGCTTTCAACCTTACAATCAGGGACCCTGCACCACTCTGTTTTGCAGTCCCTTGTCCTTAATGTGTTGCTTTATTATGGTCCAAGATGTCTGCTCAAGCTCTAACCACTACACCTGCATTCCCACCAGCAGAAGGAAGGGGTAAAGAGCACATCCATCCCTTTGAAGACGTTTCCCATAAGTCACACATAACATTTCCATTTATATTACTTTGGTCAGAACTTGGTCAGTGGCCACAATTAGCTCCAAGCTAGGCTTGGAAATGTCATTTTTTATTTTGGAAATCCCTGCGCTCAGGAAAGAAAGTGGTGGTTTTATTAAGGAAGAAGGGGAAGATAGACATTGGTTGACAAGGTAGCTTCTGCCATATTGTCCTGTATGTATCTTCTACGTATTTCTCCTACCATTCTGATGACTTGTTGGGTGTTTTCGTATATTTTAACATGGTTCCGAATTGTATGTGATGTTTCAAAAGCAAGGTGGACATAATGTGTCTTACATACATGACCTTAATGTTAAGCAGCATCTGAGTACCATGTCTCTCTCAATGCTAGGCAGCGATGAAGGGCACTCGAAGTCAAGAGTTTCCGCGTGGGTGGTACGACAAGTGACCTCCCCGCGCGTGCGCCGCGCTCGGACATTGCTTCCACTAACCGTGGTCGCCAACCCCGGTGCATTTTCCTTCGCTGCCCGGGCGAATCGGGTCTAGCCTCGGTTAACGAAGTGTACTTGACGGCTGACCTGTCCCCGGACCCCAGCCGCGCGCCACAAGTTTCTTTCTGGGTAAGCGGCGTGACCCAAACGACTTCGCAGAGCTGCCGAGGGGGTAAAAAACCTGGGACGTGGCAATGCCCCCCCGCGTCTCATCCGGACCGAAGCGCAGGACTTCTTCCATCTTTCGCGGGGTGTGATCAGCCGGCCGCGCAGCCGCAGAACGGGAACTGCGGCTCCGCCCCCGTGGCTAGCGGCTGCGGCCGGCTGCGCGAGGCTATGGACAAGGCCGAGGGATCAGCCGGCCGCGCGTGGTGGGCCTTCGCGCAGCTCCTGGTCCTGGGTCTGTGGCGCACGCTGCCCACTGCAGGTAGGACGCGGCGGCGGCGGCGGGGAAGGCGGGGGGAGAGGAGAAGGCGGTGGCGGGGGAGGGGAGGATGGCGGGGGGTGGTGGTGGGTGATGGGGAAGGCGGGGGTGGGTGGTGGGTGATGGGGAAGGCGGGGGTGGGGTGGTGGGTGATGGGGAAGGCGGGGGGTGGTGGTGATGGGAAAGGCGGGGGGGGGGTGAGGGAGGGAAGGCGGGGGCGGGGTGGCTGTCGCTGGGCTCTTCGGGCCGCACCCCGTATCAGGTGCTCCCTGGAGCTATACCTTAAAGCGCGCCGACTCTGAGCTCTCGTTTTGTGAAATGCTGGCTGCGTTTACGCATTCAGGACTGCACCCGCCATACTGACGCGTAATGTCGAGCTCAGTCGGCACTTGGGGGAGCCTAGACTGAGCGCCTCCTTGGGTTCTGTGCACTGGCTGCCACTTTAATTTCTTACAGCGCGTCTTGCATCCTTCGGGGCGCAGGCACGGAGAAGAAAAGTGGGGATGGGGTGAATAAGAAAAACACTCCACCTGCGAATCGGTGGGGCATCTTGACTTTACTAAAGTCTTACAGAATATTTTAACCTCATGGTGACACTCAAACGTTCCCTTTCACTGCTTTGGGAACAGTGATGGATGTTTCTGTCTAATTACCGAGCAGGAAACCAAAGGGCTGAAAGGCATGTGAAGAGATGTTTAAACACATTACTGACCATAGAATAGCAGTGTAAACAACAGTAGGGTGACACTAGACTGGCCCAGATTGGCTGCTTTATGCCAAGTAGTGGGGGATGTGGCACCTAGGAGACCATGCAGGTGTCCATCCCTAGGGCTGTAGATAAGCCAAACAAGGACGCTCACCTTGGAGAACTGGGCAGCAACTTCAAGGAATGGACTAGCTGTACACATAGCCATGTGGAAAGGTCTTGAAAGAATAGTGCTAAGAGAAGAAATACCAAGTTCAATGACGCTTCTGTAAGTTTGAGAAACAAAACGACAGTTTAAAAGAGAACAAAATTAAGACGTTAAACATCTTAGAATGATTGCCTGAGTGGGGAGGGAAACAAAAATAAAAAAAGAATAAATAGTATTTCTATACACTTGCAATGAGCAATCCAAAAGTAAAATTAAATCAATTCTACTTATGATACTATCAAATAGAAGAAGATACTTAGGAATTTAACAAAAGCAGCACAAAACCTGCACTCTGAAAACTGTAAAACTATTGAAAGGAATTAAAGAAGATTAAATAAATGAAATAGAAAAACATTGTGTCTTAGTCTGCTCAGGCTGCCATAATAAATACCTTACACTGAGCTGCTTAAAAGCAGAAATTTATTTCTTACAGTTCTGGAGTCTGGGAAGTCCAAGATCAAGGTGCTGCCTGATTTGGTTCCTAGTGAGGCGCCTCTTCCTGTCCTGTAGATCAATATCCTCTATGTTACTGTATCCTCATGTGTGAAAAAGAGACATTCTCTCTCTCATGTCTGTTCTAAGACCATTAATGAGGGCTCCACCCTCCTGACCTAATTACCTCTCACAGGCCCCACCTTCATATGCCATCATGCTGGGGATTAGTCCTCTCCTCAATATATGAATTTTGGGGAAACAGAAACATTCAATCCATAGCACATCCCCAAAACACATTCATGGATCAGAAGACAACATTGTTAACGTGGCAGCACTCCACAAATTGATCTACAGAGTCAGTGCAGTTCCTACAAGAATCTCAGCTGACTTTGTAGAAACTTATAAGCTGATTCTAAAATTCCTATGCAATTGCAAGGGAGAGAATAGCCAAAACTATCTTGAAAAAAGGAGAACAAAATTGGAGGATCTCATGTGGATTAAAAAAGAACCATGAACAGAGGGCCTCTGTACCTGAATCTGCCCTCTCTCCCTGAAAAAAAGGAATTTGTTTCGAACACTGTGGAAGTGTTTGAGAGTACCATGCCTATGCTTTTCCCAAGGATTTCCCATAACAGAGTTCTCTTATTGCCACAGGTGCTCTGGAAGTGGAGATGGCAGGGACGACTCAGAGAGTATTCCTGAATGACAATGCCACCATTTTCTGCAAGGTGTCTTGTTTCTCACACGTGGACATCAGGATTATGGGTATCACCTGGTTTCGGAAGAGTCAGGCCTCTGAAAGAGAGGTGAAACTATTTGAGTTTTTTGGAAACCATCAAGAGGCATTCCGATCTGGGGCCATAGTGTTGCCGCGGAGGCTGACGAGGGGGGACGCCTCATTGCAACTGCCACGAGTCCAGCTGGGGGAAGCAGGAGAGTACCGATGTGAGGTGGTAATCACCCCTCAGAAGGCACTGGGAAGAGTCTGGCTGGAGGTTGTCGGTGAGTGCCTGAGGGTAACGCCCTGTGGTTCCTGTGGTGCTGAGGCCTGGGGTGGGTATGTGGATGGGCTGAGTGGAGTGGAGGTTTAGGGCATGGGCCTAGGAGTCAGGTAGACATGGGCGTGGTCCTGGGCTTCCATAGGCAGACAGACAACTTTGAGCAAGTAATTAATCACACTGAACCTCACTGCTTTTCCCTCTAAACAAATGTGATAGTACTTACCTGAGAGGACTGACATAGGGAAGAGTATGCAGAAGTGCAGGTAGAATGCTTCGTATAGTGCTTGGCCCAGGGTGAGTGCTCAGTAAGCTATAGCACTTTTTATATAATTCACCTAGTGTGTGGACAGTCAGTGTTCCTTGAAGAGGTGTTTGAAAGGTAGCTGGGAGAGAGACGCTGGGCTCTGGCTCCACAGAGCTGAGTCCTGTTCCCATTTTGCTCCTTCCAAACTGGGTGGTCGAGCCAGCCATTTAACATCTTTGGGCCTCAATTTTCCCATGTACAAAATTGGGTGCTAAATCATACCTACCTCCTAGTGTTCTGAAGATTACATATAAGAATGTATGCAAATACCTCGCTGAGTGCTGTTCTGAGGTAGGTACTCAGCTAAGACTTAAAACAACAATATCCCCCAAACACCTCTTTGTACCCCCTTTCTTCTATTATAAACTGGTCTGAGGTAAGTGGATGAACTTGGGGGAGTATTTGTTTTCGAGGGCTGCCTTAACAACATAACACTGATGGGGTGGCTTAAGTAATAGAAAGTTATTTTCTCATATATTCTGGAATCCAGAAGTCTGAGATTAAGGTATCAGCAGGTTGATTTCTTCCTGAGGCCTTTTTGTTGGGTGGCCATCTTCTTCCTGTGTCTTCACATGTCCTTCCCTCTGTGCATGTGTGTCCTAATCTCTTCTTATAAAGACATCAGTCATATTAGATTAGGGCCCAACTTAATTACCTCATTTTAAACTTAATTGCCTCATTAAAGACCCTGTCTCCAAGTACAGTCACAATCTGAGAGACTAGGGTTAAGACTTCAGACATATAAAATTTGAGGGGTCACAACTCAGCCTATTAAGGGGGGCAGTGTCTATAGCTCTCTAAATTTGTACTTGAGACTTAAGATGTTTTGTACAGATTTACTTGGTGGGGTGATATATATTAGGATTCATTTCCTTTGCAACTGACAGCCTAAAATAAAAGTTTTTAAAAATATTAATAGACTTTATTTTTTAGAACAGTTTTAGATTTACAGAAAAATTGCAAAGATAGGACTGAGTTCCCACACTGTACTATCTGGCTACTATAGCTTTCTAGGAAGTCTTGAAGTCTGTTTGTGTAGAAGTCTTGAAGTCCACTATTGCTGATCTTCTTCAGTATTGTGTTAGCTATTCTGGGCCTTTTGCCT
This sequence comes from Manis pentadactyla, assembly GCF_030020395.1. NCBI lineage: Eukaryota > Metazoa > Chordata > Mammalia > Pholidota > Manidae > Manis > Manis pentadactyla. The sequence goes on from NC_080027.1 coordinate 56,922,644, forward strand.
TTCTGTATAAACGTCAGAATCAGTTTCTTGATATCAACAAAATACTTCCTAGGAGTTTGATTGCATTGAATCTATCATTCAAAATTGGAAAGAATTGACATTCAGTTGGAAAGAATTGACATCTTAACCATATTAATTCTTCTTATTCATGAACACAGACTATCTCTTCATTTATTTAGATCTTTCATCAGAGTTCTATAGTTTTCTTCATGTAGATCCAGTACCTATTTTGTTACAGTTATACCTAAGTATTTTTAATGCCTTCTGTGGTTTTAATTGAACATTTTACCTGATTACATGTTCTCCCCTCTCTGTATTCCTTATACTTATTTAAAAATTTTTTCTTAGTGATTGCCCCAGAGATTGCAGTGTAAATTTACAGTAACTCTAAGTCCACTTTCAAATAACACTTCATGGGTGGTACAGGCACCTTAAAACAGTGTATTCTCAATTCTGCCCTCCCTCTCTTACAGCATTACTGTCATTCATTTCATTTATCTGTCTGCTATACCACCCAGTATATTGTTGCTATTATTATTTTGAATGAACGGTGATCTATTAGATCAATTAAGCATAAGAAAATTAATGTTTTATTTTACCTTCTTATATTCCTTTTCTGACACTCTTCCTTTCTTTATGTAGTTCTAGTTTCTGACTTTTAACCATTTTTCTTCTTCCTGAAGAACTTTTACCAGCTTACAAGGCAGGTTCACTGGTGACAAATTCCCTTGGTTTTTGTTTGTCCAAGGAAGTCTTTATTTATCCTTTACTTTTGGAGGATAACTTTTCAGACACAGGATTCTAGATTTGTTGTTTCCTTAAATAGTTCAGATGTTTCATTCTCTCTTCTTGCTTCCATTTAAGGAGTCCAGTGTCATTCTTATCCTTGTTCTTCTATAAGTCAGTTTTTTTTCCCCCTATGGCTTCTTTCGAGATTTTTCTTTTTTGTTTTTCTGCTTTTTGGATATAATATGCCTAGATACAGATTTTTTTGGTGTTTTTCCTGCTTGGTATTCTCCAAGATTTCTGGGTCTATGCTTTGGTGTCTGTCATTATTTCTGGAAAATTCTCAGCTATTAATTTTCAAAATATTTCTTCTGCTTCTTTCTCTTTTCTTCTTCTGGTATTCACATTACATTTATGTTTATACCTTTTGCAATTGTCCCACAGTTCTTGGATATTCTGTTCCCATTCTGCTTCCCCCCACCTTCTTTTTTTCTCTTTGTGTTTCAGTTCTTCAAAATGTAATTTCAAAAATCAGGCTAGCTGCTTTTCCCTTGACAGTGTTCAGTGTACCAGGGAGTCCCATCAAAGGCATTCATCATTTCTTTCGTAGTGTTTTTGATTTTTAGCATTTCTTTTGGTTCTTAGGTTTTCCTTCTCTCTGCTTACATCATTCATATGTTCCTGGGTGTTGGCTGCTTTTCCCATTGGTGCGCTTAACATTTTAACCATGGGTGTTTGAAATTCCCTATCTGATAATTCCAAAATCGGTGTCATTACCAGAGTCTGGTTCTAATGCTTGCTTTGTCTTTTCATACTTTTCAACATGCTTTGTAAATTTTTGTTGAAAGTCAGATATTTTATATTGGGTAATAAGAACTGAGGTAAATAGGCTTTTAGTCTGAGATCCTATGTTAACTTGGTTAGGATTTGGGCTCTGCTTAATGTTGAAGACTTCAGTTTCCTCTAGTGTCTCTTTTCCCCCTTCCATTTTCTTTGAGTTTCCCTATGAACTTGTTCTTAAATAGAATCACTGTCTTGAAGTGTTCTCTGTTGTAATGTACTGTTTTAATACTGGAGGCCTTTTGATGTGGTGGGAGAGTGTTGAGGAGAGAAAGCAATCTGTAATCTTATGATTAAATCTCATTTTTTTGAGTGGCCTGAGCCCCTGGGCTGTGACCTTTAGAAGTGTTCCTAGGTGAGACAGAAAGGCTAGTGGGGGCTGGGGCTGGCTAATCATCCTTCTCCCGGGTCACATAAGTCTCCGGCAATGTCTTGTCCCTTGAGAGCATCCTTTGTTATAGAGAATGCACCAGGTATATTTTTAAATGGTTACTTTTTCCTTCCCCTGTCCAAAAGAGGAGGTGATTTTTCTTGACTCTTCTCTGAGAGAACCTCGTGGGGTTCCTGGAGGTAAAAGCCATGAAAGTGTGGTGGCCCTCCTAACACCCCAGGAATTTTTTTGCTCTCAAGCTAGTCCACACTCATCCTTTAACACTTTGTCAGAGTTCCTGCTGAAGTGTGTCTACCTGTTTATGGCTCCAGCAGCTTCTGCATAAGGTAATATAATCTCAGTTGTGATTCTCTCAGTCTGCCTGTCTTTCTAGTTTTCAGGGTGCTGGTTTGTCCTGTCACCTCAGCTCTCTGATGGATTAAAGGAAAGCTGTGGATTTGCTCTTTGTCCAGTTCAGCTTTTTTTTTTTTTTTTTTGTTATGAGGCTAGATGTGACAACTTTGAGGATCTTTACCTGTCAGAGGGGAAACTAGAAGTCAGCAGGGGCTTTTAAAGAGGTAGTTTATTTTTCTTTTACACAAATATAGCCAGCCCAGGGCAGGTATGGCAGTTCTGTGATTATCTGGGATGTAGGATCCTTTTATCTTGTCACTTTGCTGTCCTCTACATGTAGCTTCCACCTGATGTTAGGGAGTGGCTTCTCCATCTCTAGCCATCACCTGGTATTCCAGTCATTCTGTAGGAAGGAGGAATGGGAGAGGGAGAGAAGGACAAGTCCTTTCCTTTCAAATACCCCTGTCATTTAGGGATACCTCCTGGAAGTTGCTCTCGCCACTTCTGATTACATCCAAACCACTAGACCGTCGGCTCCCATGCCTATACCCAGCTGCAGTGGAGGCCGGGAGGTGTAACTTCAATGTGGATGTGTCACTGAAAAATCTAAATTGGCAGCAATCAGCCATCTCTACAACAGTGTTCCAAGGCTTTCCTCAGATTCTCAGGGGTGTCTTTGACACAAAGTAGCTTTTTTATTAAAAAACACAAAGCTCTGTTTTATAAAACTGTTCTGAGAGTAGGGGTGATGGTATTAGCACCCTGCTGGAACCGGGACCAGCCTAGCCAGGATATTCAGCCTAAGAGGAATTCCATTCAGTTTACTCACCTTTCCTGAAGGTTTGCTGTCGGCCCGTCTTTGGACTGATAATAAGCTATTAACTTCCTATTCTCAAGGTATGACTTCTCTCCCCGGCAGCTTACCCGGTCAGCCGCTTATTCCTAGACCAAGCCATGATGAAAGAAAATCAAAAGAAACACATTTCATGTACATCAAGTGGGTTTTACCCAAAGGACATTAATATAACGTGGAAAAAATGGACCTGGAAGAAACCCCAGTATCTGGAGTTTTCTGAGGGTGTCAACACTACTCCTGCCGTGAAGAATGAGGATGGTACATTTAATATCACTAGCTTCTTGAGCCTGAACCCCTCTCTGGAAGATAATGTGACCATCTACCAGTGTGAGATATGGCATATATCCTTGCATGCCTCCCAGAGGCTAAACTTCACTCTGACTATGATAGGTAAGCATCCTCCTGGACATCCCCCCACTCTTCATCTTGAGGAGGTGTAACAAAAGTGGTTCCCTGGTGGTCAAGGGGAAGATGGGAGCCAATGGGGAAGGAGAGAAAGCTTGGTCAGGTCTAGCTCAGCCCCAGAGTCAGCAGTCTAGACTAGGTCGCTAAGCTGGGGCAGACAGTCTAATGGCTGAAGAGTGGTGACGATGGTTCTCAGGTGGAAACAGAGCTACCTGTTAGCTTAGCTCATGGCAGTTTTAATGATCTCAGTGGTCTATATGGCCAGCTGCTACGAGACAAGGGACAAAATCCTGTCCGTGTCTTCTAAGGATAAGGGTCTGTCGGGGGCCAGGAACCCAGCCCTGCCAGCCACAATTCTGGTCAAGGTCCAGGTCCACTGCAAACTGTTGGTTGGTAGAGGCTGAATCAGTGGTTCTGTCTTATGGTTTGTGCCCAAGATGGGGAGGCCATAGTAGGATAGTCCTGCACATACCCAGGGCTTTCCCCAGGCACACTGGATCCTTAGCTTAAGATAACACAGCTCGCTATAGAGCCCTTTCTGTTGGTGGGATGAGGTTCATTGAGCTCATATCCTGGCTTCTGGCCATGTCATGGCTCTGGTCCTGGGTAGGATGATCCTCCTGGTTAAATGCATCTAGTGGGCACTGAGAGAGGTAAGGAGGACAGGGGCTGACTGGAGGCCACCAGGGATGTGGTCTGGGTCTGCCAGATGGGGACTGGGATGGTCCTGTAGAGAGAGAGGAGTTGTTCCTGGAAGTAAGGGCTAGTGATTGTGTGTGTGTGTGTGTGTGTGTGTGTGTGTGTGTGTGTGTATGTGTGTTGGGTATGTATAGGGCATAGGGAGTATGAAATGGAGCTATGCTTTATATGTGTGGTGTAAGGGGTTGGTCTGGGTGATACATATGTCTTGGTCTATTTGGGCTGCTATAACAAACTGCCACAGACTGGGTGGCTTATAAACAACAGCATTTAATTTCTTTTAGTTCTGGAGGGCTGAAAGTCTAAGATCAGTGTGCCAGCATAGTTTGGGTGAGGGCCCTCTTCCAGGTTGCAGACTTCTCATTGTATCCTCATATGGTGGAAGGGCTGAGGGATCTATCCAGGGCCTCTTTTATAAGGGCACTAATCCATTTCACGAGCCCCACCACCTAACACCATCACATCCGGCAATAGGATTTCAACTTGGGACTTTGGGTGGGGACACAGACCTTCAGTCTGTAGCAGTATATAAATGACATCGGGTGGTGTAGTAGTATGAACAGGGCATGGCATGTGTATATGGTATGTGGTGTTTGACACTGCAGTGTATTTCTGGCAAGTGCTGAACACACTGATATGATATGTGGAGGTGAACATGATGGGCATGGAAGATGCCAAGATGTGTGACAGAGGGTCAGTAGTTACATTTCTGATGGGAAAAACGACATACACCCACACAGATCCTAGCAGAAGTTGTGTGGTCTCTTAGGCCCCTGTGAGTAGGTTTCTTAATGTTCTCCTTCTCTTTCTCTATGCAGATTCAGAGCATACAACTGTTTTGTACATCATTCTTTCCGTTATTGGATCTGTCTTGCCAATTGGACTGCTTTTATTAATTTTATTTCGGTTTCTTCAGAAAAGGTAAGGGGCGCAAAAGGAAGTCCAGGTCTGTGTTTTGGAGTTGGCTCTCTGAGTTTGGGGACTGTAACCTGTGGGTGGTGTTGGAAGTCTCAGGATTGATGCTGTCAGAACTGGGGTTTTCTAAGGGTGGTCGTGTGTGTGGTATGTGGCTGTTTTCAATGTCACGTTGGGGAAGAATTTTCTCACCTGATCTCTGTGGTGCCCTGTGACTCTGGGGAGATGCACTGTAAAGCCCCTCTGCCTTTTCATAATACACAAATCTCTGTGAATCAAACCTGACTTCATTAGTTCAGACTAGGCCTTTGAACTATGTGTGGACTACATTGTTGTTCTCCCACCTAGAGACCATGGCGTAGGGTAATTCCTTCCCCCAGGTACTCATATTTTGTTAATAGCTCAATGGCATAACTTACCACCAGATCTCACTGGTTTAACCAAGAATTCTAACCCTCATGTTTCCAAACATGCTTATCCCTGATTACAGCCAAATAGAAAATAAACTCAAGCTGTAGAGGCCCAAGAGACAAATGTAAATGCATTAGTTAAAATGATTCTAGGTAATAAAATTGCCCTCAATTATTTATGGGCCTGCTAAGACAGAATCTGTGCAATAGCTAATACATTTCATTATAAATGCTTTAGGAAAGTTAGAATAATCACTTAAGAAAAAAGGCTGTTTATCTAAAGTTGGCCAACTGATTCATGGGACTTATTCTCCTGATTGCATCTAGACCGCTGAGACAACTGGATATAAAATCATTTTCAAGTATTTCATAAGATATTTTTCAATATCATTATACTTATTGCCTTGTGGTTTCTTATTTCCAGGTGCTGACATTATTACCTGAAATTTGGCTGTGCTATCTATTGAAAAGAGAGACTAAGTCTTCATGATCAGCCTGGATTATGTGGTGGTTTGCAAGTATGGCTTCATTCCTTCACTCTTCCCTGTGTCCATGGTCTTTACCATATAACTTTGCAGTGCCATCCAGTGATGGGCTGCCACTTAATTGGGCTTAACCTTGTGACTTGATTTGGCCAATACAGTGGGGCAGAAGTGAAAGAATACTGTTCTAAGCCTAGCCCTCAAGAGGCCTTGTGTATTCCATTTGCTTTCTTTTGTGCTTCTGACATTGTGAGAGAAGGACACATCCACGCTAGCCTGCTGGAGGACGAGAGACACCAGAAGCTAGAGCTAGTTGCTCTAACGGAGACCAGTCTAGATCAGACAACAGCCACCCACCTCTCAAATATGTGAACAAATCTAGCTGAAGGCATCAGTGCCAACAGAGCCAACTCTCAAATATATGAGAAATAAATATTTATTTTTTCAAAGCTGCTGATTTTTAAACTGACTTGTTGCACAGCAAAAAGAACTGATAAATCTCAGGAAGGTGAGTTTTGACCAAAAAGTATGGTTGCCATGGAGATGAGACTGCTCAGACCCTCTGAAAGAGAGAGAGACAACTCACACCTGCTATGAAGAATGTATTCAGCCAACATGCTCCACCTGTTGCATCTCAGGGATCTGCTGCAGTATTCAAGGTTATTCCATGCTTTCCTTAGACAACTCCAGAAAATAGCTGAGAAAGGCAGAAGTCTTTGGGGCTCTCTGTTGGGTTGACAGAATCTTTCTCAGAGTTGTACTATAGTCTGAGGCTTTTGCTATCCAGTTTTTTCGTCTTCATCTCAGCACAGATATTAGACCTGCATAATGGTATGAAGGCTTTTTCCACCTACTCCTGTGCACTATCCCCTTTATCTTTTTTTAAATTCATTTTATTATCATTAATCTACAATTACATGAAGAACATTATGGTTACTAGACTCCCCCCTTCACCAAGTCCCCCCCACAAACCCCATTACAGTCACTGTCCATCAGCGTAGTAAGATGCTGTAGACTCACTACTTGTCTTCTCTGTGTTGCACAGCCACACCCCCCACGTTATACATGCTAATTGTAAGGCCCCCATTCTTTTTCCCTGCCCTTATCCCTCCCTTCCCACCCCTCCTGCCCAGTCCCTTTCCCTTTGGTAACTGTTAGTCCATTCTTGGGTTCTTTGATATTGCTGCTGTTTTTTTCCTTCAGTTTTTCTTTGTTCTTATACTCCACATATGAATGAAATCATTTGATACTTGTCTTTCTCCACCTGGCTTATTTCACTGAGCATAAAGCCTCTAGCTCCATCCATGTTGTTGCAAATGGTAGGATTTGTTTTCGTCTTATGGCCGAATAATATTCCATTGTGTATATGTACCACATCTTCTTTATCCATTCGTCTATTGATGGACACTTAGGTTGCTTCCATTTCTTGGCTATTGTAAATAGTGTTGCGATAAACATAGGGGTGCATCTGTCTTTTTCAAACTGGGCTGCTGCATTCTTAGGGTTAATTCCTAGAAGTGGAATTCCTGGGTCAAATGGTATTTCTATTTTGAGCTTTTTGAGGAACCTCCATACTGCGTTCCACAATGGTTGAACTAATTTGCATTCCCACCAGCAGTGTAGGAGGGTTCCCTTTTCTCTGCAACCTTGCCAACATTTGTTGTTGTTTGTTTTTTGGATGGTAGCCATCCTTACTGATGTGAGTTGATATCTCATTGTGGTTTTAATTTGCTTTTCTCTGATGACAAGCGATGTGGAGCATCTTTTCATGTGTCTGTTGGCCATCTGAATTTCTTCTGGAGAAATGTCTGTTCAGCTCCTCTGTCCATTTTTTAATTGGATTATTTACTTTTCGTTTGCTGAGGTGTGTGAGCTCTTTATATATTTTGGATGTCAACCTTTTATCGGTATGTCATTTATGAATATATTCTCCCATACTGTAGGGTACCTTTTTGTTCTATTGATGGTGTCCTTTGCTGTACAGAAGCTTTTCAGCTTGATATAGTCCCACTTGTTCATTTTTGCTTTTGTTTCCCTTGCCTGGGGAGATATGTTCATGAAGAAGTTGCTCATGTTTATTTCTAAGAGGTTTATTTTCATGACTTACATTCAGGTCTTTGATCAATTTCGAATTTACTTTTGTGTATGGGGTTAGACAGTGATCCGGTTTCATTCTCTTACATGTAGCTGTCCAGTTTTGCCAGCACCATCTGTTGAAGAGACTGTCATTTCCCCATTGTATGTCCATGGCTCCTTTATCATATATTAATTGACCATATATGTTTGGGTTAATGTCTGGGGTCTCTATTCTGTTCCACTGGTCTGTGGCTCTGTTCTTGTGCCAGTATCAAACTGTCTTGATTACTGTGGCTTTGTAGTAGAGCTTGAAGTTGGGGAGCGAGATCCCCCCCACTTTATTCTTCCTTCTCAGGATTGCTTTGGCTATTCGGGGTCTTTGGTGTTTCCATATGAATTTTTGAACTATTTGTTCTAACTCGTTGAAGAATGTTGTTGGTAATTTGATAGGGATTGCATCAAATCTGTATGTTGCTTTGGGCGGGATGGCCATTTTGACAATATTAATTCTTCCTAGCCAAGAGCATGGGATGAGTTTCCATTTGTTAGTGTCTTCTTTAATTTCTCTTAAGAGTGTCTTATAGTTTTCAGGGTATAGGTCTTTCACTTCCTTGGTAAGGTTTATTCCTAGGTATTTTATTCTTTTTGATGCAATTGTGAATGGAATTGTTTTCCTGATTTCTCTTTCTATTAGTTCATTGTTAGTGTATAGGAAAGCCACAGATTTCTGTGTGTTAATTTTGTATCCTGCAACTTTGCTGTATTCCGATATCAGTTCTAGTAGTTTCGGAGTGGAGTCTTTAGGGTTTTTTATGTACAATATCATGTCACCTGCAAATAGTGACAGTTTAACTTCTTCTTTACCAATCTGGATTCCTTGTATTTCTTTGTTTTGTCTAATTGCCGTGGCTAGGACCTCCAGTACTATGTTGAATAACAGTGGGGAGAGTGGGCATCCCTGTCTTGTTCCCGATCTCAGAAGAAAAGGTTTCAGCTTCTTACTGTTCAGTATGATGTTGGCTGTGGGTTTATCATATATGGCCTTTATTATGTTGAGGTACCTGCCCTCTATACCCATTTTGTTGAGAGTTTTTATCACGAATGGATGTTGAATTTTGTTGAATGCTTTTTCAGCATCTATGGAGATAATCATGTGGTTTTTGTCTTTCTTTTTGTTTATGTGGTAGATGATGTTGATGGATTTTCAGATGTTGTACCATCCTTGCATCCCTGGGATGAATCCCACTTGGTCATGCTGTATGATCCTTTTGATGTATTTTTGAATTTGGTTTGCTAATATTTTGTTGAATATTTTTGCATCTACATTCATCAGGGATATTGGTCTGTAATTTTCTTTTTTGATGGGGTCTTTGCCTGGTTTTGGTATTAGGTGATGTTGGCTTCATAGAATGAGTTTGGGAGTATTCCCTCCTCTTCTATTTTTTGGAAAACTTTAAGGAGAATGGGTATTATATCTTCTCTGTATGTCTGATAAAATTCCGAGGTAAATCCATCTGGCCCGGGGGTTTTGTTCTTTGGTAGTTTTTTGATTACTGCTTCAATTTCTTTGTTGGTAATTGGTTTGTTTAGATTTTGTGTTTCTTCCTTGGTCAGTCTTGGAAGGTTGTATTTTTCTAGGAAGTTGTCCATTTCTTCTAGGTTTTCCAGCTTAGCATATAGGTTTTCATAGTAGTCTCTAATAATTCTTTGTATTTCTGTGGGGTCCGTCATGATGTTTCCTTTCTCGTTTCTAATTCTGTTGATGTGTGTTGATTCTCTTTTCCTCTTAATAAGTCTGGCTAGAGGCTTATCTATTTTGTTTATTTTCTCAAAGAACCAGCTCTTGGTTTCATTGATTTTTTTCTATTGTTTTATTCTTCTCAATTTTATTTATTTCTTCTCTGATCTTTATTATGTCCCTCCTTCTGCTGACTTTAGGCCTCATTTGTTCTTCTTTTTCCAATTTTGATAATTGTGACGTTAGACTATTCAACTGGGTTTGTTCTTTCTTCTTTAAATATGCCTGGATTGCTATATACTTTCCTCTTAAGACTGCTTTTGCTGTATCCCACAGTAGTTGGGGCTTTGTGTTGTTGTTGTCATTTATTTCCATATATTGCTGAATCTCCATTTTAATTTGGTCATTGATCCATTGATTATTTAGGAGCATGTTGTTAAGCCTCCATGTATTTGTGAGCCTTTTCGCTTTCTTTGTACAATTTATTTCTAATTTTATACCTTTGTGGACTGAAAAGCTGGTAGGTAGAATTTCAGTCTTTTTGAATTTACTGAGGCTCTTTTTGCGGCCTCGTATGTGGTCTATTCTAGAGAATGTTCCATGTGCACTTGAGAAGAATGTGTATCCTGTTGCTTTTGGGTGTAGAGTTCTGTAGATGTCTATTAGGTCCATCTGTTCTAGTGTGTTGTTCAGAGCCTCTGTGTCCTTATTTTCTGTCTGGTGGATCTGTCCTTTGGAGTGAATGGTGTGTTGAAGTCTCCTAAAATGAATGCATTGCATTCTATTTCCTCCTTCAGTTCTGTTAGTATTTGTTTCACATATGCTGGTGCTACTGTGTTGGGTGCATATATATTTATAATGGTTATATCCTCTTGTTGGACTGAGCCCTTTGTCATTATGTAATGTCCTTCTTTATCTCTTGTCACTTTCTTTGTTTTGAAGTCTATTTTGTCTGATACAAGTACTGCAGCACCTGCTTTTTTCTCCCTGTTGTTTGCATGAAATATCTTTTTCCATCTCTTGACTTTTAGTTTGTCCACGTCTTTGGGTTTGAGGTGAGTCTCTTGTAAGCAGCATATAGATGGGTCTTGCTTTTTTATCCATTCAGTTACTCTATGTCTTTTCATTGGTGCATTCAGTCCATTTACATTTAGGGTGATTTTCAATAGGTATGTACTTATTGCCATTTTAGGCTTTAAATTCATGGTTACCAAAGGTTCCAGGTTACTTTCCTTACTATCTAAGAGTCTAACTTAACTCACTTAGTATGCTGTTACAAATACAATCTAAAGGTTCTTTTCTATTTCTCCTCCTTTTTCTTCCTCCTTCATTCTTTATATATTAGGTATCAAATTCTGTGCTTTTTGTCTATCCCTTCATTGACTTTGGGGGTAGTTAATTTAATTTTGCATTTGCTTCATAATTAGCTGTTCTACTTTCTTTACTGTGGTTTTATTACCTCTGGTGACAGCTATTAAACCTTAGGAAGACTTCCATCTATAGCAGTCCCTCCAAAATAGACTGCAGAGATGATTTGTGGGAGGTAAACTCTCTCAGCTTTTGCTTATCTGGAAATTGTTTAATCCCTCCTTCAAATGTAAATGATAATCTCGCCGGATAAAGTAATCTTGGTTCCAGGCCCTTCTGCTTCATGGCATTAAATACATCATGCAACTCCCTTCTGGCCTGTAAGGTTTCTGCTGAGAAGTCTGTTGTTAGTCTGATGGGCTTTCCTTTGTATGTGATCTTATTTCTGCCTCTGGCTGCTTTTAACAGTCTATCCTTGTCCTTGATCTTTCCCATTTTAATTACTATGTGTCTTGGTGTTGTCTTCCTTGGGTCCCTTTTGTAGGAGGATCTGTGGATCTCCATGGCCTGAGAGACTATCTCCTTCCCCAGATTGGGGAAGTTTTCAGCAACTACCTCCTCAGAGACACTTTCCGTCTCTTTCTCTCTCTCTTCTTCTGGTATCCCTATAATGCCAATATTGTTCCGCTTGGATTGGTCACACAGTTCTCTCAATATTCTTTCTTTCTTAGAGATCCTTTTTTCTCTCTGCACCTCAGCTTCTTTGTATTCCTCTTCTCTAGTTTCTATTTCATTTATTGTCTCCTCCACCATATCCAACCTGCTTTTAATACCCTCCATCATGCTCTTCAATGATTGGATCTCTGACCTGAATTCATTCCTGAGTTCTTGAATGTCTTTCCGTACCTCCATTAAACTGTTGATGATTTTTATTTTGAACTCCCTTTCAGGAAGAGTCACGAGGTCCATATCATTTAAATCTTTCTCTGGAGTTGTATTAATAATTTTACTCTGGACAAGGTTCCTTTGGCGTTTCATGATTGTATATGGCGCCCTCTAGTGCCCAGAAGCTCTAGTCTCTGGAGCTGCTGAGCCCCTGAAGTGATGTTGGGAGTCACAGGGGAGTGGTTTTGGTGCCTCGGGGGAGGAAATAGCTGTTCCCTGCTTCCCGGCTGCTGTGCCTGTCCCCACTGCCTGAACCAGTGGGCCAAGCACACAGGTATAAGTTTTTGTCCCAGAGTAGCCAGATATGGATCCCTGATTTCCACAAGCGGCTGGAATTCCAGTCTCCCCAGGAACTCTGCCTGTATTAACTTTCCAACCCAATAGTCATGCGAGTCTCATGAAAGCACCATGAAATGTAGGTTTGTGCTCCCAGAGCAGATCTCCGGAGCTAGGTATTCAGCAGTCCCAGACCTCCACTCCCTCCCTGCTCTGTTTCTCTTCCTCCCACCGTGAGCTGGAGTGGGGGAAGGGCTCTGGTCCCGCGGAGCCATAGCTCTGGTACGCTACCCCGTTTGGTGAGGTCTGCTCTTTTCTGCAGGTGTGTGCAGTCTGACGCCATCCTCTTTCCTGTTGCTCTCTCAGGATTAGTTGCGCCAACTATATTTTCTAATTGTATCCAGTTATAGGAGGAAGCCTCTGTCTCTCCTCTCACGCCACCATCTTTAATCTGTGTTCACTTTCCCCTTTATCTTTCACAGACAGTACCCCTAATAACTTTTTTGTAACTCCATCTTGAAAGCTGCCTCACAGAAGACCCAAACTGACACAAGGAGGGGCTGCTTTCATCATGCTACATTCCTGGCTTATTCAAGTGGAGGAACTGGTAGAATGACATTGGCCATTTACAGAGACAGACAGCAGAGGTCACAAGGTTTCTCAAGAGATTGTGTCAGTAACTGAAATTACTTTTCATGATGACCCAGACAGCTTGCTCAACAGCAGATTGTTTAAGCTGCCCTCCTTGATAGCCTTCTGCCAGTTATCTTATTCAAGGGAACAAAAGTAACACTTTATAAAGAAGACATGCAGATGAGAAATACATACATGAAAAGGTGCTCAGTATCACTAATCATCAGGGATTTGCAAAACCAGTGAGATATTACCTTACTGTGGTTAGAATGGCTGTCATCAAAAAGAGAAGAAATAATCGTTGGTGAGAATATGGAGAAAAGGGAACCCTCATGCATTGATGGGAATATAAATTGGTTTTGACAGGAATATAAATTGGTGCAGGCACTATGGAAAACAATATGGAAGTTCCTCAAAAAATTAAAAATACAGCTACCATATGTTCTAGCTATATCACTTCTGGGTATTTATCCAAAGAAAATGAAAGCACTAACTTAAAAAGATACCTGCATCCCATGTTCACTGAAGCATTATTTATAATAGCCAATTGTATAGCAAATTAATAAGAGGGGTTAATTTGAAAGTTACTGAGTAAAACAAGTTCTCATCATGAGAAAAATAATTTTGTGACTATACATGGTGGTGGATGTTGACTTATTGTGGTGATCATTGTATGAATATATGAATATTGAATCATGTATACCTGAAACATGTTAAATGTCTATTATGACTCAATATTTTTAAAAAAGAATACTTATATTTCTATATTTCAAGACTGGTCCATTTCTATTTCAAATTCTACTTCTTCGTTCAGTGCGACCAATCTACCTGATAGCATATGAATAATGCTATTCAACTGCACTTTTAATTTATCATCTCTGAGTTATTCTTTGATAGAAAATAAGCGACTTGTCAGGATCTCATAATGAGTAAAGGGTGTAGCTTGGAGTTTTAATCAGTGTGCCATATACCAAGGAAGTTCAGGCTGGGCTGTGAAGGATGAGCTGTATCTTTAGGTCTAGAGGAGAGGCTCACTGTGAACAGTTCTAGACTGTACTTAGGGGAGGACCTGTTGATTGGTGTGTTTGACCATTGTCTTATTTTCTGTAACAGAATCAAGGTGATTGGTGCTACTCCTAATTAAGCATAAGTACCTCATCCAGGAGAGAGGCTGACATGGCTGTGGAGAGTCTCATGCTAGGTGTTGGTCATGGGTAAGATACAGTGCAGTTGAAAGCAATTATCAGGGATGCGCAGTTGTATCTCAGGACATTTGTGGGGCAGAGAAGCCCTGTTCACATCTCTACCAGAAGTTATGGAGTAATGATCCTAAACACAGCTCTTCCATTGCTTGGGAGGGGCACAGTGAGCATATGGGCATAACTTGACCTGGAAGTCTCTTGGCTTAAGAGGGGTTAATTGAACTGACTCTTTTAGCGGAGCTCCTATCGGAGGGTGATTTAGAGTGGCCTCTAGTGGCCGCACGCGGGTATTGCGGCACCAGTGTGGTTGGTGCCCATTGCAAGACTAATTAGAGAAGGCAAGAAATCTCACACAGTAAACTGGAAGGAGGAACGTGGCAATAGTCGGAACTGTGTGACAGATTGAAGCAGTCCAAAGATGTCTACAGTGGTGGAAAGAATGACACTCTTTGGAAAAAAGTAGAAATGAAGTTTTATAAATTTAGTAAAACAAATGATAGTAATTTTGTAGAGAATGCAATAGAGTAGTAAAGTAATACAAGAGAAAGAAGGAAATAGATGGGAGAATCACAAATGAGAAAAAGTTAGATGTAAAGTGTGCGGGATTGCTGAATGGACATTATTGATCAGAAGGAAACCTATGATGTAGAAAAAAGAAAAGGCATTAAGGAGTTGCTAAGCTCAGAAATAAGCATGCTGGTCAGACCCTGAGAGGCCTGACGCAAGGCAAAAAAGAGGCAGAATTAGGGGATAATGTTCATCCTTCTATTTCTATGATGGATGGGAAACCAAGGACACGGTAGGAATTTAACAAAAGAAGTCTCAGTTGGAACTTAAATACTAAAAGTATTGCATTTACTTCTTTCTGGGTTACCCTGGAGTAAGTTCCCTTCCCCTATAATAATGGCATTGTGAGAAAAATGGGTATTGACCGAGTGAAGTAAACAGTACCTGGAGGCAGGGCTGCCCTGAGTCTGGTTCGCTTCACCTTGGGTGCTGATGGTCTGGGGAGGAGGAGGAGTTCGGGACGTAGTGTGCTACAGAGAGTGAGTGATACCCTTTCATGAAGGCGAGCTGAGGAGAGCTCTGGGTACTGCTGACCTGAGCCATACTTCTGTACACCACTTCTCCCAGTGAAGGAAATAAATCATGTGGTTGCACATACACTTTGTATCACCTGTTCCACACATTGGCATTGGTGCCTGGAGGACCCCAGGTCAGGGGAAAGTCTGCACTCATGTACCGGAAGTTGGCCAGTCTTTCACATCCCTCCAGATTGCAGCCTGCCCAGAGTGGAAATAGGGTAGGTGTAGTTAGCACCTGCTTCCCTTTCCCTGAAGATATACAATGCCCCAGGCAGGTGAGCCTGGCAGAGAGGACACCAGTCATTTAGATTTTAGTGCAACACACCCACTCTCTGGAACCCAATTCTGACTTCCCCCAGGCCCTTTCAAGCTGTAACAGGTCTGTTCTTCAAACCTGCCCCAGTCTTTGAGCAGGGTGGGATGGTGAAAACTTTGATGTGAAGAATTCATGTCTTCTTCCCCAAAGTCTCTGCCTATCTTCATACAACATAGGGTGTCTGATACCTTCAAGTGGGGAGACCTCAGAGGTGAGCACAGAGAACTACGGGGAGCCAGGGCCGCTTACAGAAAGCTCCCTAGGAAAGGGTGTGGGGAAGAGGTCCAGGGCAGGGCAGGGCTGGAAGGGTGCCAGCTGGGGAGGTCAGTGGGTCCTGTAGAAGCTGGGTGAGTCCTCTCCAGGAAAGGGCCAGAGAGCCACCTTAGTAAGCCTCACGGTGACTGGCTGGCAGTGTCAAATCCATAGGTGTAGGCCTGGACAGGTTTCCAGCATGGCTAGTGGGCTAGTTTCTCCAGCAATTCTGTGTCATGGGAAGAGTGTGGCTTGGCTTCCCTAGTCTGGTGAGCTCAGGACTGAGGCCGCAGACACAAGCCACACATTGCATGTTATTTGCAATGTCACACCGGGCTGGGGAAAGACAGGAGTGGTAGATGTGCCCCCTCAGTCTACACTGCCACCTGACTGGCTGGGGAGAGGGTAGCCTGGAAGGTAGGGACCCCAGTTCTTTTACAAGAAGGGGAAGATGGAGGGTTCACCATACTCAAGGGTGAGAGAGAGAGCTGGTGAGGTCCCTCTGACTTGCTTGGTGTTTTGGACATGATTTAGGCTGTCACATACCACAGCTGAACTTGTAGTCTCACATCTAGGACCTCAGGGGGCTTCCTAAGTTATACTTTCCCTTTTGGTCTAGAAACATCTGTCTCCCTGTGATGGATTTGACACTGAGAGCAAGGCGGCACCCTTATAAAATCTGGAGCTCAAGGCACTGGGACTGAGTGGTAAGAGGAAAAGGGCAGGGCATTGTCATGAGACAGACTCAGGTCCAAATCTTGGGTCTGCCACTTACTAGTTGTAATACCCCAGCAAGTTAACACCATGTCTGATTCTGCTTCCTCATCTGCAAACTCAGAGCAGAACATTGCTACCCTCAGCACTGGACCGCACTGACAAGGGGTATTTCCCTCCCCTTACCAGGGCACCTGGAGGGGAGCCAGTTCTGCAGACAGGAGGTGAACTAGCTTGGACAGCTCTGTTTGCTCTCACGTGATGCCCAAAGCTGGCCTGGAAGCAGCATATCAGAAACAAAATTCTCACAGAAGTTCCTGCTGGGCTGAGTGGGGCTCAGGGGAGGTTCTCTGTGCAGTTTAGGCCAGTACCTTAAAGAGGGGGTGCCCCAGGTGGAGGAAGAACCATCCATGGGGTAAGAACACCCACCATCCATGGGGTAAGAACACCCAGGGTGGGGTGCAAGGAAGGGTTGGCCCAGTTGCTTTCTCTGTGCATGGAACTTTCCAGTTCCTCCCTGAGCTAAGCTGTAAGGCTAGGGGATCTTTCTTAAAGGGGAAAGCCTAGGACCAATGGCCCGGATTTTTTAATCAAATGGGTCTTCTCTCTGTGGCCAGCAGGTGGCACTGAGCCCTTAATTCTGCCAGTTTACTGTCACCAGCTGCTTAAGGTGCATGAGCAGGTGGAGAATGGTTATTCTGGGTGGGGCCCCAAGGATGGTGCTGCTTAGGAGCTTTTCATTAGTGAGTCTGGCCCCTCTCCTGGCCTAAAGGACAGCCAAGTCCCAAGAAGGCAGGCACTGTCCCCAGAACTCTGGACTGACTCGGAGAAGTTTCTCATCCCTCTTTCTAAACCAGAAATGGGTTAGCTCAGCAAGGAAGGGAATCAATGTGGGGGACTGTATAGGTGCAGGGAGCGGGCAGCTTAAAGCTTGGACCAATAGCAGCAGTTTGCTGGCCCCTCAGACCTGTCTCTGGAGTAGCCTGGGACCAAACTAAACTCACTGATCTAACTAAAGCCCTGTGCTGGCCTCAAACTGGCTTGTTCAGTAAACTATCCATAACAGATTCATTCACTCATTCATTCGGCACTTAGTGCCAGGCTCAGTGCTGAGTCAGGCACAGTCACTGACTCAAGGAGCCGTGGACTTGGGGCTGGGGAGACAGACCCATAAACACAGGAAAAGTAAGGTGCCCACAAACACACAGAAAGGGAAGGGACCCTCTCTTTCCAGAGGAATCAGGAAAGGCTTCCATGAGGCATCATTTGGCCTGGACTTTTATGGATTTCAACAGGCAGAGATGAGATGTGGGCAATACAGGCAAAGGGAATAACATAAGCCAAAGCTCAGAGGTAGGAAGCTCAATTTATATGCAAGGAGGGGGTAGTCAGGCTGCCAGGGGGATGGGTGGTTGCACAGGGTCCTGGCAAGGGACCAGTGAACTGGAAGGCTGGGAAGCAGGCAAAGCCTGAAGTGCTGGCTATGGGTCTAGCCTTGACTGAGAAGGCAATGAGCAACAACTGAAGGTACATGATGTTGAAGGGAGTGATCACAACTCTTTTAATAAGACCACTGGTGGTTGCTTAGCAGATGCGCAGAAGGTGAGATGGAAACAAGAAGACTAGGTCCTGGGCTCTGCCACAACCCCTGGCGTGTGGGTCTGTGCTGGGAGGCAGCTGCGTGCAGACAATAAGACAGGTAGAGAAACTCATCACCAGGGGAAATATAATAGCATCTTCTCTCAACATTTACTTGGTCAGTTGTCTCATCATGTGGCTGATTCAGCAACAATCATAACAGCTTATATTTGTTGAGTACTTACTATGGATGAAGCACTTAAGTATTTTACATGTTTTTCATTTACTCCCATAACAGTTCTATGAGGTAGGTGCTATTAGCATCCCCACTGTACAGATGAGGCAAATGAGGCACAGAGAAGGTAAGTTACTTGACTAAGGTCTTAAGAGGTAGAGGCAGGATTTGAACCCAGGCTTGAGAGCTTATGCTCCAGTCACTACATTAATGCATGTGACATTCTGGCCTCTCTTCCTGAGCACCCCAGCCATCCAGATCCCTGGGAGTGGAGGCAGGGCCCAGGGCTATAAGCCTGGGGGGTGCACAAAGGTTGAGACAGCCAGACAGGCTGGCAGGGCTGGGCTTGAGGCAGAAGGGAAAGAATCTCTCTGAACTGGGGGAAGAGTGCCAGCCCCAGTTCCCAGTTCCCCAGTCTCACTTATAGAATATGGGCTGGCAGCTGTCTACCAGCATATCCCCTGCTTCCCCAGCAAGAACAGCCCAGAGTTCAGGTCATGAAGGGAGAGGCTTTATTGACAAAGGAGAAGGCAGGATTCAGGGCAAGGACACACAGCACTGATCCAACAGTCCAGCATGGGGTCAAACCCTTCAGGACCAAGGGCTTCTTTGCCTCAGGGACCTCACTCACCCCCACCACCCTGAGCATTCCAACATTTCCTTTTCTAACAACCCAGAGACCCTCCACAGCCACCCGCTGGACCAAGTGAGTGGCAGCCACTGGTGGGAAACCAGGACCAGCTTGGTCAGCCTCTTTCTGCATGGCATACCAGCGTCTGCTCCATCCCACTGCAGCCTCCTAGGGCGGGGGACAGAGTGGGAGCAGGCAGCCCCAGCCCATGGAGCCCTCCCTGTAGAAGCCTCGGTGTTGGGGCATGGGGCCCATTTCCTCTTCCCTGTGCCTGCTAAGGTTCGTGCCACATCCTTGCTGTCTGAGCCTACCCTGGAGAGGGAAGCCCTGTCAGCCTCCACCTGCTCTGTCTGTGAAGGCTCCACCCCTCCAGTCTTCCACTTGGAATGCACCTGGTCATTCACTGCCCTCCCTAGGTAGCAGGGCCCACCCATTAGCCCATTACTTTTTCAGAGACCCCAGGAGGCTGAGGCCTGACCACAGGCATCTCTTGGGGCCACAGAAACAGAGCAGCAGACCCCCAAACTAGGGACTGTTCTTCCTCAGCCACCTGCCCAATCGATCATGGGGGCCCAGGACTGGCCAGAGACTCTGCTTTATGGCTCAACACTTCCCATGGCTTCCCCAGCCTGGGGCAGGGGGAGGGGGACATCCAGTCCTGAGCTGGGGTTGGGAGGAGCTGAGACAAAAATAACCCAGTACAGGCTCCTGCTGAGGCCAGAAATAGCATAGTGACAAGTGTCTTGCAACACCCTGGGTGCGCAGCAGGCAGGGAGGCTGAGCTGAGGAGGGGCCAGCCTCACACCAGGTCCTGGCCTGGCCGAGGAGCCCACACCACATCCACTCTGCATGCATTCCACGCTGCCCGTGTGGTGGTGTGGGAGCCCAGGGGCCCATGGCTCAGGACAGGGAATCTGGAGAGATGCTAAACTTGGGCTTGGCCTTGGCCACAGCCATGCTGCGCTTGCGCAGGGGGCCACGGGCCGACGCAAGGGTCAGGGCGTCCAGCAGGCTATGGTCCTCATCTAGCTGGCGGGCTGTGCAGAGTGGGGTGGGCACTTTGATGGTGTTGCCAAACTTAGAGTAATCCACGGAGTATCGGCCATCCTCCTCAGCCACGATGGGTACAAAGCGCTGGCCCCACAGGATCTCGTCAGCCAGGTAGGAGGTGCGGGCCTGGGTGGTGATGCCTGTGGTTTCCACCACGCCTTCCAGGATGACGATGATCTCGAGGTCCTGGTGATGGTGCAGGTCGCTGGGAGCCAAGTCATAGAGCGGACTGTTGGCATCAATGACGTGGTAGATGATGAGGGGAGCCACCAGGAAGATGCTGTTGCCACCCACACCATTCTCCATGGGGATGTCCACCTGGTGGAGAGGCACCACTTCGCCCTCAGGGCTGGTGGTCTTGCGCACCACCTGCATGTGGATGGTGGCACTGATAATCATGCTCTTGCGGAGGTCGCCCACGCGCAGCATGAAGCAGAGGCGGCCCTGGCGCACAGCGATGACAGCATGCTTGCTGAAGATGAGCGTTTCCGCTCGCCGGTGGGCCTGGGCAGTCTTCATGAAGATGCAGCCCAGCATGATGGCATTGATCATGAGCCCTACAATGTTCTGCACAATGAGGATCAGGATAGCCAACGGGCACTCCTCAGTCACCATGCGCCCACCAAAACCAATGGTCACCTGGACCTCAATAGAGAAAAGGAAGGCAGATGAAAAAGAGCGGATGCTGGTGATGCAGGGCACAGCAGTGCCCTCACCAGGGGCAAGGTCACCGTGGGCAAAAGCAATGAGCCACCAGACCATGGCAAAGAGCAGCCAGCTGCACAAGAAGGACATGGTGAAGATGAGCAGTGTGTGTGGCCACTTGAGGTCCACCAGAGTGGTGAATACGTCCTGCAGGAAGCGGCCCTGCTCCCGGATGTTCTTGTGGGCCACGTTGCAGTTGCCGTTCTTGGACACAAAGCGGGCCTTCCGCTCGCGAGCTCGGTACCTGGGCTCCGCAGGGTCCTCTGCTAGCCGCGTCAGCACATACTCCTCAGGGATGATGCCCTTGCGGGACAGCATAGCTCCAGAGACCACCAGGAAGAGGCTTCCCCCATGGGGGGCACCCCCTGACCAAGCCTAGAGTCTCACGGTGCCGTTCCCTCCCTGGGCACCCTTCCACTCTGGGACCACCCTCACTTGTGCTGGCCTCACTTCTGAGCTGCCTCCCCAACCAGAGTCATCCTCCCCTCCACCTGACCCCTGCTTCTCTTTATACCAGCCTCACACCTCAGCCTGTCTGCTAATTGCCTAGTGAGCCCTCCAGCCAGGCCTGCTCCTCACCTGGCCATAATTCCCAGCTCAACTCCCCTCCGCTGTTGAGCCCCCTGTAGCCTCCCCCTCGCCCCCCTTTTCCCCACCCAGCCTTCCTTCTCTACCTACGTCTACCTTGGAACTTAATACCTCAGGATCTTACCAAGGAACCCGACCGCACACAACCCCTGCCGCTGCTCCCACCTCACCATTTCTGCTCCCAGATCCCTTCCAAGCTCCAGTTTCATATTCTGACCACCCCCATCCCCAGCCTTACCTCCAAGTATGCCCCCTCTTTTCCACCCCACCCCGTAGCGCCCTGGCCGCTGTCGGATTCCCCTCCAGCTCCTGTCCTTTTTGTCTCCTTGGGATCCTGCGCCCTCCGGAGTCACCACCGCACCCGGCTCACCGGATAACCCTCGCCCCCAGAGAGACCTGGCCCAGCTCACTCTGAGTTCTGGCCTCCAGGCTCCCGGCCGCACGCAGGCAGACGCCGCGCCCCAGCCGGCGCTCCGTCCCTGCCCCGCCCTCTCGTCGCCGCCGCACCTGCTCCTGCTCCTCAAGCTGCAGCCGTCGCCTCCCCACCCCCTCCTGCCACCCGGGCGCTCGCGGCGGCCGTCCTCCGGTTCCCGCGTCTGGGGGTCTGCTGGTCCGCGGAGACCGACCTGTGCTAGGTGGGGGTAGAAGATTGAGGGTGGGGGCGCCCTCGGAGTGGAATGGGGGCCGGGGCCGCCAGGGGGAGCCCGACCTACTCCTGAGCTGGAGGTGGGGCGGGCACAGGGGCAGGCCCCGCCCATCACCAGGCCCCGCCCCTCGCCATTCACCTCTCCTGCCTTCCTAATGCCGACGCACATTCTGGCCTTGGCGGTTTGCCCAATAGTGGACCAAAACGGATTCCACCTGCCCACGGTCTACGAAATTAGGGCTGGGGGCGGGGGCCAGTGAAAGAGTCTTGACCTGCCGTCCCAGACTGAGGACCGCAGCTTCTGTCTCTTTGCCTCCCCTCCCCCAGTTTTCCCATTACCTAGTGCCTCTTGTGCAGCACTGGGCTTTGCGGGTTCCCAGCTAAAGGAGGCAAGGAAGGACTGCGTTACCCACTAGGGGAAATTAGGGGGCCCGAGGTCTTCTCTGACCGCTTCTTTTCTTTGGGGCACTCTTAATCTTTTCTGAATCATGGATCCTTTGAGAAGCTGATGAAAACCACAGACTCCCTCCCCAGGAAAAAGATGTACCTTTGAAGATGTAACAACCCAGTTTCACACTACAGGGGATGCTGGATGCTGCAGCCCAGAAGCCTGGGAGGATGCATCTTCTCAGTCATGACTACAACCTGCTTCCCCCAGCTCCACCTCCTTGCATTTTAAAGAGGGATTCAGTTACTGGAATTTGCTTTGCACCTCCTTACACTCACAGCTTGGTTTCTTAAACTTAGGTATTGGGAGGGGCTGTATATTAGGGTTGTCTTGGTGACTGGGAGACTGAGCTCTTGACCTGGACACGAGTGGTACTTCTACTGCAGGCACCAGCCTATGGTTACCATGTGGCTTGGGCCTTAGGTGCAGGCCCCCAGTTCCCAGCTGGGAGGGAATGCCTACTGCTTCTCCTTGTTAGGACAGTCATGGCTCCATTCCCTCTGCAGCTCAGATCGTATGGAGCGCTGACCCACTGAGTCCATTTTTTGGACATGTGGCTTGAGGCAGGGGCTGGAATGGTGGCAACAGTGGAGGTGTGGGCCACAGTAGGGCAGAATGTAGCTTTCATACTGAGTTTTCCCTTCTCTCCTATACCTACCTGCAGGCAGAGTGAACACTGCTACTCAGGTTAAGTGTGATCTGGGGCTCTATTAACAGAGCTGCAGTACCTAGGGTGGGGAGGGGAAAACAGGATGAGTAGAATGGGGAGCTCAAGGAGACAGGGTTATACAGAAAATCTCTGAGGCAGCTCCAGTTATTCAACCCCCAGAAAAGGAACCTTGGAGGGCTCCCCAGGGAGTTTGGGCACTATTGCAGAAACCTGTGGAATCCAAGGAGGATGGATTAAAGTTTTGTGCGACCCAAAGTATAGAACCAGTACATATACTGAGTGGAACAGAGGCAGCCTTTGATTTCACATATTGAAAAGTCAGTGCTAACAACCAGCAATGACATCTGTGGGGTACCCAGGTCAAAGCTGGCACACAATCAGGGATGTTACAGAGGGTTTTGGGCCACAGTGGCCTTGGGCATCCTTGCAAGACTTCAGTGTGGACCCTGCCCTGCCCCTGCTACTTCTGTTCAATCCCTTGGGATGTGGTGGGCATAGGGGTGGTGGGAATCCTCTTCCCCCTCCCCAGACTTTGCTCCTGGGAGACCCCACAGTGGAGGGAGCTGTTGAGCCCCCAGAGGCATCTCAGAGCCAGAAAGGCCAGGCCCTGCCTCACAGTGTGGCCCTGAGGCCTCACCTATTCCCTACTCCACACTTACCAGGAGGCTGAGCCCCTTACCCAAAGGGCTCAGCCTCTTGCCCTACTCCATCCTACGTCTCTTATACTTATCTCCCCCAAACACTACACTTGTCATGTCCCTTTCTCACTCAAAAATCTTCTCTACTTCCCTTTTGTTCATAGGCTTATCCAGCCTCCTTGTCCTGGCATTCAAAGCTCTCTGTTCTTATGCATCCACCCGCCCCCCAATGTGCCCTTTTCTCTCTCTACCTATCCAACTGCTACCCTCTCATGCCCAACTTGCATCTTGCTTCTTCCAGGTGGCCTGCCATGCTTCACAGAGCTCTCACTTCCTGAGCTCCTCTGGTTCCTGGAATATCCAAAAGGGTTTGTGTTGGACCCCTCTCCAGTGACTGGTAGGTTTTTGGTACATTACTCTGACCCCCTTGCAACCAAGAGGGACACAGGCCCAAGACTCCTGGGTTTGCACGCCAGGGCCTAAGACTGAAGCCAATATGTAAATGTAAAGGATATGTAAACGAGCGCCTTCCATTTCTTGGCTGAGAGGTGTGCGCTCCTGTTCTTGCTGCAAATGGAGTCTGATAGCTGTTGTTTGGTCTCCCCAGTGGCATCTCCCAGTAAACACCTGGCTGACTTGTGGTTTATGCACTGTGCTTTCCCTCTGAAAGACCACCCTTCTGAATGCCCTTACATGGGGGACAGAGATAGGGACGTGTGATCCAGGCCTAATCAGTCAGTGTATTCCAGACTTGCTACCACAGTGAATGAGGGGCCGTGGGGTGTAACCTATGCTGGTCCATTGAAGTTTGCTCCCAAGATTTTTGCTGGAACTATTGGGAATGGCCTTTTTCAGAGGAGTAGGATGTAAGTTGGAGGTGCTAGTGGCCATCTGCCATTGGGGAAGGAGAGGAAGATGGAAGTAGAGACACATTCTGCACGTCAAACACCTGAATCCAGCCATGCTTGAGGTACGACCCTGGCCTTCTTAGTCACACAGAACAATAAATTTCAGTTTTTGTGTAAGCCACTTAGAATTGTGTTCCTGTCATTTGTAATAGAAATAGTGTTAATCAAGGATACCTTACGATTTTAATCTAAGATACAATAATCACAAAAATGGTACAACTTGTTATGGATTGATTTGTGTCCTCCCCCGATCCATTTGTTGAAGCCCTAAATTCATATGACGAAGCCCCCCGGCATGACAGTATTTGGAGGTAAGGCATGTGAAGAGGTAATTTATGAGGTCATAGGGGTGGGGCCTCATCCAATACGACTGGTATCCTAATAAGAGAGTGACACTAGGGATGTGAGCACAGAGGAAAGGCCATATGAGGTCACAGCTAGAAGGTGGCTGTCCGCAACCAAGCAGAGAGGCCTCAGGAGAAAACCCCCAAACCTGTGATACCTTGATCCTGGACTTCCAGCCTCCAGAACTGTCAGAAATAACTTCTCTTGTTTCAGCCACCCAGTCTGTGGGATTTTGTTACGGCACCCTTAGCAAACTAATACATCTCCTATTTCACAGATAAGGAAACACACGTTTCCCCATTAATGCAACTTCAAGTTCAGGTCTGCCTGGGGCCAAAGTCAGGCTGGCTCCACTGAACCCACAGACACCCCCTGCCCTGCCTGCCAGACTGAAGGCCTCCAATAGGAAACAGCCGATCTCTTTATTTACAGGTGATTTACAGTTAGAAAACCCAGGCAGGGGGTGGGGGCAGGGGGCATTTAGGATGGCACTTGGGCTCTGGCAGGTCACTTGTCTGCACGGACAAAGGAGGCAAAGACACTGTCCTTCTGGCTGAGCAGCTTCTCGGGCTTGTCGAACTCAAGGATGGCGCCGCGCTTCAGGACAATCACCAGGTCTGCACTCAGGATGGTGTGCACGCGGTGCTGAGCAGGGCAGGAGGGGGCTGGTCAGGGTCAGGGGGAAGGGGTGGGGCACCTGAGGGGATCCTGCAGCTTGGAGGAGGGAGCCTATGACCAGAATGTCCTATCTCTGTGGTGACTGCCCTTTCCTGGGGTGGCTGTGACTCCAAGCCCTTACACCACTAGTAACACCGTCTCCTCTGATCAAGTCAGCTCTGGCCTCACCTCTAAGCTTCACGGCTCAGAAATCTCCCCGAGCCTCCCATCCCTCACTTCTCCCAGAGAAGGAACCCTAGCCTAGCTTGCACGGGCAGGCCTTGGAACCTGGAGAAAAAGAGGGGAGGTCTGGGAGAAATGCAGGTGCGAATACAGCCCCAGAATCCGGCGCTCCAGGCTCTCGGCAAGCCCTGCAGACTCCTTGCTCTGCACCACTCTGGGGCCCGCTCTTGGCTACTAGGCCCAGGTCAGCCCAGGGGCTGCTCACCAACCTAGGGAGGCCAGCCTTTTCTCTGGGTATCACCTGCGCCCCAGTGATGGGCCCCTTACCGCAATGGTGACCACGGTGCGGTCTGCGAAGGCCGTCATCACCACCTTCTGGAGGATGTTTTCCTGCCAGGTGGGAAAAACAGTTGTTGGCTCAGCTGCCCAGTGGATGGGGTCTGTCCTGGCTCAGGGATGTGGGGCCCAGGTCTGTGTCCCCACTCCCATCTGACCCAACCCTAGCCCCACCCCCTCCCTCCGTCTGGCAGAAGTTCCTATAGGACCAACCGGGTTGCCGGCATTCAGAGGTAGGACAGCCCGTTGGGAGCTCAGCTGTGCTTGTATGTGTGCGGAGCATGCCTGGGTGTGCCGTGTGCGGGTGGTGGCTGTGAAGTCTCTGTGGATCTGTGCGCAGCTTGTGTGTGTGTCATAAATGTTCCCTAACACTAGCTTGAGTCAGGGTCCCCTTTTCTGCCACAAATGGCCCTTGATGCTCAAGGCAACTTGAGCTTCAGTGCTACTTTGTGCAAATTTCCCCAACACCCCATGAAAACCCTCTCCAAGTCCCTGACCCCATGGATGTGTCCAGGACCGACCGTGGCCATGTCGATGGAAGCTGTGGCTTCATCCATTATGAAGATGCTGGTCTTCCTCACAAAGGCCCGAGCCAGGCAGAACAGCTGCCTCTGGCCCTGGCTGAAATTCTCCCCACCTTCTGTGATGATGGCATCTGAAACCGCAGGGACAGCAGGGCTGAGTTAATTCTGCATTGTGAGTTTAGTAGATGGCATGGCTTGAGGCATGTCAGGAAATGTGTGCACAGGGGCAAATACGTCAGTGTGTGTCGTGAGTACAGGCATGTGCAGGACTGCTGCCACTTACATGACAACATCAGTGCCACGTGCATGAATTACAGAGAAGAGCACCCTCTGGAGTTGTGTGCTGCTGTGGCCCTGGGCAGTTCTGGGAGGGGGTGTGTGCACCTTGCTGGGGGGCCTCTGAAGCCAAGGCTTGGCCAGCCCCCACTGGTCCCCATTTGGTCCAGGAGCTGCAGCAAATACCAAGGATCTGCTGACTGCTGGGGTGGGGTTCAGAGTCTTCCTAGTACCCTTGGTGAGAGGTCTGTGCCAGTGATTTCCCAGTCTTTCCTCTTCCCTCAAGGCAGAACTGGGCAGGCAGGTGGGCAGGAAGGGCAGGCTGAATACACTACCATGGTAGTGGGGCCTTGCAGGCTGTTTCATAGGGACCCCTACTGTCCCCCCTATACCCTGCAGGAGGGGCCAGACCCTGAACTGACCACGTGTATGACCTGGAACAAGTCTCTTGACCTCTCTGAGCTCCTGTAAGATGAGATGTGGGACTAAGCGGTCTGGGGTGTTGCCAGATTCTCGACTCTAAACTCTGGGCAAACTATGACATGGGTGTGAATTTTCCTCCCCAGCCTTTACAGGCAACCTTCAGGGCCCAACCAGCTGCTCAGCCAGGAGTAGTTACCGAGGCCTCCTGGCAGTGCCTTCACCACCAGCTTCAGCTGGGCTATCTCCAGGGCCTCCCACAGTGTGCTGTCGGGGCACTTCTTCTCTGGGTCCAGGTTAAATCTGGAGGGTGCACAGAAAGCCCCCTTAGGGAGGGGAGCGGGGTCTTGGTCCACCTGCAGGGGACTTACAGGGTTCAAGGCTGGTAAAGGGAGCAATGAGTGAGAACTGATTGACTTGGGGGCCTGGCTGGGAGGGGGCAGCAAGGTGGCGGCAGTGGGTGGAGGAAAGATCCCAGACCTGAGGCTTGGGACACCCCCTACCAACGCCTGCCTAGGTCAAGTGGAAAGGAGATAGGCATGAGGGTAAAACTGTGAAAAACCAGCACCAGCCCATAGTGCCCAGGGTGTGAGCAGGGCTGCTTGCCCAGGGAGGTGGGTACCCAGCTGAGCACTCCTGGCCTTGCCCACCCCCTCCTCTTTATGCTCCAGACCTAAGGGA
Source organism: Manis pentadactyla (assembly GCF_030020395.1). Taxonomy (NCBI): domain Eukaryota; kingdom Metazoa; phylum Chordata; class Mammalia; order Pholidota; family Manidae; genus Manis; species Manis pentadactyla. The sequence continues at coordinate 56,950,765 of NC_080027.1, forward strand.
GTCGTGCCCAGCCTGGGGTGGGGTAGGCCTGGAGGGGAGGTGAGACTCACCGGATGGTGCCACTGAAGAGGACAGGGTCCTGCAGGATGATGGAGAGGCGTGAGCGCAGAGTGTGCAGTGGCAGCTTGGCGATGTCGATGCCGTCGATGATGATGCGCCCTGCGTGGGGATGTCACAGGTGGGGCACCAAGGAGTGGGGGAGATAGTGCTGCTGGGCACAGGTTCAGCCAGGGACATGAGTCCCAAAGCAGGGCCTTCTGTGATGTCTGGCCATACACCATCTGGTGGATGTGGGTATGTGTGGGGTGCCAAACATACAATTTACCTTCGAACATGTCCACCATACGGAAGAAGGCAAGAGAGAAGGAGGACTTCCCACTGCCTGTGCGCCCACAGATCCCAATCTGGGGAGAGAAGCAAGAATGCTGGAGGTGCCCGGGAGTGTCCGGGAACCTCTAGTGCTAGCTTGAGGGGCAGGTGTGGGAGGTTACGGCATCTCTTCTTGGCCTGGCCCTCCAATCAGCTTCTTATTGGCCAGAGCTGGGCCTGGGTTTGGGCTTGTTTCCTGCAGTGGGTCCAGAAGGGGCTCCCACAGGGACCCACAAGCAAGTACAGGGTATAGACATCCATTTGCCTGGGCCTGGCCGTACCTGGTATGTGGCTGCAGGGGAACTGGGGGTGCTGATGTGTCTCTATGTGCATGGGTGGGGCAGGAGGGCATGGCAGGTGGCATGGAGATTGGAAGAGGTGTACTGCCTGACCCTGGGGTCATCTCTGACCCCACAGCGTCCTGTCCCATGGGCACCAACAGAAAGGACAATAAGGGACCAACACAAAGAGGGAGATGGTAGCACAGAAGGATGAGGAGCCAGAGGCAGGGACAGAGGGGCAGTGAGATGGCCAACCAGAGACAGTGACCAAGTGAGAGGCAGAGGAGAGGGGCGGTGTCAGAGAGAGCAGCGGGGTGAGGAGGGAGCCCATCAAAGTCGGGTCAGAGCACCAGCAGGGGCTCCCTCCCCAGGACAGGGGTGGCCTGGCTCTCTGCCCTGAGGCTTGGGAGGCCGTGCCCTGACAAAGCCCCTTTAGGCCAGGGGAGTCTGGGGTGTCCGTGTCCTTGGTGGTGAGCGGGGACAGCAGAGGGGAAGGGGGACGGGAGGGTGAGGGGGAGAGGTGGATGAGTGCTGTCAGAGTGGGGGCCGGGCCCAGAGAACGGGGTCTGAACCGGTCTGGGACCTGGAGGGCCATGAGGCGCCCATGGGATGGCCCCCCGCCCGCTGACCTTCTGCCCCGGGCAGATGAGGGCGTCCACGTGCCTCAGCACCGGCCGCAGGGCGCGGTCGTAGCGCACGCTCAGGTTCTGGATCCGGATCTCCCCTCGGTCTGGCCAGTTCTCTGGGATCAGCGACGGGGCTGGGGGCCAGGCTGGGGTCAGCCACCAGGTGCCCCTTGTGGCCCCCTGAACGCAGACACGCTCGTCCCCGGGCCTTCCCCTGGCAGGTCCTCCCAGCCCTCACCCAGCAGCCCCTCGTAGCTCTCCGCCTCGGTTCTCAGGAGCCCGTGCACACGTCTCACGGCCCCCAGCTGGATCTCCATGTCTGCGAGGTTCCTCACCATCCAGTTGAGGTAGTTGGAGACCTGTGGAGAGTAAGCCCGTCACTGTCAGTGATACCTTGGTCCTTTCCCAGGCTACCAGATGGCTCCTTACCGCTGAGGAGGGGCCAGGGCACCCCCCTCCCCAGCACTAGTGCTTTTTGCTGCTGTTCAGGGTGGCCCTCCCTGGTGGCATGGGAGGGTTATGGATCCTCACTCACCATCTGTGTGGCCCTGGCGAGACAGGCAGGGACCTGCAGTTACCCCTCCTGCACACACAGTCCCTCTGGCATCAGACTCGAAGTAGCTTCGAGTAAGGCCTGGGATGTCTCTGCTGGGGAAGGTGCCCGGGGATTCCCTGAGTGCTGGTGTCTGATGCTGCCCGTGGCCCAGTCTGCTGCCACTCACCATTAGGGCATAGGTGAGGCCCAGGCCCACCAGGCCGGCAGAGAGTTCCCTGTGCAGGGAGCTGGAGATGGAGGTCACGGCCGCGATGAGGACCACGCATGCACCAATGTACTCCTGCCGAGGGAGGGGATCTGGCCTGGGCCCCCAGACGTGGAAGCCCCAGAGCCCCCCACCCACCTGACTCCCTTCAGAGCAGAGCAGCTCAGCTGAGATGCAGCCCCAACCCTGTCACACACGTGGCACATCATCAGACACACAGGAGGCCTGTGAGGGCTGAAGGCCAGGGGACAGTGTGTGCACACGGCTCACACTACACCACTCCCAAGCCACCTGTATGTGCCCAAACATGGATGCCTCACCAGCTAGCCTGCACATCATCTGACCACTGCAGGCACACACTTGTCACAGTTAAACACATAACTCTTCCCGTTGCTGGCACAGGGCTCAGATACACAAGGCCCCAGGCAGTGATGTGGCAGGGAGGGGGTCAGCTCAGACACAGGGGGGACCACCCGGGGCTGGGAGAAGCAGGAGGCCTGGTGCCCACCCTGTTTACACATGAGCTGGTATTCCAGCCTCTCTTCCCACCCTCTGCTCTGTGCTCGGCCCTTGTTCCAGCAAGAAAGGTGAGGGGCTTTGGGGGTCTCCATTCCTGCCCATCTCCTATCAGAACCCCCAAGGGTGGGGTGGGTGGCACTTGCCATGCGGACTTCTAGCCATCTGTTGGCAGCCGTGAGGAAGAGAGAGGCAATGTTGTTGGAGTCTGTGTACTCAAGGAGCTTCTGCTGGAACCGGGCCTCGTATCTGGAGGGGTTGAGAGGCTCTGAGGGAATCATTTTGGTCCATGTAGCCCCAGGACTCTGTTTGCCTGTAGGAGGGACTGCCTGGGCCTCAGTGGCCCCCAGACATGTCCCCTCTGCCACCTAACGTATGCCGCTCCTCTCTGGAATGCCCTTCCAGTAACTTTCCACTTACTCAAACCTGTCAGAGGTCCTTCTTCAAACTCTTGTTTTCACCCTAAGACATGTTCTTCTCTCCAGGACTTCCCTATTACAATCAAGGCCACCCCACCCTGCCCCACCCCAGGCACTAGGGCCAAAAACACAGGAATCCTCTGGGTTCACATTCAGTCCCTCAGCAAGTCGTCTGATTTCTACCTCCAAAATAGCCCTTGCCTCTGCCTGCCTTTCTCCCACTTCCTGCCCATCACAGACTCACCTGGACTATTGCATCAGCTCCCTAACAGATCTGCCTGCTATCTCCTACCATCACTCTCCACACAGCAGACAGCATAATCTTTCTTATTAAATTGTATCCTATCTCTCCCCTGCTTAGGATATAAATGGCTTTTAGGATAAAGAACCACCTTCTTGCCAGAAGCCTGTGTGAGCCTGCCCTGCCAACCCAGCAGCCTCCTTCCATGCCACAAATTCCCTTGCTCACTGTCTAACAGCCACAGAAATTATAATAAAGTCATTTGTTACTTTAGTTTGCCTTTCTCAGTTTTGTGACAATGCCAAGTTCTTCGCCACCCCAGGGCCTTTGTACATACTGTTCCCTCTGCCTGGAATGCTTTCTTCTCTACTCTTTACAAGGTTGATTCCTTTCAACCTTCAGTCTTTAATTTAAATGGCACCTCCTCAGAGTGGTCTTTCCTGGCCTGTTGTTCTCCACCTCTGTAGCCTGTTGCTTTCTTAGTCTCTGCTTATATATTTATTTCTCTACTGTTTATGATCGAGCTCCCTCACTAATTATAAACTCCATGAGGATGGAGACCATGTCTATTTTGTTCACTAATGTATTCCCAGCATCTGGCGCTGTCAATAAATATTTGTTGAATGACTGAATGGAACCTTCTCTTAGCCTCTAAGGTAGATAAGCTCTCTCTGTACTAAGAATTCTGGAGGCTTATTTTCCACCCTCATGCCCTCACCACATCCTCCCCTGTGTTACTACATATGGATCTGCCTTTTCTCTCTGATGAGCCAGGGCTCCTGGTGTCGCTCTCCCTGGCTATCCCCTTAGACCTGGCTGGCTTGGGCCAGGCACCGATGAGGGGCCAGGAGCACTTGTTTGGTGATGCAGGAAGGAACGGATGGAACCCATCTCAGCCCCGGATTCCGGGAAAAACTGAGGGGACTCAAGACAAATCTTGTTGGGTGTTTGCTCTGCTTTGGTGGTTTCTGGGTGGAGGGCCTGTGTCTGAAGCATGAGTCTGGAGAGCAAAGGGAGCCTCTGAGGTGGGAGAGAGCGTGCAACTGCACACCGGGGGTGGAGCTGTGCGGACAGGGGTGTGCCTGAGGTGAAACCACACAACTCAGGAGTTCAGTTAAGGTCCGCGGAAGATGCATGTGCATGTGTGCGTGACAGGAGAGTCTGAGGGAGGGTGTTCGGGACGGTGTGTGTGAGAAGAGAGCCTCTGAGAGGAGTGTGGCCATGTGAGGCTGTGGGAAGAATCCCTGCCTTGGGGGCCATGCAGATCCAGGCAGAGTCTGAGCTTTGTTACTGGCTGGCTGTGTGTCAGCACTGAGACTCACCTTCCTCATATCACTGTAAAAGAGGGATAGTAATAGTCCCTACGTGGACTGAAACAATCTCTGAGCCCAACACTGAGCCCAGTGCTGGGTACTCTTGAAACTTTTTGGGGAAAAGCAGGGCCTCCCAGGAAAACCAAGGCCAGACAGGCCTGGGTTCCAAGCCCAGCACCAGCTCTCACTGTCTGTGTGACCTCGGCTGGTTACTCAACCTATAGAAGTGGCCACTCATACCTGTCATGGGGCTCTTGCGAGGATTAAATGCAACAACACACACGTGGCATTTAGCCCGATGCCAAGAACATGTTGTTAACTGTAGGATCAATACATGCCAGTTAGCCCTTAACAGGGCAGGCTGCTGGGCAAAAGTCAATGAATTAAACACATCCTGAGATGATTAAAAGTCTCCCAAATTTAAAAATCATGCGCTGCATCAGCACAGAGTGTGGGGGACTCATAGGGCAGCTCTTCCTCTGGCTGACCACAGGCTTGCACTGAGGCTCTGGATGCTGGGATCTACTCAGAGCCCACTGAGAGGGTCTGGCCCACCCTAGGAAAAGTCACAGTCTCTCTGCCCCAGGCCCAGTCTGAAAGCTTCCAGGACACCGATTATAAGAGGAGCATCAGCAAAACTATGAGTGGAGGCCAGGCCCCCGAGCACAGAGGAGTGTGGGAGTGGGAGATGCCGGGAGAGCTCAGGCTCGAGGTGAGAAGGGGCTGGGAGGGGCTCTCGAGTCACGTCGGGCTCCAAGGGGCCTCTGTGTGGAAGGCAGCACAGGCTTGTCCAAGGGCAGAGGGTGTCCAAGGAGCAGAGCCACGGCCAGGGCACAGCTCTGGTTTGCTTAGCTTTACTCAGACAGGACCCTAAGCTTTACTCAGACAGGACCCTAAGCAGCCCTCCCACCAGCCCCACCAGCCCCAGCTGCCCCAGGAAGTGAATGGGGCAGCAGGGCTGCACCAGGGGCCTGGGCACCTCTGCCAGAGCTGCAGCTGGACTTTGGGGGTTCAAGGGAGGAGATGCAGGCTTCCCTGGACCCTCTCAGCTGGTCCTTGAGCCCTAGGGTTACTCCTGGACACGGGGCTTCATGTTGCGTGGTTACTGTCACACCCCAAGCAGCTGTGCCATCCTAAAAATAACCTGGATTGTCTCTCTGGGTGAGGCTTAGAGACCAAAGCCCAACTGTGTGGGTCAGAGGTCTGGCCTGTGTGGCCAGTGGAGAGATGCCCTAACGTAGATGGAGACGTGGGGTGGGGAGCAACAATCCACCCACTCCCCAGGTATCCTCGGATGCTCCTGACCAGCCCAACATTACAACTCAGGGGGGCAATTGGATGGCAGGGGCACTGACGTTTTCAGACACCCTCTCCAGCCTGATGAACTCTTACCCGCACTTTGAGCCCTGGTCCCGATAACATCTCCTCAGTGAGGCCTTCTGTGACTGCCTCCCTTCAATGTTCCTGCAGCCTATGCCCCCTTTCTTCCAGAGAGCCTGTAACGTGGGGTTGTCTTGACCTGCTCAAAGACTGGACTAAATGCTTCCAGCAGGGGGACTTGTCTGATTCATCTCTGTCTTTTTAGTGTCTGGCATGGGGCTTAGCACATGGTGAACACTCGGTAAATATTTGTTTAATGGAAGAGCAGGTTCAAGTCTGGGCTTTGTGGAACCTTACACAGAGTAGTTATATAACATAACCTCTCTGAGCCTCACTGTCCCCATCTGAGAAAAGGGAACAATCATGCTTTCCACCTTGGACTGCAGTGCAGAATGAATGAGATTAGCATGCTAAGGCCTCAGCATAGTGTCTGGCTCATAGGGGATCCTCCGTAACAGATGGCCTCACAGCTGGCCCACATGATGGAAGGGCCTTTCTAGAATGGATATGTGAGGACTTGTCCCAGCCTTGTTTCTTTTCACATTCTGCCTTAGGGCTTGGCTTCAGGGCTGAGGTTTTCTTCTCTGGATCATGCAGGGGAACCCATCTGGCCTGACCCTCTGGTAAATGTGGACATCATTCTGGGAGATGCGTGTCCTGGGTTTTCTGAAGTGGAGCCCTGAGAACTGAATCTCACAACCTGTGACTCTGGCCCCACCCCTACACATCCCCACCCCGGGGTGAGTCTGGTACCTGAAGGCCCGGATGGTGGTGAGGCCTTCCACGGTTTCAGCAAAGTGTGAGAGCAGTGGGAGCTGGGTGGTGTCATCAAGCTGCTGCAGGTCCCTGGGCGGGGGAAGCAGAGCAGAATGGTCAAGGCGGCAGGCTCAGGGCTCAGCCTGGCCGAGTCCCAGCTCCGCCCCCTGCTACTGTGCAGGCAATCAGCTTCACCTCCCTGGGTCTTGGTTTCTCACCAACCAAGAGGAAAATCAACAGTACCACCACCAAGCTGCTCTGAGGACTGGATGAGGAGCTTGTTTATGTAAAATGCCTACACAGAGTGTGCTGGCCCCATTACTGCTATCCTGGGCATCGTCTGCCTAACACCTGTATCTCCCTGCTCTTCTGCCACACAGCCTTGCTCTGCAGCAAGGCTGGGCAGGCAGCGTTAGTTCCCTGTCACAGGTGGACACCCTGAACCTTGAGAGCCAGTCAAAGGAACAGAAAGACCACACTGGAAGCTTGCAGCCCCTCCCCAGTAGCCACAGCAGGTTTCAGCACATCACAGGCCAGGTTCTAAAGGGCTCCTTGAGGGGGAAATGCCAGAGGTTTCTATGGCAGCAGATGCCCTGGCCCCCCACAGCTACACTTTGACAAGTGCATTAGAGTAGGAGAGACCATCTCCAAGGTACAGTGGGTGCCAGGGGAACAGGGTGGTTTCTCTGGCAGAAGAAATGAACTTTGTAGAACAGCCTGTACTGTGTTTAAAAAGTCACTGTGATTTTGTGAATATTAACATGCTATGCTCCTCACGGGTACCAGGTGATTCTGGATCATCCAGGCAAAAAGGCATTTATACAAACCTTGAACCTTGTGGGCAAGGTAAATGTGGCCAAATGTATCTAAATTTAATTGTTATTATTGCTAATGGGCATTCTTACTCCAGTTTCTAACCAAATGTGTGCACTTGGAAAAGATACTCAACCTTTCTGACCACAACGCACAGTAAGAAATTCATTTTATATCACAAATCAGTACACACACACACACACACACACCCCTCATGACCCAAACAGAGGTTTCATGAAGCAAAACTTACTGTTTCTATGTGAATACAGTCAGATATTTTCTGTTCTACTTCATTGTTTAAAAATGCTGGTTGTGGTCCATGATATTGATTTCATGACCCACCGATAGGTTGTAATTGTGATTTTGTGAAGGCCAGTTTGAGAAACACTGGCCTTGCAGTTCTTCAAAAATTTTGCTACAGTTCTCTAAATCTACAAGCTTAACAGATTCACTCCCAGATAGGACTTTCCTGTGAATGTTCTTAGAAAATTTTGATAGGAAAGAGGCATGCATGGCCCCAAAGTACATGAGGGCAAATGTGATCAGTGAGAATGGCTGTGCATGGCTCCCTCAAGCAGAGATTTCCAGCCTTGCTCTGAACCACATGGGCTGGGGGGAATTGTTGCCATAACACCCCTCATATCAGGTGCCCTCTGATTCCACACAGCAACAATCAGCCCAGTCACTGGACCCACACAACCCTCCTGAGCAGCATTTTGGCAAAATGAATGACGGGCATAAGTGTGCACATACATTCTGACCTAGCAATTCCTTTCCTGACCCTGTCTCCCACAGAAACAGTTCAGGTACTAACTGCAGTGTGTGTGTGTGTGTGTGTGTGTGTGTGTGTGTGTGTGTGCACTGACAGATGGTTATATGAGGGTAGTGAGATATGAATGTTTCTATTTCCTTTACTTCTGTTCTTCTCTTTGTGGGGAATGTGACTCCACTGTGTTTATGATGATGACTTCAATGGGAGTGCCAAACTGCCCATTGCAAAGTACCTCCCATCCTCACCCCCCAAGGCTGACAACTGCTGTCATCACCTGGATGCCACCCGAAAGTACTTCTGGATGAAGTAGCATATGACGGCCAGGGGCAAGAGTGCCACGAGGAACACAGGTGTGACATAGGAGATGACGGCCAGGGCTGAGACGCAGAGCAGGGTAGAGCGGCTCAGACACTCCAGGGTGGATGGGATATGCTGAGGGAGGGATGGTGAGAGAGGGTGAGTTTTTGTATTTGATTATCTTCAGTGTGTCACCTGCTGCCATATTTTGCTCTTTCACGTTATTACAGGTTCAGATTTCATCGCTCCAGCTAGCACTATGGGCTCCCTAAGAGTAAAAATCAGGACTTTGTTTTCTCACCATCTAGATGGTGGTAAATAAAGAACACAGACTGAATCAAAATGAAATTCTTCACAAAATCGGTCACCTTGCTTCAGAATATGCTGTTACCTGGAGTGAGCCAGGGGGTCTTGGATGAGGCCAAAGGGATGTGGTTTCCTTCAGCTTTATTATGAAGACCTCACAGGGGAAGCCCCAAGCCCTGAGGCAGCATTTTAATCAGATAGGAGCCCACTAGGTTCCACCCACAGGGCTCTGATCACTGGTCTGGGGAAGCAAGCACCAGAGGGGAAAAGCTCCTAGGGGCCTGGCTTCTCTGAGCTGGGGAAATGGGTGGTAGTCCTGTGCACCTGGTCAATGGTGTTACAGTCAGATGAAAATCTATTCAGGATGCTTCCAAGGGGCGTGGTCTCAAAAAACCTATGAGGCAACCAGAAGAACAATTACTCATTTGTTTATTGATTTCCTTCCTGTTTATTGAATGAGGGTAGTTATTTCATTTAGTGTCTCTGAGTCATCCCTGGGTCTGGCTTCCATGGGCGGCTGCCCTTGCAAGTCTGTAGGTATTGGCCTGTGTCCTTGAGGATTCCTGCACTTACCCAACGAGGTGCTGGCCCTTGGCTACCATCTCTGACTCTCAAGCCCATGTGTGACCACGGCCACCCTTCTCAGCTCCTCACTCAGCCTGACTCATGCGGCAGATGTCCTCCTGGGGTCACAGAGTCCTCTCCAGAGGGACACTCTTCCAGGGGGAACAGAGCCCTGGGGGGACAGCCTGTCAGCCGGCTGACCCTGTGAGGCCAATCTGTCATCACTTTGGCTGTGACTCAGAGTTGCCCAACCCCAACCAGAGAATTTCAGAACCACAGAACTGGGACAAATAGAGGGTAAATAAACATTGAGGCCATGTCTGTGGGCTGCAGACAGCTAATGAGACTGGAGGTAAAAAGTGTAGTCAGATGGTGAGGTCTGGCATTGACAAGGGACTAGATACCTGGTTTGACTGCTGTGTTTTAAAACTGAGTCAGCCAGCCAATTGGGCAGTGACAACTTTAAACCTCTGTCACACAAAGCAGCCTTCAGGGTTTTTACCCATCCCATTACAGGAAAGTAAAACAGCTACCCATGTCCCCAGTGTCAGAACCTGCAGTCTGGCAGAGGGAAGAGAGAGAAGGGGGGCCGGAGAGCTGAACCTGTGGGTAGAGAGGGGCAGGTGGTACCTGCCTAGGGATGGGAAACAAACATTTCTGTGGAGCCTGCAGCTGCTCACTTTGAAGGGCTGTTGTGACAATAAGATGAGCTAACCATGCAAAATGCCTAGCACCAGTCTGGCTGAGCACATGCCAGTTTCCCTCTGCTTTCTGCACTGATTACATACACTGTCTCCTTGAGTCTCCCCAGAAGTCTGTGACAGAGGTCATATAACCCTATTTTATAGATGGGAGAACTGAGACCCAGAGAACAGTGACTTGCCCACAGCCCCAGCACAGCGAACGGAGAGAGGTACCTCATGGGAGCCAGAATGATCTGGTTCAGCAGGCTGCGATGCAGCCTCTTGGCCACCTTTAGCCCTGTCCACTCCACTGTGACAGCTGTGGCGAGGCAGAGCACGATGCCTAGGCTGCAGAGCACTGTGAACACCATGGCATAGGCAGTCTGGCCCAGGGAGCACTCCTGGGTGGGGCAGAGAGTGAGGCGGAGTCCCAGGGCTGTCCTTGCAACAGTCCCCCCACTCCCCAGCCCCAGGCCCTGGGGCTGCTGGCCACACCTGGCTGAGCGAGCAGTTCCCGGCCACAGGGCTCAGAGTCAGGGCACTGTCGGTCCACTTGGCCAGCCAGTAATCAATGGCCACCAAGACCATGTGCTTGAGCAGCTGGGAGAAGATAAGCAGTGACAGGAGCAGGACACCGGCGGATGACAGATACGTGGCGCAGGCTCGCCACGGGATCTTGGCGCGCTGGTGCAGCACCAACGACAGGCTGTCCTCGTCCTCACTCTCGGCTGCCTCCTCTACAGGCCACAAGAACCCACCCCGTGTCTTCACATTTCACATTCCTCTGAGGGCGAACCAGGCGGTGTGTAATCTCGCTTACACGTGGGAAAACTGAGGCACCCACAGGGGGAGGGATTTAATCAAAAGCACACTATCTCCTCACCCACAAAGCCCCAAACGTTAGTCTCCCTTAGTGGTTGATCAGACCTCAGGCCATGATTTCACTCTTAGTCCCACTGTCTGTACCTTCCTCCTCTTCCTCATCCTGCAGGAGACCGTCTCTTGATGACATGGCCCGCGGCAGACCCTGGGCTGGCTCTGTGACTTTTCTCTCCATGACAGTCTCCTGAAAGACACACAGGGCCTGGCAAAGTCCTCAGGGTGTGCAGAGGGGAAAAGGAAGAGAAGGCACAGCCACCTTGGTGATGACCAGGTCAGGTTTCCAAGTTGTCCTGGTTTTGGGGGGTCCAGGAGGGCATGTGTTTGTCTTGCCAGGATTTACTCCTTCCCCTTTATCAGCTACCAGCACCCCAATATCCCTGTGGGGGACCATCTCTCCCCAGTTCTAGCCTCTGTGACTCAGGTGGGCTGCCCAGTCTCCCTGGCTCCAAGGGTGCACATGAGACCCGGACTGGCCAGTCCTCACATTCCCATCCCCAGCCTTGGTGATTTGTCTGGGGTGGGCACATGACCCAGCTGGACCAGCGAGAGGCAGCCCTGGGACTTCTGCTACACAGGCACTCTCTTCCTGTCAGAACCATTGAGCAGGGAGAACGTAAGCCTGAGGCCACCGTTGGCCCTCACTGCTACCTCGGTGCAGCTATCTCAGGATAAGGGGAAGGGGTCCACCTGATCCTGCCCTGGGTAGCTGGCCCAGGTACTGGCTTTCCCCTGGTAGAAGGAAGCCCATGCCCTTGCTCCCACCTCTGTCCTTTGGGGGGCTTCCCAGGGCAATGAGGGCAGGAAGGCCTGTATGCATTCAGGTTCTAACAGAGCCTCCTCCTCGGGTGTGTCTGCCTGGTCCTCAGGATACACCCACCTTCTCCAGCTCTTGGTCCTGCCGGTTCATGAGGGTCTTCCAGTGCTCAAAGAGCTGGCACTCAGACCTCTGGAAGTCCTTGAGCGTGCCTTCCCTCTGGATGGTGCCATCCTTCATAGCAATGATCTGGAAAGGCAGAAACAGACCCGGCTCAGGGGCTGTTCGGCGTAGGGGAGTGGTGGTCATACCCTGGGCTGAGCAGGAGTCTGAGATGAATATGCACACTTCCACAAATGGCCTCTGACCTGCCCACTGTAGTGAGCCAGGAGTGATTACCTACCCTCACCACCACCCCCAGGATTTAGTACATCCACGGGGTAATTCTCCAGGGTTGCCCCCTGGTTAATAAGAAGGTTTGTAGAGCAAATTAGCACATCCTGGTCAAGTTGTCTGGTTACCTGCAAGGACTCCATCAGTGGCAGCTGTGCTCCTACACTTGATGGACTAATTGCACACTACTCTTAGCTCCTCCTGACAGCAGGTGTGGTCGGCTCCACCAGTGGTTGGCAAAGCACCTGTTGGTCTAAGTATGTGAGGCCGTACTTCTTTGAAACCAATGAAACTGATTTTATTCTAAATAAATGTTTCACACTTATGTAGACTCATCATTAGTTTGGAGACCCACCCCTGGCCCTCTCACCCCCACCCCCATGCAGGGGTTTAGGGAGGGTGACCCGGAGTCCTGTTCACGGATACTTCAAGGAACTGGACACCTCTCTGTCTGCCTTCATTGGACTAAAGATTACTCTCAATTGCCCCATCAGGGTTACCACAGGGACTCAGACACAAACCTCTGCACTTGTTTTAATAGCTTTTTCAAAAATCTGGATTTTCTTTTTTCTTTTTCATAGTGGAGGGAGGTTCTCACCACATGCAGAAGGAAGACTGAGGGTCAGTTAGCATAGGCCTGAGGCTAAGGGAAGCCCTCAGTTTTCAGGGGCAAATTTATATGGGAGTCAGAAAAGTCCAGATTTCAAAAACCAAATAACTTCATCTTAAAAATTAAATGTTTCCGATGATTGAAAAGTAACTATTGTCTACATATTGAAGAGTGTGGGAATTTCGTTGAAGTGGAGTTTCACAAAATTGCATTTTATTGATAATATTGGCTTTTCTATTACTCCTGCTATTGTTTGTTTCCTTATTTTCCATCTCATCTTAACCTGAATATATCCAAACCCCGGTGGGTCAGACGGCAGGAAGATAACTCTCCCGTTCAAACAGGGGCTCCCGCAGGCCAGGGGGATGAGTCATCAGACTGGGCAGGAGACAGAAAGTCGGAACTGAATGTGCTTTTTCCTGGGACTTCCTGGTGCCTGCCTCGTGTGTATCCACAGGGACCCCAGGCAGGGACGGGAATGTCTGCAGCTCTGGGTGAGACCGAAGCCTTGGCCTAGGTTTCCCTGCACTGCCCAGCCTTCACGGAGCCATCCCGTGTGCATCTCTCAGGCCCCGTGGTTCTCGGCAGTTACTACTGAGACGCTGATGGACTGCTCTGACGATGTCCAAATGCCTCTCTCACCTCAGCCCTCCATAGCTTGGTCCCCTGTGGCCCCTCACCCAGTCTGCATGTGGCAGATACTGTAGCTTGTGGGTCACTAGGACCACTGTCCTCTTGTCATCCCGGAGTAGCTCAAGGATCCCAGCCTGCATCAGGTGGTCACTCAGATGAACATCCAGAGCTGAGAAGGGATCATCCTGGGCAGAGGGGAGAAGACAGGGGCACGTATGTGGGAAGGAGGTAACACTGAGCATAAAAACCACCAGAGTTATGTTAGCTCTGGTCTAGTGACTGACACTAGTTAGCTGTGTGGCCTTAAGACAATGGACCTAACCTCTCTGGGCTTCAGTTGCCTCATCTTCAAATGGGCTGTTATCAGTTATCACTCTCAGATAGATCTAATCACACATACTTCTTGACTCCTGAACTTTCAGTGGTTCCCCATTGTCTATGTCTGAATTTCTAACCATGGCAATCCAGGCCCTTTATAACCTGCTAAGTCAATTCCGGCCTCACTTCTCAACTGTCTTGTCCAAGTTCCCTACACTCCAGAGAACTTGCCATTCCAGGCTTTCGCCTAAGCTCTCCCTCTGCCTGGAGTGCCATTTTGCCTTTTGTCTGCCTGGTGAACTCCTACTCATCCTTCAGTGCTCCGTCTAAGCACTAGCTCTCCTGTGTCCTTTTCTGACCCTTCTGTCTAGCCTTCCCTCCTCTCTGTTCCAGTGATACTCTACACAAAGTCAGACTCAATAAATATTTGTCCACTCCTGACTGTGAGGCCCTCAAGAATAGATACCTCTTGCGCCTGTGCCTCATACAGAGTAGGAGCATAATAAAAGTTTCCTGAAATAAATTAAGATATCTAGTTCTCTCTAACAAGGTTGTTTAAAGCTCACATGGGATCATGAATGAATACTAGTACTTTGTAAAGTGCTATGCATATGTCAGATGGGAACAAAGACTGTGAACCTTTACATTTTGAAGTGTGTTCAGTAGGAAGTGTTTGTTGTGGCGGAGAGAATAAAGCTGTAATCAGAGACCTGATGTTCTTCCTTCCAATGCCCTGTCCAAACGACCCCCCTTCTTTCCTTCTGTTTAACTGACTCATTCTTCAAGGCCTTCCTACAGGAAGTCCTGCCTTACTACTTTAGCCCTCATGGTTATCTCCCTGGACAAGGCCCCTCAGTCAATGTCACACAGTTTGGCTTCCAACTGGGCTAGGGCTCTTGAGGGTCAGTGAGCTCTATTTCCCTAATCGGACTCTAAATATTTGAGGCCAACGACTGGGTCTTAGAATTCTTCAGTATCAACTGAGGCATCTAACATAGAACCTGGCATGAAGTAGGACACGGACAGCTAAAAAGTTTTATCTCATGTTTAATTCCTAGTGGTTACTTGGAGAGCTGTGTTGAGAAAGATTCTGAGGCCAAGTTCAGTTTCCATGGGAAACATACTAGTTTGTTAATGTGGGGTTTCACAAAATTGCATTCATTGATGATACTGAAGTTTCTCTTATTAGTGCTGTGATCAGTTAGCAATGTCTGCTCTGGAAATGCGATGGGAAGTGGCAGCACACATTTCTTGTATCCACTAGTCTTAGCATTGAGCTAAGTAAGTGTTGTAGGTTAGGGCTGTCCTGCTGCGAGGTGGCCTGTAACTACTACTCACCTCCCCTCGTGTCTACCACAGAATTCAGTGTAAATTCCACAGTGACTCATTTGCACTATCCTTGCCTCAGTTTCCCCATCAATAAGATGAGTAAGCACTATCTCTGGCAGAAGAGAAGTTTACTCCTAGAACGGGAGGTTGCTGGGTGCTGGGTGTGTGTGTGTGCATATGTGTGTGTGTGCGTGTGTGTGTAGGTGGTAAGCTGGGGGTGCAGCCAGAGATGAGAGCCCTAAGGGAGGTACCAGCTGATGCACTCACCAGAAAGACGACGTTGGTATGCTGGTAGAGGGCTCGGGCCACGCTGATTCGCTGGCGCTGACCACCAGAGAGGTTGATGCCCTGTCATCAAAGAGGAGGAAAGGTTACGGCCTCTTAGCCCTTCAGGAGAGACTACCCTAGTCCCTATTTGACTGTGAGCTCTTTGGGATAGAGGCTGGCTTTATCCATCTCTCTGCTGTCTCCTCACCTTGCAGAGGGAAGGAACTTGTACGTGATTATTGAATTCCTTCAGAAGTGGGGAGCATAATCCCCAAGTCTTTGAAGATTCATCATGTAGGGACCCTCTGACCAGTGAAAACCAAGACAGAGAAAGGGGGATTTACATTATATGCAAGGAGGACAGTCATGGGAGAATCCTATTCCCCCTTAAGTCTGAATTTCTGCAGGCGGGGCCTCAGCTGTGGAGTGACCCTGGGCCTAGTGGAGTGCCATGTGGGCTCTTAATAGACCCTTGGGGCACGAACAAAGGAGATGTCGAGCATTCCGCAGCCTGTGAAGGTGCTAGGCTGACCTTCACACCAAGCAGGGCTGAGAACATGCCAAGGATGACGAGCAGCCCATTCTGACCCTACTACAGGCAGCTCTTACCCTCTCATTTCCCAGTTACCTGCTCTCCCTGAGAAGGGTCTCAGGGTGGGTGGGGAGCAGGGGAGCTTGAGGGCCCCAGCTTTGAAAAAGCCCCAGTTGGAGGCTACTACTAACCCGTTCCCCAATCTGAGTCTGGTCTCCATGGGGCAGGATGTCGATGTCCGGCTGCAGGGAGCAGGCTTCGATGACCATTTTGTACCTGGAGTGATGGTGGCGGGGGGTGGGGTGGGGTGGGGTAGAGGGACACAGCTATTAGCCCAGCCAGTGTTGGGCCTGAGCACTTTCAGAGTGTCAGTGGCCTCTGGGCAGCTGTGCCCAGAGTGAGCAATGGCTTTAATGGGCTTTGTGCCCTGGGGTAAGCAAACACCACATGTGCCTGAAAAGAGCTGAGGGCAGCACCTCATGCAGTCTTGGGGTCAGTTAAATATTTGAAGGATGAAATTGGTTGGCAGCAAATATGCTACATAAGGGACAAGAGGGGGCCCCTGGGCCCTGTACAGTGAGAAAAGCCACAGCCAGAGCTCACACTGCCAGGGCAAATCACTGCTGCTTGGTTTGGGTGGCAATGATGATTGCTGCTCAAATATTTGCCCAGCCTGCTCCTCTCATACTTCCCCGTCCAGCTCTTAGCCTGGATAGGTGCCAGCCAGGGTGCATGAAGACTTCAGGGTATCTTGGTGACATGTACTCAGGTGTCAGGCAGCCTTGGATTTGAGACCCATTTCTGTCACTGGCTGCGTGGCCTTGTGCGTGCCAATTGCCTAACCTTTCTGAGCCTTGGTATCCTCATTTGTAAAATGGGGATAATAACAGTACCTGCCTACTGGAATCGTTGAGCATGAGAGGAAATCACATGCACAAAGAGCTTGACACTGAGCTCAGTGCCTGGTAAGAGCTCAATCAATGTTAGTGGTTATTACTACCATTGGAGGGAAAACAGCGCATGAGCTGCGCAGCTGGGGGTAGGGAACCTGAGGAGGGAGAGTTGTGGAGAGCTGGGTCAGCCTGCCCACCAGCCTCAAGAGAAGGCAACAGGGCTCCTGCACCTCCCTGCTCCTGCCCCCTCACCCACAGGGGTTGGACTGCCCTGATGTCTGGGCACATCTGGATCATTTCCAGATGGACCATATGGAACAGGCTGGAATCCAGATAAGCATCCTTGAGGGCACACGGGCTGGGTGTGGGTGACCAATGGAGGGGCAGGACAGCTGGCTGGGGCTTTGGAGCAGGCAGGCTAGTGCTGCTCATGACCAATTTCTCTCCTCACCCAGCCCAGCTCCTTCTAAGGGGCTTTTACCGTTGTTTGTTGTAGGGACTCTCAAAGGTGATGTTCTCCTCCACAGTGGCGTTCAGCAGCCATGGTTTCTGAGAAGCATAGGCCACGGGGTGTCTCTTCCTGGAAAAAGCAGGGCAGGAGTAGGGGAGGCATTCTCAGGGGCTCATTTTCAGAGGCAGCTGTGAGGCTGGTGGCCTAGGCTGGTGCAGCCCTAAGATGGGGAGTTGCAGTTGACAGAAATCTGCTTTGTGTGGTCCCTGGTGGCCTCTGTTTCTCCTGGGCCTGAGGCAGGTTTGAGGGCCTGGGGTTTAGCTGATTAGGGGGGATGGGAGCTCGACTCCTCCCTGCCCTACATCCAGCCTACCTCACCCCTGCGGTCTGTTCTTGCTGAGTGAGTCTCTACCCAGAGCCAAGAGGAGCCCAAAGCGTAACCAAACTATGAGAGCTTGACCCCTGATTTCCTCCTTCCTTGAGTAACCCTCAAACCACTTGACTTTGATGTTAGCAGCTAACTCTGCAAATGGAACTTTTTGAAAAGCAGAGTCAACCAAACCACACTTAGTGATGTGGTTTCTGCAGAACAAAAAGCCGTAAAAGAAAACCACTAGACCAAAAGGATCTGCTGTGAAGGGAGCAGCTTGATGCACAGGAGTGGTGGTGGCTTCTAAGCCACCTGATGGAGCACAGAGCACTCCCTGGCCTCTTCTCCTGGGATGGGACCTGGGGGGTCTGCCTTCCAGAGCTCAGTGGCTCCCTTGGGCCTGTGAGCCCTTCTGAGGAAGCCTGCCCTGAAGGGCAGTTGCTCTGAGGACACAGTACCTGATGTCCAGGTCGGCCGCTGTCTCCCGCTCTGGGCTGCAGCCGGGGAGGAAAGAGGTACCTTCAGAGTTCACGTGAGTAGACTGAGTTCTCCATAGACATTTGAGCTCCCTCAACCCCAGCATGAGTGTGCCTTTATGATCCCTGTGACCCACAACTGCTGCACGGAGGGCTGTGTACCATCTGCAATATGGGTGCGGGGGGGGACAGGAGAGCCTGGGGGCCCTGACTGAGTTAGGAGGGAGGATGGGGGAAGGGTACCATTGGGAGCTTGTGTGGGGAAACCTCTGTCAGAGAAGCATGAAGCCAAACATATGGCTCCCGCAGACCCAGCCTCTGCACTGGGGCTCAAATGCTCAGACTGACTCGGCTGCAAGAAAACAGCTGGAGCAAGGAGGGTGCTCTGGCGCCAACCGGGCCAGGGTGGGCAGGCTGACATCTGCACATGCAGCTTGTGGGTGGGAGCCTACAGCCAGTAGAACTCACGGGGGGCACAGCTAGAGAGCCAAGAAGGGCTCCAGACAGGATTTGCAGCCCCATGTGACCCCGTCAGAAGACATCTGTGGAATCGGGAGGATCTTCCAGAGAACTGCAGGGCCCATGTACCTTGGACTGCCCCAAAATGCTCCAGTGTCAAATATCCTGTCCAGTCATTCTCAACCACACGTTCATAGCTGTCACATACCATGGGATCTTAATTTTTGCTCAAGAACTACATTCACTATGGCTGGGGAGGCTGGGCCTGTCATCATATCCTAGCACTTGGGGACAAGGTGGGAGAAAGGGCAGATAAAATACAGGGAAGTAAAATCTCTGGTGTTGGAAAGCAAAGGCCAGAAGCTTAACCGTATTTACAAAGTTGAGTCAACCTTCCCAGTCCTGACTCCACACCGTCTCCAGTGTGTTTCAAATGTACTTGGAAGAGGTGAGGTTAGGGAGGGTTTTGAGGGCCTCAGAGCCTCATTAATCTGTTTCACTTGGACCTCTCAGGCCTGCACATTGACCATAAAGCAATAAGACTAGATTTCTGCCTAGCCTGGGGAAGCCCACCTCCTATCCTTACGGTCATGTTTCTGAATTTTTTTTTAATGGTTCCTCCTAAGCCTTTTTTAGACATATTTTTTCTAATTGTCCTTTCCCTGCCACATTTCTTTTCCATTTGGGTGGTTTCTATTATATTCACAAGGTTGTTCAACCATCACCACTGTCTAATTCCAGAACATTTTCTTCACCCTCAAAGGAAACCCCATACCCGGAAGCAGTCATGCCCTTGCTTCCTCCCCGCCAGCCCACAGCAAGTACCAACCTACTTTCTGACTCTATCCACCATGAAGTTTGACTACCGGACATACTGTACAGCTGTTTATATGCTATGGCACTTTGGAGGGCCACAGACCATTACAATGTCTAAGTTTTTTCTCTCCTCAAGAACCAGGTTTTGCCCTCGTTGACAACATGTGTCTTACTATAAAGCCCCATACCTTTGAAATTATGTAGGCTACACACCCCTGATTCTATACTCAGTATCCCCTGCAAAGCCCCCCTGCCCCAGCCCCTTCCCTTTGTTGGGACCCACATCCAAAGCAGTTCCAAGGCTGTACCTGGGGTCCTCTCCCGTCTTGCTGTCAGGAAGGCTGCCAGGGCACAAATGGAAAAACCAACATCAATTATTTCTCATTCTGTTGCATTTCTGTCCATCACACTGGGTCTTAGGGGAGAAGCAGTCTCCACAATCCTCAGCCTTCCCACCCATCTCCCATGTCTTCAAATGGGGAGACAGAAACTGCTCTTCTCAACCTCTGTCCCTCCCGCAGAACCTGGATACTGACTCAGAGCAGCAGTGAAGCTGGCTGGGAGTCATGATTGTTTTATTGTTGGGAAAGCTAAAGCTCAGAGAGGGAAAGTGACTTTTCCAAGGTCATGATCATTTCAAAAAATATTTTCAAACTGTGGATTAGGACCCCAAAATTGGGTCTGAAATAAATGAATTGCAACTGCAATTAAAAACTAAAAAAAGAAAAGAAAAAAATCAGTATGCATGGTATGGGGTCAAAAGGTGTATTTTTGTGTGTGAAATTTTTTCTCTTATCTACCAGTGTATGAATATTCTGGACTGTGATGTGAAATGCCTTTCATACTGTAGATTATAGCAAAAATTTTTTGCAAAACTGGGTGAAAGGACCTGAATTTCAGTGCCAACTTTACCAGTGCTCTTTCTCTTCTCCCTGACCATTTCCCAACCTTCCAGAAGCAGCCTCCTGCCAATGGAAGTGTACTTCTGACGCACACATTAGGAGAAAAACAACCTGCTCTATTTTCATACAGAGCTTACTTAAATCATACTAAAACCAGTTAACATTTATTGAACTTTTGTAAGTATTGTGATAAGCACTGTAATAGTGTTCTCTCTCTCTTTTAAAGCTTAAAATAACCATATGAAGGAGGTTTATTTTATTGTCTCCTCTTTATAGACAAAGAAAGCAAGTGTCAGATAGGCTAAGTAATTTCCCAAAGCTATACAGCCAGCAAGTAGAAGAGAAAATAGATCTGTCTGACTCCAAAGCTTCATGCTCCTAATGACCATGCTACATTACTTCACTGTGATTTCCGATGCCATAGCTCTGAGAAATGCCTTCTTGTCAGGAAAACCAGGGTGGACAAAAACAGACATGGAAAAAAGCCTGATGAAATTCCTACCTACCCCTTGCTGATGGCAGAACTGAATGGAGACCCTGATGGATATGTAATCACCAGTTGCCTTTCATTCTGGTCTCTGATCTTTGTGGTCTCATTTCATTCTCTCGACCCAACCTAACCCCATGTTCCCTACCCACCAGATTGCTGTAGTTTATGGACAAGCTGGTAGTGTGAGACAGATGAAAAAGTGAAGCTTTTATCTTCCAGCTCTGTGGCCACAGCCCAGATAAGCTTATCTCGGAGTCTTCCTGCCTTGACTGCTTCCAGAGTTGCAAAGATTGCTATTTATCTGGAGGAAAGCATTATCTGCAGTCTCACTGAGAAGCCCAGCACACAAGGAGCTCTCTCAGCCCTAACTCAGTTTGCATCACTGTCTGGGCGGCTCAATTAGCCGGTATAATCGACTACCTTCCTCTCTAATCAGCTCCTGTGTAAGTCTTTTATCCCCAGCAGGATTTTAAGGAAGGAAGAGCATCTTTTTCGGCCTCCACAGTGCTTAGCACATGACAATCTGTATTAAATGGAGGTTGTTAGCTGACATATTAATCACTTGAGAAGTGGGAGGGGTGGGGGACCAGCGCAGGATGTGGGCCATCATGCCAACACTGTGTGCAGTTGTTTGTATGCACCACTTCATTCTCACAACAACCCTCTAAAGAGGTGTATCCACATTTTACAGATGGGGAACCTGATGCTTAGAGTTTGCATAATGTGCTCAATGTTACATAATTAGGAAGAGGGGAAGATGGGTGTGAATCCAGGTTCATCTTCTCCTTTCCCCAGCTAAACCCCAGCCTTCCTATCCCAGAATAAGCCTTGTGTATATGCATTTTAATCTGAAAAATAAAAAGTGGTACATGTGGCATTCTAGGGTCTTAAATGAGTATTGGGGCCATTCCATTCCTCCTCTGCCTGCACTTCTGGGAGACCAAACACTGAGCTGAAAGAACAACTCCCCCAGCTCTCCGACCCCATGTCCTGTCCTCCAGCCAGGTTTGAGCTGAGTGTTTGTGTGCAAGCCATCCTGACTCAAGGCACAGAGCCTACCCTCAAGGGGCTCATAGTCTGGTAGAGAGAATCAGACAAGTACAGAAGTCAGAAAGTTATAAGGGCCAAAAGAAAAGTTGGAGAAAGGAAGTATCATAGAAATTTAGGGGAAGAGTACCCACAAACACATATGCAAATACACAGAGAAAAGACTGGAAACTTCTAGGTGACAGGATACTAGGTGGTTTTAATCTTTTATACTTGTGTATTTTTTCTAATTTAATGTACATTCTTCTAGAGTCAGAGAAAAATGTAAATTTTAAAAGTAGCTTAGAGGAAGACATATGAAACAGTGAGGAAATGCTCAGAGAAGTTACTGCTGAGCTGAACCTTGAAGCGGGAAGGATTTAGACAGTGGAGATGGAGGGAGGAAGTCTAGGCTGGAGGAAGAGGCAGCACCTGAGGGCAGGCCGTGTGGAGAGGAGGAAAGAATATGAACGCTAAAGTTTGTATCCAAGGGGCTCCTCTACTCACTGATTATGAGTATTGTGAAGTCTTCCCCTTTATTTAGGGAAGCCTCTGTTTTCTTATGTAAAATTTAGGGTCATGTTACAAACGTCACAGTAACATTGGGAAAAGATATTATAAATAGAGTTTGTAGCAGGTAGGAGGGAGGGCGTGGGATCGGAGACCTGGGGTTCATCCTTTTGGCTCAGGGCTCGGTCCCAGAGGTGCAGGTGGAGGCCCCGGAGAACAGCCCCAGCTCTCATTTAAGACCACAGCAAACAGTACAAAGGGAAGAGCTGGAAACTGAGGTTGGAAGGAGACTCACAGGTCCCCATGGACCCTTTATCCTGCTGCAGACAGGCCTGTCGCTGCCCTGAAATGTCGCCTTCGCCCACAGTGCCCCCTCCAATTGACGTCATTGGGTCCTAACACCAAATCTCCAGGAGAGGAAAGGGTTTTTCTCATTCTGGTGAGGAAACTACATCTCAGAGAGGTGAAGTAACCTGCCGAAGGTCATACAGCTAGTGAGCGGCCAAGCCAGGACTACAACCAAAGGCCCTCTGGTTCCCAAGTCTGGCTTGTCACCTACACACCCTGCTGCCCCTTGTCCTGACTGCCTCCCATGTCATCACACCTGCCTCCTCCAGGAAACCGGAAGCACACCTGAACCCCTCACCCCAACTCCCCAAGGGCTCCGGGAACTTCATGGGCAGACTGGACCCAGGGCAGACCCGAGAGGAGCTTTTTTCTCACTTCCTGGAGAATCAGGGGTCTCAGCAGGCAGCCTTTACGCCAGCCACTGCAAGGCAGCAGTGTTCTGAGGCAGTCCAGGGCAAGCAGGGCCCAGGCCTCCTGAGCGGGCACAGATGGAAATAACAGGTAGTTCAGGTGTGGAAGCCTCAGCAGGGTGTGGGGGCAGGGCAGCAGGGACCTGCTGTGAGGCTTAGCTGCAGTTCCTCCTCGGGAGGGGGCCTTCCTCCCACCTCCAAGCTTTTCTCAGGGCCCTGCTTCCTGTGGGCTCCCAGGGGAGGTTTGAAGTCATTCTATTGCAGGCATTAATTCTTTCTTGCCAGAAAAAGAATCTCACTTGAATGTATCTGCTAATAGTGACTTTTTATCAAAACGTTTTCTTCTTAAAGATTAAGGAAATAACTTACAAATCCCCAGGTTAACAGGGCACTGTAGCAGAAAGTCAGGTAGGGGCCGGCTTTATTAAATATTAAAGGCAATATTTGGGAGCTGCATGGTTCTCCCTGAGCCCGGGAGCCGGGTGGCTGACATACAGGATCTGCTCAGGGCTGCTGCAGTAACTCTCCAGCCCAGAATGCAGGGCCTCTCCTATCACCCTCTGTGCCCACTCTGGGCTCTGTCCGCGTGCCTCTGTCCACCCAGGACTGGGGAGCTCCCTGAAGGCAGAGGCTACACCTTCTCCTTTGTAAACTGCACAGAGCAGTTCACAAAACATACACCCTGAGCTGAGTACTGGCCTATAACATGGAATAATCCTTCAGCCCCATCCTCAGTTATCAGTGTCATGGGGAAGACAGACACATCAGCAGATAATCACAATGCAATAAGGTGTGCAGTCATATCCATTGATGATGAGGAAGTTGGGCAGAGGTATTCTGGGTTAAGGGAACAGCTTGGGCAAAAGCATGTGGGAAAGAGAGACATGTACACATTCATTTATAATGGCAGTCTTTTGAGGGTCATAGTTGTCCCTGGTTCATTCATTTAGCAAAGACACTGTGAATACAGAGAGACAAATAAGATACAGTCTCTGTCCCCAGGGCTCCCTACAGTCTCTCCTGGGAGACAGGCTGGAGTGAAATTAAAGAGCAAGAGGGGAATTTTGTTCCTGGCATAGAAGTATTGTCAAAGAATAATATTTATAGGGCACTTACTACGTGCTGGGTTAAGCCTCACACCAACCCCTTGGGTAATAAGGTCAGAAAGGTCACAGAATTTCCCAAAGCACAGAGCCCAGATTTGAACCCAGGCAGCCTGGCTCCAGAGCTTTTGCTCTCCCTGCTCAGCCATCCTGTTCATTCACTCATTGAAGGAATAAATGAACAGTTGTACAAACAAACCAATCTCCCCAGAGCATTCTCCAATTCTGCACCTCCCACTCCCTCAACTCTCTGCCTTGTGCCTCCTGGAACTTTCTGGCTGCCTGGTCCCCAAGCTTTGACCCTGGTATGGGTAAAAAACATTGGAGCAGCCCGGCATTGCCCTTGCCTCTGGGTGCAGAGAGGCAGATTCTCGGGAGTGGCTGCTGGGTCAAATGCTATTTTGCTCTTGGCTCAGTTTGCAAGTCTGAGGCATGGAGCTCCTACAAGTAATGGTGGGGGGCCTTCAGCACACAGCCCCCCATACTCAACTCATTGTCCAGGATAGGTGGGCTGGACAGACCTTGAATGTGTCTAGGCTTTTGAGAGGCAAACAGCTGAAGAAACCAACTGAGTCATGTCTGCTCTGACTCCTCCTCTGCCCAGATCTCCCAGCCACTGTAATGACCTAAGCTGGTCTCCTTTCCTTCAGTCTCTCTCTCTCACCCCTCATCCTTTACTCCCAGCACGATTGCTCCACAGCATTCAGCCTAAATCTTCTTTCCTGGGCTTGGTACGTAGGGGTGTCTGACCTAGGCTGCTTCTTGCCCCTGTATTCCTCCACGGGACTCTGCACACCCAGTGCTCCAGTACTGGAACCATGCTCTTCCACATCAGCAAGCCTTTGGCCATGCTGGCACCCCTGCCCGGAACGCCTCCCTCTCACACCTCTGCTTTTTCCATCTGATGAAATCACACTCATCTCTCAAGGCTCAAATGCCACATCCACATGGGCCTCCTCTTCTTGACTGCAGAAGTCTTTGTTCCTCTGCACTTCATTATGATCTCCTTTCACCTCCCTTAAGAGCAGAGATCATGCCAGTCATCTTTGCATTCTTAGTGCTGTGCCCAGGGTCTGGCACACAGTAGGAGCTCCATAAATATGGGGTGAGTGAGTGCCTCAATGGAGAGTGTCTGGAGCATGAGCTGACTCACAAACAAGTCCTCCCAGCTTCCTGGGGTTGGCTGCAAGCTACCCTGATGTGCCTGACTATGCTCGGGAGGAAGCTGCACTGTGGAGGAGGGCAAAGTGGATCCTGGAGAAATGAGCCCCTTTTCACCACTGCCCCCCACCCTCCCCAGCCTCCAGGAGCTGGGGCCTGGCTGCCTGTTGAGAGGGTGTCAAGGAGGACAGAGCTGTGAGCACCCTTGTGAGGAGGCAGGGGGTGGGGGACAGGGTGTCATGGTGACAGAGGCTGCCAGCCTTTGGTCTGTCAGGCCAGCTATTTTTCGTGTTGCTCTTGAGCCCCTTCTCTCAGGCATAGGGTAAGCCCGTGCACTTGAGCACCTCCATGCAAATCTCACTTCTGCCATTTAAGAGCTGGGTGGCCCTGGGCAGCTAGCTTCACCTCAGTTTCCTCATTTGTTAAGTGCTGATAACGGTAATACCCACCTCACATTGGTTGGTGAAGAGTGACTGAGACACAGAAGTAAATAAAGTGTCTTGCGCAGTGCCTGGCACATAGGAGGTGCCCAGTGCTAGCTGCCCTAACGAGGTCCCTCATATTCTGCAGTCTGAAGCTGAGGTTCTGAAGGAGATGGCAGCAGTCAGACCCTGAGCTTGACAACTCAGAGAGGAGGGTGGGGGGAAGCAGGACAGGGCTTAGCTGCGCCAAGCAGGCCTGCTGCCTCTGCGGAGGACAGAGAGGTGCTGACGCTGGTGTGAGGGCACCCGAGGGTGAGGCGGAGGGGAAGGGAGGAAGTAAGTGGGGCAAAGGGACCAGACTCGGAGGGAGTTTGACTCATGCCAAGTGGAGCACAGACAAGGGAATCTGGGGCAGCCCCAGTTTCGGCTCTGTAATCCCATCTGGAAAAGGCCTGCCTCAGAGGGCCTGGATCCAGCTTGCCCTCTACAGGGAACTGGGGCCCAGGGGATCCCAGCCTGCGGCAGAGGGCAGGCTTGAGGAAAGAGCCGGGGTTTGGATCCCTGCTCCATGCTGATGAGTAAGTCACCCAGTCTCTTTGCTCTCGGTCCCTACATCTGTGAAATGGGGTGATAAAACCCAGTGGGAGGCTTACTGGGAGAATTAACTGTTAACCGTACTGCTTACTATGAGTTTAGTAAAGGGCCTGGCCCATAGCAGATGCCCGATAAATACTGGGTGCTTTCTTTCATTCACAGTTCACTGGGGGCTCCTGTCTTCCCGTCACAGATATATAATGTCAGCCAACAGGCAAGAGCTCCTCACTCCAAAGGCCTGGAGGACATCAGTACCAGGGAAAGTTTAAGGCAAAGTGATCCTAAACCCAATGCCTGGACCTTCCCAGTCAGGCTGTGAGAAATTCCCAAATAAGATGGGGAATGGAGGCAGAGACCCTTCTGTCTCCACCATGGTCACCGGTGGAATTAAGGCTCTAGAGACTGAGGTTATGGGAAACCCAAGGGGCT
The DNA here is from genome assembly GCF_030020395.1 of Manis pentadactyla. Lineage (NCBI taxonomy): Eukaryota > Metazoa > Chordata > Mammalia > Pholidota > Manidae > Manis > Manis pentadactyla. Next base: position 56,977,440 of record NC_080027.1, read on the forward strand.
TGTCTGCTAGCACACAGCCCCACTGAGGAAGGAAACTTCCCACCTGTTGGCTGTACAATTCAGGAACATTCTAGAAAAGCAGGAAAGTGGGGGTGCATGTGGGTATCCAGACATAGGGCACAAGGTCTTTCTCTCTGCTCAGTTCTGTGCTCCTGCTTATGAAAAACCTGACATCGTGTCTGATAATTTCTCCCTAAAAGGATTGCTAGGGGCAGCTTGCCCTCTGCTGAACTGGCTACAACCTTTACTCCTGAACAACTCTACAAACCTTTATCAGTCCCCTCTTTCCCTTGACTGCTGAGGGGCTCTGAACCAGGTCACGTGTGACTGCAATAGCTGTCCTCTGGCCAGGTTCCTGAACACCTTTTCCAACCTCTGCGTTTCTCTGCTCTTCTTTTCTTATTTTTTTAAAAAACTTCCATTTTATATGTATCTTTTATCATCTACTTTCAAGTGCTTTTTGGAAGCAGGTAAGTATAAATAATAGATGCATGATTGAATCAGCTTGGGGTTCTGGCTCTTTAATTAAGATAGTAATCATTGTCCAGAAGCCCACATTTGCCTGGGTTCCTCTGGCTCCTGAAAACACCCGCAGAGTGGTCTGTGTCAGCTTTGCTGGTGAGCAAGCCGGAAACCGAGATTTGTGGTGCAGTTCCCCACACTGGGCAGATGTGCAGCTGAGTGAGCGTGGGGTTTGGAGTCAAACAGAATTGGGTTAAAATTCCAGCTCTGCCACCTATTAGCTGTGTGGATTAGGACAAAGAGTTTAACCCTCCTCTATAAAATGAGAACTGTTAACAGAATTTACCTTGCTGGCTTATTTAATTATAAGGATTAAATGAAATAATGTGTGCAGAGGACTTAGCAAAGTACCTGGCACATAGGAAGGGTTTAATAAATACTAAAGATGATCATGAGAATGATGATGAACTGCCTTTGTTGAGTACTCACTGAATACAGTAGGTGCTCAATAAATACATGCTGCATCCTCAGCTGAGAAGGATGGTTGAAAGAAGGGTGCCCACCTGCTCACTGTTAGTCTCCCCCAACTAACTGAGCCCTGAGCATGCATTTAGTACCTGTTCCAGAAGACAGCTCCTGAGATCTTCTGCATCTCCCCCAGGGTGGCTAGGAGGAGCGATGACTTGCCACAGCCCACCTGCCCAACGATCATGGTCAGCTGGCCTGCAGGAGGATGGAGGCAGATGGGAGTCTGAATAACCACCACCCAGAAAGACACACAGACAGACAGACCAAACCCTCGGGCCCACATTTATTTTCCTCCTTCCTACAGTGCCCAGGAAGTCCTTCCCCATCGAGCCTGTCCTGGAAATCTAAAACTTCCTTCTGGTTCCCCAGGTGTTTCCTCCACTGGCCCTTCCCAAACCCTCCCTTCTCTGTTCCAGAGCTCCCCAGCATGAACCCAGCTCCTCGTGGTCCCCACAAAGGCCACCTGTGTCCTATCTCCATCCTACTTCTGTGCTTTGCTCGTGTGGCTGCTCTGCCAGAACATCTGCCCTGCCACGCGGCCAGAGGGATCCTGCTCATTCTCAGAAACCCCACCTCTTCTACGACTTCTCTGGTTGCTCCAGTCTATTCTTCTTTTTTGCAAAGCACCCAACTGTCTGCAACAGACGGTTTGACATCCAGGCCCTGCTGTCATGCGGGTCCCTGCACTGCCCTCCTACCCAGCACAAGAACTCCTCCAGGTGCAGTCCATCCCCTCTAGTGTTCATGTGCCACAGCCCCACCAGAGTACTCAAGAGGGCACACAGAGCACTCAGTAGGTGCTGATTTTTCTTTTACTCTCCATGTCCTTCAGTGGGACCTCAGACATGACTGAGGAGGATGCCCCCAGCCCACGAGGGAGAGGTGAGCAGGGCTGTACCTCGGGGGATGTGGATGGTGACGTTGGACAGTGTGGGGATTCCATCGGGGGTCCATGTGAAGAAGCCTCCAATGATCTTCATCGGCGGCACCCCACCCCCCGGGAGAGAACAGAAAGGCAGCTGGGTTCTCAGCGAATAGTCTCTTGCCTCCCTCCCCCAATGAAAGCCAAAAACCCCTGATTCAGTCCTTGGCTGACTTCCAGGACAGGGTCAGGGTGGGGGGAATAGCCTTCACATGCCAACCACTGCCCTAGGCACCCCCCTGTGAGAGAACTCTCCCCCTCGGTAGAGATGGAAGACTTGTCCCTGGTCTCAGGACTCTTAGGGACCTTATGGGCAGGCAGGGTGACCTCTGGGGCAAGGGACTCTGCACACAGGTCTCTGGTCTTCCTGAAGCTGGCACTGGGGGGACAGGAGTGGGGAGGCAGGCCTAGGACTCACCTGGACACAGCAGCTGTCAGTATTCCCATCTGGACTGGGGGCCAGCCTCTGCAGTGGGCCAGTGAGGCTCCGACAATCCTCTCGGGCTGGACGCTTGCGGTTCACAACCTTGAGGGGCTGGGAGTGGTTAGGAGGAGGTGAGGGCTCCTGGGGCTGGGAGCTGTGCAGGGAAGGGAGCCGCCTTCCTTAAGGAAAGGCTGCGGCAGGAAGTAGCATGGCAGAAGCTGCAGGCATTAGGGAACAACACTGGGAGTGGCAAGGGCAGGCCTGGGCACTCACCATCGCCTGGTACTTGCTGGCTTGGCCCTGGGGCACCGGCTCCCGGGGAGCACACTGTTCCTCGCAGATCTCTGCACTGGACAGGAACTCACTCAGCTTTTGCACGCTGCAGAGGAAGCACAGAGACACCCCTCACCCCTGCCGGGGCAGAGGGGAGGGAAGAGGGAGGAGGGGGCAACCTGAGAAAGCCGCTCCAAGAAGATTCTGGGTCCTGAGGCATGGTCTCATGAAGCCCACACTGGCGGGGGACAGACCAGTGGGCATCCGCTGTGGGGGAATAGGTGCTACCAGGATTTGTTAGGGTGGACCTGTCAGATGGAGTGGTTTAGGGTCTGGATTAGGGCAGGACTGGTTAGGTTTAGGGTTATTGATAAAGTTGGTTAGACAGAAGGATGGTTGGTTTGGGCTTTATCAGTTACTGTTAGAGTAAAGGCTGGTCAGTGTTAAGGTTAGTTAGGATTAGGACTGGTTATTAACAATAGCTAATATTTATGGAGCATATACTATATGCAGACACTGTGTTAAATGCTTTTTAAACACATAATTTAATCTTGCTGGGGGAGAGGGGAACAGGGGAGGTGTCATTATTCCCAACTCATGGAGGACAAGGTCTCAGCTATTCTGGTGACAGATTAGAAGTGACTGCATATGGAATTGCTTCTGGATCAGTGCAAGGGATTTCCAGCAGGTGCAGCATCCTTGAACCTGCGGTTTATAGAGAATCACAAAGCTGGAGGGAGACTGGGGAGAAGAGGTGATCATGAGAAGTCACAGAACCATGGGCAACGAAGCTGAGTCAGCATAGCCAACCCTGGAAACGGGAGTTATTTTTCCCAGCCTGTTCCTCCCTGGTTAGAAACTCCTTTGACCCCAATTCTGCTGAGTGCTGCCCCCTTCCATCCTTCAACCTCTGCAGAGCTTCCTCGCGTTAGCTGCTCCTTCCATCCGCCACTTCATTCCAACAGCTGATCCTCCCTACCAGCTGCCTCGGGGCATCCCTTTCCTCAAGGCTGAAGGGACTGGGGTACGGAGGACATTTGTTTCTGTCTGCTCCCTCTGGCAACAGGAAAGGACAGAGCGAGCTCTCTCCAGACACATGACGAGCCCTTGCCTTCAAGGAGCTACTTCAGAGGCCCGAGGAGTTCTTCATATTCCAGGCAAAGCCTGAGCCCTCTACCTTCAGGCTTTCATTCCCAAGAGGGTGACGCCTCTGAGAGAGTGGCAGAGTCCCCTCTGGGCTTTAGAGCTCGGAAGTGGGGGCCTGGCAGAGCTGCAGGCCAACTGGAGATGGGATGCACAGGCATGTGGGGGAAGCTGCCTCGCTGTTCAGGGCTGGGAAGGCTTTGGGACCTACATTCAGCCTTAGGAAGACAAACATTTTACAGTCTGAGGGGAGGTATGGCGCTCATTCTGTGTGTCTCTGGAGGGCAGAACTAGGACCAATGGATAGAATTCATGAGGATATACCAATCTTGCTCCACAATGAATTTTTTTTAGCATGTTGTCTTGGAGGTGACATCAGCAAGATCAGCTTCAGCAAGGTGCAGATCAATGAAGAAGTGTGTCCTGGACCAAAGAGCTGAGCTCGCAGTGGTGCCCGGAGCCAGCCCCGGGGCTGCTCCATGGGCTGCCCATCCAGGGCCCTTGCTGCATCCTCCTCTCACCTGACTAGAGCTTTGACTGTAGACCGGACCACACTGGACAGCAGGAACAGCGGTGTGACCAAGATGTGGAAGAGGGAGAGGGAGGCAAAGGCCACGGAGGGGGAGAAGTCAGCCTCTTTGAAAAAGCTGACGTGGCCCACGAAAGTCTGTGGACAGAGGCACGAGTGAGATGGGGTGACTCTGAGTGTGAGCCCCTCCCACAGTGGTAGCCCTCAGCCCGTGGGAAGAGAGGAGAGGGCTGGAACAGGACACCCAGGGGGAACTTTTGGCTAGGGACACCTTCATCGTCCTGGTCATCCCATGGAAATGTCCCCAAAAAGTTCAGGACTCCAAGCTGGGGGGCTGGGGCCACTCCCTCCCTGTCCTGCCCCATCCTTGCCAGGAATGACCAGAGAGGATTAGGTTAGGCCAGTCCTGCCTTCTCCTCAGACAGCAGTCCTCAGGGGGGGGATATGTAAACACGATCATCACAAACCCCCTCCAATCTGTGGCTGCCCCACAACCGGGCTGGCTCAGCAGCCTCTGTTATCCAGAGTTCCTCAAGGAGCCACGCCAGAACCAGCCCAATAAATCATGTCGGAAGTGAATCCCCAAGTGAGCCTGATAGGCTGTGCACCAGCACAGCTCAGGGACACCAGTCCCGGGGGAAACAGAGGCATCTTTTTAAAGAACTGTGGCCTTCACAGCAGCCAGGGATGGGAGCCCTGGGTGAAGGGGTTGTGGGCCTGTGGGGGCCCAGACCTTTCTGGAGGGGTACACTCTGGGCCCCCACTGCTGAACTTACACAGCTTTGGTCAAAATCGCTTTAGAAACCTAAACTGTAATACTTAACAACGTGGAGAACTGTTTGTGCCATATTTTTGAATTCTTAAAAAAAGGAGGTTGCAAAACTGCATGAGCAGCACAGTCCTATTTTTGTAAAAGTGTCATATTATGTGCCTAAAGAAAAGACTGGAAAGAAATACATTAAAGATGCTTCCAGTGGGATTATGGGAGATTTAAATTCTCTTAGACATTTCCTTTTTGAATTGCCCAACATTTCTATAATAAACATATTTCACTTTTATAATTAAAAAGTTTGATAGCTATTTTAAAAATAAAGCTTAATTTCTTTAAAGACTAACCCTCAGGTCTTCCAGGCCCAGAGGCAAAAGTCCCTGCCTGTCTGGAGTCGGGGAGAGGGACCCACTCTGTATACAGACTCTCAACCCATTGCCTTAATTTCAGCCCCAACCGCTGAGCCCATCTTCCGAAGTTCCTGCACAGGAAGGCAGAGCCTGGACAGCCTCTCACTAAAGACTCCTTCCCCCCTCCCTGCCAGGAGATGGAGACAGGACCCCACTTACGATGAGGACAGCTGCGATGGGAATGGCCGTATTCATGAAAACTGCAGAGGAAGCACAAAGGGAGGTTTAGTGGGAGAGATGAGAGCTGAAAATGAAGCTGTCCAGGGTAGGCTGGCTGTGGGGCAGCCTATGGGATCTTTTGCCCCGCCCGTGGGCTAGCACTGGGGTAGGGCAGCGGCAGAACTCTAGCCCTACAGCACCTCCAGCTCCTTATTTTGTTTTCCTCAGGACCCTTGTCCCAGTTCTGAGACTTCAGCTTTTGAATAAAGGCTTAAACATTCTTCTTCTGCTCTATGGGACAGTGTAAAAGAAGCCCTGGAGAATGTGGTGGGAGAAGGGATAGCATGAGTTTCTGGGGCACCAACTGCTACTCTTTTTTGCCTTTGGTCCCTGCATCCTCCCAAGCCAGGCTCTCTCTGAGGCTTACAGGCTTCCTAATCTTCAAATGCATTCACACTGAGGTATAGTGACTAAGGACAGCTTAAAATAGGTACTTCCTTAGCTTTAAGGCTTAGAGTCCCTACCTACATGGGGCAATTGGTTTGCTACAACAGAGGTCTCCTCCTTATCTGCTTAGTGGACCCTCAGACTCTTCAGTAGGAACCCCAGAGAGCAAAGAGAGCTGGACCTAAAAGTCACAGAAGGGTGAAGTTCCTGTAGGTATAAGCTTTGTAACCATGGGCAAGTCACTTACCTTCCCTATGCCTCAGTTTCTTCACCTGATTTTTGTAAACTTGTACTTACTGGTTCACATACTACTCCGCTTCTCTCCAAGGTGAGAGAAGATGATACAGGGCCCAGGCTCTGTGAGCCCTAGGTGCTGCCTGAATATCACATTGCATGGGTGACTAGCTGCACCCTGCTCCAAAGGTCACTGCTCCTCTGGCCCAAGGTGTGAGATGCTCAAGGTCTGGGCATGGGGTCCTGAACTTCCAGAGAGAGCAGTCCTCCTAAAGTAAGAGATGACTGTCCTCACTGCCACTTTCCCATCTCATCCTTTTTCCTTCCAGAAGCCTCTTCCAGGCCAGCCCAGAAAAGAGTCTGGTTCTGTAATCAGCCAAACTGAAGCAGAAGGAGCCAGAGGCCAAGGGCTCAGCCTATGCATGTGTCCCTGTCTAATGAACAGTGAAGTCTCTGACATTCTGAAGTATCAGGTGGTCAACACCATTCCAAGAAGCTGACTGTCCACTTACTCCACAAGTCCAGCACCACCCCGTGTACACAGTGTGTGGTGTGGAACCCCAAGCAGGTGGATGGATATGGCTCCTGCCCTCAGGGAGGTCCTAGTTTGAGGAAGGAGACAGAACTATGCTCTCAGAAAGCCCCTGAGCTGATGGGGTTGCAGAACATGCCCCCAGGGAGTTCCCAAGCAGATAAGAAAGACATTGTGCCCATTTTTGGGGAATTCCTCCTCTGATGAAGGAGACACAGCCCCTGCCATTGGACAGCTCCAGTCTCATGGAGGAGATACCGGTGGAGCTGTTGGGGCACTGCCAATCTCTCTGACCACAGAGATTTTCATCAACACCAGTATCACACAACACTAGGCCTTAGCTGCTTTCCTGAGGAAGGCTTCATGGTCTCTAGGTGCCCAGCACAATGCCACAGCCCTCCCTTGTAGTCTCTGGCAGCAGGCAGTGTAAACACTATTGATTTTCCTACAGTCTAAGGGACCTAGACCTGAGACATAAGACACACTACAGTGATCACTGGCTGGAGAGGAGGAGGGGAAGGAGGACGTGCATGGGGCCCAGGCCCCTTGACCCTCACCAAACATACAGCACTGAAGAGGAGGCAGCCTGGCCCCCACCCTCCAGGGCCAGTCGTTCCAGGGAGCTCCCTCAGGGTAGGGGCCTCCAGTTCCTCTCCTGCGCATTCCCATCAATTACGGAAGAGAGGGGGCTCAAGTGAAAGAAGGCACCTGTGCACCACCCCTCAACCCCTGCCCCAGGCCAAGACTTTCAGACACATTCTGGGGCTCAACTCCCAGCTAAAGAATTGGCTCCCAGGTAGACTGTAAATCAGCGCAGTTGTGCTTGGAAAGAAATCTGGTGCCTTGTAGCTAGAGCCACACAGAAGTTCAGGCCTTCTGATCCTATAACCCCTCTCCTGAGAATTTCTCTTGAATTATCGTTCAAGGGAAGCACAAAGCCCTCAGCAAGATGGTGTCAGCTGCAGTATCTGTCACAGCAAAACCAAACCACAACCACAGCAAAAAACTACGAAACGAAATAAACGCAATATCCAACAGGAGGGGCTGTTTTTGTATCTGTAGCATGTCAACTCTAGGGGGAGTTTGCAGGCAGAAAATGTGTGATAATTGACATCTTGTTCTACTGCATGTTTTTCCTGGGTGCGATTTTTTTCAATTTAAATTTTTTCTGTTTTGTTAACTTTATTCTTGTAGCTGCCTGAACTCCCTTGAGGAATGAGACAACCTATAAATAAATTTTAAAATGAGCATTCTGAAGCTTATGCAGCAACATGAGAATGCATATGATATAATTTATTTCTGCCTTATTCTGGCTCTTGTTTGGAGATGCTAAAGAATGAAAATGTAATTTTCCATTTCCCTCATCCTCCCCTGGAAGGCTGCCCTTTGCTCAGGAAGCTCTGGGTCCCCTTTGAGGTGGGGGTTGGGGAAATGGAATCACCAGTTGCTTGTGCTTTAAAGCCCTCTCTGAAGATTAGCCCATTGGACCCTGGGGTAGACGTGGGGATGTCAGGACCAGAGTCAGGGAGGCCTGGGATGCTAGAGGCTCTGGCACCTCTTTGAGCTCAGCAGACACCCCGAAATCCTACAGAAGGTGAGGGAAAGGGAGCTGGGTATCCCATCGGTCATGGGTTGAGGATCTGTGGCCTCGGCCATTCTCTTGAACAGCATAAGGCCCAATAAGACCTTAAAGGTGGTGGAGGAGTGGGAAATATGACCAAAAATAGATTTCACTTCAACTTTGGAACTTTGGGGTAGGCTGACTCACTCTGACTTGATCTACCAAAAAAAAAAAAAAAAAGAAAGAAAGAACATGACAGTGCTCAAATCTTGAACGTTAGGGGGCAAAAAATACTATTGAAGAGCACTAAACGGAAGCAGCAGGCCACAACACGTGTGAGCATGAGGCCACGACGGGAGTTCAGGTGCATGCGGGCCAGCCTGAAGGCCACCTCCCAAACTGAAAGTCTTCCTGTGACGGTGCAGGGATATTCATAGGTATGGCTTAACACCCCCACCCCAATAGCCTTGAAGAGTCATTCATTCAAAAATCTTTTCTGAGGGTCTCCCCTGTTCCCAACATTGTTCCGGATTCTGGGGGCATAGTAGTGAACGATTATGCCAGCTTTTCCTAAGCACCCCAAAACAAAACAAAATAACACATCAGCTGAAATCCAGAGCTCAGGTCACTGCTCACCCTGGCTCTGCCCAAGGAATGCTGCCTGGCCTTGTGGAAGCTGGCCTGGCTCCTCAATACCAGCTTTTCATTTACAAAGCACCAATAAATATTTCAGAAGCCGGGTGTCAGGGAGGCACAGCCAGCCATAGGTGCTTCTGGCCAACTTCAGCTTTGTCCGCATAAAAGGCCAGGGGAGAAGCTGCAGGCTCACTGCCTGGGCCTACCCCTCAGGGAGCACCTGCAGGGAGGGGCAGTGTGCTTGGAAGTACACAGGGCCATTTCCCATTCAGTCGGATAGCCAAGGCAACAGAGGGGGAAGGGAAGGGGTTAATGGTGTGTCTGCTGCTGGCAGCAGAGGGAGCATGGTGAGAGGCCTGCAGTCACCCTGATTTCTGCCCCTTAACTGATGAACCTCCCCGCTCTGTCTGAGCCACCTCTCTGCCCAAGCAGGCCAGGATATGCATCAGTAATGCCTGTGGCTGCACCAGCTGGCAGAGGGGAGGGCAGACAGTGAAGAAGTTCAGAGAAACTGGAGAAAGAAGGGGGACCCGGTCTGGAGGTAACCTTGTCCCCTGATGCTGTTCTGAGTCAGGGCCTCCACCAAGGAGGAGAGAGGAAGCGTAAGACTTGCCAAGAAGAGCTGGGCCCCGGCTGTGGAGAGGGGCAGGTGCTGAGCGCCTTGCGAATGGGGTCATCCGCACCATCCGGCCCACCCCTCAGCCTTACCCATGGCACAGTTGGGTTCCGGCTTTGCTTTGTGTTTTGAGCACGCAGTAATAGGCCAGTCACACTCACCCACCTTATTGTGATTCAGACCCCATTAGGAAGAGGGAAGACCCCTGACTACAGAACACAGGAAGAGAGGGCAAACACATCCTTTCTTTACTTAGACCCTTTCAATGGCCGCCCTGCCTCAGGAGAAAACCCAGGAGCCTGAACACAGCACACGGGGTCCTGCCTGGTCTGCGCTTGCTGTTACCTCTCTTGCTGAATTATGTTCGAGTCTTGAACATACTCCCATCCTTCTCAGCTCTAGTGCCTGGAACATCTGCCCCCTAACCTGGCTAACCTGTAGTCATCCTTCAGCATCACAAGCCTTCACTGTGCTTCCTTGACTCATTGTCCCTAAGACTGGATTGAATACAACTTTTATGGGAGCCCAGACCCCTTTCTGCTCCTGTCACTCATCACACAGTTGCATGTGTGGCTCTCTATGAGACTTTAAACCTGCAGGCAGGGACCATCACATGCCCCATTCTTCGTGCAGGGCCTGGCACATAGTAGGTGAACATTTATTAGATAAGCGAATGAGAGAAACAAAAGAGGCCAAGGCCAGGTGAGTATCACAAAAAAGAAAGCAGGGCATTGGACCAGACACTGTGGCTCTGACCACACGCACAGCCACTGTCCACGGACTGGTCTCCAACAAGCCTGAGGGTGAGCACCATGCCTGACTCCTCTGTCAAGTCCAGAGCCTCAGCAGAGTCTGGCACCGAGAAGGCTCAGGAGTGGGCTCTGCTGGAACGACAGAAGCAACTGCAGCATGTTGGCTGGTTGACTGCTGGGGCCTAGGACTCCTGGATCACTTCTGCAAAGCTTGTCTTCAAACACCCAGACCTATGCTGCTTCTGCAAGGAAATAAAGATTAAACTGACTTCTAAGGGGAGTGGCTACAGCACTTCCACCAGCTTTTTTCTATTTCACCTTCTAATCACTGAAATCCTGCCTAGCTTAGGCCTCCTCTTGCATGAAGCTCTGTGAACTCGCAGCCCACAAGGGTTTCCTTCTTCTCTGTTCTCTGTCATTTTCTGGCTAAGGGCCTAAGTGAGTCATTTCACTCATTGAGCCTCAGTCTTCTCTGCTGTAAACTGGGACAATAGAGCCACACAGCTCACAAGAGAGTTATGAGGATTAAGTGACGTCAGGCTTGCTAGGCAGCCAGCACAAAGCAGGTCTACAAAGGTTAGAGCTCCCTACCATACTGTCTCATGTATGTTAGCTCTGACATCTCAGCAGAGCACAAACTCCTTGAGAATAGGAAGGATATCTTATTGTCTCTCATTCATCTTGATGCATGATGCACAGTGCCGCACTCACTCAGTCCCACCCGGTAACTTACATCTGTTTTCCTTTCAGAGGAAATGCAGATGCTGGATTTTGATGGTGGGGAAACTGAACCCATTGCTTTCTCAAAACCCCGGGTGGCCCTGCCGTGCACTAGCTGAGGGCTCCACACACAGGAGTTCTCAGTGGTGCCGCTGGGGAGACCATCAGATGGAGTGTCGTGTAACCTGATCGGCCCACCAGGCTGAATGCCTGGCATTCGAAGCTCGCTTGCACTGAAAGCCCGGGAGGCAGCACCAGGATGGGCCCCACCCAGGAACATGACTCTCGGGCCTCCTCTGCAGTGCCAGGACCCCATGGTGGCACCAGGCGCGAGCATGAAAGATGCCCCATTACCTCAAGCTTAATGGCCCGTGTCCTGATCCCTGGTGACAGAGAGCAGAAGGCAGGAAGTCCGGGAGGCAGTAAACGCACTCAAGGCATACACCTGCAGCCGGGTGCTCCCACCTTTCCCACTCCACAGCCCATAAACCCATCCCAGGAAGAGTGAACACTGAGCAAACAGCACTTGGCTTTCAAAGCTCTCCTCAACGGTGCTTCCCTTTCCCTCCCCACTGCCCCCTTCCAGGGACCAGCTTGGGCTTCTCTGTTTATATTACTAGGCCACTGAGTCCTGGAAAGGTGAGGGGCCCTGGGAAGACCCCTGCTTGGCTGCAGAGCCCCTCACTCCTTCCCCTCATCTCAGCCTCTGGCAGCCTGGACTCTCCTTTCCCCATGCCCTGCTGGTCCCCAGCCCTTCACAAAGCCATGGCTTGTCTTCTGAGTGTCCTCTGAGACAAAGAGCACCTAGATGGGCTTCAGTGGGCTAGCCTGGGAACCTAGGCATCTTATGATATTGTTTACATAGGAAAACACATCCCAAGTTGCAGTTTAGAAAGCAGGAAATGAGCATTCATTTCCTGGAAGCATGACCCAAGGTGCTCCTACTTTACCCCCAGGAATCTTAGGTCCCAGGGCCCCCAGTTTCCCCACTGCGCCCTGTCCCTCTCTCCCATGGCAGCCCCGGTGAGCTGCCATGTTACTGCTGGAAGAGGAAGGCCCCTGGCTGTAGGGGGAAGCCCTCCCCCAGCTCAGCAGCTGTTTTCACTGATGGCATGTTTGGAAGGCAGGTGCCTTAACTCAGGGGGCTGTGCACACCCCCTGTGGGGTTACTGTTACCACAAGCGGGCCCAGGGGCAGGCAGAGCTGGCAGAGAGGAGGATGAAGAGGGCCGAGGGCTATGGACTCTGGTCTCTCTGAGCTCCCCTGATAGTCCTTTCCAATGTCTCCTGTCCTATGGAGTGCTCAGAGGCCTGGAGCATCACAGGGTCAGGGCTGAAGGTAAAAGGGAGAGACCAGGAACCTGGAGTGCCTTGGTAAGGAATCCTGGGAGAAATGGCTGCCTGCCATGTGCCCAGCTCCATTCTGAGAAAATCAGATCCTGGCAGGACTTTCTGCAGAAAGACAGCATGACTGGTGCCATGGACGGTGGGTGGCCTGGCCACTGCTGACTGGACCTGGGCCCCCACCTGAGGCACAGGGCACTGTGGTCTGGCTGGACACAGGGAGGTAGGACACTCCGGGTGCTCAGAGCAAGGCCCCACCCTGTGAAGGCCTTCATGTTGGGTGTTGGCCACCCAGCCCTGCCTGACCCTCTCCAGGAAGCAGGAGCACACATGACCTGAGTGAGCGCCTCAGTCTCCCTGAGCCTAACTGGGAGGCACAGCCAGTGCACCCTCCACTGCCACCCCCGACCTGCCGCCTACCACAGGGCGTTTCTTCCTGGCAACTTCAGCCGAGGAATGTGGTCAGGAGTGTTTGTCTGTCCTAATTTTCTCCGCTATTTCCCATACCCATCAGAGCACATTCTAGCTTATTTTTCTTCTACCCAAAGGAAATAGCCTGAAAATGGTGCCCCACTAAGTTTTCTTTACTCCACCCACATGGGTTCCCAGCTATTTCCTTATGTGGAAAACAGCATGAGGCCAGGAGTTAAGAGACTCTAGTCTAAGCCCTGCTATTAACCTCAGGAATGACCTCAGGAAGACACCCCCACCCTCTGGCCTCAATTTCCCATCTTCAAAATGGTTCTCCCAACTTGCAGAGAACTTCCCATTTATCTCTCCTTGCCACATTCTGTGTGATTTCCACATCTGTCTTACAATTCACGCATTTTTTTCCCTTCAACCACGTTAATTCTTCAACCTGCACACTGAGTTGTTTTCTGTTTCCTTTTCGTTTTTTCTCTCTGGGGGTTTCCGCGTGGCCCTTCCTACCAGAAAGGCTCTTAACTGGACAGGTCAGGGAACCAGTGTGAGGTCTGCAGGCTGCTAAATATCTACATCCAATTATGCAGGTGGGCAGGAGCTGCCATGGGGCCATGGAGCCACTAGACCAACTGCCGGATAAGCTGGGTGGGGGCTCCACTGATGGCCGCCCGCCATCAGCTCGGACTCTGACCTGGCACTACTGTCCACATGACTACATGGTCACCTTCTAGAACTTCTTTTGGTTCTCTTTCCCCCCAATACTTTTCTGTTTTGTCTCGTGGGTTTTATACCTCCCCTTAGCTCTTTAATTTTTTTAAACATACTTATTTTAGTATCTCTTTCAGATTCTTCTATCATTTCCAGGTATTGAGGGACTAATTCCCCCATTTTTCCATTTGCTGACTCTTTCTCTGGTGGTATATTTTTCTCTGGTGGATTTTTCTTTCCTTATTATTAGCTCATTGTTCAACAGAAGTGTTTGCCACTGGAGTCTCTGGAAAGTGGTTTTAATATGCGTGTCTCCTGGGACCGTAGGAGTTTTACCAGTTTTGGTCTTTTGTCCCCTCTATATATCCTGGGCTTGGGGTTCCTACACCACCTTGTTAGTGTAAATTGAGTCCCTATACCTGGGAGTACCTCAAGCTTGAACTTCTGTTTTTTAAAGAGAGCCTTCCTCCTTCTTGTAGCCCCAGGTGGAAGGAAGCTCCCTTCCTCAGGACAGTGGAAACTCAGTCTGCCTTACTGCAAACAAGTCCTCACACTTCGGAGAATTCAAAATTGTTATTTATTCTTTTACTGCTGCCTCTCAAAAACACACCGGTTCAACAGCATATAAAAGACTCATCTGTCTTTCTCATCACTGTATCTTGAGGGCCAGGATAGGGTCCCACACATAACAGGCTCTCTGTACATATTTGCTGGATAAACGACTGAAGAACACTGATTTCTGGGGGCTCTGTCCCCAGAAACAGTTTAATACTTGCCTCGATTGAATGATCTCTAAGCCTCCCACTTCTACCACCCCCGTCCCGTCACCCAAGCCCTGATGCCCTGTCCTACTCAGGGCTGGCTGCCTGGGATGGACTCACTGGAGATGGAGGTGTAGACGGCGAAGGCTCTGAGACTGGTCATCTCCTTCCTGCGGGTGATCTCCACCCGTGTGCGGAAGATGTTCTCCCAGGCGTACAGCTTGAGCAGCTTGATGCCGCGAAGCATTTCATTGGTCTGCTTCAGCCTCTCATTGGAGTATTCCTGCAAGGGGTGACTGAGTCAGAGAAGTTTCCTCTGACCCTGTCCCACCCAAGAGGAAGGAGCCAGGTCCATGCCCAGCTCCTGCCCCTGCAGGGATGCTCCCCACCTTCTCCATTAATCCCATCTCACAGACAAAGAAACTGAGGCCTGGAGAGATGGAGTGACCTGCTCAAGGCCAGTGATAGTGTGGATGTGTATGGATGGCTGTTTGGTGGCATCTGGGGAAGAGTGAGGAGACCTGCTGGTGTGAGGGGAGATGGAGTAAGCAAGCACAGGGGAGACAGATGGGGAAAAAGGACATGTGCACACCTGGGGGCACTCACCAGCGTGCTCCGTTGGGCCTGGGACAGCTTGGTGGCCACAAAGTACTGGACAGGGGCCAGCAGAATGATGACGGCTGCTCCAATTAAGGCACTGACTCCAAGGATGTAGTACAGGAGAATCACACCCACGATGATCTGAGGGAGGTCATGGGATGAGTTCCCTTCGACTTGGTGGCTGCCCCACCAGGGGGTGTTGGCAAAGTGCCCCTTTCCCCAGTTCCCTAGTGAGGGACATGCCTTGGTGCCCAGGTTTCCAAATTGCCTTGGGAGGTAGAGGATGAGGTGTGACAAAGCAATTTCAGAAAGAGGGATTATCATGATGGGCTCTCACACAAGCAGAGAGTTTCTGGGCTGGTAACTAACTGCATTTATCTGCAAGCCTGCTGACTCTCTCCAAGTCTCTTTCCAGATGGAAGCCTCAGAGCTGAGGTTGCACAATGCGTGTGACAGCACCTTTTCTGTTTGCTGGCTCTCAAGGCTGATGTTTCCCTCTCATTGGAAAAAAGTGACACATGAGCAAAGGGACATGGCTGCATCCATGCCAGACAAAACCAGTCCAGGGTCCCAGAGTTTACTTTTCATTCTTATGCTCCCAGTGTCTTTAATTTTTAGTGAACCTGGCAAGTATCCTCTGAATAGAGAATTCATTCTGCTGCTAGTGTTATGTAAATGACTGCCTGCTTCTGAATATTTATGATAAGTGTAAATGCTCTTGCCAGCACCCAAAGCATCAAGGTGACAATTTCTCAGCTTGGCTTCAAAGGCAGGCACCTCAAAATTCAGGGCTTATTCTAGAGGAACAGATGCACTGTCTTCCTTAATTGAAAACAAAAATGTCTGGTTGGGTTGACCCTACAATCCCTGAGCCCTACACCAAAAGGGCAGTAGGTTCCTTGCACCACCTCAAGGGCAGAAGAGTGGACAGGCAGAAGAGTGTGTAATTTCTGCTAATTGCAGAATGCCTCCTGTATTAGCAAATTCTTAGCAGCTGGTAAGTGGCGCCTTCGCCACCCGCCTCCCAGTGTTTAACTGATGTTAAATGCTGGCATGGATGGGCAGAGAAGCACATTAAGAGAAGAACAAACTCCTGCTCCTGCCGGGGGCCACTCCTATTACTCTCCTGGAAAATTATCTCTGGCATTCAGTCTTTTCACTAATTGTTCTTATATGGAGGCAAGCAGGGCTTCTTTTAGCAGCTTAGGTAGAGTCAGACACCAAGGAAGCTCCAGAGCATTCCCAGAGTCCCCGTCAGGGCACCTGCTGGGGTGGGTGCTTGTACCTCCATCACCTCCAAGTGCTGCCAGGCTCCCCCTCATGCTCTGCCACCCCTTGCAGTGCGCCCCAAACCCCCCGCCAAGACCCTTCTGTCCACTCCTCTCTTCTGCAGGGGTCTGAGTGGACCCCACAGGAAAACATACTAGAAATCAGGGATTCTGAGTGTGCGAAGCAAGTGTGGGGAATAAAAGGGCTATTTTGTCCCCCATTTATAAGTTAGGAGAGCAATCTTGGGTAATAGTGGGAGATCACAGTCCCCAGGGTCTGCAGCCCTGACTTTGAATGAAGTTCCAGCACTTACTGCTGTGCATCTTGGGCAAGTTACTTAACTTCCCTAACTGTCAGCTTCTTTATCTTTCAAATGGCGATTTCAATGCCCACTTAGCAAGACTGCTGTGAAAATTAAATGAACATATATGATAAGCACCTAGAATAGTGCCTGGCACATAGTTAGAGATACATGCAAGGTGGCTGACTCTCCTTCGTAAAAACAAACAAATAAACAGGTCTTATGCCCTGTCACTAGGGAACCACAGAAAGATGATCCATGAGTGTGGTGCTGCTATCAACCCACTCTGGGGCCTGGAGTAAGGCCCCTGCCCTCTCCAGGCCTCTGATGCCCATGGGGTGAGAAATCAAGGAAGTGCCCACTCTAGTTCCTTAACACTGAGCCCATTAGCTACAATCAGCTGAAATAGTAGGCAAATTATTTGAATACACATTTGTTTTTCTGAGAAGGTTTCATTGGATTTTTAAAAGTGTATGTAGATTGGTGGTTTCTTAGGGTTGGGGGAAGGATGAGGAGTGACTGCCCAAGGGTTTGGGTTTCTTTTTGGGGTGTTGAAAATGTTCTAAAATTGTGAATATATTTGCACAACTCTGCAAAGATGCTAAACCCCACTGAATTTTTGTACTTTAACTGGGTGAATTATATCTCAATAAAGCTCTTATGAAAAGAAAGTACAGTGACCAAAAAGAGATTGCAAACCAGGGAGAGCCCATGGGGACAAAGGAATGGGGCTCTTGAGCTAATTTCAATATTATCAAAAGCCTTCCAGGCTGCACACAGAGTCCTGAGTGGGTGGAAGGGATTGTATCAGCTTTGGGTGGTAACACTGGGTCTCGGGGGCTGGTCAAGGCTAGAAGTGGCAAAGCCCAATCTTTGAAGAATTAAAAGTAGAAAACCAAATGATACTTTCTGATAAGTAAGCAGAGGCAAGTAATTAATGGAGATAATAATTCCTACCCTGCCCCCCTCCCCACAGTGTTGTGAGGGTTAGTTACACAAGTGAGCGAGGTTGGGGCAGGGGTTATTAGCTACTACTATTAGTATAATTGGCAATGATGCATGTGCAAGGAACATTATGAATGATAATACCAGTAACAATGCAGCAGCTAATACCAACAACAAAATTTTTCAAAACAGGCTATTCAAGGGGACAGAGCAGAAAAGGTTCTTGTGGATAGAAGGCTGGTGACTATATGAGATGAGCTCTCTAGGCCCTTCTATAACTTCCATAGTTACCGGCCCTCCTCGGTAGAGTGGAGGGGGCACTGGGGTCTGGGGATGGGTAAGCAGTAATGGGGGATAACATACAGGGCTGTAAAAAGGACCTTCAGATTCCCTGCTCTATGTCCCCATCTTGTTTAGCTGCCTCCCTGTACAAGTCTCTCCTCCTTTTCCTTTAAGAGCTTTTAAATATAAGCTTTATAGGTAAGGAGGACCAATGAAAAGTACTTGAGGTTAAGGTTTACGGACTCTGCATCCCAAGAAGCAATGGATTCTGGACTGGTAAGTTTTTCACTCACACCAAAGTGTGCAAGGGATCTGATATTTACTGAGTGGCTACTCTATGCCCAGCACTCTGCTTGATGCTGTACTTACATTAGCTAATTGAATTGTCATAGCAACTCCAGAGGGTAGGAATCATTCCCATTTCATAGATGAGGAAACGGAGGCTCAGAGAAGTTAAATATTTGAATCAACCTGTATCACCCAAGTCCAGACACTTTTTCTGTGTACCAGGCAGCCCCTATGGGGCCTTCAGGGCCTCTGGGAACCGGTCTGGGATTCCCACTTCTGGCCTGAGCACCAGAGAGAGGATTCATTTCCAGACACAGGACAGGAATCACAGGCTCTGTCATGGAGGGCTCCAGATGGAGAGGGAGCAGACGGGGCCAGGAGACAGGTAAACCAGGCCTGAGACTCTCCTACCACCATTAGGAGAGAATGAGCCTCCTTCAGATTCAGCTCCAGAAGTCATTTGGCTTTAAAAACACTCACGTTTTTTATTTTCAAAAATAATGCATGCTTGTTGGAGAATTTAGAAATGCATAAAGAAAAGAGAAAATCCCACAGTGGGGCCTGCTGGTTCTTTTTTCTGTGTGAATCTGTGCAAATGTATACCTACATATAGATCAATTTAGTAGGAAGCTCACTGCATATACCACTGTGTAACTTTTTTTTTTTTTGCTTAAAGATACATCAATAACACTTCATGATACTTCAATGTAATTAAGTGCTTTGCTATAACATAACTTTTAATGTCAGCAAAAAATGTTCTATGTATGATTATCCTATAAATTTTTTTAAAGGTTCTTTGCATTTTTTAGAGTCTTAATGACAATGCCTTTTCTGATCTTCAAGAGAGATGGCTAAACCACTTACAGAGTGTGAGACAGTGCAGAGACCCAGGGGTACAGCCCAGGCAGACCCCAAGGCGGGTGCAAGGTATAGCAAACATGGACTGGAAGATGAGCTTCTAGTCACTGGGCGGGCATGTACCAGGAGATTCTGGTTCTGTGTCTCTCCACACTCCCCCCACCCCTCCAAAGGACACCTTCCTTACCTGTACTGGCATAGCCCAGAGGTTTGGGCATAAGAAGAAAAACCACATGAGCTGGTTGGTGTCAATGGCAACCAGGTTACAGATCTGCCCGGCAGTCATTTCCCCCATGGATAGATTGGAGGTGGACAGGTGCATAATTTTATTGTAAATCTTGGTCTAGAAATGAGAACAGAGTGTTTCACATTTGTCATCATCATCATCTGAATCACCACTCCAGATGCCGCGTGTCTGCGACATGCCAGGGCCTTCTCAGACATTCCCCCATGGGGCCCCAGAGCAGCTCTGTAAGGGGGTACTGGATTTACAACTGAGGCAACTAAGGCTCAGAGAGGTAAAGGGCTTTGATTACAGATCAAGCAAGTCAGAGAGGCAGCATTTAAGTGAGGAATCTGTGCCAGCCTGGCAAGCTTCCCCTGCAAGCAGGACCTCTCCCTTGGGGACAAGACTTAATTAGCTCTTAAATCTTAAAAGCAGATCTTCATGTCCAGTTGTATTCTTGATTTACCAGAAGCCAGCGGAGAACACACTTCAGGGCCATAAAAATGATGAAGTGGGGCCGCCGTCTGTTGTAATGAGGCTGTCTCTAACTGAGGGAGGAGGTATGCTCTGGAGCCAAGTCCTGTCTTAATTGAGGCTTGAAACAAAACAAGGGTTTGGCCTGGGAAGGTTTTATGTGACACATGAGACATGACATTCGAGTGCCGATCAATCCCCCACTGACCAGAGTCCGGCATGCCCCGAGAATCTTGTTCTGCCTCCCCAGGGCAGATGGGAGCAGCCATGGCAATAGTTTTCTCTGAGCTCTGAACCCAAAAGCTCTACATGCAAAGTGACCATGCCTCCCAGATAGATGTCAATTTTCAGGCTGTGTGCTCTTGAACAAGGAAAAAATGCTTTCCTGTTTTAAATGTCCTAGGGATGCTTGTTCTTGAATACAATTCTGTTGTAAGGTGGATTCCCACCCCTTAACTCATCTTTTGTATAAACAAGGCTTTTTTGTGGGTCAGGTTTGTCTAAAGAATGAACCTATTCTATGTCTTTTTGTGTGTTTATATACACCATGGATAAGGTTTAAAATCATGGCAATGGCCTTTTTTGACAGATCTTTGCACATCCTGGGTTTGTGAAATCAGTCTTCAAAGAATAATAATAAATCTAGTTTCAGTGAAGTAGGAACATAGAGTAATCTGTCAAATAAAGTGTTACGTAAAGACCAAGATACACAGAAATACACAAACAACTAATAACTGGCATATGCCAAAAAATTATATGTAATACAAGAATTTTGTTTATTAACTTTTCATGTAAGCAACTATGGTTATTCTCAAACTCATGAAGATATAGATCCTTATATATAATTTTCTGTAAATCTCTGAAAGCAGGTTTTTTTCCTAATTTGTTTCCATAATTAATGTCTGAATTTCCTTTCTGTGGCATATGAATTAATCTCCTTTATTAATGCAAATTTTCAGACAGTTTGAAAAAACAATTACACTCGAATACATTAAAAAACCCATTTTTGGCTCTTTTAGTGTAATTGGAAAATATCTAGCCGGTGTGTGATTTATGACATACAAATAGAAAGGAGATTTAATTACAAAACTGTTCAACTAAAAAACTGGCTGTTGTCTGTGGTGGTACGTGCCTGTCACTAGAGGGGTGTGGGCAGAGGCTGGGATTTTCAGAGAGGTTTTCTGAACTGAGCAATAGCTTGGTTCCTCCTAACTCTGAGCCGCTATGAGTCTTGAATTTTCTGGGGGCTCTTTCCACTATTCTCATATGATGACATTCCTGACAAAATGGTTTGCTTTCTCAATGAAAAATTACTGGGGATGGGAAGTGTTGTCATGTACTGTTTCACAGGGTGCGCACCACACAACTCCAGGGGTGGCCATTCACACAGCTTTGGACCAGATTTGGACCCTAACATTGTCCCCAGCCCAGGCTATACCCTTTTACTCTTAGTTCCTTTTCTGCAAAGTCTGACACTGGCTCCCAGAAGACCAGTCAGTGTTAATGATTTTGAGGAACATTTCTGAAGCATGAGGTAGCTTTGGGATTTAGCCACAACTTCCTAGTGTTCTGACATCATGGAAATTGCTGGGTATAGTAGAATCTGCTAGTTGTCCCCCAATATCCATTCTCTCCTTTTCACAGAAGAACTGCTAGCAGTGCATATGTGTCTGTCAAGAATAAAGATACGCTTTCTAGGTATGGCCATGTGGCCAGTTCTTACTAGTGGGATGGGAGAGGATATGTGCAGCTTCTGAATCCTCATTTTAAAGGAAGGCAGCATTTCCTCCTATTGTCCCATCTTTCTTCCTGCTGGCTTAAATATAGTGGACATGATAGTGGCAATTTCAGTAGTTGTCCTAACCATGAGCCAAAAGTCACATGAGAGGGCTGGCAGAGCAACATTACAGAAGGGGCCAAGGTCTCTGATGATTGTGGTGTAGCTGCCATACCAGCCCTGACTTCATGGGAAAACAAACTTTACTCCTATTTAAACCGCTCTCATACTGGGTCTCTCCATTCCAACAGCTGAACCAAAATTCTAATGAAAACACTGGGGCTAAATGACTCTCATCACCACCTGGCATATAGGGGCCCTGAATCCTTCCTGACTTTGACCATCCTTACAACCAGTTCTGAGAAGGAGGCCACAGGAGGCAAGAGCAAGAACCTAGACCTAAGACCTATCAGGCTAAGTCTCTCTCATTATGACCCAGGACTTAAGAACTCAAGTAGATCTTAGAGGTTATTTAGTCCTGGTATGTCAAACATGTTTCTTTTTTTTTGCACCCAAAGAAGACTGTCTGGTAGCAGACCCCTGGAATAGTATCTGGAAGATTCTGAGGCTGCATTTGCTTTACATTCAGCAAGAAAGAGTGCCTTGATCAATTAGTGATGTCTGTCCCCTTCAAGTTTGATGTAGTCCAAGGCAATTAGAGCTAGAATGACCACATTTCCCAAGTCTAGTCCAAGGCACGTTCCACTACACACACTGTCTGGTCATGGTTACTGTTTCAAAGCACTGTTAAAGGGCAACAAAAAAATGAATGCATGGCAGCATTATCTTTGAATGTCCGTGAAGATGAATAGTGAGGTTCTTGTGAAGTGAAAAAATAGTCATTCAATTACCTGAATGGCTCCTCTCAAGTTAATTCCTGTTTCAATGGCGACATAGTAGGATGCCTGCAGAAACGTCCTTTGCAGGAGGAGGGCAAGGAACAGAAGCACAGCCAAGACGTAGGCATTGGCAAGGAACTCTTGGGACGAGACAAAGTAAACCCCGAGAAACTGAGTCTGTTGGAAAGAGCAGTTCAGAGGTGGCTGTCACTGCCAGCAAAATGACCAGTATCAGTACCTGTTACTATACTGTAGTGACCATTATTAGGGGACCCTTCATACTTGCAGAGCCTTGTGCAATTGCTTGAGAGTGAAATATCAAACTGATAAATCCAACTAAACATCCTTCTAGCTACAGGAGGGTTGCCTATGCCCCCTTCATCACCCACTTCGGGGAGCACAATGTAGCCCAGTTTTAACATCACGCACATAAATATGCTTTGTGGTCACTAGGCCCAGGGGAACTCACTCTGAGTAGAACAAGAATAAATAGAGCAGATCACAGAGCAGCTAAAATCAGAACTGCTAGAACAAATCCCACAATGTGTGTTCTCTGCTACAAAAATGGAATCAGCTGAGGCCTTGTCCCACACTTACCAACAGCCCTGTAGGAATTTCTGGGGAGAAAAGACCAGTGGGAAACATGGCATGGTAGTGCTTTCAGGCAGAGATGGAAACTCATCACTTATGAGACCGAAAAGACCTTGGACCCTAGCTGCTCAACTCTGAGGGTTCCTGGGACTTCCTTTTAAATGTAAGATTCTTTGGCTGCACCTCCAGCAAAATCTCAGATAACAAGCAGTGGAAAAAAATTAATGTTTTGGCTTATTGCTAAAGATACCCAGGAACAAGAGCATGTCAGTTCCCAAATTCAGCATCAACAGCTCCTAGGAAAACTTTGATCTTGATTAGGTCCATTGCCCACCAGCAGAGTGCATCAATGTTTCCATGAAGACAGAACCCTCCCCATTCTGGGACTCTGCCCTGAACTCTGAGAGAGCTATTCGAAAGGATGTGGGAACTGCTACAGGGTAAAGAGTGGTGGGAACAAAGTAATGAGGAGCCTGAAGGCATGCCCCTGACAAGGATCAGGCTGAAAGGGTCAGCATTCTAAATGGAGTCCTTTTCCTAGTGTCAGAAATTCTGGGATCCTGGATACAGGGCTTCCTCATAGTAGAAAAGATCTTGCCTCTCAGTTCAACAGGGCCTTCTAAACCAGCTCTCACTGCTCTGTGGAGCTGGTCCTGCTTACAGCTATCTGTCCCTTGCTCTGTGGAACAGCAGGAAGTAGACGCAGGGAGATCACTGAGGTCTCTTGGAGGAAGGTCTCTTGGAGGAGGGCCCTACAGAGGCCTGAAGCCCGGCTGTGTCTCTTGCGTCAAAGTACCAGAGAGAAAGGCAGAGGAGAAGGGAGAAGGGAGAAGGGAGAGAGTCGGGGTGGGCTGGAAGCAGCAAAATGCATCTCAAAACTAGGCTGCAGCGGGTGCGACCTGATCTTACAGAGGAGCAAGGGGCAGGACATAGAATTACTCTAGCGCAGAATTCCATCCTTACGTTATCCTAAGCATGAGAGAACCACTATTAGCCCAGTTTATACAAGGGGAGATGTAGTTTCAACATGTTTAAGTGGCTGGCCCAAGGTCACAGGCTGCTATGGGAGAATATGTGAGCATGAACCTGTGTGAGGCCAAAAACATTACCACAGGTCATCTACCTAAGCCTCACCCAGCCGTTTGACCTTGAGTGCCCTACTGTCAGCTACAAGCTTCTAACCTGTGGGGACAGAAACATTGCCCACTTGGCTGGTTCTGGATAAAAAAATGAAAGCCTGCAGGCTTAGGAAAACCTGGTTCTGTTTAACAGGCCTTGAACTCTTCTGTTCAGCCATGCTCTGCAGAGACCTAGCTCTGGAAAGCGGAGTCCATTATTTTAAAGTAACAAAGTACATTATGGGAATTTATCCCAAAGGAAATAATTTAACATAAGGACAAAGATGTTCTCTCTCTGGATTATAACAGGGAGAGTGTGAAAGTCCATGTCAATGTCCAACCATAGCGATTGGTTAGGCAGATTATGACACTCATGGGAACACTCCGAACCCAGAAACACCGACCCTCGTGAAAGCTCTCTGAGCAGCGTGGAATGCCACACATGTTTTGTGTCACAATGAGGGAAACACATAGGCTGGAGGATGAGGGCTAGAAAACCCAAATGATCACATATGCTGGTTAGGCTATGGGTGGTATTTGTAAACGCACTCATCAACATTTGTACATCTTTAACAAAACAACAAATTCTCTTTTTGCAGCACTAAAGGCAAAAAGCCTTGACCCTTCCCCCCCACCAGCACACACACTGTAGAGTCAGTAACTATATTTCTTTGGATTGACAATTTCCTGACCTGTTAAAATGAAAATTTCCTTGCAGGGATAAGTCATTAAGTCATTATTTGATCTCTCTTCAAAGAGACAGCTTAAAAGGCCTGGAGCCCAGAACAGCTAAATTTTGATGAAGAAGTAGATATACACTAGCCAGAGAGGCCTGGGGCGCTGCCCAAGGCAGGCAGGCCCTGGGAAGCTTTCATGGGTGGCATGGCCCAGCACCTTTCAGGGCCTAGAGAAAAGGCCAAGGACCTACAGCTTGACATTTGGTGGGCAGTAAATGCTTTGGAGGATCAGGGGCCTCAGTCTCACATTTTCATAAGTTCTCAGGGAAGAAATTGTGTTTGTTTCCAGAGGTTTCCCCAGTATTGTTCAATAAATAGTTTTAAAATTAATCAATGCATATGATCTTCATATCCCTTGACTTTCTATAGAGTGATTACACATTTCCCCATTTTGCAGCTGAGCCAACTGAGGCCTGCAGAAAGTAAGTAATTGCTAAAGATCATAGACCCTTGACTCTGCAGTTCTGAACCTCATTTCCCTGCCTGACCAGAGATACGGCTGGACAGGCTCCCTATCCTTGCTCTCTGGAGGGTCACATGGGCTTTGCTTCTTATTTTGGCAGTGAACAAAAGGTGAATTGCCTGTAGGTTCCAGCCCTGGAAGGCCCTGAGTAAAAAAAAGAACAGTGAAGGACCAATGCACCCACCCATCCATCCACAACCATTGACATGGTGGTTTAGACCCTGGACTTTGAGGTTAGCCATATCTGAGTTTGAGTCCTGAATCGTTATATACTAGCCACTGTGTCCTTAGGTAACTTCCTCAACCTCTCTGAGCCTCAGTTTCCTCACCTAAAATGAGACCATTAAGAGGTATAAAAATTCAATGTAACCGTGCACTCAATATAAGGTAACTTCTGCACTACTTGCTGAAGAATCATTTCTCGTGTGCCCCCTGAATGTCAGACACGGAGCTAGGTGCTGGGCACACAGCAGTCAGACAATGCAATTCATGTCTTAGGGGACTCAGGGTCAAGCTGGGGAAAGAGACAAGGGGTGCTTTGATGGCGCATGCATAAGATGTCATGGGAGCAGAGAGGAGGGGCATCTAATTCACCCAGAGGAAGGCTTCCCGGAGGAGGTGACATCTGAGCTGAATCTTAGTGGCTGAGAAGGAGTTAGTGAGGTGGAGAGGCATACCAGGCCAGGGCAGCTACATGAGCATCATCATGAAAGACGAATCCACACACTGACACCACAGAAATGTTATGTGAGTTCACAAAGCCATCCATTGTGATAGCCACAAATGCATATCCAAATGAGGACACAGACACTCATGGAAAAAGACATTCCAAGAAACACAGGACCCACAGAAGGACACACATACAGGGTCATAAGCACCTCCCAGGAGAACTCATTCAGAAACAAACACATACACACTCACAAACCTACACTGAGGTCTAGAGGCCGAACAGGTTTGGCCTGAGATCAAATACACACTGTTCTCTTTCCCTGCTCAGCTGATAGACTAGAGCAGTGCTGGCAGGCTGTAGATGTCAGCAGTTCCTTATGATTCCAATTCCTTTGCCCTCCAGCCAGATCGGTGGCATCCGTGGCAGGTGACAGATTGTGCGTGGGGGAAGGAGGGTTGGGTGGAAGAGGGGGTTGGAAACAGATCATAGGCTGCCCCCAGCCTGGGTCCCAGACTTCCCTGGGGACTGTAGTAGGGACAGGAGCATCAAAGATCTAGCAGGCCATAAGATACTTCCAGAATTAAAGAAGAAATAAGGAATGCTTGTCCCCATGGATGCCAAGGGCAGTGTGATGCTTGCCAAATGGAGTGTCCTGGAAAGGGAAGAGAGGACAGGACAGCCAGTGACAATGAAGTCAACAATGGTGCCTGGCTGCGCGGGCTGCAGTGGAATGGATTCAGGATGAGCAGGAAGAAAAGTGTTCTCAGGGAGGGTGGTTAAACACTGCCACATGTAGGTGGAGAGCTTCCTTTCTTTGTAGGTTCACGAAGGCCAGTATAGCACCTGTCTCTCTGGTTTGGAGCTGCTGGGAGGTGGGGGATAAATCAAATGACCTCAATCAATGACCCCTTCCCCATTTTCTGGGCCCAGTTGAGAATTAAGCCATATCCCAGGCAACCACATGATTGGTTCTTTGTTGCTGACACTGGAGACCATATTTACTTTCAACTCTCATTTCTATGTCTGTAATTTGTTGACTGTAATTGGGCTTCAGGGAACAAATATTAAATCTGATAAGGCCTGCTGCCACTGAGGCAGGGCCATCTGTCTCAGGGATTTATGTGTGGACAAGTAACCGGGACAAGAGCATTTCAATGAGAGGGCAGTAAATCCCAGGGTCTGTATATAAATAAAAAGAAAAGAGATGGCAAAGCTAATGTCCAGAAGAATCAAATATCTAACTATTGTTCTCACCATCTCTTTGGGACATCCTGCCCCAGAGCTCTTGCCTTAGGAGAATTCCTTAAAAGTTTTGGGAAACACAGGAAGAGGACGACAATGGGGACAAACTGATATGGGCTCTGGCCTGTGTCACTTCCCCCTGATACTAACAACTGGCTCCGTGTTGCTGTGGGATTATCAATGCAGAGCGTCCTGAGCTTGCCTATGGTCAGACCAAAACTGAAGGTGATACTCCTATGGATGAGAAGCTGTCCTTCCCTCTCTCTTTTTGGGCCAAGTTCAGAGGCTCAAAAGCCCTTAAACGTCACTGACATTTAAATAAGCAAAAAGAGTCCTTACATTCTTATTGAAAAAGAAATCTGCCCATTGTAGCCCGGTCAACTCATACTCATCTGTTAAGGCCCCATGCAAATACCCACATCTCTATGAAGCTGCCCACGACTAGTGGCTAAGTTAGTCACTCCCTCTTCCCATGGTTCCCTGTATATGCTCCCTAATGGTAGTATTTAACACAGTATAAAAATATTTTATTTAGATTTCTCTCTATTGGACTTCACAATCTTCAGAACCAGAGGTTGTTAGCTTGATAATAATAACAGTCAATTTAGCATCATGATTCTAAGTGCCCAGACTATGGAGTGAGAGAGGATTGGGTTCAAATTCTGATTCTGTCACTCACTCTCTGAGAGACCCTAGGGAAAGTTACTTAACCTCTCTGAGCCTAAAGTTCCACATCTGTAAAATAGGGTTAAAAAATATCTACCTCTGAAGTTGAATGGTATGTGAATGACATTGCAATAATGTTGCATAAAAACACCCTACAAGGTTGCATTAGGGATTAAATAAGATAACACGTGGTAACTCCTACATGCAGCCAGCCATGTATTAAGTGGTGGATAAGTGGTTGTTATTATTGTAAACAGTCTTCATCCCAGCCATTGTCTCGGTATTCCCATAGCCCATCCAGGTCTGGCACAGAGTAGGGTTCAATAAATGTCTGCTGAATAAGCCAGACAAACAGGTGAGGAGTGTCTCATATTCCTGACCAAAAGCAATCAGCTGATTAATCATATCTCTAGAAAAAATTAATATAAACCTTCTGAAAATTAAATGCTCTCTCTGATTTTGGAGCCCCTGAGATGAATAGTACTACACAGGGGAGTGTCATAAATTATTAAGATCCCTAATTAGTAATTCTTTGCATCATTTTTGGACTGTCTATGGCTAAAAGGTAATAGTGATGTTCTTGCTGGGGAAATAAAGCTCTGAGTCTTATTAGAGGTGACAAGTTTTCCATTTTGCAACCACCTAAACCTTAGTGGTAGCAAAGAAACAGGTGGAAGAATTAAGTACCCCACTCCCATCCCTGGAGTGGGTGCTACTGCCCCAAGCAGGGAAAATAATCCCCCAGAAAGATTCTCTGCCTGTTTTATCCAACGAACCTCAATTTGTAGCATACTTAAGCTAGAAAGACCACTGGGTATGGTTTCAGCTGTTTTTAACACAAGGAACCCTTTTTTTTAAAAGAATTTTTCATGGGAAAGTCCAAAATATTAATGCAAGTGGGGCAGCTCTGAATGGAATTTGGAGAGGAAGGAGGAAAGCCCTACCCTCAGAGGGATCCCTCTCCCCTCAGCCCCAAGACGCCCCTGCACAGCCTTGAGCACTGTGGACATACAGGCCGAAGAAGACAGATCCATGAAGTCATTTAGAATCTATGAAAAGGACGTGAACTAAAAGCCAAACACATCCAACAAGTCACGGCAGCCCTGCACACGGGCGAACAAGGGTCCTTCCCACAACTTCCTGAATGACAAGTAACTGGGGGAGGTGTTACGGCAGCAGAGTGGTGAGGAGGGCAGGGCACCGTTACTCTCCCCAGGTACAAGCTTGCCTCCCGGCATTTCTGTTGGCTGGCACTCCTAGGGGAGACATTGCCAAGGGCTTTTGCACGTGTGAGTTGCCCTAGTGTAGCCACAGGGCATACACATTAGCCTCTTTCACGGTCTCATGCACGAGTGAAAACCTTCCAAAGAGTGCCTTGCTCTATCCCTGGGGAGGCCTACCTTGGGCTGGAAGACTCGGTTCTCCTTCCGCAGGTGGTCCACAATCCCGAAGATGCACAGTGGCCCGGCAAAGCCCAGCAGGTCAGCCAAGATGCGGAAAGTGCTGCTGAGGACCAGGCGTCTCCCGAAGGCATGGCAGAGCGCCTGCCAGATGGCCCGGGCGCCCTGTGCGTTCTGTGAGTCCTTCTGCTGTCCAGAGAGACCCATGGTCAGGTCAGAGTGGCCAAGAGCCTGTTCACAGCAGGGCCTGGCCTCCCAGGAAGCCCCTGGGTCCTGCTGCCTGGGGAGACCCAGTGGTCACAAATACTGCAAACAAGTGAACCCCAGGAAGAAATCAGGGGGCCACCAGGGCACGGTTGTGGGCCTATCAATGCCAACACAGTCCAGATGGGAACTGAGGCACGATGACTGAGCAGGGTCACACACTGGTTGGGGACTGTGATGAGCACAGCACTGTAATGACTGACATGTGCCACTGTGTCTGCCTCAGTGTCTCCCCCTGCCATGCTAGGGTTGAGGCAGCCTGGGAGTTGGACTGGGAGTTGGGAGACCAGCTTTGCCTCTTATCAGCGTGCGCCAGCTCTAGGCAGGTCACGGCCTTTCTCAGGAGGTCCCTGCCTGGCCCATCTCATAGAGTTATTGTAAGGATCAGTCACTAAAACCCCTGCTCTACAATGGGTGAAAATTCCTACCTTTTCAGCCATGGAACTCTAGAAGGAAGAACACAGGGCATGGGGAAATTCAAGGGGACACTTCCTTTCCCAGGGCCTCAGTTTCCCCATCTGGATAATGAGGGTATTAGATCAAATGACCTAAACTTTAAGGGCGGTTCCAGATGTGGCTGTCCTATGAATCTTTAGTTCTAGACTTGTCCCTGGTTCACTGCATCACACTTAGGGCAAGCCTCTTTCCCTTACTGGGTCTTGGTTTCCCCACCTGTCCCACCAGGGGTTTGACCTGACACCCTCTGGGGTTCCCATCTGTGACTCTAAGCCAGAAGGTGGGGTATGGATGGTGTGGCTGTGCCCCCACTGACCGCCTGGGCCTCAAAGGCCTCGCAGAGCCGCTGGTAGTTGGTGAGGGCCCTCATGGCAATGGGCAGCTTCCCAATGGCTCGGAGATCAATGGGCTTCTTGTGAGCAGTCTTGATGAAGGCATTCATCCACCAGTAGGTGCCTTTGGACAGCAGGTTCACGAAGGGCTGCAGGAAGCGCACCCCCAAGTCCTGTAGGTCTTCAGGGGGCTTCACTTCCCGTGGCATCTTGAAGAAGATATATCTCTGTGGGGCACATGGACCATCAAGGATGGGTAAGTGCAACTTCTCACCACTCTCCACTTTGCCCTAGCAAAGATCTGGGGCTGTGGCAGCCCACCTTTGACCTCTAACAGATGGGGCCATCTCTTTCCTATTCCTAGGGAGAGGATTTCCCAGGGAAATCCTTCCGCAGGTGGTGCACAATCCCGAAGATGCACAGTGGCCCGGCAAAGCCCAGCAGGTCAGCCAAGATGTGGAAAGTGCTGCTGAGGACCAGGCGTCTCCCGAAGGCACAGCAGAGCGCCTGCCAGATGGCCCGGGTGCCCTATGCGTTCTGTGAGCCCTTCTGCTGCCCAGAGAGACCCATGGTCAGGTCAGAGTGGCAGAGAGCCTGTTCACAGCAGGGCCTGGCCTCACCTCTTTGCCACCAATGCCAGGGCCTCCTGACTTGTCACTCTTCCCCAAGGCCTACTCTGAATCCCCATAGCTGGGTTGGGTTTAAGTTGGTTTGGGGAAGAGAAGGAATCTTCCACACATCATCTTCACAGATCTGAGGACACTAACATGTTTCATGTTGGGTTTGCAGAATGTGCAGCCATGCAGACCTGGGTTAGAATACTACCTCTTCCACTTACTAGCAAGGTGTCTTTGGCCAAATCTTATCTAAAATATTTCCTTGCATCACTTGGGTGCATCACAGAGGGTCAGTGGAGGCAGGGAATATAGTAGGCCTCTGTACTCTGCAAATCACCAACTAAAAGCAGAGGAGTCAGAGAAATGCAAATTCAAGTAGCACTTGGCACTCATCAGGCTGGCCTATGTTAGAAATGGCTATTCCCCCCCACCCCCAGTTGCTCATTGGAGGCAGAGAAAGGGCTTTCATATTCATTGCTGGTAGATTACAGCCTCTCTGGGAGGTGATCTGCAACATCAGTTACAATCTAAAATACAAAGACCCTTTGAGCCTGCATCTCTACTCCTTGGACTCTCTCCCACAAAAATGAAAGCAGCATTAAAGATACAGAAATAAGTATGTTTAATACACCATTAGCTGTGAAGGCAAAAACTTAGCAACAGAGTGAAAGTCCATCAATAGGATAATGGCTGAATAAATAAGGGCTCATCCACATGATAGAATGCTATGCAGCCATTAAGAAAACTAAATTAGCCATACCTGTTGGCTGAGAAAAGCAAAATGCAGAAAACTGTGTATAATATGATCCTATTTTTATAAAATGAATATTGAGAAGAAAAACCACATACTTGCATGTCTTAAGAAAAAAGAATCCTGAATAGATACAAGTATATGCTATTTCATTAATGACCAAGAATGGAACATGTACTGGGTTGTTCATCTAGATTACCTGAGAAGGGGAAGGTAGGGGGAGGGGGGAGGATGGGGACAGAAGGAAAGAACATGCTTTTTAGATTTAATGTGTTCACGCATGTATATGCAAGTGCATATGAACACATTAAAATAAAGACAAGCCCACCCCCACCAAAAACAAACAAACATAGCTCAGAGAAGCCAGGACCTGAAGCTTTTTCCCCCCTCTATGGGATTAAACCCAGAATCCTTCAACCTCAGGTAATGCACTCTGATACCTCAGACTTGGGTAGAGGGCAGCTGGGCCAGATGGAATGTTCCCCCGGAACTTTCTCCTACTGGCTTCAGTTCCCTTTTGGGAGCCAGGAAAACAGGCTGACTCCTTCCAGAGCTTGGCAACAAAGCACCCAGGTGCTGGGCACTGGTCAGAAGCCCCCTCCCTGGCCCAGGCGTGTCCTTGGGTGGGTGTTGGGGTGAGGGGCAGCCCAGAATAGCCTGCTTACCCGCACCCTGATGACATTGATCTCCACCAGGAGCAGCGTCCCATAGAGGATCACCAGCAGCCCTGTGAGGCAGAAGCGCAGCTGCGAGAAGCCAATGGCGTGGTCGTAAAACTTGACGAACTTGATGGTCTTGGTGATGAAGGCCAGGGTCCAGTAGACTAGTAGGGCTGCCGAGGAGAGGTGGCAGAGCATGGAAGATGTGTGTGCATGCATTCATGTGTGTGTGCACTCACGTGTGTGCAAATGTGTGGAAGCCAAAGACAGAACAGTGTGTCAGGGAGGGAGTATGTGTGCACAAGCAAGTGTTATGAGTGTGTGTGCACATTTCCAAGTAAAGGGATGTGCGTGTATACTTTTGAGATGATGTGCATACATTAAAGCATTCATATAGGCATGTGCACAAGATTCATAATCTTATAAGTCAAGCTGGTCAGCCAAATTTCCCTTTACAATAAATAAGAAAAATAGGGAAAGTATTTCTTGAATTAAACTAAGGCTGTATATTTAGTATAAGCACTGTGCCAAGTAAGCACTTTAAACATATTATCTAATTTATTCCTTACATAACTTTGTGACGGAAATATTGCTGTCACCCTTATTTAACAGACAAGGAATCGAGGCTCAGAGTTAGGTAACTGATGCATCAAGTGGTGCAGTTGGGCTTGCCTAATGCTGGAGCTCCACTCTGCACTGGCTTCCTTGTGGAATTTCCAAGTTGGGAAGATCTCAAAGGTCCTTCAGTCCAGCCCTTCCATTTTGCTGATGAGGAAACTGAGACCCAGAGAGAAGGTGACCTCCCCAAGCTCATCGCAAGCTAGCAACAGAGAGAGGGTAAGGGCCTAGTTCCCTGGCCCCCATCTAGAGCCCATGAGAGCATGACGGTGCTCCTCAGGGAGCCTGGGGGAGTGGGAGGACACAAAAAGTGAGCCAAAGTCTAGGAGACAGTGTGTATAATGGTTAGAGCGGGCCCTGCAGCCTGGACACAGATCCTAGGGCCTAAGAGCTATGTAACCTTGAGTAAGTCATTTAACCCATCTAGGCCTCAGTTTCCTCTCCATTAACCAGGATAATAATAGTACTGCCTGAAAGGCTGATGTGAGCCATGCATGGAAAGCACTTAGCACAGTGAGCTTGGCATGCAGTGGGTGCTCTTTGGACCTCAGCTGTTAATCTTTCTATGATCTCTAGATTTCAGACCTGGGACCATAAACATGAAGCTATCAGTGGATTCTATCCCTTAAATTACCACCACCACCACCTGCCAATAAACCAGTCAGCTGGCAATAACAAAAACCGGCAGTAACTAAGTCCCCATCAAGGGATGTTTCAGCAGAGCCCCTTTCCCCTCACTCCTAGAGCCATATGCAGACAAGGCCGGCCCAAATCCCCTAGGGCTCCTCTCTAGCTGGACCACAGAGAGGAAGAGACCTTTGCCCTGCCCTCCACACCAGGAGGTGTGGACATCTCTTGGACATGAATGAATGCCAGGGCATCTCTTGAGGACAAAATCTGGGGTCTGTCCCAGCCCAGTTCTGGGTTGACAACCAGGTTGCCAGGGAGGAGGCAAATGCCATTTACCTCAGGTCCCTGTCTGAAAGCATTGGGATAGAGGACAGAAGCATGTTTTCTGGTCCCAGCCCTCAGGACTGGGATGATGTCCCCTAAGCTTAATTTGGTCTCCAGGTCATAGGATCCCACAGCTGAGGCCATCCCCCTGCCTCCACACCTACACTCTCCCAGACAGACCCTACCCCAAGCATCAGAACCTCTTTAGCTCTTTGTGAGGGTCACCTACAGGGCCAGTCCTTGAAAATATGCCTCACACTCGTCTCTAACACATAACAGATATGGTCTGATTTGATTTTAATAACATCCCTATGACTTAGGCAGGGACTTACTGTTCCTGTCCATATGGGGAAACTGAGGCTCAGAAACCCCAAATGTCCTGTCCAAAAGCCACACAGAGAGTTAGTGGACCCAGGACTAAGCCCAGGGGTTGCTTCCACAGTCCCATCCTACAGTGCTGAGCCCTCAGCCTGTCGCCAGACACAGCGGCGCTCAGCAAAAGCTTGGTGCTGACTGAGACAGAAGGAGAAAGGAAAGAAAGGGGGATACACAGGGCTGCTGCTGGGGGGAAGCTCTCAATTCCCATCACCCCCGCTTCTTCCCCACCTTCCACCTATTACCAAGTTCTGTCTATTTTACCTCCTAAGTATCTGGGGTCCACTCACTTCTTCCCATCCCAATGGCCTCCTGGGACCAGGGTGCCATCATTTCTCCCCTGGCCTCCTGTGAGAGCCTTCTCATGGTTTCCCCACTTTCCCTCCTGTCCACCTCCAATCTAGCCTCCATAAAGCAATAAATATGATTAAATATGATCTCAATGCGCCCATGTTCATAGCAGCATCATTCATAATAGCACCAAAAGGTAGAAGCAACCCAACTGTCTATTGATAGATGACTGGATAAACAAAAGGTGGCATATCCATACAGTGGAATATTATTGAACCTTAAAAAGGAAGGAAATTCTGACACATGCTGTAACACAGGTGAACCTTGAGGATATTATGTTAAGTGAGCCATTTACAAAATGACAAAATATATGATTCCATTTAAATGAGGTACCCCGAGTAGTCAGATTCCTAGAAACAGAAAGGAGAATGGTGGTTTTGAGGGCCTGAGGGGGCAAGGGAGAATGGAAAGTCATTGTTTAATGCTCTGTAAAGGGGAATCATCATAGAGAGTTTCAGTTTGGGAAGATGAAAAAGTTTTGGAGATGGGTGGTGGTAATGGCTGCACAACAAAGTGAATGCACTTAATGCTCTGAACTGTGCACTTAAAAGTAGTTAAAATAGTAAATGGTTCGTTATATATAAATTACCATATACACACATACACACCAATCCTCACTGCCCCTGGGATGAAGACCAATGCCTGTGGTGTGGCTTTCAAGGCCCTGATGGGTGCGGGTCCCACTTGCCACTCCAGCCTTCATAGTTCAGCTCCCTTCTCTCTCTGTACTCCAGCCACTGTTTTTCTTTCAGATTTCCTAATGCCCTTTGCTTCTCCTGCCATAGGGCCTTTGCTCATGCTGTTCCTTGGCATGAAGTACTCCCTTCTCCCTTCTCCCAGTTAGTTCCTACCTATCCTTGAGTTCTCAGCTTAAATGTGACTTTCTCAAGGAACACTGATATCACCTGAGGCCTCAGAATCAAGGTTATTTTTGTGAGACAATGTAAGCCACATGGTGGTTCCCATTTCCACAGGACTCCAGACCTGTGACCAGACAGTGGCCTCCTCAGAGTGCCAGCTATTGCCCCAATACTCGTTGCCCTAAATCCCTGCAGCTCATGGGGTGCATCCTCTCCACTGTTCCCTGTTCTAGAATTTCTGGCTCTGTGGAGAGGAAAACTCTAAAGAAGGGGAATAGAGGGAGTTAGTCTTTGTTCTTTGAGAAGGACTGGTCCATCTGTGGGTGATAATTTATGCTTTAAGGAGAGAACATGATGCACTCTCTGGGGAATGAGAAAATGAACTCGCCAGATGCCTAGACAGGGCTCCCAGGGGTACCAGTCAGCTGGGACCTGGGGTTAATTAGGGGGGTCTCTGTGCATGAGTTGCTGCTTCAGAAACTTCAGGACAGTGGGAGGCTCTCCAAAATGGGGAGCCTGTACTTAACGTCTCTCTCTCAACCTGCTATCCCCTAGATCCCCAAGCATACTCTCATGGGGTCCCTTGGGGTAGGAGGGGTCACCTGGATGATCTTGATGGAGCCCAGCTCCCACCCTACTCGGGAAGGCAGACCTATTAGCTCAGGGAATACCCTCTGCCCCTTGTGACATTGCACTGTCTCTGGCTTTGCACAGAGTTTTCCAGATTCCATATTTCAGTTAGATGCTGCAACTCCTAAAAATCACATCTGACTAAATGACATGCAATCTGGCCACAGCCTAATGGCCAGACGTATGGCCCCTGCCTTGGACGTGCGGACCAAGCCTACACAGAGGCAGAACTGAGGATTCACACCTTCAGTCCAAGCACAGTCTGAGGACCCTTAGACACATAGTCTCAGAAATTGTTAAGAGCCTACTTAGGCGCCAGACTCCAGGGATCTAAACCCAGCTAGCTGGGCTGCCCCTTGCTAGCTGGGCAGACTAGTGCAATTCATTAACCTCTGAGCCTCAGTTTGATCTGTAAAGGGGAAATAATAATGGTGCCGATATGAAAGCATTGGTATAAGGATTAAATGAGTTCATATATGTAAAATGTTTAGAATCATGCCTAACACACCTCAGTGCTAAATGGATGTTTGTTGTTATTGCTTGTAACCTCTCTGAGTTTCAGCAACCACACCTGTAAAATAGGGCTAGTGACGGTACCAACAGGGAGCGTGTGGGAATTAAGTGAGCTAATACACGTAAGGGGCTTAGCACCAAGCCTGGCATGCAGGACATGCTTAGTAATTGCCAGGAATCATAGTGTCATTTCTGCCTGGGAGCCGTGCCACACAGTGCCAGAGGCCTAAGCAAGAACTCCTCCCTGAGCCTCTCTGAATGTTAACAACCGCAGGCTCCAGTCCTGGGGCCTCCTTTTTGCCTCTTCAGGTGGTCTCATCTGGGCTCAAGCTTTAGATGCCTACAAGCCCATGACTGCCGAATGTGTATCTCCAAGTCTGACCTGCCCCGAATGCCCAACTCATTTATCTGATTGCCCATCTGACACTTGAGTTGGTGCCTCATTCTCAACATGCCCCAAATACCCCTAGCTGCTGCTTTTTTGCCATGTCAGTTATTAATTTGCCACCATTTGCCCAGGTGCTCAAACCTGAAGCCTAGAAGTCTTCCTTGCTCCTCTACTGGCCCCCAACTTCATCTCCTACCATTCTTCCCCTTGCTTATTTGGCTTTGCCCACACTGGACCTTTGCTGAGTTTTTTTTTCTATCTGAAGGCCTTCATACTGGCTGTTCCATCCACATGGGACAGTCTTCTCCCCACCCCAATATCTGCATGCTCACCCTCAGAGATCTTTCCTGACTACCCTACATAGACAGCAACATTGCCATCACTCTACCCCTTACCCAGCTTTTCTTCATAGCACCATCACTACCTATTTGTTTGTTTATGCATTCACTGTCTGTCTCCTTCCACAAGACTGCAAACTCCACAAAAGCAGGCCTTTTTTCTTCTCCCCTTCTGAACCTCTAGCACCTAGAACAGTGCCTGGCACATAGTACACCCTCAGTCACATAAACTGAAGGAATGAATGAAGTTACTACCCCTCTCCCACCCCTTCCGCTCCCTACCCATCAGCAGCTTGGGGAAGTTGGAGGTCTCGATGTTGTGATAGTAGACGACGGAGGTGACAGCAGCCAGGAACGCCATCCCTGCTGGCATATACAGGTGGAGATGGCGGGATTCGGTCACCCTGAGATGGAGTGAGAGAGAGAGAGAGAGACATGATGTGGATGTGCTGAGTATCCCAACAGAGCAGCTCAGGCCTCGTGCTTAGGGCCCAGCACACAGCAGCGCCTCCAGGTCACGTGCACAGCTCCACAACATATACTGGCAGCTCTGCCCAGCCCATACCCAAAACACACCTGTTCGCTGATGGCCCCAGGAATCCACACAGTCATGCTAGGGTGGCTCCATGTTTAGGCTTTGGAGTCCAAGCTTTCTCTGCCTGGGCTCCTGCTCATGGAATCTGACATAGGGAGGCCGGCCTTGGCAGTCACAGCCATAAAGCCTCTGGCCTGGAACCACTTCTCCGGGAGGGATCACAGCCAGGTCCCTGTGTCTGAGGTCCCTGGGACAGTACAGGGGCCTGAACACCACAAGTCTCTTAGACACAGCCCCATTTAACATGGAGAGCATAAATCAGCACATGCCTTCCTGGCAGGTGTAATAACAACACTGATAGTTAATATTTACTGAACATTCACTGTGTGCCAGGTACTGTTCTAAGCCCTTGATGTTATATGAACTCACCAGGTCTTGATAAGACCCCATGAAGTCAGTACACTTAGTCTCTTCATTTTACAATTGAAGAAACTGAGGCACAGAGAGGCTAAGTAATGTGCCCAAGGTTACTGTCCATCCACTCCCTGCTTTAACTCACAGAGGCCTCTGTGGTAGGTGGACTCTGATCTGGTGGTAAGACCGGTAGGAGCCAGAGCTCTCGCCCAGATCTCAGGCTCCGCATGACTGGTGAGGAAGCTCACCTTACTTAGCCCTGATCATGCCCTTCCACGGCTCCCTCCTACAGAAAGCAAAGCCCACACTCCTCAGCCTGGCACCAAGGATCCCTGTGATGTGGCCTCAAGCCACTTTTCCAGGACTGTCTAGCCTGCTCTTTCTGCTGAATCCATTTCAGGACTCCCTCCATTGCCTTAGGCCTCCTCCAGTCTCCCACCCCAGCACTGCCCATGCTTGCACTGCTCCCTTTACCCAGTGGCTAAGGGTCTCTGCCCTCAGGAAGCTCATGGTAGGAAGGGGTCAACCATGCTCAGAGCAAAGTGCCTGACAGGCAGTCTGGGGAAGCGATACTGCAGGTGGCCAGAAGACTAAGAGCACAGAAGACTGGGTGAGTAATCAGGCAAAGCTTCACAGAGGAGGTGGCACCAGGCTGGGCTTTGAAGGATAAGCAGGAGTTCAGCGGAGAACGAGAAAGAAAATGAGAAGAGCCATGTGGGGAACCCAAGCAGTCTGGTGGGACTAGGGTGGAGATGTGGAGGCAGTGTGGGCTGCTCACCAAGTAACATGTTCCCCTTCTTCTTTGCTAAAAGAACCTCAAGTTTGCTCCAGCAGCAATATGCCCAGCCCAAGGAATGGATGGTGAATCACTCAAGCAGCCAAGCAATTCCACCCTTCTTTACCAGTGACTAGTCTAAGGGTGACCATATAACCCCATTCTGGCCAATGAGATGTAAAGGCAAGTCTTCAGAGGATGGTCTCCTGCACAAGGAAGAGGCACACAGGAGACATGCACCCTTTGCCATTCACACTTCCTTGCTAAGTAATATCCAGAGTTGGGTAGTCATCCTGTGACCCTGGGGGAAGATATGGTGGACATACAGAGCATGATGGGGAAAGATAGGTCCCTGATGGCAACACAAAGCTGCCAAACCAACTAGGAAAGGCAACTGCCAGACTTCTTGTTAAATGTGACTGTAATATTACTTAAGCCTTGATTAGTAGATATTCTCAGCAAAAGACTGATGATACAGGAGGTACAAGGTGATCAGTCACTAGTGGGGACCCAGGGAACCATCAACACGCTGCCCAGTGGTCTTCAAAACTCTAGTCTTTGTACTCCTTGAAATAACTTTGAAAAACTCTGTACTCCCTCACACATTTTTTAAATGACATCTAAAATGTTATATAATTAAGTTTAAATAAATTCATTTTTTGCAATAGGAGTAGAAATGATAAACATTTTATAAAATAAAATAAGATGAAGAATAACAATAATTGAAAGAAACATTTCATGACATGACTTAATAGATTTTAGCTGCTTTATTGAATAATATACATTGGATTAGTTAAGAAAGTAGGTAAAAGTTCCAGTATATAGTCATCTGGGAAAATATTTTAGTTACATAGTTTTACAAAATGTTTCCTCACTAATCTATACAGTTTTGGTTGCTGTGAATTCAGAGCATACAAAAATAACATTCAAGGGAACAGAGGAAATCCTGCAGGTTTAAAGTGCCTTAATTAATCACTAAATGAGGCTTACCCTAAACTAAACTCAAGTTTTCAGACGGCTCTTTAACCAGCCCCCACTCCCACTTGCCCCCTAGATTTCCAGGCAGGTCTGCAAACTCAGGCAGGGAGTCCCGCAAGGCAGGGTCTGGGGCTTCTTCTCCTGCCTGCTCCCTTCCCATGTCATTCCTTCATGCTGGGCTGCCCAGGGGTCGGGCCCACAGATGGCAGCCAGCAAAGACCAGGTGGTAAATGTTCAGTTTAAGAGCTGACCTGCCTGCTGTGGAAGAAACAGTAATTTGCACCGAGCTGGAGAGATTTAGGATATAAATGCAACCAGATGCAGGAGGGGCTGCCTGACAGCCAGTGGGAAGGAGTCCCTAACCTGATTTATTCCAGTCTCCCCAGTGCTGGGAGTGTGCCATCTGCCCTGGGCTCTGCCCCTCCATGCTCTGCCCTGTCTGTGCTCTAATTTCATCCTCATGTCCCTGTGAATCAAGCAAGGCAGGATTATGGTGCTCGTTTTTCACCGGAAGAGAAGGTGAGTGGCTTATCCTTGCAGCAGGTATTTAGAGAAGCACCCACGAAAGACCCAGGGCTGCCTTGTCCTCAGGCATGGTGCTTTCCTGTCACCCCACGAATTATAGTCCACTGAGTATTTCTGGCCTGAGGGCTCACAGGGCACTCCTGCTCTCTCTAGCATTTATGCCGCTTTGGAAGGGAGTTGGGGGTGAGAGCAGAACTTGTCACCTTCTGGCTATGTGGCAGCATACACTCTGGTCTTCTTGCTAATTTGGGGGACTTTAGTATCCAGGAGCAACCGATGATTACTGCTGAAGCCAGGATGCAGGGACATTGCGGGTGGGAGGGGGAGGGAGTGGCAGGGAGTGGCTGGGGAGGATTCCATCCCCCTGCTGTCCAGCGGCAGGAGCCAGGGCTGGCTGGCAGGGGTGGAGTCTGGGCATAGTCTGATAACAGCTCAGAGGGGTTGGACCTCAGATATTTTAGCCAAATGCCCTCCACGCTCCACCATCCCCTCACCCAAGGCAGTCACTGAGCCTTGTTAATTCTTTGATTTTTCTTCAGTGAGATGGCTGCTTCACCTCCTCCTCTTCTGCACCCCTCAGTTGCTGACACATCATTTCCAGCTGCAGTTATTTGTCACCTAGACTACTGTAATGGCCTCCAGCCTCTCTCTGCCTACAACCTGCCCTGGATACCCCCTTGGGCTCTTGCCTAAATATGCTGTGATGATTACATCTCTCTTCTGTTTCAAACCGCTGACAAAATTCCAGCCCAAACTCTCAGCCTCGCATTGCAGCCCATCTGGAGATGCGCCCAACCGGATTTCCAAGCCCTGTCTTCCTTACTCTGCTGCATGCTTCATGCTTCAGCCCCGTTGCTCCCACCCTCACCTTCGTTCCAGTGGTGCTTTGCTTCTCCTCCCTCCAGCCCCACTGGCCCTCCCTTGGGAACTCCTCTGCTGCCAGAACCCTAGTCATCCTTCCAGGCTCAGCTCAGAAGCCCCCTCAACCATGAAGCTTGCCCAACCCTGCCTTCCTCTCTACTCCCAGAGTACTTACTTGTAACATTGTTTCATTTATTCTCTAAAGGAGTGGACAAATGTTCATGGAGCTTTACCACGTCCTTGCACCAGGACTACAGACATGAATAAAACCCAGATTCCAACTCTGTGGCTTTTCCCACCCATTGGAAGAAGTTATACAAATAGATGGGAACTTTACAGTATGATCTCTGCTGTGGCAGAGGTGTGAGGAGAGTGTGTGAGACCCAGAGGAAAGGTGGGTGTGGGGAGAAGTCCTTGGGAAGGAGGCTAGAGACAGTGGAGGGGGCTATGAGGACCCCAGATGTCAGACTGAGGACTGGGACCTTGTAAACAAACAACTAGGAACCAAGGACAGGTCTTGAGTAAGAGAGATTTAAATTTTTCCTGAGAAGGTAACTCCAGCTGCTTGTGGAAGATGCTGGGCATTTCCCCAGGAGTTGGGGCACTCTCATAGGCTCTAGGATGATTTACTGGTCTTGGCATGCAGATCTGCGTTCCCTCTACCCTACTGTACTAGGGACAGGGCCTGGGTCTCACCTGTGGCCAGTGAGTCTGCACATAGGAGAGGCTGGGTTAACAGTCATTGGGTTTACTAGCAAGTGTTGCTGGCTCACAGAATACAGGTGAGCTGGGGTCTCCCTGGCTTTGAGGGGAGCACTCTGAAGTAGCTCCACTCTCCTGAGTCCTCCAAGAGTCACTCACCCATCAGACAGGATGCCCTCTGCGATCTCACACACCAGGACAAAGAGCAGCATGAAGGTCAGGATCCAGCGGAGGTTGTGCCCTGGGAAGTGGAGCCATGTGCTGTGGTGGATGTGTACCTTGGAGCTCTGACTGCCCCATCCTGCAAGGAGAGACCCAAAGAGGTGGGAAGGCTGGCTCACCAGGAGGAGGGTGCCTGTCCCTCAGTAGGGTGCTAAAGCATCGGGTCCATGGTGAGAGTGAGGAACGTACCCTTTGTACACCTGTGCATGAGAATGCCTGAGTCTGGAACGTGAGAACTAAATGTCCGAGCATGAACCCTGGACCTGTGGAGGTGCACCTATGCAGGTACCCAATTTTATATGCTGACTTCTCATATGACTAATTATCATGTAGATAAACCACTTGGTTAAAAGCGTATGTGTAAATACTGGTACAATTTTTGATACACACACGAGTAGCTTGCTTATGTTTCCTTTCTATCCCTGCCTAATTGCCATTGTCAGTAACTAGCAGCTCTGCTTCTGCAGCATCCTCTTTTTAATTTTGTGACAATCCTTCCTTTCTTCCCAAAAGCTGCATATGAATTTTAAATTTGCTTTTTTTCTTAGAGTGAGTGAACATGTTTTGGGGAGGCAGGGGACCCCCTATGAGTTGACAGGGCTACTCAGCTTGGGAAACTCAAGGTCTTGATGAGAAATGAAGGGGACTTGAGTGAAAAAGCACACAGGATTATCCAGGCACTAGTGGCGCCCAACTTTGCAGAGTGCTTTCAATCAGGGGCGTTGGGGGCCTCTGGGGGGTCTCTGCCAGTGGGGGCTGCTCCCCACAGAGCATAAGAAGTTGCACTCAGGAGTTACGCTCTGGAGTGGGGTAGCCGGGCCAGGAGATCCAAGTCCCTAGCTCCTGCCTCTCCTCGCCCTGGGAGAGTGCCGCCCTGGGACTGTAGGGGGCTACTGACCACCGTCTGAATTTGTCCGGGGAGGCACAGGAGTTCCCTGGGCCTCGATCCCGACCTCCGAGGCTGAGGCTGCACTCCTCCCTAGGCCTAGCTGCGGCTGACCCGAGGGCGCCTTGGGGTTGGGGTGACCCAGCTCCCTACGCGGCACCACCAAGGGTGCAGCCTGACACCCTCGCCCACCTTTACAGTGCGTTCAGAAACCTCCGCTTTCCCCTTTCTTCATCCCAGCTCTGGCCCAGTGGCGGCAAAACTTGGGGGTTCCGCTGTGTTTGGTGCGGGTTCAGGGGCACCCGGGGGAGTGAGGCGATGTGCGGGTGTGCGAGCGAGGGGACCGCGGGGTAGAACACCGGGCAGGGGACCCCGGGAGGGAGACGAGCGGAGTTGCGGGGTAGGCAGGGGCCGCGGAGCGGTGCGGCGGGCAGCGCCTCCCCTCCTTCCCCGCGCCTCCGCCCGGCCCTCCGCCGCCGCTCCCGGCGCGCGCTCACCGATGAAGAGGATGGGGAAGGTGATGAAGAGCAGGAAGACGTGCGGCACCACGTTGAGCGCGTCCACGAAGCAGCCGTTGTTGAGGACGCCCTGGTCCACCCGGTAGGCGGCTGAGTGGTTCTCGCTGCCGCAGAAGGCCAAGGGCATGGCGGCGCGGGCTCGCGCTCCGGCTGCGGCTGCAGCCGGCTCCACGCGCCTCTCTCGCCTCTGTCCCTCGCTCTCCGCCGCCGGGCGGGCGGTCAGCCGCACCCCCGCCCGCCCCCCCCGCGGGCCCCGCCCCGCCCCGCCGGCGCTCCCGCTTCCCCCACCCTGTCCCCCTTTGCACCTGCGGGGCCCCGGGGGCGGCGGGGAACGCACTGGGCCGGGCCGCGCTGGGACCCGCCTTCCAGCTGCGGCTTCCCACGTGCCCAGAGGTGCTAGGGGACGCTTTGTGAGTCCCTCGATTCGCGCGTGCGCTGAAAGGGGGAAGGCAGGCGCGGGGGTGGGTACCCTCCAGTCTGGGTGGGAGTGTGGGGTTGTGGAAGAGAGGAAGAGTGTCCTTGGGGGTCTGGAACTGGCACTGTGCGGGTCCTGAGAGTGAGCTCCCTGCCCAGGGTCTGAGATGTGGGCTCACCAACGCATGGCATGGGTGGATGTAGTTAGATGGGAGAGTCCTGGTCTGCAGAGTGGAACAAGCTCTCAACCCTTTTGGATAAGAAAAGCAGTGAGGAACTAAGTGCCCCTTGGGGAGCACTTAGAATATTTGCAAAAGTGGTCCCAGCCCAGGGCGCTCAAAGCATATCCAGAGCTCTCACAAACTGGATCTCCCAATGCTCCTGCTAAATACAGGTTATAATTCCTCTTATTTTTCTGATGAGGGAACTGAGGCTCAGGGAGGTTACAACACTGACCCAAGGTCTCATCGCCAGCAAGTGGGGAAGCATAACTTGAACTCTGCTCCTCAGACTCCCACTCCCACCCCACACCCATCATCCTCAGGCATGCATCTAATGCACAGAAACCTCCCAGCAACTGCAGGTAAGTGGGTAGCATACATCCTGGCCCATGGCTGAAAAAGAGGGTTGTGGAATGGTATCCAATGACAGCAATGGGAGGCAGCCAGGAGGGCTGGAAAGAGACACTATCACTCTAGGCTGTATTCTTAAC
Organism: Manis pentadactyla; assembly: GCF_030020395.1. NCBI lineage: Eukaryota > Metazoa > Chordata > Mammalia > Pholidota > Manidae > Manis > Manis pentadactyla. Next base: position 57,022,186 of record NC_080027.1, read on the forward strand.
CGGACACAGACAGGCTTAAGGAGTTCAAGGACCTGGTGAAATTGTAGAGACATGTTACGCCTTCCTACACTTTGGGGAGATTCTTACAGGTCTGAGGTCAATAAAGTATATGTCCTACGAAGGAGAAAAGAGAAAGTGGGATTTTAGGTTCTATTTTAGAAGAATTTCCTGAGTTAGGGATATGGAGCATAAATGCGTATGTACACCAAAGGAGGTCCTCTTCAGCTCTTTTCCCTACAAGCTTCTCTGACGCTGTTCTGATCCTGCTTTGAGACTTGCCTTTATAGGACTCTGTCAGGCAAGGCCTCAGCTCCATCTCAGCTCCTGGGAAAGGCCAGGGCAGAACCAGGCACCAGGGCAGAGGGCTGGTGGAGTTGGATGAACAGACTGGGGAGGGCAGGAGCTCAGGGTCTGAAGGGCTCAGATAGTCTCTGAGTTTCAGGAATCTTTCTGAGCTGAAATATGTTTTCTGTACCATCAGTAGTGAAAACATGGTGGCAGCAAACGGCCAGCACCAGCCGCAAGAGTTAATTAATCTAGGTGAAAGCATCTGCTGAAAAGGTGATTGCTGAGTCCACATAGCCAAATGGGAAGAGCTTACAAGATAATGTCAGATGAAAAATGAGGAAATAAATTGTGTGTTTCCTATGATTACAGCCATATTAAATATGTATGTCTAAATGCAAGCCTGCAGGGGAAGGTCAGGCTTTGAAATGGCTGTAGGGTTGGGGTGGTGTGCTATATATATTAGTTACCATTGCTGTGATTACTATTATTTTTATCACCATTCTCTTTCTGTAGAAGGAGACAACTTAGGATCAGAGAGGTAAAATGATGTGCCTTTGGTCACCTAACAAAACTTTTGTTTATTTAATTTGGTTCCAAGATGTTTTCAAACTCCCTGCAATGTTGCCATTTGTTTTTGTAGGTACAGTTCAGTTTTCACACTTTCAGCAATGCTGTTTTCTCTTCTGGTAGTAATAATACATGTAGTTTCGAAGAGTAAGTCCCCAGGCCTGGCTCCACCACTATGTGATGTTGGACAAGTCATCATTCTGTGCTTCAATTTCCTCCTTTCTAAATGGGGAAGATGATAATACAAACCCCAAGAGATTAAGATGAGATTGGGGGTGTAAATCTGCTTTCTAAGTTGGGAAGATGGTCCAGGCTGCTTCATCCTTAGGGGGCCCACGCAGAGGACCTCCTCAGTCAGTGAAGGTTATCCAGTGGGCTTTCCCTTCCTTGGCACTCAGCACATAGTGCCTGGTACAGCCCACACACTTGCCTCTTCTGGGCCATTTACAATTTTTAAAAATGGTAAAATTTTAAATTATAGTCTAACCCAAGCTGGACCCAAGTGTAAAGGACTATTCAGGGATCATCATGTGGGACTAAGAGAGTGTTAGGGCTGGAGGCTGGAGGGAGGCACTGTATTTGACATCTCTAGCAAAACCTGCAGTGTGTCTGTTCATGAATTCCACCCTTACCTACTTTACAGTGAGGGTACCCATCCCACTGCCCACCATGTGGGTACCAGAGTCATTTTGAAAGTGTGGAGTCAGGTGCATAAAGAAGCATGAAAGGACTTATCGTGGATCGGAATCTTGGAAAAACCTCAAGTGTTCTACAATAGAAGGCATATTAAAAACAAACAAAAAATAGGGTATTATCCATATTGTGAGGTAAGTACAAAGAATAAGGTTATGTTTTATATATATACTGACACGGAAAGATGTCCAAGGCATAGATGTAGAACAGCCTGTGTGGCCAGAAACCATTTATTTCTACAACAGAAACAGACAAGGAGATACACTTGTCTCTATGGGGAGGTTGCTTCTGAAGTCGGAGGTTGGAGGAGTGAAGGCACAAAAGAACTTGCTCCAGGTGCAGCACTCCCCGTGTGAATTCTCAGCCTTCTTCCCTGCAGAATGGAAAACCTGGGGTAGATTTCAGGGACCTGGATTCTTGCGGCTCCCTGTTCCACTGGGTGGGTGGGGCTCAAGCAGGCTTCTTGCCTCTGGCAGGTGAAGAGTTGGCACAAAGCTTCAAAATAAGTCTCTTCCAGCTCTGATGTTGCTCAGGCTTTAGTGCCCTGTCTATCTGGCTGACCAGGTGGGGCAATGACCATGGCAGGGGGCATCATCAGGATGATAATGGTGACACAACAGAGTGGGGTGTTATTTTAGGAAATTGACCCTTTCAATAATCCCAGTCAATAGAGAGCTGGTTAAAAGCAAATAGAAAACAAAAATCATGGTATTATCTATAGTGTGCAACAAGTTTAGAGAATACAGTAGGGACATTTCTGTGGACTTGGGAAGATGTCTCTACTCTGCTCCCCTTCAGGCAGATGACTGTGAAGCTGTAGCCAGATAGAAAGCAGACAATTGGTGTACAAGCCTGTGTCCACAGGGCAATTTAGAAGGCTGCAATCTAAGACACTCAATCACTAGAAGAGAGGATTGAGTTTTAGACCAAATGTCATGGCTGGGACCTGGGAGGGAAAAGTCATTCTCTTCCACGCCCAGCCTGTCCTCTGTCAGGAGGAAGGAAGAGAGCACAAGTTCTTGAGAGTAGGACCTGTGCGCAGTCTCCCTGCCTGCCTGCTGTGTGGGAGGGAGGGGGTGGTGGGGAATAGTCACGCAGCAAGGGAAAGGTTGTATGTGGATTGTGCCAGAAAATCTATCTAAGGGCTGGTTCCTGCCAGGGCAGAGTCACCAGACTGACAGAAGCAGGGGACCCTCAGCCATAATTGTGCGGTGGGTGATGCACAAACAGGATGGACCCTCCCCACTCTCTTGGAACTGCAGAACTAGAATGGCAGGGAAGGAACTCTAAGAAAGCCCAATGTTTACATTTTCTGCCAGCCTGGTGGAAAAAGGGCTTGACATAGAAATTAAAGAAAGTTCTTATTCTTGCCAAACTTTTGGTCCAAGATCACCCTCACTAGAATCACATGATGCAGAAGGGCAACTCCATACATGGTCTAGTTGCTCTCCACTCTTGAAGCTCTCTGAGGTCAAACTCAGCCTCTCATTGCATCCTGCACGGGATCCAACTCCCCAGTGCATCAATTAAAAATGGAGGCTTTCCTGAACTCTTCACGGGTAGGTGGGAAGGCACGATTCCCATGCTTCACAGCAGAACTTAATGAAACCTCCCATTTCTCTACCTCAAGGTCTTTTCCCTGGTGTGTTATTGTATGTCCCCTCTTTCTTTCTTACACACAGCCTCTTTTTAAAACATGCCCCTCATTCCCCAGAGCAATTCAGCATTTGCCTTCAGGTTACATACCCATTCAGGGGCTCTGAAGCAAGCCTGTTTCCTTTCCCAACTGCTGACCATTCTCAAATCTGCTCTCTTCCTGGACAGATTAATGGGGGAGAGAGGGAGAGAATAAGATTTTCTCCTTTTTGTTGCTCCAACATTGGTTGAGTGCTTAGTATATGCCACACACTTTACCTGTTTTATATCTCAGAGCAACTGCCTAGTAGTTACTGTTCTCAGAGAAAGCAGAGGCTTAGAGGAGTTAAGCCCTTTTCTGAAGATCACACAGCTGGGAATTGGTAGAGAACAGAGCCAAACCAGTTAGACCTGTCTTCAAAGCCTGTGTTGTTAACCACTTCCCAAAGGGATGCTGAGGGTCCTGAGGGTTTTTCTGCTCCTGAGACTTCATCAACTTAAGAGGGCATGCAGGCCCCAAAGAACCGAGCTTTGGGGAAACCTGCACATCTCAGCATTGGGCCTTTGCTCTGGAACCTTTGCTCTAAAGGAACCGCCCAGCCATGGCATTAGTCACTGCCATCAGTCAGGGGCCAGATGAGGGGACTGGAGTGTAAGGGGCCCCCCTGGGTGGGGCCTCACTCTGTGGGTGAAACAGGCACACAAATGACCTCCTGGTGATTTGCTCTGGAGACAATTTCCATGAGTGATGGGGGTGGGGGGGTGGGATGGGGTGGAATGACTGTATGTGAGCTGCCCAGGGATCCCATAAGGTGTACTGGCCTGCCCTCTCTCCACCCGAGGCCACACTGCAGCAGAACCTCATGTGGGTTCAGCAAAAGAGGCTGCCTCTCTCTGGCACAGCCTGGCCCCTGACAGGCACCTCTGGCAGGCACAGCACAGCCTCAGCTGTCTGGGCTTGGAAGGCCCTGCCAGAGCTGGGGCTGAGGCCCAGTGAGGGAGCTGCTGCTCAACAACCTGTCTTCCGCTCAGTGTCCTCTCCCCACCGCCAGAGGAACCTCAGCTCCTGTCCCCTGAGCAGAGGCTCCTGGACCCAAACTCTATGCCCGGGCAGTTCAGATCCCCGCTCTATCCCTGGCCAGCTGTGTGATCTTAGGCAAGTAAAAGGATAATCCCTCCCTCATGGGTCATGGGTGTGAGACAGCCTGGCACACAAGAGACCTCATGTTAAGCTTTTCCATTTTTAGATCGGTTGGGACCTTCTTGCCCCAAATCCCAAGTCATTGCTCCCCATCCCACCCCCACAGTTCCTTGAGATATAAATGACATATAACACTGCATAAGAATTTAAGATGTACAATGTAATGATTTGATATATATATCTACATACACACATATATATACAGAGAGAGGGAGAGGATTACAGTAATAAGTTTAGTTAACATCCATCACCTCACATAGTTTTCTCTTTGCTTGTGATGTGAATTTTTAAAATCTACTCTCTTAACTACTTTCAAATATACATTCCAGTCCTGTTACCAAGAGACTTGCCCTAACTCACACAGCCAGAGAGACGCACAGCCTAGATGGAAACCCAGGTGCAGCTGGTCTGGAACCCTGTGCTTTCTCTGCCAGTGGTTCTCAAAGTGTGGTCCCTGCAGCATCCCTGGGGGATTTATTAGAAATGCAGATGCTCTGGCCAGCGCCAGATCTCCTCAGTCTGAAAGTTGGTGGTGTGGGGTTAGAGTCCAGAAATCTATTTTAACAAGTCCTCCAGGTGATTCTGATTCACAGGGTGTTTGAGAACCATCACTTTTTACCACATTGTCTTCTGATAAGGAATTATATCTGGTTGTCCCTGCCCTTAGGGGCTTATGGTGTCCTTGGGAAAACAAGATGAACATGCATTTATTTAAAAAATTTTTTTAAAAAGGTGATTAGGCTTGGAGAGGCAGCCTGCTGGAAACATTAGGAAAAAAAGGTGGCCTTGGGGGATGCCCCATTCCATACAGGTCAGTAAGGGGAAGACCGTCCAGATGGGGAGGGGTATCGGTGTGTGTTAAGGCGGGGAAGCTGGAGCAAGGCTTTCCAGATGCAGTGAGTGACCCAGTGAGTCTGGCTGGGTTGAGGCATGTTGAGAGGAGTTGGGGGAAATACTGGGGGGCTGGATTGCTGGTGCTCTGGAATTTCCAGCTAAGGGGGTCCCCACATGGATTCTGCTTCCTACAGATGGCTACTGTTCACATGACAGTTCACATTTAGGAAGTGCCTGTTGTGTGTGTCCAGCACTGGGCAATGGAAGCTAAAAACAGTCTCCCTCACCCACTGACTACCTACCTGCTACTCAGCTTTCCACACTGGGCTCAAATGTCACCCCTCCATGAAGCCTTCTCTGACCCTCCCATAAGGCTGGACACTAACAGGCTCCTCTCTGGGCTCTCGCAGCCCTTTGTGCAGCCCGTCATTGCCATGACCACCAGGATTGTGATGATTCATTTGGGGGTCTGTCTGCTCCCCTGGGCTGGGAGCAGCTTCAGCATTGAAATGGAGTATTCTGTAGCTTTGGTGCTGGCACAGAATAGGTGCTCAATGTCAGTAGATATTTGTTAAATGAATGAATGAAGGTGGAGAAAGACAAGTACCAAATGATTTCCCTCATTTGTGGAGTATAACAGCGAAGCAAAACTGAAGGAACAAAACAGCAGCAGACTCACAGACTCCAAGAAGGGACTAGTGGTCACCAAAGGGGAGGGGTGGGTGGGGAGGGAGGGAAAGGGGATTGAGGGTATTATGACTGGCACACATGGTAAAGGGGTGGTCGGAGGAAGACAGTGTAGCACAGAGAAGGCAAATGGTGACTCTGTGGCATCTTACTACACTGATGGGCAGTGACTGCAATGGGGTATGAGGGGGACACGATAACATGGGTGAATGTAGTAACCACATTGTTTTTTCATGTGAAACCTTCATAAGAGTGTATATCAATAGTACCTTAATAAAAAAAATGAATGAATGAGTGGATGAATGAGTGAATGAATCAATCAGTGACAATGTTCACCCATGGATGTAACAGCTGTGTGCTTGCTCAGCTCAGTGAAAATCTGATATCTATAAATTGGATTCACCTTTCTCATTGATTAGTTATACCACTGAGAGGCAGTTTCTTTGTCCATTTTTGACAGATTGTTCATTCATTTCCTGGCCTATCTTTATTGAGCACATATTATGTGCTAGGCCCTTACTAAGTGCTGGAGATGGAGCAGTGAATCCAGGGCCTGCACTGAGGGAGTTTACTGTTTAACCTTTTGGGATTTCCTAAGGCCTCATTATTAAGGTTTTTGTGTTTTATCCTAGTCGTCACTCTTTTGTGAGAGTGGATTTAACCTCTTTTGGGTCAGAGAGACTTTTGAAAATCTCATGAAGGCTTTGGACCATTTCCCTGAAAGGAAATTCAAATGCTGGGGTTCTAAACCCCCACTAAATCCATCCACCAGGAAGTGCGGGCCTCAGGCGGCTGCCGGGTGGATGTCTGTTGGCTGTGTTGAGGGTTTAGAGCTGCTTCTGGCCCTGCTCCTGTAAGGAGCCCTAGCCTCCTGAGACTGGGAAATGTGTGAGATAGAAAGCTCAGCCATTTTTCCTTTCACTTTCCCTAGAAGTGTTCTGCCCTTCATGTGCCATGAGAATTAGACCAATAGCCATTTGTCTAGATAATTGCTGTGTTCCAAAAGGATAACACAACATATCCAGCAAATCCTCTTGTGGAAACAGGCCCCAAATAATTTAAAGCAGAGTCTTGAAGAGATATTTGTACACCTATGTGCACAGCAGCATTATTCATAGTATTCAAAGGTGGAAGCAACTCAAGTGTCGATCAGTAGATGAATGGATAAGAAAAAGGTGGTATATCCATACAATAGAATATTATCATCCATAAAAAGGAAGGGCATTCAGACACATGTTACGACGTGGAGGAACCTTCAGGACATTATGCTAAGTAAAATAAGCCAGTCACAAAAATACAAATGCCGTATGAGTCTACTTATATGAGATACCTAGAGTAGTCAAAATCATAGAGACAGAAGATAGAAGGGTGGTTGCCCAGGGCTGAGGGAATGGGGGAATGAGGAGTCACTGTTTAATGGGTGCAGAGTTTCAGTTCTGCAAGATGAAGAGTTCTGGAGATGGATGGTGGTGCTGTTTGCACAATAATGTGAATGTACTGAATACCACTGAACTGTGCACTTAAAGTGATTAAGATGGCAAATTTTGTTATGTGTACTGTACTACAATTTTTTTTGAAAAAGGACAGTAAAACTTCTGTTATCACCCCCAAAAGGGCCCAAGTGCAGGTCCCTAGGTCAAGCCCCTAAGGTGCCAGGAAGACGAGAGCACTGTCTCTCTGGGTGTGCAAGGGCCAGAAGTGTAGGGGGAGAATCCACAGTCTTTTCCATCCCTTCTCAAAGAGGCAAAATTGTTTTTTCTTCCCCTTTCTGGGAGGGCAGGGGCACAGCTGTCTCTCTCCTGTATATAAATGGAGAAAATCCCTCCCTATGGAGTGTGCCACCACTCATGTAGATTTTTCCATCTGGTTTTTGATGCATCACCCTGGGGTAAGGTCTGGAGCAATAGGGGGAGAGGGGATAACATACATGTCATTACTGCAAGGTACTTGACAAGAAATCGGTCTCTGTTCTGGAATGCCTCATGTGCACATTCACGATAAAATTAATGAAGAATATTAAAAACCTAACATGTATACACACACACACACATACACACATACACAGCTGGTGGCCTGTTGGGGGAGCAAGTACTACTTCCCTAGAAAGGGAAGGTGCATGGAGGACTTTCTGCACTTAACATGCTAAGAGGGGTGACGGCTCCCCACAGTTGTCATAAGTGTGGGGGGCACAGAGACAGGATATAGAGAACAACTCTACCTCAGACTCCAGCTATGGGAAGTAGAGGACCCCAAGCTTCTCTTCCTGTAGCATCTTTCCCAGATTTTTTTAAAAGTTAACATTAGTTTGAGATCTGTTTTATAAGTACTTTTTCTAAGAACTGTTTCTAAGAACTTTTTCTATATTCCTTTTGATTCTCATAATTCTATGAAGTAGGTACTATTTATAACCCTTTTATGTAAAGTTGAAGAAATGGCAATAGAGATTAAGTAATGTGCCCAAGGTCAGAGTTCAGTTCTCATTTCTCAGGACATCTGGGGAACACGTGTTGGAACCCCTGTACCCCAGCTCTCAGAATTCAGTGGTCAGCACGGACCTCTCATCTCACCGCTTCTTGTCCCCACATGGCGGCTGAGCACCTAGCCCTGGCAGCTGGGATTGTGTGAGGGCTCCACACACCAAGGGGTTAGCCCCTGGCCCCGAGAGCCACGGGTTCCTCACACAGTAACAGGGGGAGCTAAAGGGAAGAACAGAGGCAAACGAGGGAGGGAGGGAGCTTTGGGGAACTGAGGTCCTTAGTGGACACTGCTGTGTGCCTGCTCAGATTTATTTCCCCTTCCTCTGCAACAGCACCCCACTTTGGTTTTGGAAGACACCCTATCCTTCACTCAGCCCAGGGGGAGCTGGTGGGGTTGCATGGGTGGATGTGTGACCCAGGCCTGGTCATCCAGGGAAGGCCTTTTCCCAAGTCAGGCCAATCAGAGTGAATCTCTGGGATTTAGCCTGAGCTATCAGGATAGAGGTGTGCTTTTCCCCCTAGGGTTGCACCGCGTGGTGGAATGTGTTTTGAATCCTGGAGGGCATCTCACCATCCCATGGGCTGAGCCTCTATGAGAATGAAGCCAACCAGAAGAGGGCAGAGACAAGAGATGGTGTGACGGGTGGTTTATGTGTCTAGTGGCCAGGCCAGAGCACCCTTATGTTTGGTCAAACACGTCTGGATGTTGCTGTGAAGGTATTTTATAGATGAAATTAACATCTACATTGATAGACTTCCAGTAAAGAAGACAATCCTCCATAATGTGGATGGGGCTTATCCAATCAGCTGAAGGCCTGAACAGAAAAAAGACTGATGTCTCTTGAGGAAGAGGGAATTCTGTCTCTAGACTGCCATTGTGAATGTCACCGTGACTTGAGCTGCAACATGGCCTGTTCCGTTGGTCTCCAGTCGGCTGGCCCACCCTGCAGAGTCTGGGTATCCCAAGCCCCCACAATCATGCAAGCCAATTCATTAAAACCTTTCCCTCTGCCTCTCTCACTTCTCTCTCTCTGTCTCTCTGGAGATCCCTGGCAATTACAGATGGCCAGAACAGATTCCTGATGTCATTGTTTTAACACTTGGATCCAGCCTGATCCGACATGAAGTACTACTGGATTTTGCACCTAAGTGGTCACCTCAAATTAGGTTTCTGTCACTCACAACCTGAAGGGTCCATCTCAGGAGGGAGCTCACTGAGCTCAGATTCCATGTCAGGCCCAGTGTTCCCCTTTGGCAACTGACCTGGGCCTTGAAGGCTGCATAGACATTCACATGGGCATGAGGAAAACAGAGTACGTTGAATATGTGTAGCTACACAGAGAGGTGATCGGGCTGCAGCAAGCCCGGGAACCAGACAGTTCCATGTGGCTGAAGTGATTGGCAAGAGATGGGGCTGGAGAAGCTGTCAGGGGCCAGGCGATGCAGGACTTTGAAAGCTAGGCTGAGGGGTTTGGCCTTTGTCCTGAAGACAGCATAGAAGCTGTTGAAGAAGTTTTGGGAGAACCGGGTTTGCTGACTCACTCTGCAGTGTGAAGGACACAGTGAAGCTCACAGGAGATAGAAGAAGAAAGGAATCACTTCATGGCTAGCATTTTTCCTGGTGCCCCTGAAATCATATTCTACATGTCATTACTTTCTCATCTACCTGAAGTAGTATAGCCCAGCCTTAATGACACAGACTCCTGGAGCCAGCCTGCCCCGGGACTACATCCTGGCTCTGCCACTTACTGTCTGACCTCAGGCATCCTTCTTAAGTCTTAGTGCCTCCGTTTCCTCAGGGAAGATAATGTCATCATCTACCTCTCAGTAATGTCTTGTAATAAGTAAATGTCACTACATGTTTAGGGCTCAGCACATTGCTTGACCCACTGTACACCTAGGAGAAGAAGCAGTCTTAATCCTGACAGGGCCAGTGTGTGGGCTTCTGGCTGCAAACCCCAGGCCCCAGGAAGGCAGCTATGACAGTCAGAGCCCTCTGCCCTGTCCCCACACCAGCCCCACCTGCCTTTCCCAGGGGCCACTCCTGCCCCCTCCAGTTCTCACAGAGGCATGGCCAGGCTGGGCCCCAGGGAGCCAGGAAGGGTCACTCCAGGGACAGGAAGAAAAACGGGCTTTCAGCTCTGGAAACAGATCCTTATCCAAATCAAGCTTGGGAATTAGACTGGAATCAGCTGAAAATCAGCTTCCCAGCCCTACACAGGCCCAAAGCAGGTGTCTCAGAAGCACTGAGGCTATAAACTCAGCCCGTCTACTCCGACTTCCAGATACAGAAGTGAGAGACTTCAAGCCAGCCCAGCAAACCCTGGGGACCAGCTGTGGGAAGCAACTTCAATGAGATGGGTAAAATGCTACAAGTTCAGAGTCAAAAGGCATCCTTGAATTCCCAGCCTTTTTAGGTTTTGTTTCCACTGTGTGGTACAGTGGTAGAAATGGCAGCTCTGCCACGAATGTAGGGGGACCCTGGACAAGTCATTCCCTCCTTGGCCTCAGTTTTCCTGAATACCCAATAATAGGGATTAGATTCAAAAGCGGCAAGTAGGCACCATATAGGCCAGATTCCATGAGCTGTTAGTGGCCACCCAGTTGGCTGGTTGGAGAGAGCGCTGGGATTGAAGTAGTGATGTATGCCATCCCTGGCCTGTATGGGTGTTAGTCCTGAATGCTCAGTCTTGACACTGAAGTGGGTTCCTATGTCTGGCCCATTCCCCTAGTAGACTCTGGCCTCAGTGGTGCCCCCCATGGCCCCTGCAGGTTAGGACTGCTTTAGGCCCCCACATCTATGCATGTGCTCTGGACCTTTCTATTGCTTACCTGGTTAATGCCACTGTCTGCTGGAGAGACCTGTGTACTTTGGTTTCAACATTGAACAACTTTCCAATACATGAGACTTGATTTCCCTGATAATGGTGAAGAGGGAGTCAGGCCTCATAAAAAAGAAAACTGAAGCCCCTTGTAGCCCACACACCCTGCCAGCTCTAGGTGAACTTCTGACTTAGGTCTCTTGTCACCCATGTCCCCAGCCTCCACTCATTCCCTCTTCCTGCCCTGCCTGGTGGTACACCTCTGCCCTTCTCCTCCAACTGGGGAGTCAAAGCCCTCTTTATTGTCTCACTCACCAAGTCTTGATAAGTACTGATAAACTCATTTACTCTGAGGTGCCAATAACTAAGAATAGCTGAAGATGAATTTCAAATGGCGAGATTCCAGGCTTTATTTGACAAGCTGAAGGCCTCAGCAGTGGTACTTTTAGGTCACAAGAGTAGGTAACCATCACTGAACAGCCAGATGTTATAAGGTCATTTTACTTTGTCTCTGAGATCAGAAGACCAGCTTCTCTCTTTCTCTCTCTGTGCCCCCACTGATCATGACATTTTGCCCTTGTGGGTGGGAAATGACCCTACTTACTCAGCCACAGATGATTGGACCTGTGATTTGCTCCTGACCCCAGGGCCGCACACTCAGGGGAATTGGCCCAATCAGATTCTGCCTCAGGAATTTGGAGTTGGGAAAAGGAGACTGAGCCAGGCTGTGGCGTCGGAGATACCGCTGAAAGGTCACCGAGAGTTAGGCAGAAGGTTAGGAAGGTCATGTTCAGGCTGAGCTCTGAGGATGCAGATGAGACAGGAGGCTTAAATGGAGAGAGCTGCTCCTCTGGGACACCTTAAGTAAGAACCACCTCCCACTTCCACTTCTCAGGAGGCCCAGGGACCCTGCCTCCTCACCTCAGGTTTTCATGAGATGCCTACACAGACAAAAGCCCTCTCTTCCTGGAGCTAGCCTGAGAGCATCCCTGGGCCCTGCGACTAGGAAGGCCTCAGCTTACCCCTGCCAGCCCCTTAGAGTCACACCCTCCTGCCTCAAGCCTTTTCCTCTTTCCTTGAGGTTCCTCTGGATGTAATTTTACAGATGGAGTGGAGCCCCTGCACCTCGTGGCTTGGTGACCTCAAGAGCAGCAGCTGTGGCCGTGTTGTTTATGTGAGAAGCTGAGGCAACCCATGCTTTGAGGTAACCCTCTGGGGCTTCTGCCTTCAGCTGTGCTTTCTGGAATCTAGCAAAGTCTCTGCCACATGGCTTCCTTTACTGCCATCTCTCTGCTGGAAGACACTGAAGCCCAGTCCAGCCCATTTTCTGCTGTCCCAGCCCCCTGCTCTGAGCCACTTGATCATGTCCTTCATGTCAGACTGGTTCTGTTTTTCACTGAAAAGGGCCAAAATCTTATGGGTTTTTATTTGACAGTCTTGGATGTGCTGCCTAAATCCATACTCACTCCCACAAGCTGGAAAAGAAATGTGTTAATTTTATTAACAAGTTCAGAATAAGGTGTGTGGTAGTGACCTTAGCAGTAATTACAGCAGGAGGGAGAGGAGGGAATAGAGAGAGAGAGACCCAGGAGTCAGGTCCTATCAGAGTTCAAGGGAGGAGTCTCCCAGGCCTGGGAGCAACCAAATTCACAGAACCAGAAGAAAGAAACGAGAGTCTGGATTGCAGGGGCCCTCTTCAGAATGGCTGGCTGCTCTCTCCCTCCATGTGGGCCTGCAGAGTGGCCCTTATGCAGGCCTACTTCAGGGCCAGGGGGAGCATGCATCCCTGATGTTGGCTGCGGGTTTCCAAGATGCAGGCAGGCTGGCATCTCTCAAGGCTGGTTCCAGGCTCTGTGCTCAGGAGGGTGGGTCCAGAGCTCACTGGCTTCCAGGGGTGAATTTGGTTTCTCCTTCTGGACTTCAGAAGAAGGTCCTGTAGGGAAGAGGAAGCAGACCAGGTGGTGCTGGCCTCCGGCTGCACACTTAGCCCGGGGCCAGGCCTGACAACAGGAGCACCCGCCCAGGCAGCACAGGGCCCTGCAGGCTCATAGCAGCTACACACCAGCCACAGACACAGCACGCAGGGGGCCAGGGAGAAAGTAAGGGGATACCTGGGATGAGGCAGAAGGGGGCCAGAGGGCCTGGGGTCCCTTGCAAAGAGATGATAAGTTACAGAAAACATAGGGCCACTGAAGCCATCCCAGAGGCCAGGGCATAGCAGGCCAACTGTCTTGGGAGCATGAGGCCCTAGTGTTTTGAGAAACTTATAACAGAAAAGTCAACAAGTCCAGGCTTGGGTCTGCCCCAGATACTGCCAGCTGTGGGCTTTAGGCCATGCCAAACACCAGTTTCATGGCTGCCTGCCAACTATCTCCATGAACAGGGTGGGAAACATATCCCAAAGCTGGGTTCCACAGTGTCCCACAGATACAGTCTGGAGCCAAGGGAGAGGGAAGGCACAGAGGACCATTTGGTCCAAGCAGGGCTCAGGCCACAGCAGGTCACACAGGGCATGAACAACCCTGATAGGCCAACCCTGGTTCTTTGGACAAGACTTAATTGCCTCTTAATTGTCCTGGCTTAATTGTGGAGGCCCAGTGGAGCAGGAGCTCCTAGAGGGTGGCATTTCCAGGGAAGGGAGGCATATATGTCTGAGGACATCTCTGGGGGAAAAGCTGAGCTGTGTTTCCTTTGGGCTCACCCAACCCATCATGTCTGATTCAAGGCATTGTCTGTGCCCAGCCGAGAATGGTGCTCACTGCTCCATCATGCTCATTTGGGTGCTGTATGGGACCCATGGCAGGTCCCAAGAGCTGTGATGAGTCAGAATGCTCATGTTCCAGGCATGCTACAGTCTCTGCTTGGCTCCTCTGAGCAGGAAGGCCTTTGAGTCCAACAGAATTCCAGTGTGGCCAATAGCAGTGATGGCGCCTTGTACACCCTTCCAGATACCAGTCCAAAGAACCTGCCAGCTTTGGCAACAGACAGCCACTACATGCAGCATGGACAGACGGGGCCCGCCCTGCAGCCCCCCTGCCTATTCACCATGGGGGCTGCTAGGCTCCAGCTGCAGGAGGAACCCGTGTCTATGCACGGGAGCACCGTCTTCAAGGAGCTTTCAGGCTGGCTGAGAGCTTTCGGCTGCAGAGGAGGGAAGAGAAGAGCTACAGATGCAGAGCAGAGCAGGAAACACAAAACAGGCTCCATTATTCCTGGGCAGAGCTCTGCCAGACCTTCGCTTGGCTCCTGCCTTGGGTCTTGCCTAGGCCCAGGGTTCCTAGAATTAGTTGCTACAACACTTTGATTTCTCCAAGATGTACACAGAACTCAGGCTCCCCTGGGAAGAGGAGCAAGTGTGGCCATGACAGGTAAGCAGGGGGCTGAGGAATAAGTGTATGGGCGGTGGGGTGGGGGATGGGGAGGTGATGAGGATGGAGGCCAGATGAAGGCAGCCAGCGGCAGAGAGAGAGAAATGGATACAGAGTGACAGATGGAGAAGGAGGGACTCCAGTCAGGGATGGAGAAAGACAAGAAAAGGAGAGCATAAGGGAGACGGGAAGAGAGGTGAAGGGAAAAGGGAGAGATGGAAGAGAGAGATTCACAGGAAGGATGCAGGAGAGAGACAGAGATATAGAGACAGAGACATTGAGATGAGACCCACACAGATACAGAGACAGGAATGAAACAGATACAGAAAGAGACAGACACATAGGGAATCGCGGAGCAAGAGTAAGACTGGGCCAAGGCTCCCTAGAGATCCTGCAAAGTAGGGCCAAAGCCTGTGGGCCTGACCACTTAGAGATGCAGCAAGAGGGAATGAGTTACCTACAAGGAAGGACTTCCCGACAGTAAAAGACAGAAATCTTTAAACTAGATAATTATGGTACAGGGGATGAAGTTCCAAGTAGGGAATCAGAAATCCTGAGTCTTGTCTCAACTTCATCATTTGTTTGATCTGAGACCTTGACCATCTCTGGGTCTCAGTTTTTCATAAGGCAGCTCTGGTAATACTAGAGGACAGTGACTTAGTTCTAGGTTTCTCTAGACTGGGAACATTCTAGGATGGATTACTATTAGAAGCTGCGTGCTTGGGCCAACCCTCGGGCTGGAAGAAGGCTGGGGTGGACTGGGAGAAGGTGCCTAAGGTTCTGGAGGAGGCGGGAGAGGAGGCAGTGGGCCCGGTGCCTGCACACACTCACAGCTCATCGTCGTACTCCTTGGGTGGACAGACAGCAATGACAAGGTCAATCCAGTCCTGTGGGAAAACGCCGTGTGACTCTGGAGCATGCTCAGGGGGTGACAGCATGTCTACCCCTGACTCTCTATTCCCATGCCTGGGTACTGTGACCCAGGGTCAGCTGGCTGGGGTCTTCTTCCTCTGGGGAGGTGGGCCCAGGTGGGACTGGAGGTCCTCCTGGTGGGGATGGGCCTCCTGTGCAGTCCCATGGTCTGGGGAAGTTTCTAGTTTCTAAGGCTTCAGAACCATAGAGGCCAGGGTTTCCAGGCCTTTGAATGACACTAAGTTCCTAAATGCTGATCTGTGGACCAGGGCCAGGCAGCAGCTTCAGATCACTTGGTGAATTTCTTAAAACTCTAGACGCATGGACTTGGCCCTGGAAATCCAGAGTAGGCCCTGGAAAACAGTATTTTTAACAATCTCCCTAGGTCATTCTGACATACAGCCAATTGGAAAGCTTCAAGTCTAGATTTCTGACCTTAACACTTGAATCCCCTAAATGGCATCACTGCCATCCTTGGCTGAGTCATCATTACCCATTCTCAGCTTGGGTGTAGCCAATGGAAAGTATGTGAAGTATTACTGGGCCCTTCTACCATGTGCTAGCTCTTAATATGGAACTGAAATGTCCCCAGGACCTCCCTCCATCCACTCCAGTTCTGCCCTCAAGAGTCACAGAGAATACATCTGCTCCCTTTAACTAATGCAACCCTTTAGATAATCAAAGACAGTCATCATGTTACCCGTGTGTCTTCTCTTCTCCATATCCCTTCATGTGGGTCCCAGGCCCATCTGGTCAGCTTCCTCGGCACTGAACTTAATACCTCAGGCTTGGCTGCCTGCATACAGTTGCACAGGTTGTGCATTGCACAACATGAGTGGGCACCATTCACACTAGAGTCCATAGGAGGGCACCCCCTCAGATTGTGCAGTGTACAGCCTGGGAGACCTCTTGTGTGGTGGCCATGACGTCCTGGGTGGATGTCTAATGAACACAATGTGGACTATCGCCATCCCCAACTCCACTCTGGGGTCTCTACTTTTGTTAATGCTTTCTAGTAGCCCCAAGCATTCTTGATTCCTGTTCAGTGTGCACATATAGAAGACCTCCAGTCTTTTTCTTAGGTAGATTGTCACACTTAGTCTTCTGGAGTCTGCATTTGTGCCACTTGCTTTTTGGCCTCAGGGTCAGGAACTAAGATTTATTTTTCTGAATCCCATCTTGTCAGATTGTAACAACTGGCTGAATGGGGTATGTGAGTGTCACCCAAGAGTTGCCTGGACCCTGGATGCCCACCCTGGGGCACCCCAATGACAAGGCCTGGCTACAGAGGCCAGGGTTTGGGGCAGGCAGGTGAGGGAAGGAGGCAGGGAGGTGGTGTTTTCTTACCCCCTGACTCCAGGCCTTCTGCAGGGTGGCCTCAGCCTCAGCCAGGGTGTAGTCTGTCACAATCTTGCCATTGATTGCCATGACCTCATCTCCTTTCACGATGCCACCTGCAGGAAGACAAGGCTGGTTGGTCAACTGGTATGAGACACATGCCTGGCCCAGGGCTTGGCAAAGGGGAGTCATGGTCAGGCCACAGAAGGAGCCTGACTCCTGGATTCTGAAAGCTCACATGGGCTTAGAAAGTCCACAGGGAAATAATCTACCAGGTGACTCGAAGGTTCCTACCCAGTCCACACACCCTCACTCCAGCTCAGGAGAATTGGGACACTGGTGAGGAGCATTGCCACCCCAGCTTGGTACAGCCACTCTATTACAGAGGGAGGCTAACCTGCACTTCCCGTGAAGTTCTTAGAAACATGAGCTAGTTCTGCGAGCCATCCCTCTCTGTGCTCCAGCCCTGGCCGTCTGTTTCAGGTCCCTG
This sequence comes from Manis pentadactyla, assembly GCF_030020395.1. Lineage (NCBI taxonomy): Eukaryota > Metazoa > Chordata > Mammalia > Pholidota > Manidae > Manis > Manis pentadactyla. The sequence continues at coordinate 57,039,498 of NC_080027.1, forward strand.
GGCAGGCTGAGTTCTTTCCTGCCTCAGCGCCTTCACATGCTGTTCCATCTGGAACACCTTCCACCCCCATCCCGCTCCATCTTCTCTTCTCCTAGGTCTGGTGATGTCTCTTCCTCAGAGAGGGCTTCGCTAACCCGCATTCAGTCCCAAGTGGATCTTCCCTGTTCTCTCAGAGCATCCTGGGCTTTTCCTGCCTACCATTTTTCACAATTTTAATCCTATATGTCTGGTTGACTGATGGTCTCTCCCACTAGACTGTCAGCTCCCTGAGGGCAGGGACTGTCTTTTTGGTTCACTGCTATATCTCCAGCACTTAACATAATACCTAGCACAAAACAGGAACGCAATAGGTATTTCTTGAATAAATGATGTTATAGGTGTTCCTGGATAAGATGACCTGTGATCTAATAAGTTTAGGAAAAACTGATTTATAAGCTAAACACAATGACTCACTGGAGGACTTCTCAGAGCCTTGAATATGCTAATAGGCATTGTGGCTCTCCAAGAAGTGGATAGATTGTGTGTGGTTTCCCACACATCTTCAACTTCAGAACCTTTTTTTTGAGGAATTTCTCCCAGTCCTGGTGTCCAGAGAACATTCTCCAAGTTACACTGAAATAGATACCCAGAAGGCTTGTGGGCATGAGGGCCACAGGGACACGGTGTGTGTGTTAATAAAGATGGTACTGTGATGGCTTAGAACACACATGTTCCTGGAGAAACTTCCACCTGCTGTCTGTATATCCAAAGCAGTGTGGGCCCAAACTGTTGCCCCTGGACAGTGGGCCTGGGAAGAGGTGACATTCTCCTTTTCCTTTTGTACCAACCCATGGTGGAACCTCAAGGGCAACAAGACATGGTTGGGCTGGGGCTTCATAAGGTGGGGGGCCAGGAAAAGTCAGCCATCCACCCTGGCCTTTCCCTGTTAGACATGGTAGACAGAACTGCCCCTGCCCTTGACTGGTACAGAAACAGGACAGAGGAGGAGGATATGGGCTGGGCAGGCAGCTGTGGGCCATGGCAGCTGCCTAGCTGAGCCCCCTTTAGCTGAAAAGAAAGTTTAGAGTACAGCTGTGAGGGGCCCAAGGTCGCCAGATCCATGGGCGGCAGAGCTGGACTCGCCTTAGTAACCCACAGCAGCATGGCTGCCAGCAATTAGGTGACTTCCCATCACTCCATCTCCTGCCTCAGGCCGTTATCCACCCTCCATTCTATCCCTCTGGGCTTGTGGGAGAGCCTGCCTCCAGCCCAGCACTTCCCAGAAGGGATCTGATCCTGGGATTCCCAGCTCTGGCCTGGGGCAACTCTTTCAGGGACACCTATTCCTTCACAAAACACTTGGGAGTCCTGAAAGGGCTCCTGGTCTCGGAAGAGGAAGTCACTAATAGTGGAGTTCTAGACACTGCCTGACAGGCGAGTGGGTTGATCGTCTGTGCCTGGGGCCCTTGGAGTCTTCCTTCACCAGCAGAGGTGTTTTCCTTGGTAAGAGGATCAAAGCAAAGCAGAAGATCAGGCCCCAAGGGAGACACAGGGTGGGAGAGGGCACCTGCCCCTCTGGGAGAGGGCAGGGCTGTGGAAGACCCCAGGCAGAGGTGGCACTCGAGCAAGAAAGCAAAACTTCTTGAGTTCAAATCCTGCCTCCTCTGCTTACTGGCTGTGGGTCCTTGAACAAGTATTTAGCCTTTTCGTGCCTCAGTTTCCCAAGCTATAAAATGAGAGCAATAACAGCATCTACTCTGGGGGTTGTTGTAAGGATTAAACGAGTGAATACACTTGGACTCCTTAGACACAGGGTATGTGCAGGTACTCAGAACAGCATCTGGCACATGGTTAGCTCCTGATAGACCCTGGCTCTCATCATTTTTAAAAGGACAGGTAAGGTTTTGATGGTTTCTCTCCCGCCTTTACATGTGCTGTCCCCTCCTCCTGGAAAGCTCTTTCCCATGTTCACAAGGCTGACATCAGCTTACCTTTTAAGGCTCAGTTCAGGCATCGCCAGTGTCGGGAGCCTTCCCAGCAGCCCCCTTCCCCTTGGTGGGTTAGGGCCCCTGAGGGTTCCCGCAGCTCGCTCACCCACTCAGTTCTCCCAGCCCTTAGCAGATGGCACCGCTATAGTCAGTACCCGGCAATGTGCTCAGCGTGTTTTCACCACTGGGTGGGGAGCCCCTCCGGGCAGGGTGGAATCTGGTTGGCTGTGTGCCTACCATCTGGGCACCATTGTATGCTCAAGGGCAATATGTGGGACTGGATGGACCAACCCAGGTTGAGGGGAAGGGGGATTCCTGAGCAACTTCCAGCCCACTCCAGGTGGGCAGCTGTCTGCTTTCCTGGAGGGCCCTGTATAATTACCGTACCCTCACCAAACTGGGTCATGGCTGATCCCTACTCACCATGCCGCTCAGCGGCTCCCCCCTCATAAACAGCTGAGACGACCACCTTCCCAATAGGGGAGTCCACACCACCTTCCAGGGCCAGATCTAAGGACCCCTCCTGGTTAGAGAAAAAAACGTCTTTAGGGAGCCGAGGAGACAGCATCCAGTGGGTACCTGGGCACCCAGGAATGTCTTGATGGGCCACAGAGAGGGCAGCAGAAGCCATGGAGTTAATGGCCTTGCCATCAGGGAGAAAAGGAGACATGGACACTAAGCAAGGCCTGGGTGTGCAGTCCCACCACAGGAGGGGGCATCGTCAGGGGGAGAGAAGAGGAGAGTGGGGATCTGAGGGGTTGTCCAGGAGTCACCTTGAGAGTAGAAGCAGGATACAGAGATGGGAGGGGACAGGGTCAAAGGGTAGCCACCCACCCGGCCTTCACGTGCCCAGGTACCTTCTTAATGCGCAGGAGCCGGACATCCTTCCCTATGATCTGTTCTGGGGTGAACTGGAGGGAAAAGACAGTGGGGAGTTTGAGCTGCTGAGGATGGGGGGCAAAGGTGGAAGGGGAGCCAGGCACCTGTGGGACACTGGAGCACATGGACAAAGGGAACTTTTCCAGTTCCGTCCCCATCAGTCTTTAACTGAGGGTCCTGGGCCCCATGGGGACCACATGGACACACACACGCAGAGGTGGCCACACAAATCCCAGATCCTGCTTCCTGGGAATATTTTGAAGACTGGGCAAGACCATGATTTATAAACACACAGCACAGTGCCTGGTACATAGTTCTCAGCAAGTGTAACAATGACAACACACACACACACACACACACACTACATAGTTAGTTCTCAGCAAGTGTAACAATGAAAACACACACACACACACACACACACACTCTGGAATGCTGTTTGAGAGGAGCCTTGACACGGAAGAGCAGTCAGGGCCTCCCTGGGCTCCTCATGTGCTCCACTTCCTCCCCAGGACTCCCAGGGCCCAGAATTCACCGCCACCAAACACACCGTAATCCCCTGCCCCCTATTCCTGGGATTATCCTGGGGGAGGGGAGTTGTCTCTCACCATAGAGTAGGGGTCAAAGCCTTCCTCGTATTTCCGGAAATCCTGGAAGCAAAGGGGGAGTGTTAGGGCCACTGAGCAGAGGCCCCTGAGGGTCACTGCAGGGAACAAGCAGAGGGCAGAGGAAGACTGTGTGAACGGGGGAGAGGGGGCAGCCAGCTGTGGCCCAGAGAGGGGATGTGGCCAGGAGGCCCGCCGCTCCAGCAGCCAGAGCCCCACTGTCAGGGGAGCGGCGGGGAGCTGTGGGAGCCTTTTAAAGGTCCTGACCCTGCCCTGTGCCAGGCCAGCAGGCATGTGTGACTAGCGGGGCACACACTGATGCCAGGCCGGCAGTGCCAGCCTTGCAGATCTCATCTGCCCACAGCCTCAGGTCTTTGAGGCCCCACCTGAGTTCTAAGTGCCCATGTGAGGCCAGGGCCAGGCTATAGGGATGAAGCCCAGCTTTTCTGCACCCAGTGCTCTGACCCCAGAGAAGGACCAGCACTGCTTAGGAAACTGCTCTCTCTGGGGAAATAAGCCACAGGATGACAGGGGGAAGGGACAGTAGGAAAGGTGGGGTGTCTGCGCTTGCCCACTGCCTGGCACTATTCTTAATGTAATGCTTATCTAGGGGGCAAGAGGCTCCCCAGAACATTAGCCAGGAGGAGGAGGGAGCACACACTGCTCAGAGGACCTGGCTTGGTGGGAGCTGTGGGAGTAACATCCCCAAGATGTAGAAACAAGGCTACGAGAAGGAAGGGAGCAGAGCCGGAGCGCACCACCTTCCCAGGGGTCACACAGACAGTGGGCCAAGGCTCCACAGACAGGGGCCGGGCACACCAAGCCCAAGAGCAACAAAGCCTCAGTTAGTCCCCGGAGAAGGTGAGAGCAGAGGAGAGGCCCTGTGGCAGGGACCTGCTCAGGCCTTGCTTGACTGGTGTAGAGCCACACCCCCAGCCCACAGTTCCCTAGGCCACATCAAGTGTCACAAGTTCCCTGGGCCTGGGGCCAGTGTCATGGGGAGGCCATAGCCCCATCTGTGACAGGGCTCTGGGCACAAGAAGAGGGCCAAATAGCAGCATATGGACCCCTGGGCCTCTGCTGGCTGTCCCTCCTCACTAGTCATCATCGCCCGGGCTCAATTCCAAAGAGCCTGGGAGTCTCAAGCCAGGCCCAGCTTTGAGGCCACCTCTAAGCCAGTCTGTGGGTGTCAGAGCAGCAGACAGAGTAAGGGATGCAGCAAATCCAGGGCAAGAGGGGTATTAGGCAGGATATGGAGTCAGTTCTCTTTCAGTGAGAGGGCCTTGCCTGCCCCTGCCTGTTCCTTCTGGAAAACTGGACAGTGCTTGCCAAGGTCCTCCTTCTCTCTTTTCCCCTGAGAATGTACTCTCAGAAATGGGCCACATGGCAAGTAGTTGTGTCTTGTGTGAATTTAGATCAGCAACCTGTAAGTCATTACAACTGGTCAGCCCTTGAAGAGGGAGCTCAACCTTTCATCCAACAGATGTAGAAACTGAGGCCCAGAGAGGTGACATTCATGACCAAGGTCACCCAGTCAGTGGGCAGTGAAGCGAGGGTCTGACTCCTGGGCCCTTGGACCCCTCCCCTTTCAGCCCTCTCCCTTTGAGGGCTGTCTGTGTCCCTAACAGCAAGGCCTTTAAATGTCTATGTCATTTGCGGTGCTTTGAGAGGCTAATGGCAGAGCATTTAGGAGCCTGATTATGGAGGCCGACCTCCTGGATTCAAATCCATGGCCTGACACTAGCTGTGCTGTGGGAGGCATGTTTCCTCATCACTCTGCTTCAGTTTCTCACTAACAAAATGGGGTTGATAATAGCACTTACCCAAGGGTTGTAAAATTAAATGAGTTAATATACATAAAATATTTAGAACCAGTGCTTGACACAACACGCCTTCTAAGTGTTAGCTGTCTCCTGTCACTGTGCAGTCGGGCTGGGAGCAGCCTTCTTTGCAGATCCCCATGTCTCACTGTTAAGCTGAAACCCCATCTTTGCCCCCTGTCTGTAGTCAAGTCAGCCTGTGGTCAGGTGGTGTTATTGGTGAGGAGGCTGGTTCTAAGATCTCCATCGTTCTGTCTCTTTCATAGGCAGGGAGACAGCCAATCCAGTGGCTGGCCCTGTGGATGTAAGCCCCAGGAGGTGGGAGGGTCAGTGGCTGCCTGCCTGATACTACTCATGGACCCCCAAAGATTGCCATGTCCCTCGCAGTCCCTGGAGGATGGGGCCACCACTTCCTCCCTGTGCTGGTTCAATTTCAGGTAGGTTTGCTGCAACTACCTTGAAAAGACAAGACAGGGGAAGGGGCAGGGACACACCTCAGGCAGCCCCCTCCTCTCTCTTAAGGCTGGAGCAAGCGCTCATCTGGTCTTTCTGACATCTGAGGATCCCTGGGCCTCCTCCTCTGTAACAGATAGCAGCAGACGAGCCATACTCCCAGGGATCCTGCTGCATTCTGAGCTGGGGCGCTGGATGTAACAAGCCCAGAGTCCCCACCTGATGGAGACCCTCCCGCCCCCTGGCTGCAGGGAATCTGGGACACAGATTCTGGCCTGGGGCTCCGGCAGATGTGCTTGGGGCCACCTCAGAGCCAACAGGCACTCCAGAGAAGTCAGAGTGGGAAGGACAGGGAGTGGTGGGGCAAATCACAGACACACGACAGGTATCCTTTTACTTGTCTGAACGCTGTCTGATAAACCACCATCCTCTTCAGCATCTCCTGTGGCTGCCAGAAAAAAAAAACAGTTCCAAGCTAGAAGTTAACAATAGCTTCCATCTGCCCCCTGGTGCCAGAACCCGGGCTTGGCAGCCTCGGGCTGCCCTGCCAACATCCTTCCCCAGACACAGCCTGATTTATGTTAGGGGTCTGTGGGATGCCCCCAGATGCAGCAACTACTTAGTTCTAGTCAAGCAGACACTACCCTTGTCATTGGCCGGAGAATGTGAAGCGGATGCATGAGCAGGCTGTCACAGGAGTACCCACCTTGCTCTTTGGGGAGCCGACAGAATAGCCAAAGCTCAAAGTAAGTATCTGAGCTGTCCTGCCCTGATGTTTGGCTAGGGTTTCCTACCCTGACGTTTGGATATGTTGCCTCCCACTGTGGGTGGGAGGCCAGTCAGTGGCCGGTGCCCCTGGGATGGGGGGTTTGCACGTGAGTCCCAGCCCCCTCAGCTGTAGGTGATGGGGGTGCAGACCCTTCCACTCCCCCAGGGCCACATCTCACACTCCCAGTCCCAGTGAGGCATGAGAAGAGAAATGGGGAAAGGGAGTAGCTCCGAGCTGGCCAGTCCTCCATCTGAGGGTGCTCCACGCCACACCACACCTCAGGGCAGAGGCCAGGCAACTGGAATGGCTGTAGGTTTTGGCAAGATGGCAATGTAGGTAACAGCTTGGGCTTTGGAGTCTGAATGATTCGGGAGAAAGTAGTAAGTCCTGGCTCTGTCTTGGGTAACCAACTTAGCCCCCCAGTGTTAAAGAGGGCTGAGAACAGGAACCATCTCACTGGGTTAAATGAAACACTGCACAGTCTGACACATGGTCTGAGCTGTTATTATTATTACTTCTAGATGGAGCTGCAGGCTGTTTGGTCAAGTGAGGAACAGGAATTCCACTGGTCGTGTCAGGAATTGCTTATAGCAATGTGGATTCATCTCTTGGCAATCATCTCTGAGGTCATGAGATGGCAGCTGATGTGAATTCGTATCCCTATTCACTCTCCCTCCAGAGACAGCAGAACCCAAGAGGGGACAGCTCTTGTCTGCTCCTCTGGATGTGCCCTGGAGTGGGCCCAGGGGCTTACCAGGACCTCGGATTTCACAGCTGGCCTGTAGATGAAGTTGGACTCCTGGTGGACCATGACAGGTTTGGAGATTGTGGACACGCCGGGGCCTCGTGGAGGCTGTGGGCTTGGGCAAAATGTCTACAGGGGTTAGTTTAAGAGACACCCATGTGAGGCTGACCTAGGCCAACAATGGCACTTTGACACCCATGCAAATTCACACCATGCACACGCTGATCCTGCCTGTTCTGTTCACCCTGCAGGAGGTCCTAGGGCTATGATCTTCAGCAAAGAGACGAGAAATCTGTTGGCCACAGTGTGCTCGGAGGCCACAGAAACTACTGGGTGGCTCTAGGGAATCCGAGACCTGAGCCAGAGCCCGGTTATGGGGCACCAGCAGCCAATGTTACCCAGAGGATGCACTTCCAAGGCTTTCTCCGGGGCCACAGTGCCGTCCAGCCTCCTCTCTCCCTCGGGGTTATCTCTTTTGGCCACAGTTTCAGAACCTGGACTGCACACAAGGCACCTGCTGCTCCTGGCAGGTGGAACAGAGTCTCCTGAGGACAGGGGCGAGGCCCAGAATGAGCAGCATCCAGGAGAGCAGATGCAACCTGTCTGCTTTGCTGTCACCCACTTGATCATGGGCAAGATGAATCAGATTGGCTCATAACCCTGTCTGAACCCTTCTTGGGTCCCCACTGACAGCTGAGCTCCTTTATTTAACTCCCAGGGTCCTTCATAGCTTCTCTACCTTCCTTTGAAGCCTCATCCCTTACTTGTCACCTTCCTCACACTGCCTAATTTTAGCTTCTAAAGTGCTAGACTTTCTTGCCTAGATTTCTGTTCATGCTCTTCCTTCCTTCTGCTTCATCTGCCCAGTTCTTAGCTGGGGTGCCACTGCCCTCAGGAAGCATTCCATGAGCTTTCCCTCTCCACCCCCACGCATGTATTGGTTCTTCAGTGCCTCACATAGTGTCTGGCATATAGTAGGTGCTCATGAAATATGCTGAATGAATAAATGCATCATTCAATAGTATGGTGGCCACAGGGACAGCGCTAGGGGGAGATGTGGTCCTGAAAACCTTTCTCTGGCAGGTGCTGGTGTGGCAGGCACAGGTGCCAAGCTGACACAGGTGTGGGTCTCCACCACTTGAGGCGTGCTGGTGGCCAGGCTGACTGTGCAGATGTGCGCTTACCCACACTTCATTCTGCAGCACTGATAACAGCTCGTGGGGAGCACACGGGGAGCACATGGGGCAGGGGAGGTGGTGCATGCGCCCAAGTGCTGATGCAGGCAGCATGAAGCTAACCAAAAAGCAACCTCTGGCCTTTGGGTCAGGGACAACCCTGTATTTGGGGTCACCTAAAACATGTAGGGTCCAGTTCTTCAGAGGGTCCTTGTGTTGGGGAGCTTTTCACATTCCCTGCGCTCTGACTGGGAACTAAAAGTGGGAAATTCATGATTCCTGAAAGAATCCAAGAAAGCTGAACTCTGTTTTAAATCATGACCCTGACTCAAAAGTTTGCGGTTTACCTCTAATCTCATGTTTGCAATTAGCACGGATGGCTCTGTGCGATCAGAGTAACAGCTGATCTGTCACTGTTAATAGCTAGTGCCTACTGAGCACCTATTTCATGCCTGCCACTCTCCTAAGTATTAACTTAGAATGAGTTCATATATTAACTCGTTTGATCCTCATAACAGGTAGGTGCCAATAGCATTTCCATTTCAGATGAGAATCCCCAGGTGCAGGCAGATGAAATAACTCACGCCCAAAGTCATACAGCCAGTGGCGAAGCCAGGATTCCTCCTTGCCATCTTCTTGCTCCCTGCGCCTGCACTGCCCTTCCCCCATCCTCCATGCACCGCCATCCCTCAAGGCTCAGCTCCTAAGCCCTTCACAGAGGTGCCTTCGACTTCCCACTAAAATGAATCCCTCCCACGCACCGGCCTGGGTGGATCTTACAGCTGAATCCTGCCTGGTCAGCTGCTCGTTCTTCAAGATGGTGAAGTCCCTGAGAGCACAAGCAAGCCGGTCTCCTGTGTCCCCTTCAGCACTGCCCCCGTTCCCTGCCACAGGCTGCGCTCAGGCAGTATGATTGCTGGATCCAATTTGTTGAGGAAAAGCTGCAGCCCGTCTTAGCAGGAGCTGCTCACACTAAGGATGATGCCTGTGCCAGGCTAACTCAACCACTTGCCAACCTGCTCCTGGCTGGGCTCTGGGGCAAGACATCCCTGGAACAGACGGAATTCTACCAGAGCTTCTGGGCTCAGGTCCCCATCCGAGGTCCAGAGGAAGTCCCTTTGAGTCCCTTTTCAGAAGCTGAGCCTGGCTGGCATCTGGGGCTTTCTTTACACCCACCTTCCCTCCCCCAAGCTCTCCTGAATGCTCTGAGATGCTTAGGCTGCTCTTCATGCAGGGACTCAAACCCATGCAGGGAAGGTTAATAAAACCACTGATGAGGTACTTCTGCCTGCCCTCACCTAAAGCTCCCACCCTCGGCGGACACAAGCTGCTTCAGTTCTGACCCCAGCCTGGCCTCACAGCTGCTGGAGCAGAGTTTGTTTTACCCTCCATGTGGTCAAAGCTCCCGGCCTTCCTTGGGGATTGCCTTTTCCAAAATAGTCTTTGGCTTCAGGAAAATTAATAAGAAATATGTCTTTTAGACAAAGATCACTGTTCAGCTTCCTGACATCCAGGAAAAAGATCCTAGTGTTTTAATAGTAAATTTGGATATCTAAGAACTTTCCATCTTCATTTTTTCTGTAGCTGGAAGTTGGCCAGAAATTTCTGGGTGTTATACTTCAACCCAATTTAGTTGGCGTGTGCCATAGAAAATGTCCCTGTAATGTCCTAATACTGCACTGTAACATCTTTTACGAGCCTAGTACTGCTACTCTGCTTTCCCCCTGTTAAACTGGGGACTCATTTCCCATATCAAGGCTTTCTGGCCAATATCAAAAGATGACTGTGACATCGAGCTTCGGCTATTCATAACATGGCCTTACAAGTACTATACTGAATGTTGTCAGCCCATACTAGCCAAGAGAGCAGAGAGAAGGCAATGAACATTGATAGCATATCACGGGCAATTCACCATGCAATACAGTACTTCAAAATCACTGTAAGTGAGCAGGATGACCACAACATGCAGGCTGGGGAGCTCATTCCTGGAAATGGGGTGGGGTGATGTTTCTTCCTGCCTCCATCACAGGAGCAGTACAGGTTGTGGGAAACAGCAGCCCTCCCCACTCTTCCCACTTCCCAGTATAGCAAGCAAAACAGAGGTAGTACCTTTGGAGTGGATGGGAAACTCCATTCAGGGACAGGGGAGCTGGTGGGCTTCCCACTGTGGTTTTTTGCTTCCCAGTCCTCTGTTGGATTGCCTGTGTCCCCAGTGCGGAAGGGGTGATTGCCCAGTGCCTCTTCCAGGGCTGAGGGCAGCAGGCGGGTAGGAGTGAGGTCTTGGGTGGGGATAGATGGCGGGGGAGGAATGGGAATAGGGGGTGGAGTGTGTGGCACCCAGGGTGAGGGTGAGGCACACACATGGCCCGATGAGGGGAGGACAGGAGGTGCGGGGGCCTTGGGGGGAGGACTGGAGAGTGGAGGGAGGGGCATCACAGGCAAGGCAGAGGGAGTCTTGTGGGGATAGTGGAACATGTCCAAGGGGATGTCATCCAGGTCAGTGGTGTGGAGGTGCAGTCCTCCTGCAAAGCGTCTCAGGGGTGGGGCCAGGGGAGACACAGAAGGCAGGGGAGGCGGGGGCCCTGTGGTCATCTGGAGGGTTGCAAAGAAGTTCTGTAATCATCTGACTAGTGTGCCACTTCATAATACACCTAGCAGAATGCTCTTCTAATCTCTTGCCACCAGAGACCCACCACCCTCAAACCAGAACCATGGGTGTCACTTCTGTGCCACCTGAGCTCATACCAGGTGGCCAATGCAGAGTGTCCAAATGCAGCAGGACCTCAAGTTATGCCATCTGTAGGTGATAACTAAGGTGACCATACAATTTATTATTTAAACTGGAATACACTTGATAGTGAAAGGGGCACTCTTACTAATTATACCAGGCCAACAGGCCAACAGGGACCATTTCACATTAGCTGGGACTTAGTGGTCACTCTGGAGAATAGCCCAGAAATACAGCTCTATCCCCTCAAGAAAGCCAGGGGGATTGGCCTGGTAGGGGCAGCCCTGGATGGTGGAGCTTGCCATTGGCCACAAGGCTTCCCACTGTTCCCAGGGTGGGCCATTCTGAAGGCAGCAGGAGGCTCTGTGGAAAGAAGTTTCTGTTACCTCTGAAATCTCAGTATCAGCAGAGGAAATCTGCTCAAGGCGCGTCTGACAGAGCCTTTCCACCCAATACTGAATCTTTTCCGACTCCTCAAGGTCTTCCCGCTCTGTCTCGGACACCTGGGACCCAAGGCCATCGCAAAAAGGAGAGGACAAAGGGCACACTCAAATCAGTAGCATGGAAGCACTTCAATCCAGAGTACTACTGAGTGTATTAACTATCTAGAAAAAGACCCGGGCATATTCCACCTGGCCACAGAGGAGTGGAAACGAGGGAGAGACAGTCAGGTTGACTGTCACTTTTAGGCAAAATCAGAGAAGGGTTCATGCACTCATGGGGTTGGCTGGCTCCCAGGGTCCCCACAAACCCTGAGGTTCATGATTCTTCAAGAATGGTCCTTTTGCAGGATCCCAGCATATTCCAAGAGTTTAACTTTACTCTTTTTTCCCCCCTCTAGGCTGCCTTGTCCTCAGAAGTACAAGTTCGGTTTTATTTTTAATTTTGTAGCTAATTTGTCCTTAATGTCAGACTTAATGCACTTTGCATTTTCCAAGACTTGTCTGGTTTTGCAATCTAATTAGCTTGGCATTCTGATTCATGGAAGCATTAAAGAGAAGCAGAACCAATATCTCCCATAGCTAAGGAGTTAAGATCACTCACCTTACCTAGGAAATAGGTGTTACCCATGCTAGAGGACTGCTTTTGGCATGTCTTGAAGGGGACAGACTTAGATATATTCCTGGATGGCAGTTCTAGCCTTAGACACATCCTATGTTGATGGGAGCAGCCTCAGACTCATAGCCTGATTAAGTGAAGGCTAGCCTCAGATGCCCTAACTGCACAAAGGGTTAGCCTCAGACCCATATCCTCAAAGCCAAGGCAGGTTGGGGAAACCTAGGTTTGAACTCAGGATCTGAGTAAGAGGGGACCAAACTGACTCCAACCTAATGACAGGAAGGTGGAAGGCTAACTACAGGTCTACAATCTAGGCAGAGGGGTTAGCCTTGGACTCACACCCTGAGTAGGGAGACAGGTCTCATAGCCACACCTAGGGTGGAGAGGCCTAGTCATGGACTCATAATTTGGTTGTCAAGTGGTGGTGGAGGGGACAAACTCAGACCTCTAGCCAGATGTGCAGAGGGCTAACCTAGGCCCTACAATCTGAGCAGAGAGCCTAGCTTCAGACCCAGGAGGCTAGTTTTATCCCAAACACACCTGAATCAGAAGCTAGAGCAGGGGGGATGATCTCACTCTCCAGACTGAGGAGTGGGGTAGGGCTCACTCCATCCTTGCTCTCCATTTGGAGAGAACAACTCCAGCTGGTTCTCTGGCAGCATGGCAGGGAACAAGCACACTGTGTCCCAGGGGTGGGTCTAGGAGTCGGACCTACCTCCTGGGCCAGCCTGTTGATCTTCAGTTGCTTTTCCTTTTCCAGCATTTCCTCTTTCTCTTTGTAAAGCTTTTGCTCAAACTCTAGTTCCTTCTTATTTTTTCTCAATTCCTGCAGGCTGTCATACTTGGCTTTCTTCTTATCCTTTCCTTTCTGAGATATGGCATTGTTTTCATGACAAGGGTTACAAGGTAGTGTTGACACTGGCACAGCACAGCAAACAGGGCACTCAGTCCTCAAACACCAGGCAACCACCCCACGGTGAGCCCCTCCCCTGCTGTGCCCCTTCAGACTGGGCACTAGACCTCAGGTTTAGGACAGGCAGGCCACTGCTACCCATGCCCTTTACCAGTAGGAAGAACTGACTTTTAAGGTCACTAACTAGATGTGTGATCTTGGCTAAGTTCCTTAACCTCTCTGGGTCTGATTCACTTCGTCTCCAAAATGCGAGAAATATCTGCCCCATAGGCTTGCCATTCAGAGTCAATAAAATAACATCTATAAAAGAGCTTTGTAAACATCAAAGGACTGTACAAATAAGAGGCACTGTATTTATTTCCTAGTATTTGGGCACATGCCTTCTCCATCTGGAGAGAAAGATGTCTCATGTCCAGATATGACAGATGCATCCTGGGAGATTCTACAGAAAATCAGGGAGAACTGGCATCATTTGGCAGAGGTCATCCATCCTAAACTAGAGGAGGTGGGATCCGGCCTCAGACCTCGGAGCCCAGAGCCAGAACATCAGATTTTGCCCTGATGCTTAAGCTCCAGACTATTTCATCCTGGAGAGTGCACCGTTCCCTCTGAACTATGCCCCTGAACTGAGGATTGGCCAGAAACTACAGAACTGGGAGAAGAGTGTGCAGAGAGAAGATAACCTAGCTGCTTTTCCCTGGCTGTCGGGTTTTAAGAGGATTTGGGAAAGGAGATGCAGGACAAACAGAATCCTTATTTTTCCTATTGAAATTGGACCCACAAAGCCTACATTCCTGGCTGCTTCTGTCATGGGTTGCAGGGAAGCCCAGAAAGAGGAATGGAGAGAATTAATTTATAGACTGCCTATGTGCCAAGGCATTTACATTGATCAACTCATATGCAGGTGTTATCCCCGTTCTCTTGATGAAAGAGCCCAGGCTCAGAGAGGTGAAGTCCCTTGCCCAATGTCAAACATCTAGTAAGTAAGCGTGCCAGGATTTGGACCTAAGCCATATTTTCTACTGTGCCCAATGAGCTGGGGGCAAGGGAGCATGGCAGTTTGGAGCTTTAGGACCTTCGCACACAGCATGGAGGACAGAGCTAGAACACAGGAGGAAGAAACAGCAGAGAGGGTCAACATTCTGGGGGGTTTCGGGGGAAAGGAGGAAACTCGCCTGTAAACTGAGCTCATCCCCACTCTCAACAAGCTCTTCTGGGACCTGCTTTCAGAATTCCTGAATCATTCTAGCATCTAAGGCTAGGATGAGGAATTGAATTTCCCAGCAAGGGACACACTTCATCCACAGATGGAGGGGGCCAGCGGGTCACCTATGACTGAGTCACCCTTCCTCCCCTCCCAAAGACAACCCCCACCTCCATGTGCAGGTAATGTGCTTTGGAGACGCACCCTCATTTGAGTGATGGGATCCATCCCCAGAGCAGTCTATGAGCCACTTGAGAAAACGGTTTCCATTGCTTCAGAGTCCTGCTTGGTCCCATGCCTACCCTGTTCACAAACTCTTGGCTCAGTTGATAGATAAATCCCTGCCATCATGTTATAGATTTAGACAGCAAATCCCTAAGAGGAGCCGGAAACATTTTGCCTAATGGTAACTTGCTAGAATAAGGGTTTGGCCTCCCACAGGGACCACCACAATAGCAATAGCCATTCTGTTTCCAAAACCCACCAATGCTAAGATTTTTAGAGCCTCGTGGGGCAGACAGATGTCACAGTTTCTGTCCTGTGTCCAAGAAAGCAGTTCCTGTTTACCAGTACAGAAGAGCAAGTTGCCCCATAGCATTGTCTACTGGTCTCACACCAGCCCCTTCCATACAGCTTAGCTGAATGGTAAATATGCCTCCCCTGCCATATGGTGGGCTCCTGCAGGCAGGGCTGGTGTGTGTGATTTACTCGAGCAGCTCTGGTGAAAGGGTTTAGTCAGAATTCTTCAGGTCCCAGAATGGACTTTGTGGGGCCCAGATATGAGGGCCTCATGCCCCAGATGGACTTATTGCCAGGTTAAGAGTAGAAGACATAAAATCTTTATCTGTTCAAATAAAATGAATTTTGCAGGTTGATGTTCATGGCCATAGCTAGCCACTTGTATCACCTGGGGAATTGATGTTCCATCTGGTGAGACAAAGTATCTCACATGCTCTAGAGAAAATGATGGTGGGTTTTCAGAGCCAGCACGAGGGACATGGTTCTGTTGTTCTTTTAGCTGCTGTTAAACTCACTGTAAATGTTCCTTTAGGTGCAGACTGAGAGGAGATGGGGTGGATTCTACCTAGAAGCAATTTTTCCTCTCTTTTGCAAATGAAATGAAATCCAGAACACCAGCTGTTGACTCAACTAATAAACAGGGGGAAACAGGTTGACTTGTTACCAACAGCAATTCTCAAGTGACACGAGTTCTGATGGGAGTTGTGTGTGTAGAGGAGACTCTACTTCTTTTTTTACATTTACCTAGTTATTAGCACCTGGAAAAGTGTTTACCTATCCATCCCTTTTATCACTTTCTCAAATAAAATCCTGTATGTGTGTTATCCTCTCTAGTTGAGTTCTAGTAGAGACAGTATGTAGAGAATTAGAAGCTAACCCAGTGAGCCAGCCTAAACCATAGAGTCGGCCTATAAAATGAAGAAGGAGTCAGTCTTAAGAGATCAAGTCCTTTCTGAGACCATGGCAGGGTGGTAAGGATTCTCCTAAATTTAGACCATGACCTGTGCTCCTAGCTAAAGTTCCCCTCTGTCAGGAATATTGCTGTCTATTATCTTAGTAGATTGTGTTGAAGGAAGGGGGCAGATGTTTCTGGCACATTAGATATTCCCATTTTATAGGCAGGCAGAAATTAGATATCATCAAGGTCACCCAGCTGTCAGTGCTTTGGTTTCTGGGGGACCCACATCCTGCCAGGAAGAGCTGGTCGAGTGATAACACCTAAATTAGTTCATCCAGATTTATGTGATGCCTGGTTTCCAAATACCAAGTCATCTTGAACGTCCAATCCACAGATATTAACAGCAGTGTTTTTGTAATCAAATGCCAAAGTGATTTAGAAGGAAAAAGGATGAGAGTTTTATGGAGCCTGGAGATACAGTAATAAGATTTGGAGAGAAAATTTAAGGCCTCAGAAACCAGAAAAATGCATTATCCTGGGAATGTGCAGAGATATTTCTAGGAGAGCATTTTGATTGGTGTGGCTCTTTGTCCCAGCCCGAGGCAACAAACCCCCACCTCGGCAGCCAGTCTGGGCCTGGCACAGTTGGTCTCATAACCTTTGCCGTGTGCGCCCAACCTGGTACTTCACTCTGTCTGACTTCAGCTTCCAGAATTCTACTTGACAGAAGAACAAAATGGAAGCTTCCTACCACGGCCCTGTGGGACTAAAGCAGAGGCAGGAGATGCCTGATGGTACTTGGGCAGGTCTCACCCATGAATAATTTCCCCTGACAATGCCCCCCACACCCTGTCACTTGATGTCAGCTGGACAGAGGGACTGACGGGGTTTGCCCTTCCAGGGAACAGGCCGGGTCACACTGTTTAGAGTTGACAGAAATAGACACAATGTTTGGAGAAAGTCAAAACCCACAGCAAACTCAGCAGCAAATGGCACAGCACGCATCCTGTCCTACCTTCCGGATGGTTGGGAATTTGCCATCGTAACGATAGAACCACCCAAACGCTATAAGAACACAAGGAACAAAGAGATGAGACAAAGTTCAGCAGGGTGGCCACAGCTGAGTCAAAGAACATGTGGCTTTGTGAGAAAGAGCAGCTCGGGCAGGTCCGACAGCACAGCAGTACCGTCTGATCCACTTACCTGGCCTCACCTGGGCTCTAAAGCAGGCCAAGACTGCCTGGGAAAAGCCCTGATTCCCAGCTCCTGGGCCCCTGTCACTGCCTCTCCCCAGAACACTGGCTGCAGAAGTCAGTGCCAGAAAATCACAGAGAAAGCCCTTGTGGGAGCCTGAGCTTTTCCAAATCACAGCCACAGTCTGTAAACACAGAGCCCTGCTCAAGGAGAACCAGGCCTCTCTTGACCGACATCTGGGCCTTCCATCCAAGAAAGGGCTTGAGACAAAAGGGAGCCTGGGTGTCTGCCTAGAATTGCTGCCAGACAGAACAGAAGTGTCTTGTCTCATAGTGCAGGCCATGTCCTCCACTTTCAGCCTTGAGAGAAGGCAATGACTGGGATCAGCTCTGGGAAACACAGCTCAGGGAACAGCAGGCAGGTGATCTGCCCCCAGAAAAGCATATCCCCATCCAGGCCAAGGATCCAAAGCGCCAGCCCCTGCCTTCCCAAGACAGCAGTGTGATGGGATAATACCTCAAACCTGAGCCTCCCTAGGCCAGCAGTGATGGTTTAAATAATGACCCGCCCTGACCAGCCTGAGTTCTGGAACAGGATCTTGAAAGCCCCCTGCTGGATCAAGCACCACCCCCTTAGTTGCTCCATCTTGGGGAGACCTAGTGTGTCCTGGGAGATAAGGCAGAGTAGCTGAGGACAGACTTGGGCTTGAGCAATACTTAAATATTTGAACCAGTGGTTTGGTTGCACTGATGTGCAGCAGTGGACATTTCAGACTGGCCATGAGTCCTGTCCTCTAGGTGTTTTGTGAAGTGCTTGGCCCAAGCTGGTCCAAGATCCCAGTGGTCCCCACCACCTGCTGATCCCTTGGAGTTGGGTGTCTGTAGGGCTAGCAGGATGAAATGGACAGGCAAGCAGCAAGGCCAGGGAGCAAAGCGGGGACCGCAAACCTGCTCTCCCTGCTCCTTCGTGCCTCCGTCCGGGTTGTCTGCCAGCTCAAGTTCAGGCTCCACTCCCTGATCATCTACCCAGGAAAAGAGGAGGAAGCTGGTGAACCAAGAAGGACTCAGTAGACCAAGAGACCAGAGGTGCTTCCCAGGAGCCTGGGGACATGTGACCAGCTTCCTCTATGGAAGCTGTGAGGTCAAGAGCCAGACCGGGACTCAGGAGCCCAGAGCAAAGCTTTATTGCTCTGGGATAGCACATAAAGTGCTTTTAACTTTGGTAGCTTTACTTTCTCTGTCTGTAAAATGGGCTAACGACAGGGGCCTCTAGTCTGACAGCAGAGTGAGAACTGTTTTGCAGGGTATTCAGTTGAGTCTTGGGAGGTATGGTATAGAGGATGGGAATATCTGAGTGTTGAAACCTTTTGGTGCCTAGGGCTTGCAATGGGAGAACAGATCTTCCTCAGCTTCTCCTCCCCACCTTTGGAGTTCTGGGGCCCTGGAGGGTGTCAGAGATGCATGGGTGGGTTGGGAGCATAAGGAATTGAGGAGATTCCAAAGGGTAAAAGGGCACAATGTGGTTAAAAGACATGAATTTTGACATAATGTGGAGAACAACAAACCATCCATTCAAGTGGTTTCTAACCTGGACTCTGGCCTCCCTGGGGCTATGGAAGGGAGTGTATGAGTCTGCTGGAGCTGTTTATTAATATTTCAAATATTAACTCGAAGAACTTACCCATTAACCTATGAAAAGGCTGTACATTAAATTCCTTGGCTTTTGGCTTGATTTATGTTTACTCCACTGTGGAACACTGATGCTTTCTTGCTAACGAGAATGGCTACTTAATACAACAGGAACACAAATGGTTACTTAATAGCTTGGCAGGAAAAAATCCTTGATTTCCAAACCGTGGTGTCTATGGGGGTTGAGGGCTAGCTGACGGAGTCCTTGAGAGGGAGAAAAAGCTAGAAATCTCTTGTTTAAACTTCACCTCTTAAGGCTTCTTCCAGCTCTGGGATCCTTAGTAAAAATCTACCCCCTTCATTGCTTTAGCTAAGGAAAGCCCTTCTGAGGGCCTCTGTGACAGTGTGTCCTGGAAGTGGAGCTCAGCAGGGTGCTGGGGCCCTGCTGGGTCAGCCACAGGTAGATAGGCAGAGCCCTTGGGACAGGTTGTGGAGAGGAGAAAGTCAGTCCTACCCACATCTTTAGAATGAGTGGCTTTATTTTCCAGCTAAGAGATGCTCCACACTCAACACTATTCAAAAATATGGGGTCCACTCCTCCCAGGCACAGACACTAGAGCCAGGCATAACTTGTCAGCTAACAGGGCCCCAGAATTGAAGAGTGACCAGGGCCCCAAATGAGCAAGACCATTCTAGCCTCCCAGGAACTGGGGGAGAGGCAGGAACGGAGCTGGCTCAGAGGCCTTCCTGTATTTCCTGACCTACGTCCAAATTAGAATTAAATTGCTGGTGCATATGGAGGTGGACGGAGGCAGCAGCTGCCCCAGCTCACGCCAGCCAACTTTAGTCACCAATCCGAGGCCTAATGGCGTTCCCGTGTATATCTTGAGCAAAGGGAGCATTCTTGCTCCTTTTATTTAAGGAACTTGATTTGGTTTAAAAGCACTAAATAAATAGTTAGCTAGAGAAAGGGTTTTTATTTTCTATTGTTCCTGAGAGGGTGTGTTTGCTCTGAAGCCAAGGCCCAATTTCTAGGAAGGTACTAAATTGACTAGGATTATTTTCATGAAAAGCAATTAAAATTGATTTCTCTCCTTCTCAAGCTCCTATTTCACTCATAAAAGCAAATTAGCTCCCTGTCTAAAACACAGATCATTCACTGGGAATTTAGATTTGGCCACATCTTCAACTAATACCGAATGTCATGGGGGAGGCTGATGAGAGCCTCTTTGTCCTTCCAGGAGGACACTGAGATGACACCACGCTCTGCGGCCAGGAAGGAATGTGCTGGGAGCTGTTTTGACCTGCACCAGGGAAGGTTGAAATGGAATTATCCAGATGCCCCATGCCTCTCCATTGACCCAGCGGGCCTGTGTGGGCAAGCTGATGTCCCTCTGCGGCTCGGGTGTGATCCAAGGTTGGGGCTAGAGGAGTCCGGACCCCTTACAGGACCAAGTGGCTGCCATGCAGCAGAGACGGGGAATCTGTGTTCTCGGGTGTAGATTCACCCCATACCTGGAGGTTCCCAGGCCAGCTGAGCACAGTCAGCTGGAGTAGAACCTGCCCCACGTCAAGTACAAGTGGAAATAGATGTAAAGTGAGAGTCAGACCCAACCTGGAATCCGGGACTTGTGACTGCCATGGCCCCCAAGCGCCTTGCTCCTGGCTTCCCACCACTAGCTCCTGGAGGAAGCACTGAGACTGAGGCCCCCATGCTGCACTTGGCCCTGGTAGTGTGAGCTGCCCCTTGAAAAGACATCCTTGGAGTTGGGACCGAGAGAAGGTGGACAGGCGAGCAGCTGGTGAAGGCCTGGGCTGGAATGGACATGAGAAACTGGGACAGGTGAAGAAAGGAGATGGGAAGGGCAGAGGGAGCTGAGGCCCTAGGGCGGCTGCACTTTGGTGCCTGGGAGGGCCTCACAGTCCTCAGCCTGACTCCATCCTTGGAGGGAGTGGCTACAATCTACGAACAAGGATGCAGGTGGCATTCTGGGTAACTTCTTCCCACAGTCACCCATCAGCATCAGACTACCAGAGTCTCTCTAACATGAGCCCCTGCCCCTCTTTCTTGCTGCTGTTTTGCCCAGCACTGATTCGGAACCAGGCAAGGAGAACACGACAGCCAACAAAGATGATGATCCCATGAGCAGTTCACTGTCACTCCAGCTCTCCATTCCCTCTTCAGCAGCTCAAGAGCATAGGAGGGGTCTGCATGCCTGACCCTAGGTTGTGGGGAAGACCTGGCAGCAGGCCCCCAGGGCAAGGAGAGCAGACAGATCCCACCTGCCCCAGGGCCCTGGCACACAGCTGCCCCTCCATGAAGGAAACGCAGCTCAGAGAGCCCTATTCACCTGGGGAGGTGGTGTGAGTGGAGGGAGACCAGCATCTCTGTCTAGACCCCCTCCACCAGGCCCCAGGCCCTGAAGGAAGCCCCTCTCCCCAGCACATGATACATACCCTTTGGCTTGTGAAGGGGTAGTGGGTGCACCTCAGTGGTGATGGTTTTAGGCGTCAGCAGCTGTTCCTTTGAGCCCCAGTCTTCCTCCCACTGCCTCTTAAACTTCTCTTCCTCCTCCACAATCCTGAAATAAGACCCCCATGCCTATGAATGGAGCCAGAACTTCCAAAGGCCCACCTCTGCCTATCTGGGAACCCCAACCAGCCTGGGAAGAGGCTGGATGGTTCCAGTTGTGGTGAAGAAAACAAAGTTCCTGGCACTGGTGTTCTCAATAGAGTGTGAATGCCACCCTGCCAATTGTGAGGCTGTGTTCTAGTTACCCTAACACAAGGGGCTCTGTTAGGACTATGGAATAGCTACAAATAAAGGAGGATCCACCAGGGGGCAAGAAGGCCAGGCAAACGGGGCCTGGAGGTGGCCTCTGACTGCCGCAGTCCCAAGAGTGCACACACGTCCACACACAGACGTGCGCGTGCAGACCCGTGGAGCCAGGGCACTCACTGTTCCATCTCCTTCCGATATCTTTCATTTTCCTCTGCTGCCTTCTGGGCAATTTCCTTTTTTCTTCTGAAACACAAATGCAGGTTGGCACGTTGGAGTCTATGCAACAGACATTAACTCTTCCTTGTGGTTAACTCTTGACTTGAGAGAAATTCAAAATATTTCTTCTAGGCTCCCTTCCAAGGATGTCTGGACCAGATCTGGATGCTGAGGACAGGGTCCAACAAAGCTGGGCCCCATGCTCTCCTGTGGTTTGGTTTGGCACTGCCGAGCAGAGATTCCCTGCTGCTGGAGCTGGGAGGCAGGTCAATGTGGGCCGCGCTCTGTGACTACCTGCAACCACCTGATAAAGTGACATGGGAAGCAGGGCCCAGCCTGAGTGAGGTCCTCCCAGAGGAGGGCCCTAGGCCTCCAGGCCAGGTAAGACCCTGGTCCTGTGGCCAGGACAGCTAACGAAGGCCAGGGCAGAGCTACCATATTTGCAATGGTGGTATCTCTTTTCCCAAATTGTTATTATGTCCTCGAATGTACCTGATTCAGATTTATGAATTGCTCACCCCATTTATTCTCTCAGTCCACCATTTCAGCCCACCCCAGTGAGGATGGTTCTCATCACCGTAGACAGGTGTGACTCCCAGCTCAGCCACATGTGACTTTGTCCACAAGTGGCTTAACTTTCCTGAGTCTGTCTCCTCACTTGTCAGATGGGTTAATACCATTTACCCCCCTGACTTTTACACAAGTGGCTTAACTTTTCTGAGTCTCAGTCTCCTTACCTGTTAAATGGGTTAATACCACCTATCTCCCAGAGGTATTATGGGAATAAAATTAAGTAACATAAACAAAGCCCTAATACAATGCCAACCACAGGGCTGGTACTCAGTGAATCCTGGCTCTGGCTATGCTAGTAGCATCCTTATTTTCCATATTATCGGGTCTTGGAAATTGAGGGTTCTCCTTGACAATGAGGGAAAGGCCCAGTGGTCTGGAGGCAGGGGAAGGACTTGCCGACCACCACTGAACCCCTCTGTTCTGAGGACAGGCCTCAGGGAGAGGATGAAGCTGGCCCTGGATGCAGTGGTCAGGAAGCAAGGCAGGTGGGGTTATAGGGTCTGGGAGGGTGGGGAGGGGCATCCTGGCCAGTCACACTCACTGCCGCTCCATCTTCTCCTGCTCCTGGAGGATCTTATTGGACTCCATCGCCAGCTGCTTCTGCATCAGAAGCTCCTGCCGCTGCAGCTCGCGCTGCCGCATTTCCTCCAGCCGCTCCCGGTCTGTCATGAACAGCTCCCGGCCCTTGTGGGAGAAAAGAGGCCCGGTGCTCAGTCCTTCAGGGGACCTGGGCATCCATTGCCACAGCCCTGGGGGCCAAGATGCGGGCTGTCTTCTTATTGCCATGGTCCCTAATGTCAGGCACTGGGGCTCCTGCTCTCTGACCTGTCAAACTTCCCCTGGCTAGGCAGACACGTTCTCCCTTTGCTCTGTCAGAGCTTCAGGGAGGGAGACCCCTTGTACCTTCCCAGGAGTGTGTGGCAGAGATCAGGCATCTGAGCTGCTGGGACTGGGGGTCAGGGGCCCCCACCAGCTCATTCTGGACTTACAGCTCCAGCTGCAATGGAGATGGTCAGGCTGCGGCTACTCCTCAGCACATTCACAGCCTGTGGGGACAAGCAGACAGTCAGATGTGGCCCAAAAGAAGAGGGCAATCAGGATCTCTGGGGAGCACAGGTCTCTTCCCCCATGCAGGGGAAGGGGCATGGGACATGTAGCACAGACATGGCCACACCAGCAGGTAGAGACCTCACACCTCACCTCCTTATGGTCCAGGTTGGAAAAGTCGATGCCATTGACTTCAACAATCTGGTCCCCTGTCTGGTGGAGGAATGGAGAGGGATCAGCATGTTTGCACTATCTGTACACTCACCCATCTGCAGGAAGGGCTTTCTCTGGAGGCCAGGATCACACATTAGGTCTTCAGGTGACTGCATCTCAACTCTTCCCAATGAACAGAGCAGTTGGAAAGCTCTGAAGGGGTTCTTACAGGGCCCCTCCACCTCATATCTCTTTTATCAGCTGTTGAATATTGTATCATTAGAGGTTCATTCCTTTAGCTGAATTTATGACATTTGCTTTAAAAACTCAGTTCATAGATATAGGAGCCTTTGGGTTCCACATATAGCAGAAACTGTGTTAAGTTACAGTAATAATTGGTATAATAGCTAATATTCATCAATCCCTTTCTATGTGCCAGGCACAGTTTTCAGCATATGTATTAATTCATTCAATCCACACAATGACCATAGAAGGCTATAACCCCCATTTTACAGGACAGGAAATTGCAGGAAAGAAACAGGAAGTAATTTGTTCAAAGTAGAGGCTAAGAGTTCTGGCTTTTGCATCAGACCACCTAGGTGTGCATCCTGGCCCTATCATACTACATACATAATCTTGGAAAATCACAGGTTTCTCTAGATCTCAGTTTCTTCATCTGTAAAATGAGTATAATGATAGCACCTAACTCTCAGAGTTTTTATACATTTTAAAGGGCTTAGAACCATGTTTGATCCAGTAGACACTCAATGAATGTCAACTCTTACTTTATTATTACTGCATTCCCAAGCTCAGGTCCAAAGGCTCTCAGAGCTGGAGAGGACTGTAGAAAGGGTCAAATGTCACCCCCTCTAGGAAGCCTTCCCTTGAGAGGTGGGTGGGAATCGTCAGCCAGTGACTGCTGAGGGAGGGCTGTGTGCAAAGGCACATGCCTCCATCATTGTGTGATCGCGCTGACCCGCACCCCATGGGGGCCCCACTAGGGCTAGCCCAGGGCCACTCACCTCCAACCCCACCTCTGCAGACAGGGAGCCAGGCTTCACGTGGCTGACGAAGATGCCAGGTTTCTGGGTGGGCCCACTGGAGATGCTGTGGAAGACATGAGAAAGGCAGTGAGGCTGCATTCATCCCCTGCAGCACCTGCTCATTCCCAGTGTCCTGCCCCCTACGCCTGTGTATCTCGTGCTCCTGCCCCTCAGGATGCAGGTCATCTGTGAGCTCAGCACCCAAGGCCCTCTGTTGTCTACCTGTCCAGCTTTATTTCCTTGTGGCAGAGTCATGGAAAATTACGGCCCCCCTACCCAACCCCTCACCTGATGTGTTGCATATGCGTTTCTCCTCTCTTTCTAGCATTTCCCTATTCATTCCTTAAGATTCAAATGCTATCTCCTCTATAAGGTTTTCACCCACCTCCTGCTATTCCAAAACTAACTTAGCTGTTCCCTTCACAGTGCTCCTAAAACACCTACAGCAAGGATGGCACTTGCACTATTATTCTCCTATCCCAGATCTTTGGCAGATATGACTCTGTGGCAGATCACAGCACTCTTTCCCACCACGCCTAGATACAGCCTTAAGAGTTCTTTTCAAAATAGTACTCCAGGAAGCCACCACTAATTAACCACAGATAATGCAGGACAAGAAACCTATTTGCCATCCTCAACCCAGAAGGCAGCTCCATCAGAGTCCTTGTTACTCTGTGCTTTAACTATGTATGTAGCTGACTTCTGTGTGAGGCTCTATATTAATCTCTTCGAAAGGAAGGGCTTTTTATCACTTACATTGGTAGAAAAGTATTGAATAAACGGAAATTGTAAGAATAAGTTAAATAATAACAGCTACTATCTGCCAGCGGCTTTCTAGGTACCAAACACCAAGTTCAGTACCTCAGTCATCTTAGCCCTCCTCACAACAACCCAATTCATAGAGGGAAAAACTGAGGCTCAGAGTGGTTAAGTGACTCATCCAAGGTTCTAGGCTCACAGGTGGCAGAGCAGGGTCTGGAACCTAGATCTATGATTGTAGTTCCTGTGTGCTTAACAAGAATGCCCTGTGTGGCCTGATACCTACTTTCAATTTCCTGGTTGCCTCTTAAGGAATTCCACAGGTAACAAGTGACAAGGGAACTGTGACAGAGATGACCGGCTGGACAGGCTCTTTTACAGTGACTTGAGGGCTCACCAAAGGAACATGGCTCTACCTTTGGGCCTCAGTTTCTTCATCTGTAAAATGGGCCTATTAGAACTCTCCCTTTATAGGGCTGCCGTGAAGCTCAGAGAGGCAATCAGGTACCAGGAAGTGTCATCCTCAGTGGACAAAAGTCTCCTCAGAAGTAGCAGTGAGAAAGGGGAGAGGCATTAGGGGCCTACTGGGGTCTACTGGCCACTAGTGAGCCCCAAGGCATGCCTGTGACCCACCTGCAGCCAAGGCCCCGGGAGCCCACCAGGCTGATGAAAACCTTCTTCTCCTTGTTTTCCCGATTTCCGGGGGATCCCAGACTGCTCCGCCCACCCTGGAGGAGGGATAGAATAAGGGTCACTGGGTGTCCACATGTGTGCAAATGGCTTCTTGAGCTCAAAAGCCCTTTACAGCAAGCATTGCTGTCCCCACATGAGCTTGATGGCCATTCTGTCTTGGTGGGGGCAGGGTGTCTGCACCAGCTGGGTCTGGCTGAAGGCCTGCAGCCCATAGGGACACTCTGGGTGCCCTGGGGGCCTGTGTGAAGCTCCTGAAGGCACATCCCTAGAGCGAGCCCATCCTTCTGGACTTGCTGCCCTCCTTGAAGACCACCCCATGCAGACCCATCACTGGCGGTCCTGGCCCTTACCCCAGATTCTGACACAAATTGGTCCACATACTGCCATTTGAGGGGCTCGTCAGGAGAGCTGGTGGGAAGGGAAAGTAGAAAGGGGTCATTCGGGAGAGATGTTTGAGGAGCCAGGCTCCAAACCCAGATCTGCCCCACCTGGATCCTCCAGCCACCGTTGCCCAGGAGCAGTGCTGGCCTGGGAGAAGCCAGATCCAGGACCTATCCCAGGACCCTGAGCCCACAGGGAAGAGTCTGGCTGCCCACAGGGAGGGTCCTGCTCACCTCTTCACAGGGATCAGGCCAATGTCTGTGGGAGAAAGGCCTGGGGGTTAGGATGGCTCTTCTGTTCCCCCTGCCTCCCCAGGATCTGGGTGCTCTGCTGTCTAGCCCACCCCCACCCCATCATCGGCAACCCCCTGTCCTTTGGCCTCACTTACGTCTCACTTTGATGGACACAGTCTTCTTGGTGCGGATGAGGTTGATGATCTCTTCGTGGGTGCAGGAGGAGATAGAATATCCATTGATCCGGACAATCTCGTCCCCTACCTTGGCCACAGACAGAGGGAACAGCGCCAGTTTGAGGGAGCGTCAGGCAGCTGGGCAGGTTCACTGCCAGATGCTCCAGGGCTGCTCTCCAAGAAGGGATGACAGCCAGGCCTGCCCTCACGAGAGACCTTGATATGTGCCCTAGCGCCTTGTCACAACCAACCCACCCTCCATCAGTCGTAGGTATCTCAGGGCAACTGGCACTTTCTGCTTGATTCTATAGATGGAGGAACCAAGATGTGGGAGGAGGGGTACAAAGAGAGTACAGGCACCATCAGGTTCTGGAATCCATGCAAAGGGTGATCCTTCCCACAGATTCGAGCAGCTCCCCCCACCCACACCTTGTCCCACCCCTCCCCTAGGAGCAGGCTCTTCTCTCTTTGTTAACCACTGCAATGCCATAACTGAGTCGGGGTGGGGAACTTCCATGACTCCTGACTCAAGTTCACTTCACTGACACACACAGTCTCTTTTTTCACTCTAAAGGAAGTCAGTGGACCCTTTAACTCTGCCACGTCCCTGACCTTTTCTGGGAGAAATTCTTTTCCCGGGAGAAGTCAAATAACAGTGAACAAACATAAGGCTTTGGTATCAGATGTCTTGGGTTCAAACCCCTGCTTTTCTTCTTATTGACTGTATGACCTTGGGCAAGTCTCTTGAACTTTCTGAACCTTCAGTTTCCCTCACCTGCAAAATGGGGAAATACTGTGGTTGCTGTGAGAATTAAGTGACCGTGTACATGTAAAGCCAGCCAGTGCCCGGCACACCACACTGTCTTCAGATCCTTCTCCTCAGGCCTTGGGACTCATTAGATAGGGAGAGGTGGGGGCTTAGGAGCCTGCAGGGCCAGCCCTGGATACAGATCCACGGTGAGACCACCCCCGCTGAACACTGCTGCAGGCTCCTCCAAGCACCATGGCCCTGGGGATCAATCCTGAAGTTCCTCGCTTAGTAACTGCAGGGCTGGAAGGACCCTCAGACATCAGTTGAAACTGAGGCCCAGGTAGGTGATGTTTTGTCCAAGGTCACACAGCCATTAGCTGCAAAACAGGGACTGGATCTTAGATGTCCCTCTCCAGCCTAAGGCCAGCACAGGTCATCTGGGGGCTGTATTCACACTGCATGTGCTGACCCTCCAGAGACTTGTTGGTACATGCCAGGGACAGAGCTTGACTCTTAGGGTCTGGGGGCTGGGTGGGCACACTGCCTCTGAGGGGTCCTCTTAGAGGGTCAACTCCTACCCTCTACAACGCCTCACAGAGTTACCTTCTCACTATTGCCATCTGCACACTTTCCTTCCACACCTGGACACAGACAGCAGTCTTCTCAGGGGGCCTGACAGGAGTGTCAAGAAAGGGGCTCAGAAAGTTGCCATAGGGAAGGGCTCCCTAGAGAACTCTCTAGGATTCTGGAGACATCTCATGAAAGGAGAAGAGAAAAGCGGGACTAGCTTCTTGCATCCATTTATTACAACAACTCTGAATTTCTGTAAATCAGATGAGGAAACTGAGGCTTAGAGAGTAGAGTGACTTGCTCAAGGTCACCAACTAGTAAACAGTGTTGCTGGGATCTGCAGCCAGGTCTCCCTGACTGATAACAAGCATTGTCTCTTGGGCATCTGGAAGCAGAAAAGAAGGGCACCTGGCCAAGCCTGATTGGAGCTTCCTGCATCCTGCCCTCTCTGGGCCTTTGCCACCTGTCAGAGGTGACCTCAAGGCCATAGGAAAGGAAGAGATGACTCTGCCCATTTTATAGCTGGGACAACCAAGGTACACAGAATCATTCTCCAGTGCTGGACTACACAGCAAGCTGTGCAGGACAGGCCTCTCTGTGCAGGGCACAGGGTGTAGGTTCAGACAGTATACCCTTGAAAAAAAAAATCTCAAGTATCTCCAGCAGGGAGGTAAGAGCAGAGAGATGGAGTCCCAGGGGTGGGTCCTATTGGTGGGTGGAAGCCCCCTACCCACGGCCAAGCCTCAGGTAAATCAGTAGGGCCTTCCGTCCAGCCAGGCTGCTTCTGAATGTGCCCCTCCCCTGCCTTTCAGAATCTTCTCCCAATTACCCTCAGACAGGAGCTCTCCCCAGAAACCTGAACCACAGACAAGTGAATGGATGCAGACATTTTCTGCAAGCTCCTCTGAGTGAAGCTCCCTGTCTTATTCCTACAGGGAACCTGCCCAGGACTCCAGGCAGAATGATTCCCACGCAGCCCCCAGCTCAGGTTGCAGGATCCGCTTTCCTCTCTCTCTTGCCCCTGTGCTGAACCCTGCAAAAAGCCCTTTGTGCAAGAGCCACAATGAAATGACCATCTGAGGGACTGCAGAACAAAGGAGAGATGAGCTTGTCAGCCTAAGAAAGGGTTGATAATTCATAAACCTGAGAAACAGGCAGGAAGGTAAAACTCTAAGCTTCATTAAAATGCCCCCAAATCATGGCAGCACCGTTAAGAAATGCTTGTCCCAGGAGGAGAGCTCACCCTGGAAAAAGGAGGGCCTCAGCTGACGCCAAGAGAGGAGCTCATTATGTGTTTTCTCTGGCTGTACTTCTGGGCTGGAAAATGTGCCACATAGGAGAATAATAATGAAGCAGCTGAAATTTCAGATGCCACCAGTGAGCCATGAGACAGGGATTTGGAACAAAGCAATGTCTGTCAGCTCCCGGTTTCCACCACCCTCCCCACGGTGTCTTGTGCCATTAGCCCTGGAGGCCCCTGAAGCCCCTGACTTGGCAGCCTGGATGGGATGTTGATAACAAACATGCTGGAAGCCCTGGGGGTGTGGGGAGGGCCTCTCATACCCAGACACACTAAAATGCAGCTCCAGGCTCTGGCAGGAGCAAGACCTGGAGGTCTGCCCATCATCTCTGCTGAGACACTGAGGTGTGGGGACCCCAAGGGAGAGGCACCTGGGTGCTGAAGAGAGATCCCTGGACTCGGCAGTCAGGGGACCTGGGATCAAATCCTGCCTCTGCCACTTCCTGACTGTGACTAAAGTCTCTGAGTTGCTATCAACTCTGTAAAATGAGAAAGATACAGCCAAGGCATATAGTGAGAACTGGTTTTGTGCATGTTACCTGGCACATAAAGGTGTTTATTAAATCTATTTATTTAACAAACACTAATTATGCACCAGGCACTCTTTTAAGTACTTTATAGTATGAATTCATTCATTCCTCATAACAACCTGACAAGGTAAGGAAGTATTATCATTTTCCCCAGTTTACAGATAAGGGAACTGAGGCATGGGGTTACATAACTTCATCAAAGTCCCATAGCTAATGAATATCAAAGGCAATCTGGCTCCCGAGTCTATGCTCTTAGGCACCACACTACACTGGGATTTTCTTTTCCTTTCCAGTAAAATGCTATAGGCCAAAGCTTCAGGTGCCAGGACATAATTACACTCCTCCTTTGGAAGTAGGGGAGGTGGGGTGAAGGGTAGTGGCAGCTGCTGTGAGCCAGGTTCCCAGTTTGACTGAAGAAAACAGGCAACTGCCTACAGCCTGATTTCTACAGTCCTGAGGAAAATGTCAGGCTGCATTACCCTCTTCCTCTCCCAAAGCCTCAGAAAGGTGAGATCATTATAGCTGAGTGAATGGTGGGGAGGCATGAGGCTGAGGTTCTGGACCCCCACTCCCCAGTGTTCACTCACCTGGAGCCCTACACTGTCTGCTTGACCACCTTTGATGAGGTGGGAGATGAAGAGCCCACAGCTGAACTCGAGGCCACCACGTACGCTGAGGCCGAGGCCCTCAGGGTGCAGACGGTCCAGACGCACCTCCTTTAGCTTCCTGCCATGGGAGAGGTCGGTGATGGCCCAGCTCTGCCTGACTGCCAATGCTCTCCCATCCGCTAGTGAGTGATGCTGCCCGTCCCAGGGTGACCTCTCCCACCCCCTGCTTCTAGTCGGGCAGCTCGCTCCACACCTGGAGCGCCGGGGGGTCAGTTGGTCGTACTCCACCTGGTGCTTCAGCGGGATCAGGGGCCTGATGGCATCGAACAGTGGCAGACGGCTGGGCTCATTGATCACCAGCTTCAGGTCTCCCACAAGCACGGCCACATCCATGGTCCTGAGGAGGTGTGGGGATACCTAGGGTCTCACCCAAGGCTGTGACCTCTGAGACCCAAGGATTCCCAGAGGAGCCAGTCCCAGGCTAGGTCCCCACCCACCGGGTCCAAGCCTGGGAGCCGAGGCGCACTCTCCTGAAAGCCAGAGCCTCTAACTGTGGGCCAGGGGCCTCAGAAGAGCTTTGTTCTCTCGAGTAGGTATGACAAGGGAACTGGTGGGGCAGGGTTTGTCAGCCCATTTTGCAGATGAAATCAAGTCAAGATTCAGACTCAGTTCTGCCTGGGATCTTTCCAGACAGGAAACCCTGTGTGAGATGGTGGTGACCCTCTCACACCCTGGTCTCCCGCTTCTGATCTGCAGCTAGGCCCTGTAAACTGTACTCTCACTATCTCTCTCCTCACACCATTCAGACCCTCAGTATCTCTGGCTGCACCTCCTCAGATGTCTGCCAACCTGGTCACTCTCATCTAATCTTTTCTTAAAGTCACTCCCCTCCTCAAAACCCTTCAGTGGCTCCCTACTGCCCAGAGAACACAGTCCATTCTCTTTGGCAGGCTCAGGGCCTCCATGACCTGTCTCCATGGAACAGCTCCAGGCTTGCGGCTGTGTGCCCCAAGCTCCACTCCCCCAGATTACTTGTCACTTCCCATTCACACCCGGTGCTTTCACATCCCCACACCTTTGCTAATGTTGATTCCTCATCCTGGAATGTCCTACTCTGATATTTCCATCTGTCAAAATCCTTGTTGTCCTTCAAAGACTAGCTCAAGCCATCTTGGTCCTTTCCACCATGATTAGAAGTGAAAAACTTTCTTCACATCTTGCTTTTACTTCACCTTAGCAATTGTTTTTACTGTAACTTATATTGGAGTTCTTTGTGTTTGTAGTGTCTGGTCTATTACCCCACTAGGCCATGAATTACTTGAGGAAAACTAAATAGATCTTGTCTATTTCCAGATTCTGCATGTTTCCCCGCAAGTGGCTAGAGCCTATAAATGTATGCTGAATGAATAAAAAACCAGGTGGGTGATGAAGAACATCTGATGCTGGGGTGGGGCCAGATGGCAATGTCCTATCCCAGAAATCACACTCTATTGAACCTATCTGGCTACTTGACAGCCTCTCCCATTGGATTATGAGCAACCTGAGGGCAGCAATCTGTCTGTCTCACTCACACATGTACTCGTAGCCCTTAGCACAGAACCACACACACAGTGTTTGTCTGAATTTTTGCTAAGACAAGTGAATGGTGTGTCTATTTGATTCCCACAGACACTGAGCATCTGCCTCCCTGAGCTCCCCAGGTTGGGAGGGGGAGGTCTTCTTGTCTCAGAACTACCCATCCCAGGGCTCCCTGAAGACAGAGGTACATAGAGTGGTCCACGGGAGCTGGACCCAGTGCACTTACTGATGGTACATCCGCAGGACGTCATAGAGATAGTCCTTCTCTGCATCATTTTCAATCAAAAAGTCCACCTGGAAAACCCAAGGGCAGAATTACAGCTCCGGGCCCAGCACTCCCATAGCAGACCTCAGGGAGGGGGTGGCCACTGCTGGGGTCCTCCTCAGCATCTCCACAGGGCTGGAGTTTGGGGGGAGAAGGGAAGCCAGAGACCAGGCTGACTCTCTGACCCTAACACCGCAGACCAATGCTGACCACCCCACCGTGGCCTCGGGAGTACCTCTACAGGTCCCCCAGTGGATGCACGCACATCACATATGCACACATGTGAACCCCCATGTGACAGCAATGCACCCTGTAACAGCTGGGGTGCTGCTCACCCCCACGGCTATGTCACCAGCATCCAGGGTGGCAGTGCTAGTGTTAGCCTTCTGGTTTGGAGGAAGCCCATCGTCTTACCTGCTGGTGGCTGTAGTGCTGGAGAACTGCATTCAGAAAGGATTTGGGCCATTCGCTCAGATAGCACATCCCACCCTCCAGAAGCACCCTGCCGCCGGTTCTTCTGTGTTATCAATGCCAGGGGCAACTCCTCCCTCTCCTGTCCTGGCCTAAGCTGGGCTGGCCCTGACTTCTGTCCCCTGGTCAGCTTCCTGGCCACTCCTTTCCCTCCCCAGGTCCCTGCACACCCCTTCTCAGGGAGAGAGTCAAGTTACATCATTTCTACTTTGCTGACGTCAATGGCTGGAGCTCCAAGGTCAGGGTCAGGAGCTGTTTCTTTAGCACCTCAATCCCAGGGGAACTGGTGGGTCAGAAGCCCCAAATTCTACTCCCTGGGACAGCTCAGTGTGAATCTCTACACACTGTACCCTTAGCTCTCTCTTCAGCCCAAGACAGAGTAAGAGGGCAGGAGGGGCCTTAGGCTAGGGGCGGGTGAGGAGGCAGGTTTCACGTGGTGGGGGCAGTCCATCTTGTGTGGGCCTGAGACTTATGCTTTTGTGAAGAGCTGGAACTGAGCTAAGAGGAGACAGATCCAGGAGGCTATGACAGATGTGTAATGTGGATTGACGGGAAGGTGGAGACTCAGGGTTGGGCCAAGAGGGTGGAAGGCAGGCTCTGGACTAGAGCACTGGGTTCACTCATCATTCGGCAGACACCACTGAGCACTGTGTGCCTCTCTGCACAGCATGGTGCTGTCCAAGACCTACTGGATGGATGCCACGGGCTTTACACTGAGTACAAGTATCAGAAGAGTGGTACAAAGTGCCCTGGAGCAGGGGCTCCCCAAAACTGAGCCTTGGACTGATCCTTGCTCACTAATTCCAGCTAAATTCTGCTTACTGATGGCCACCACATCTGAGAAACTTGATGTGTATTATCTTTAACGTCCCAACAAACCTCTGAGAGAGATGGATATTATTATTCCCATTTCACAGCTGAGGAAATAAGAAGCTCAGAGAAGTGGCAAAGTTGAGACTCCAACTTATGCCTCCTGGCTCCAAAACTCCTGCTTTTTTTTCAAACCACCACATGGTATCCACTTACCAGATACAACTTTTTTGTATGCATTTGTCTAATACAGATTTACTGAACACCTACTGCGTACAAAACACCATGCCTTTTTTTTTTTTTGTCCAACTAGAGGTAGAAAGCTTTTCCTTTTCTTGGACCCCTCTTGAAATGGGCAGAGACACCCTAAAGGAGCCCAGCATCTACAAATAACTGTGGGGGGTGCTTGTCTCTTCATCACATCAATTCCCCGATTACCGCCCACCTTGGGCCTGGCCCCTCCACCCAGTATCAGCATTCTCTGGCTGATGCTCTACTGGCTCTGTGCTCTTGGCTGGTAAGCAGCAGTGGGGGGTGTGGTGGTGGTTCAGGCCCCTTGTCTGAGGCACTGGAGGCAAATTCTGGGCTTGCTCTTGGACCCTTTCCAACCACATCTCGTGGCATTCCTCCCCGTGGACTGGCCTTTTGGGACAGCTGCACAGGATCAAGCAACATCGAGCTCATGCAAATTCAACTCCACATGTGCATCCAGCCAAAAAGGGAGAAAGAGAAAGAACAAACTCAATAATACATGTTATTCCTCTGGATGAACATCTGCCCTCCTTGGGCTATTGTGGGGATTAAATAAGTGAATATATGTAAAGTACTTAAGACAGTGCCCAGGGCTCCAAAATTTTAGGGGCTCCAAAATGTGTGCTGGATCTCTTCTTCTGTTCCCCCAGGCCTACTCTCCAGCCTTCTCCACCCTGCTCTGTGTCCCAGGAAGCTTTCCCTGGATTCCCTGCCCTTTGCTTCCCACTGTGTTCAGCTAGTCGGTGAGAGGGCCTGAGGAGAAAGGGAAAGGGGTTTTGATTCCTGGCTCTCCCCCATGAGCCCCCCACCCCTTGCTGGATCATCACGTGGCAGACCTCAGCCTTTCTCTGCAGCCCTGGCTTTCTTCTGGGGCGAGGATCCCCCTAACCTTGCCCCATCAGGAGCACTGGCTTCTTGCTGCTACTCCCCGGCCATGTTACCACTCCTTGTGGGTTCACAGTCCAGGCCCTTCATAAAACTCTCCAGTTTCCTGTTTGGATAAGCCACCTGCTTCCTGCAGTGACCTTGGCTAGTGTGAAATGTTAGCCATTAGTGGCAGTGGTGCTGGTCGCATTTCCTCTTGGTGAGCTCTCCTCCACCTTTAAGAAGCTACAAACATCAGCTCTCCATGGCAAGCCTTTCCTCTCCTCACCCCCAAAACCTGTCCTGTCATTCTTAGTGCACACGACTGCACTTTGCTCCTGCCCTTACTATGGGGCTCCCCAGGTTGTGTTATACTTTCCCTCTTCACCTGCCTGTCTCCCCACCAATCAGTGTGTGGCCCAGACACAGGCCTTGGGGGGTGTGGAGAGTGAGACCAGCAAGTCCTTCCCCAGCTGGGTCTGCCCTTCTCTGTGCTTCAGTTTCCTCATCTGTAAAATGGGAAGTAAAGTACTTATTTCATAGGATTTCATCCTTCCGTGAGGGATTAACCATTGATTTGTATTATTCATTGAGTTAATAATAGCTAAATGCCTATTTAACAGGGCCTGGCAAATAGTGAGTTCTAAGTATCTATTAAATAGAACTGAGTAGGGATAAATGAGTGCAGATTCTATATTCTCAACAGCTGGCAGAGAGTGTGCCCTCAGTAAATGTTGGTGGGATGAATGGATCCCACCACACTCCTTCCCAGGCTTCCACAGCATGCATCTCTGAGAGTACTGGGTATGTTTGACTCTTGTTTCAGTATCTGTCACCTTTTCAAAAGCTCATGTCTTGCCAGATACTTGTTAGCATTTGATCCAGTGCTTGGAACAGCTGGTCACGCCCTCCTTACCCTACTTCTTCTGCTCCCTTTGCTCTTCCTACTACCCTTCCTCTCCTCTAAAGGCTGGGGAGCCCCAGCTCTGTCCCAAGTCTTCTCTTATCAGCACTATCTCCCTAAGTGACCTTATCAGTCTTAGGGGTTGAACTACAATTTATTCCCCAAGAACTCTCAGTGGCTTATCTCCAGCATAGACCTCTCCCTCAATCTTCAGACGCCGACAGCTACCAGCCTTCTCAGCCGCCTCTCTACTCACAGGCCTAAAGAGGCGTCTCAAACTTCAAACATTCAAATGGAACTCTTGGTTTCCACCACCTCCCACTAGTCCCCACCAACCTGCTCCTTGCAAAATGTAGACTTGCCCTTGATGTCTCTCACCATAGCCACAGCCAATCCAACAGCAAAGTCGGTCAGATCTACCTTCAACAGGTATTCTGGGTCTGACCACTCCTTGTCCTAGTCCAAGCCTCCACTTCTGGCCTGGGCTGCTGCAGGAGCCTCTTAAATGGGTTCACCCGTCCACGCTTGGTCTCCTCAGTCTGCTCTCTACCAGCAGTCAGAGCGATCCCTTTTAAATGTAAATCATTCCCCTGCTGGCTTCTCATCACACTTACTACAAAACCTAGAGTTCCCACCTTGGCCTACCAGGCCCCCACCACTCCTCTAATCCATCTCCCACTACTCTTCAATCCATAATTCCTCTCAGAAACACTGACCTACTTGGGTTTCTAAAGAAGGCAATCATGTGCTTGCCTCAGGGCCTTTGCACATGCTGTTCCCTCTTCTCGGAAATGCTCTTCCACTTATATCCCCATGGCTCCTTCCCTCATTTCTTCCAGGTCTCTGCTCAAATATCACCTCTTCAGATAGGGCTTCCTGACTATCCCTATATAAAGTTTCAACTGGTTACTCTCTAAATTAAAAAAAAAAAGTTTGTTTCTTGTCATAGCATTTATCACTTCTTTGCATTATATGATACCTTTATATAGTATCATATCATAACAACCAGAGTTACTTGTTAACTCTGTCTTCCTCACTAGAATGTGCTCTCTAGAGGCAGGGACCTTTGTTTTTCAATGGTCAGAGTACTGTTTGGAATATATTTGGAGCTCAGTCCATATTTATTGCATGCATGCGTGCATGAATGATTAGCAAATCCCTAGAAGGCAGGGGCTCTTTCTGATTTATTTATTTCCCTTTCCCCAGATGCCTAGGCTTGAGCAGGGTACACTGTAGACACCATAAATACATGATTGCTGAAGAGGCAATAAACTTTTTGAGCAAATGAGTAACCAAGTTCCTGCAGCATGCAGGTGCAGTGAGCAGAGGGGAAGCCTTCTTTTGTTCTGTTCTTGTTTTTTAATGTTTTCAAAAGAAATTTTCAATTTCTTGTGCACATATTGAAATCTGACATTGAAAGAAAAATAAAACTTTCTGTACCAGCCATGTAAAAAGAATAATTTAAAAAAATCACATTATAATCAAATACCTACAATTCTTATACATAGACACTGGATAATCCCATCAAGGGGGCCTGGGCAGCATTTCAGTCTCTCCCACCCTTTCCTCTAACTGAATTGCCTTTACTCACTCCTTCTGCTTCCTAACTTAAGACAGTTTCTCATTGTCTCTTGGGACTGTTCCTCTCTCTGCTTCCTAAGCATGCAGTCCTGCTGCATCTGCCTCTGATAGTGGCACTGAGGACATGATCTTACTTGTTTTTCTCTTTATGTTTTTTCCACTTGTTGCTATGACAGGTTTTCTTTTTCTTCCTCATGGTGTTTCTCTAATCATTGCTAAATTAATTCTGGTTAATGATGTTTAATTATTTCTTCAACTTCTGTATTATCAATGTATGGTAATCTAGTTTTATCTGGGGCCATCAAGAATAACACCTGAGCTCTTTACTTAGTTGCCTTGTTGTTTGGACACAGTCTTTGCCTATTAAAAATAGGCTTTCATTTAAATTACCTTTTAGTCATATGTGTTTTTTATATATTTCCATGTATGGAATTATATTATACTGAAAAAAATTTTTAAATAGAACATCCCCAGTTGTCTGGGTAGTGGATTTCATTATGCTCTTCTGTTTGTTGTTGTTGTTTTTTTAATTGAAGTATGGTTAATATACAACATATTCATTTCAGGAGTACAACATAATGATTTGACAATTGTATACATTATGAAATGCTCACCAGGATAAATATAGTTACCATCTGTCACCTGTCACCATACAAAGATACTACAATATTATTGGCTATATTCCCTATGCTGTATTTTTCATCCCTGTAATTCACAAATTTTTTAATTGGAAATTTGTACCTCTTTATCCCCTTCATCTAATTTGACCATCCCCCCACTCCCCTCCCTTATGGCACCCACCAGTTTTTTGTTTGTATTTATGAGTCTGTTTCTGTTTTGTTTTTTGTTCATTTTATTTTTTTTAGATTCCACATATAAGTACAAATCATATGGTATTTGTTTTTCTCTGTCTAATAATAATAATACCCTCTAGATCCATCCATATTGTTATGGAGATTTCATTCCTTTTTACAGCTGAGTGATTTCGACTGTGTGTATGTAGCACATCTTCTTTATCCATTCATCTATTGATGGACATTTAGGTTGCTTCTGTATCTTGGCTATTGCAAATAATGTGGTAATAAACATAAGGGTGCATATGTCTTTTCAAATTAGTGTTTTTGTTTTCCTTGGGTAAATACCCAGAAATAGAATTTCTACATCGTATGATAGATCTATTTTTAATTTTTTGAGGAAACTCCATACTGTTTTTCATAGTGGCTGTATCATTTTACATTCCCACCAACAGTGCACAAGGGTTTCACATCCTTACCAACAGCTTGTTATTTCTTATCTTGTTGCTATTAGCCATTCTGACAGGCATGAGGTGACATCTCATGGTGGCTTTGATTTGCATGTCCCTGATGATCAGTGATGTTGAGTATCTTTTCATGTGTCTGTTAGCCACCTCTGTCTTCTTCAGAAAAATGTCTATTCAGATCCTTGGAGCAGCCTTCTTTTGAAAAGCTGGTCCTCTGGGGAAGAAGCTTTGGTTTCTGATGCACCCCTGCCCTCCCCTTGGTATTTGGGCCCAAGGCTGTGAGTGGGAAAGGCATGCAAGTTCTGCTCATGTCCTTGAGGAAACCACAGAAGCCCAAAGGAATAGACTCTATACTCAAAGGCCTGGAGCCTATTAGCTCATCCAATAGGATGCTTTGCAGGCACCAACTGGGAACAGTGTGGCCCATGGACCAAATGGTTACTATGGGCTCAGAGTAGCCAATACTTGAATTTCTATTTAATCCTAACTGTCCTGTGAGGTAAGCACTATGAGCCTCAACACATGGCTGAGGAAACTAGAGCTTAGAGAGATTAAGTGGTTTGTCCATGGTCTCACTGGCAATGAGTGACAGGGTTGAGGTTTGACCCCAGTTCTGCCTAACTCCAGATAACAAACAACAGTGGATATTTGCTGAGGACTCACTATGTGCAAGGAAATATTTAAGCTCCCTACACACATGTAGATCTTATCCAACATTCACAGTAAATTTACCAGGTAAATACTATTGTTATCCTCATTTAACAAATTAGAGAACCGAGGCACAGAGAGTTAAGTAGCTTGCTCAAGGTCACACAGCATTTCCCATGACAATACACTACCTTTAATACTACTTTAACAGCTAAGGATTTGGATTATGAACCATTTCCAAGAGGTAAATTTGCTCTAAAATATTAAGGGACATCTAGAAAGCCATCAAGAGCAAGCTGTAAATTTCACCTGGTACACCTGTGTTCCCCCATCTCTGTCCTCTCTTGCTTCATCCTCTCTCCCTAGTTCTAGCTGATCTACAACCTGGGAGGGGATGGCTGCTGCTGTCTCTGGAGCAGCAAGGCACAAAGTCCAGTCCAGGCCTTGCCCCGCATGGCGCCTGCCCTGCCTGTACACACAAGGGCATTAATAGGTAATGACTCTTACGAGGAGAAAGAACAGGGCAGTGGAAACACAGGGGCCCGAGGCCCTTTGGAGCCTGGGGAAGAGGAGCAAGGGCTGACCCAGGGGCCTAGTCAGACACCAGAGGCCCCAGAGGTAATCTTAGAAGAGGCAAAGAATAGTACCCTACAGGGAGAAGGCAAAAGGGTATCCAACATTACTTTCAGCTCAGGGGTAAGAAAGTGAAATTCAAACCTAAGTCTTGGGGTTGGGGATGGGAGGTTGTGTTCCTTCAAAGTGGGTTGCCTGAAATCTATACTCACCAATGTCCTCAGTGGCTGAAATTTCTCCCCTCATGTCCCTTTGCAACAGGATATGCTGGTGAACACTGTCTCATGCTCCCCTGGCTATTTGCCAAGACCCCGAACTCCTGCTGTATTTCCAGATCTTTCTCACACCTGGGATCACCAAGGCCTCATTTTTAGGGGACTTCTGCCAGTATGAGCTGCCCCATTTGTGCCCCCACCAAAACTTGATTCCAACACTCAGCACCTAGCCATGGATAATTATTAGAGTAGGATCTGCCTCCCATCCACACAACCACCAATTTGAGGGCACAGTCTGAGTGTAC
Source organism: Manis pentadactyla (assembly GCF_030020395.1). Lineage (NCBI taxonomy): Eukaryota > Metazoa > Chordata > Mammalia > Pholidota > Manidae > Manis > Manis pentadactyla. The sequence goes on from NC_080027.1 coordinate 57,079,593, forward strand.
CACAGAGTGGGTACTCCAAAATATGTTTAGGAAGTGAGTGACTGACCACCAGCCCCTAGCCCCTGGCCCTTAGCCCCAGTAGCCCCACGCTGGCTGGCTTCTCAGACTCCCCTGGGCATCTCTGTGGAGAGGGAGGGGTTAAGCACCCTAACGGGGCCTTCCTGAGCTCTACCCCCTCAGGCCTGGGAAGAACATCGGCTTGGTCTAAAGACACTACCCCTCGGGCTCTGGGAGGGCTCTCAGGGCTCACAGAGGCCCATCCCTCAGCCAGGGTCTGTAGGTAAATCCAGACACCCCTGGCTCCACCCTTGGGCCTGATGTGGAGGCCCACTGGCTTTCCTCAAATGGTCCTCTCTGCCTCAGGGCCTCAGCCCTGGGAAAAGTTGTGGAAATACCCTGAGTGAAATCCAGCAGCTTTCACCGATGGTCTCTGCGGATCCCAGACTGCCAGTGAGGTCCCTCACCAGGAAGGGGAGATGTGGCTCCGTCTGAAGGATCTGGCTGACTCTGTTCCTCCTCCTTTCCTCCCACTGCCCCTTGGCCAGCACCATTCCTCAGCTGCTTCTCAGGCCCTAAGAAATGCTCTTAGGCGGGAGTAGGGGTGGGGGGGGGGAGGTGGGGGGCTCCCTGAAGTGCTCCTGTGTTTTGAGGTCAAAGAACAGAGGCAACCAGTTTCCCTTCCCACCAATGCTCACTGCTCAGACGCTGTCCCACACTCTCTCCACCTGTTCCAACCGTGGGGGGAGGGGGGACTGTTCTAGGAGCTGGGGGATTTGCCCACTATGGGGCATCTCAGAGAAATGACCTGTCTCAGGCCAAGGATGAAAGGAATTCCAACCCCAGAGAAGTCCCAGCCCGTGGAGGGTAGAAGGAGAAAGGACACTTTCTGGAAATCAGTTTATCCATTCTTACACCCACTCGGGCGACTTAGGGGCCCCTAGCAGCTCTTACCTTGTGCCGAAATTCTCGGGCCACTTTCCGGTCCATGACTGGGCCAGATCGCGCCGCGTTGCTGCGTTACTCGCTGGCTCGGGTGCCTGGGTGCCAGGAGCCCGCAAGGGCAGCTACGGCGATCGCGGGGCCTGGGAGCAGGGGGCGGGGCCTGGGAGTAGTGGGGGGCGGGGCGGGGCGAGGCCTCTGGGAGGGCAGAGACGTGTGTCCTGAACCTCGTGGTGCCGCCCTGACGCCCAGGGAGCAAACGGGCTGGGTTATATATGTGGTGGCGGCGGCGGTGGTTGGACTCGAGGTTGGCGCTCCTATCGGAATAGTCCCCAAACGCAAGCGAATCTCGGGGGGCATGGGGAGGAGGTTTGTGACTTCGTCGGGGTCGGAATACTTTTCTGTGGAGATTCTGAATCTCTCACATCGGTGGTTAGGGAATGGGAAATCTAGTCAGTTTTCTCTGGATACACAAATAGAGACCCACCCGCCTTCCCAAGACATTCACTCCCTGCCACACATCTCACCTTCAGGTACATTTCATAAAAGTCCACGGGCTTTTCCCACTGGGAAATAAGTCTTTGATCAGTGAATTCCTTGGGGCTGGGTCTTACTGGGCCCAGAGGGGCCTGAACCAGCGGGTGGCAATGCTCATCCTCAACCGACTTCCTCTCCCACCTACCTAGCCCGCCCCCATCCACAGGAACGCACACCACACTCACTGAAGCATGGAAGAGCCTGGCGGTGACATCCTCATTTACAGACGACCTTTACCCAGGGCCCAGACCCTATCTGGTTCATTTGATTCAATTCAACCGAAGTTTGCTGAACGCCTGGGTCCAGGGCTAGGATGTAAGACAATGATGAACCAAGCCAGGGACAGACTGAGGGGAAAGAGGAGCTCAGGAGAGGGGTGACAAAAACAGGTGTGAATGGGGGACAGTGGGGACTTTTAATTGTGGAACTTGAGCCTGTACTTAACCCAGGGTGGGGCCTGGCCTGTTTGTACCCAGTCAGGGGGCAGGGGACAGGGAGATGGACAGCAGCCCAAATCCATGAACCCTTGCAACTGTAACTTCGGGGATACCTAGAGATCCCCAATCTCCTCTGCCTCCTATAACCAATATTGAAGTTTTGCCAGCAGACTAGTTTTATTTGGGTTAAATTATTATCTTGTTTAAGATGTAAATCCCTGGGAGAAGACCCTTAAAATATTATGTGTTCTTAGTATTGACTTGTTAGATTGGATAAAAAGGAAAGATTTGTGGGATTTTCAAAGGTCCAGGAAAGACATACAAAATACAATCTCTTCCAACTTACTTGGTTGATTCTCTACACTTCTTAACTGTGTCATATGGCTGTTTATTTCATATTTAGAATCCAGGCAAGGTGGCAAGTGCCCCTATGAGTGGGAAAGTGGGCCCCTGACCATGCCAACCCTTGTTTTCCATGACCACCACTCCCACAGACTCTCTCCTTGGTTTTGAAGACAACATGGAGCCCTGGTTCTCCTCTCCCATAAATGTTCCTTTCAAGCTTCTCTGAGCCAACCTGCCTTCAACCATTCCCTAACCATGGCTCTTTAAGTCTCCATCCTTGGCGCTGTCCTCTTCATCTTTCCGTTTATGCCCATGGCTGCAAATACCCTATGTGGGGGTGGCTATGTGAACCTCATTTACCACTATATTCCCAGATCAGTGTACGTGAGAAATAGATGTCCAACAAATCTGTTGAATGGATGAATGAACAAATGCATCCTAAATCTATATCCTTGCCTGGGGCGTCTGCTGGGGCCATAAGCATCATCATCAATCATCATCATCTGCAAGGCCTGCATTTGGCTGGTGTTTCAACACGTAGGTGAACAAATGAATGGTGCACAGGTCCCCAAGGCTCTCAGGCACACACATCCGCCATTTAAAAATTCCTCTTGCACAAAGAGTGTATCTTGTTCACAAAATAAAAGCTTTTTTTCCCCAAAATCTGGTCTTGATGGGAACAATGATATGGGAGCGTGAGGCACTTCTTTCACCCAGTCAACATTTTTTGAGGCAGAGCCTAAGCTAGTGCTGGACATACAGGGAGGACTGAGGCATGATCTATTTCCCAGGGGTGCTCAAAACTGAGGATGGGGTGGGGACCCGGGACCCAGGAAGCTGTAGTAGGGAGTGGTGGGAGCACAGGCTAGGACTCTGCAGGCCTGAGGCCTGGTTCTGCTTGTGACCTCTCACCACGGAGTTGCACGTCGCAGGACCTCTGTAAAAGCAGAGCAGGAGACCAGACTCATAGCAGCACCTTGGGCGTTCCAGGACCCAGGGTCTGGAGCCAGGGATCTCTGAGCAGTGAGGGATGTGGGAGCCTGCCCAGGCTGCCGCTGCTCCCCCAGGAGACCTAGAGCTGAGAGATCTGAATCCAGCCTCTGCTGGGGAAGAGCAGCCACCGGCCAAGAAAGGCAAAGGCTGGACAGTCTCCAGGCGCCTAAATTATGGTGATGAGCTGGGCGGTCCTGTCATTGCAGCTCAGGGAGGAGCCAAATGCCTGGAAGGAGGGGCCGAGGGAACCCCGGGGCCAGAGAGGGAGAGGGACGGCGGCCGCCGAGTGGAGGTGTGACGTGCCTTCGCCGGGAGAGGCACTCGGGACCCCAGCTCTGCATTCAGTTCTCCCAGTCCCCGCGCGCCCCGATGGGGGCTCCGGACCCGTGCGCCTCCACGCGGGCTCTGTGCCTGCTGCTCGCCTGCGTTGGGCTGCCCCGTGGTGAGCCGGCCGGGGTGTCCCTGCGCGTGCGGTCTCTCCGTGAGACGCGTGTGGACGAGGGGTGGCCGGGGCTGCGGGGAAGCTGAGGGGAATGGGCCTGAGCAGGTTCGAGGGAGGGAGGAAAAAGAGAAGGGGTGGGGGGCAGCCTGGAAGAGGGTCAGGGGGAGAAGGAGCTCAGAAGGAGGGGGAGGACTGCGGCAGCCAGGGGAATGGGTCCCAAGCCTAGCAGGGTGGAGGAGATCCACGGTGGGGAACTGGAGAGACTGGGGCACAGCGAGTGGGAGACCCTTGCTGGAGAAGACTCGCCGGGGAGGGGTTGGAAGGGTTGGAGAGGGTTCCCGGGAGAGAGACTGGGGAGGGGAATGCCAGGGATGTGGGAGAGGCCCCCCACCGTGGTGGGGAAGGGCGATGGGAGGCCCAACAAAGGCAGGCAGAACTTGAGCGGAGAGTAATCCCCCCCAGCGGCAGCACTCGGACCCCCGGGCCACGCAGAGCTGCAGCTCGAGCCAGCCCAACATACCAGGTGAGTAGGTGCGAGCTTGCGGCTGCCCCACCCAATGATCCCACCTTTACTCCTGTTGTGGGTGATCCCTGGGATTTAGCACAGAGGGTGGGGTGGGCCTGGGGCTGGTGGGGAGGCATAGCCCATTCTTATCCCCTTACCCACGTTGGGTTGTTTTTCATTTAGCCGCAACCATCAGGAGGTGACCCTTGCCATGGGGAATGCTGCAACAGTGATGGGAGCCCAGGTAAGGGGAGGCCCAGGGAAGGGGGATTCACTGGACAGGGGCTTATTTCTGTGGGTCTGAGGCTAGCAGGGATCTCTGTAGGTTGCAGGAAGCCTGTCTCTGCAGCTATTCCAAAGGCAACAAAGTTCCTACCTGTGCCTGAAATATGCAAATTCCTAAGACACTCTGTTCCCACCCTCCTAATCTCTTGGGGTCCTGTTGCCAGCATGGTGTTTGGTTTGGTATGGTTTTTTTAGGGGAGGATGACACCAAGGCACAATCAGGAGACAGCTGGTGCAAGGAGAGGTTAGGAGAGGTTTTTTCCCTGTCTAGCCTGCAAAGTTCACAAACCCTGTCTGAGGCCCCTGTCAGTGCCCCAGCACAAAAACTGGGCCTCCTGGTGGGGTTTGCAAGGAGGGGCTGGTTAAGAAGCAGAGTCTGAACTACTTTCCTCTGAGTCTTGACCATTCCCTATTGCCCACCCCGCTAGGGACCTCTGGGCTTTCAGGAGACATTATGGTTTGTTTTTCTCTTTGCCAAATTTCTTTGGCTTCTGGATCAGGTGGTTCAGGTTCTCTTTCCAATCCTGTCCTGCATTTGTCTCCTTTCAACAACCACAGACATGTTATAAATCTAGCCCATCCACAGCCAGGTCTCCCAGAGCATCTTGAGCCTCAACTTATGCACCTTGACCCTAGAGATCACTTCTGGGTAGTTACTGTGCCAGCAGGTTGGAGACATTATTTTAAAAATTTTACATATATATATATAAAACATAATACAAAACAATGTGTCTTGAATACCTGCCCTTTGGAAATAGATATCAAGACCTAAAGGGGCACACTTACTCTCTAACATGTGGATTATCTGAGTTCTTTAATTTGTTTGTTCACTTTTCCAGGCCCCAAGTTTTAGAATCACAGTCAGGTACAGTTTGACTGGAAAGATAATGTTGTTGTTTTTTTATAGATGGGGTGATCAGGGCAGGCGGATGACTTGCCGGGGGCCCACAGGGAGCAGGTGGATTAAGGTCTCCTGGTGGAGCGGGCCTGTTCCCCATACCACAAATGCCCTGTGGGACTTCAGGAGTCCCTGTATTTTAGTGGGGGAAGTGATCCTAACCCAAGCACCTCATTCCCCTTCCTTCCTTGCTGGATTCCATGGTAGGCCCCCCATCCCACTTTTCCTTGGGGAAGCATCTGGACCAGACAACCCCAGTAGGTTTTTCACCTTATTCTTAGAGTAAAGAAGGGGCTGGAATGGCCCTCCTTTAAGGTGACTGGAGGTGGGGTCTGGGGAATGAGGCCATTAACTAGAAAGTGAACCTGGGGACCCTTCAAGGGCTTCTGCCTGGAATACCCTTCATGAGGATGGAAGGGGGTCCAAGGAAAGCGGCCAAGAACCTTCATTTCAGTTCTGCCTCACTCCTATAGAGCTCAGCCATTCTGAGAGTTGGTGGTGTAGACCAGGGGGCCATAAACTTGGATGGGGAAAAAAATGCTTTTATTTACAGGAAACTTAGCATTCCCTTCAATTATTACTATAGACTCCAAACCACAAGAGTATTAGCAGTGTCTGTGATTGTCACCAATAGAAATCACAGGCAGTTTCATGTCAATGTATCTCTAGATCTCATTTATGCCATTACTTCAAAATTCTGGTGATGATAAGACCTACTGTTAGAAATTGTTATTTAATGTGTTAATAAAGAAACACAAATATTACTCAATCATATATTTTTAGGAAATATTTTCATAACTATATTGTAATATAACTGATGTCCTTTGTAATCTTACGTTTTCTTATATTTATAAACATTATCCTGAGAGGGAGTCCATAGGCTTCACTAGATTATAAGGGTTCATGGCATCAAAGTGTTTAAGAACTCCTGATCTAAACTGAAGGCAACAATCTGGACGGGATTTAAAATTTCTCCCCAAGATGGCCTTGCCCCTGCAGCACAAGCTGTCTTAGCCTCAGAACCAATCTTTTAGGCTGTATCTGAGGTGGGGGTGAAGAGTGGAGAGACACAAAGACTAAGTCTAATTAAAAGCTCTTCGGGGCCTGTAGGACTGTGGTGGTGATTGTTTTCCGGGCTGCTCACTCCCATTTCCCTTGGTCTCTGAGGCCCTGTGAGATCAATTTCAACCAGGGAGGGAAGCCTGATTCCTGGGTCTGCAGAGTCAGGAGAGCCAGGGAGGACCTAGACACCAGGGGCCAATGTGGGAAGTGAACACGAAAACGTGGCCACGGAGGGACCAGTGGCCTCCTAGGGGTCAGCAGGACAATGAAGAGGGCAGGGATGAGTGGCCAGAGATGGGGTGGAGAGGCTCGGCGGGTCAAGGAGGGACAAAGGGCTGGGGTTGGCTCCAGGGACCAGGGGCTCAGAATACTTTTCCATGTTCTAAGTCCTTTGCTGGAGGCTGGGAATTTTGCCTGAAGATGCAGAGATGACAGCGAGGGAGGAAGACCCATGAGGCCAATACCCACAGTGTGGTGTATGCCCAGCGGGCCCTGTGCACAGGAACACGAGCTCCATGAGGCCAAGGCCTGTTCAGTTCACGGTGCCTGGCCTGGGGGTGAGCCCATGGCTCTGGAAAGCCATACAAAGGAGACTGAGGCCCTCCAAGGGAAGGAGGCTGCTGTGCCCAGGGTCCCATTCCCAGTGGACAGTAGACATCTTAGGCTGGAGTTCCAAGCGGTCAGGCATCCAAGTCAGCTAACTGTGTGGTGACTGAACACACAGTCCTAATTTCAGATGGTTTATATATTGAGAGACCAAGTGTTGAGATTTCTGGTCTGGAAAAAGAAATTTCTTAGGTGTGCTTTGCCTGTGTCCTCCTCGGATTTGTGGTGTCAGGGAGCTGAGTTCTGAGGTGTGGGTGGTAATCTGTGAGGCACTGTTTTTGCTGTTGTTGGAAGAGTGCAAAGGGAAGGTTAGGTGAGGGTAAGGTGAGACATCCCCCTGCCCCAGGTTGAGGGGCTGCCTTTGTTTCTTGGCTCTGAGTCATGCGGATTCTGCCTTGAGAAGGGCCTGTGTTTGTTCCCTAGGCAAGGGGGTTTTGTGCTGGCCTGTGGGCACAAAGATTTTCTAGAGAGGGAGGTGTGGCTGGGGGGTATGGGAGCATGGAGAAGAGAGAATGTGTTCAGGCCACGAAGATGCCACGCTGGAGGGTAAAAACCAGCCCTCTCTTTTCTGGCTTAGTGCAGGCCTGAAAAATGCTCCCTTCCCTGCTTCTCAAGAGGTGGGCCTGGTGGGTGGAGTGGCTGGAGCACCAGGGTTGGGGGCTGCATTGGGCCTCCCTCCCTCCAGGCGATGGACAAGGAGGGCTGTGACCTCCAGGAAGGCTGCTTTCCTTGAGGTCAGCCTTTGATCGCATTCCCTCTCTTCTATCTTTGACAGGAGGCTGAGGCCCTGGACTCCTTGGCCATGTCTTCCTGGGAAAGGCGGCTCCATCGGGCCAAATGTGCTCCGTCTTGTAAGTGGCCCCTCCCTGTGGCCCTTGGGCTGCGTGCTGGAAGGCCCTGACCTGCAGGGAGGCCTGTGAGGGCAGGCCTCGGGCATCCTGTGACCTCTTTCCTGCATGGGGTGTCTTTCCAGCTTCCCCAGCCCAGGCCTCAAACTCCACTCTGCTTTCTACTTCCTGGCGGAGAACTAATTCTCCAGCATCATGTTCTTATGACCCCGGCCCTGTAGCTTTCCCCCCTCACACTGCCTGACTGCAGGGATTTGTGCTTCCTGGTTGGGTGGGTGTTTCCCCTTCCACTTCACTCTCTTTCTGTGGCCTCTTGCTATGTTCTGTGGCATTGTCGTTCATACCTTCCTGTGTCCGTGGCCTCTGCCTCTCCCTGTCCTGTGTCCGAGGGCCCTCTCTTATGTGGCTCCATCCCTCACCACGCTGGGCTCTGCTTTGTCTTCTCATCCTCTGGGGGCTTTCTCTCTGCTGTGTTCCCAGTGTGTGGCCTCCCCGACTCCCCTTGTTTATGCCTTGGCCTCCTCCCCGAGCCTGTGGAGTGGGGAGGAAGAGCAGTACCTGATCTCCAGGCAGTCTCCCTGCTCACCCACCATGCTCCATATTCTTAGTTCTTCCTGCCTTGCCTGCCTGCCAGGAACTCTTAGCTTAGAGAAATGAAGGCCCAGCTGGGCTGCCTGGGGGCCACTTGGCACAGACTGAAGGCTGGTACCCTGAGATTGATAGAATCTGGACCTGAGTACCACCTTTCTAATAAGCCCACCCACCATCACAGAGAGACCCAGGTATCATCTTCCTTAGGCTACAAGCATTCTCCAGAGGAAGCGTCAGCAAGCCACAAGCCCACCTTTTCCCTGACCCCTCCCCTCAAAGAGCCCGCCAAAAACCCTGGCCATATAAACCCTCTTGACCTGTTAGAAACCCTTTTTTTCCTTTGTTCTGCTGGCCAGAACAAAGGGGGTCCCTCTCAGGCTCAGCAATAAACCTGCTTGAACTGCTGAGTTCGCATCCCCTCTTCTTCTTTCATCTATGCCCTCTATCCCTTTCAGAGATCCCTCCCCACCTGCCTGCAGGTGGGAGGGGAGGGCAGGGCCTGGTTGCGCCCACAGGAGGGAGGTGCTGCTTTGCTGCGTTCTGCTGTTCTCAGCTTGGTGGAGAGGTGCCTCCTGTGTCTCTTTGCAGATTTGTTCTCCTGCTTCAATGGGGGTGAATGTGTGCACCCAGCCTTCTGTGACTGCAGACGCTTCAATGCCACTGGGCCGCGCTGCCAGATGGGTGGGTCTGAGCTCCATCCCACCCCTGAGATGGGCCATGGGTGCAGGGAAAGCTGTGGGTCTGAGTCCTGGGGGTTCTGGGCTGTTGGGCTACAGGGATAACCAAGCTTCTGGTGTGGTGGCCCCTGCAGCCACACAGAGAGGTTCTCTTTTCCTTGGCTCAGTGTACAATGCTGGCCCTGAGCGGGACAGCATCTGCCGGGCTTGGGGACAGCACCATGTGGAGACATTTGATGGCCTTTACTACTACCTCTCTGGGAAGGGCAGCTACATGCTGGTGGGGCGCCGTGAACCCAAGGGGCAGACCTTCTCAGTGCAGGTGAGGCTTCCCCTGTCCTGCCTGCCCAGGAAGGCTCCACTAGGCTCTGAGGGCTGGGCCACCCTCTCTGTGGTGGTGCGGGGACTGGGAGAGATCACAGAAGAAAGAAGCTTGGCACACACGGTGCAGCCATCATCATTAGCGGGAGCTCAACAGGGTGCCAGCGGCCCCAGGGCTGAGGCTCAGGGCTAGGTCTGGGGCAGGCACCCTGCACACTGGCCTCTGAACCCCCACTCAGGTGCACAATGACCCGCAGTGTGGCTCCTCCCCCTACACCTGCTCCAGGTCCATCAGCCTCTTCTTTGCGGGTGAGCAGGAGATCCGCCTGGCCAAGGAGGTAACCCTCGGAGGCATGAGGTAATTACAGCACCTGCCCTGGGCTCTCCTAACCCCCACACTTGTGGTGGGCGAAGGGTGAGCACCCACCGCTCTCAAGCCTAGAGGAAATTGTTTTCCTGGGACAGACAGTAGTTTCCAAAATTAGGGCAGGAGCATACCATTAGGCCTGCTACGTTTCTAGTCAGCTGGGTTTGCAGAAACATGAGTCCCTCATGATGTTCTGGAATTCTCAGGCCCTGTGGGTGTCCAGATAGTGGCTCTTCAGACAAATAGTGGAGATTTCCAGGTAACCGAGAGTGCACCACTCTAAGTATGCTTAGTTTTTTCTTTCACAGTTGGAAGGAAATCTTCTTGAATGCATCATACATAGCTCAAGCCTCCTCAGAACAGATACTGAGCACACCATCACCCTTTTCTGATGAATGTCACTTATCTGGTTGGGACAACAGGGATGCCTGAGGGGCCATCTGAGAATGAGGACTGCCCCACACTAAATGGCCTGACCTTTTCTTTCTGGAATCTTTCTTGCATCTCCTCTTCACTGTCCTTTCCTTCTCTTGCCGTCTGCTGTCATTTTCTGTTGCTGTTGGCATAGGAGAGCCTTCCTACAATGATCCTTCTACCCTTTCTCATTTCCTGCTTCAGGTCTGGAAACTGGGTAACCAAGCTTTCTGGAGTGTAAAATTGAAGCCAAGGGTTTCTCCTGTGCATAAGGTGTTGGTATAGGGATCTTTTGGTACTGGTTTTGGCTAGTTAGACACTTCCTTTCCTTTCCTTTTCTGATTTTCTGGTAGATTGAAAGTTGCCTAATTCCAGATTGGCTTTTCCTAGCACCAGTAAAACTGGGCAGGTGGTCAAGATTGCTGTAGGCCTGTCTTTTCTTTCACTCTGCTTTCCTTCTCTTGGCTTTTTCTCTTCCCACTCCTTTCTTGCTCCCCACCAAAAAACTAGAAAAGTAGATGTCTGCTTATACCGTCTTTCCTGTCTAGGAGAAAGACGCTGGCAAATTCAGTCACTCTGAGATTTATCCCTGCCAGGGAAATTGCAATTAAAAAAATTTTTTTAACTCTGAAGACAAAAGAATCCTTCTCTAATCATAGGTTTTTAGCCACCCAAGAAGTCAGGGTGAGGGGTTGGGGGCCTCAGATCCCATGGTACCAGCATCTGCGTGGATGAGGCAGGTGCTGTGTACATACTGGGTCCTGTGGGTAGGTGGTTCCTCTGGTGAAGGGACTGGGCTAGTGGAGGTGGTGTGATCGGCCTGAGGCTCTGGGCTGTGCCCGCAGGGTCCAGCTGCCACACGTGATGGGGAGCATTCATCTGCAGCAGCTTGCTGGCTACATCCTCGTGCGGCACCAGTCAGCCTTCACATTGGCCTGGGATGGTGCTTCAGCCGTCTATATCAAGATGAGCCCAGAGTTCCTGGGCTGGACCCATGGGCTGTGTGGGAACAACAATGCCGACCCTCAGGATGACCTGGTGACCAGCTATGGTGAGGTGCAGGGCAGGTGGCCTCCAGGGGGCTTCGGTGAGGTTGGGGGTAGGTCAGGCAGGAGGGAGAGGCCTTGGGGTACAATCCATGGAGTCATGGGACTAAAGACCCAGAGGGAGACCAGAGCTCCTTCCTACTAAGTGTGTGGCCTCAGGCATATTCTTAACTGTTTGACCTCAGTCTCCTCATCTGTAAAATAGTCACAATGAGAATTGCTGCTCAGGTTGTGTGAGGATCTACTGAGTACTTTGTTAGGTGGAACTGACCCTGCAACATGTGTGTGTGTGTGTGTTGGGGGTGGGGAGCAGAGAGCCTGAGGGAGCCAGGAGGAGAAATGGCCTGGCTGGGGCTGAAGATACCCGCCGAGGAGTGGCAAGAGGGAGGAGTGAAGGTTGCAGGGCCAAATCATGGTGACTCTGGCCTGAAGGAGGGAGGTGACACCTGTCAGTACCCACAACATCCTGAATACTTCACATGCATGATCCTTACAGTGCTTGCATAATCTCATGGGGAGATTATTGCCCTATTTCCCATGTGGGGAAACTGAAGCTCCGAGAGCCGCCGGAGCTTGTCCCGGCTCCCAGACCGGTCCTCTTTTGATTGCATGGTGTTGTCTTCTCTACCTTTGGAGCAGTGGGAGCCATTCCAGGCTCTTAAGCATCCTTGGCTATTACCACCAAACAGATTTTTCAGGAAGTGGCTCCTTTGGGAAATGCAGATTGGGACGGGAGCTCAGGAGGCTGGATTCTTCAACTCCTTGCCTACCTCTTGGCATCTTTCTGGCCCCACCTGCCTTCGCTCAAGCCCCTATGTCCCCACCCGTGGTCACACTAGCCCCCCACACAGGGAAGCTGACAGAAGACGTGGCTGAGTTTGTGCACAGTTGGCAGGAACAGGCCCCCAACCAGCCTCCAGGGCCCATAACGTCCTCCCTGCCTCGCCCGCCATGCCTGCAGCAGAGCCTGGGAGCCATGCAGGTCTGGACCCTGGGGAGAATGCCCTCGCCCCTGCCCCTTACCCTCCACTCTGGCTGCAGGAGTCCAGGATATTTGTGCCCATTGCACCTTTCCTCTTCTCTCCACCTCCTCTTTCTCTCCCTTGAGCCCAAATTGGGGTTCCGTGTGGGGCCAGCAAAGTCAGAAGGCTGTGCAGGCCCTGCCAGCTCCCAGCTCCGTCTCCTGGCCCTTGTCCCAGGGTGTGTACAACAAGTGTGAGGTGCTGCTGCGGCCCCCCTTTGATGCCTGCCATGCCTACGTCAGCCCTCTGCCCTTCACAGCCAGCTGTACCAGTGATCTCTGCCAGTGAGTGGCAGCAGGAGTGGGGCTGGTGCAGGGTTGTGGGGAGACCTCTCCCAGTATGGGGGTGGGGGTACAGCACATGAACCACTGAGCCTGATAACCCCAGGCACTGGCAGGTGTGCTTCCCAAAGCTGTGAGGTGCTTACCTGCATAGATGGACAAGCCTCCCCATTCCCAAGTCCCTTAGAGTCGTACAAGTCAGTGACAATGCTGGGACTAGAACCCAGATTCCCTGCCTCTATCTGTGTACCTGGATGCTTTCCCTGGCTCCGTTTCCCAGCTGTGTGGAAAGGAGCAGAGCCCTGAACCCTGGCAGGCTGTATAGGGTGCTGGAGGGCTGGTGGCAGTTGGGCCTTGCACCAGTGGGATCCTCGGTTGTCCTGCACAGATCAGCGGGCGATGAAGTCACCTGGTGTCGGGCGCTGGCGGAGTATGCTCGGGCGTGTGCCCAGGCAGGGCGGCCCTTACAGGGCTGGAGGACTCAGCTCTGGCAATGCAGTAAGTGCAGCCTCGTGGTGGGCAGGGAAGGGTTCAGACAGCTCTGTTCTGGGGCTGTGAGTGGCATTCTCAGGCCTCAGCTCAACATCCTGTCCTGCTCAGAACCAGGGTTGTCAGAGCTTTATGCCCTGAGATCCTGTCCTTATGTGACAGATGGGGAAACTGAGGTTCCGAGCAGGAGGGACCTCCTTGTCACCCGTGTTCCCGTTGGGACTAGGGGATCAGGAAAATCAAAGTCCTCCCACCCCCCACTGTAGGACTTAGCTAGGGCCTTGGCTGGTCCTGGCAGATCTGGGGCCAGTAGGGAGCTGACTGGCCATACGGCTGCTTTCCCCTTAAGCTGTGCACTGCAAGGAGAAGGCCTTTACCTACAACGAGTGCATCGCCTGCTGCCCCCCCTCCTGCCAGCCCCGGGCGTCCTGCGTGGACAGTGAGATCGCCTGCGTGGATGGCTGCTACTGCCCTGATGGTATGCTAGGGCCCGAGTGGGTGCTCAGCAGCATCCTCCTGGTCTGGTGCTGATGAGCAGGAAGCAAGGGCTCAGAGGATGCCTGTTTGTGGAATGCAGGAAGGAACGAGCAAACAACTAAGTAAATAAATGAATGAATGTCTTGAGGGGATCGTGGGGACTCTTGAGAGGCGAGTGTGGTTCTTGAGAGGCTCATCAGGGTATTAAATTTCTCCAGGACTGAGCTTCTTAAGCTGTGCAGATGAGGTAATATAATTCATTAATTCATGTATTCATTTATCACGCATGAGTTTCTTTAAACATTTACTCACACACTGTTTTTTACAGTGAAAATTCACAGCACATCTATGGTGTACAGCTAGGGTGGAAGTTGGGATAACAAAACACAAAGGTACAGTCATTGACTTTAGGGATCAGAGTCTGGCAGTGATGACACTTAGACATATGACTCCAGTCTAAGGCATAATGTAGTGAGGACCATCTCAGGGGCCAGACAAGAAGAGATAGAGGAATTCAGTGGGGGGAGAGATTGTCAGGGAAGGCTTCCTGGAGGTGATGGTACCTTAGCTGGCTCTAGATGCAGAGACAGGCTTCTGAGAGGAGGAGCTAGTCCGTATGCACGTTGTTTGGGGTGGGTCTTTCTCTACGCAAAGGTTTGGGAGGCAGGATTATTTGCTCAGAGGGGATTCAGTTGTGGCCTGAGCCAAGGAGTTATACAGGAGAAAGTTTGAAAATGGGCTCAGTAGTGAAAGAGTTTGGAGGAGGTGATCTTTATCATGGGCCCCCGGGAGCCATGGAGGCCTGTGGATGGGAGTGGAGGTGAGTTAAGTGGGACTGTGCTGTCACCCTAGGGCTGATCTTTGAGGGCGGAGGCTGCGTGGCACCGGCTGAGTGTCCCTGTGAGTTCCATGGGATCCTGTACCCGACTGGCTCTGTAGTGAAAGAAGACTGCAATGCCTGGTCTGTGTCCACTGCTGGGGGGTTGGGGGAGGTGACTTCCAGGGCTTTCCATCAGGGCTGTCCATCTGGGGTCTGGGAGCCCTGACACAATGGGGGCGCTCACTCAGCATCTGTGAGTCACAGGATCATTAGGTACAATCTGTGGGGAGACTTTCCACCACCCATTTTAGAGATGGAGAGACTGAGGACTGGGGGCCGGAGCTCGGTGGGCCCTGCAGCCCTCCAGCATCTCCCCCAGCGTCCATCCCAAGCCCACCCCTTGGTCTGTGTTCCAGCACGTGTGCTGCAGGCAGGTGGGTGTGCAGCACATCTGTCTGCCCAGGTACGTCTGTCTGACCTCCTCCTTGGACTACCCGCCGGGTCCTCTTGCCTCACAACTTTTGGTCAGGGAAGCTCTGGGGCCATGCCTGCTGGTGGGGCGGGGGTGGTCACTCAGTTTCATTGGCTCCGCCTACCCCTTTGTTTCTTCAGAGCCACTTTGCCAAATTAGGGGATGGCTCCAGCCCCTGTCAGGAAGGGTTTTCATGGGGTCCTGAATATCTAAGGACCTTCCTGTGCTTGGGGGGTTGGGACGGACACTGGTCTATCAGAGGGAGGTGCCCAGGGCAGGGCTGTGCCTCCCCAGTGACCATGGCTTTCAAAGAGACGGCCAGGGCCCAAACACTGCCCTGATTCCTGAGGCAGGGTGCCGTCTCCCCATGCTCGAGCCTGCAGGGCAGAGGCAGCGCCTGGGGGGCAGACCTCATGGGTCAGCCATCTTTCTCTGCCCCCAGCTGAGTGTTCTGTAACTGGTGACATCCACTTCACAACCTTTGATGGCCGCCGGTACACGTTTCCTGCCACGTGCCAGTACATCCTGGCCAAAAGCCGCTCTTCAGGCACCTTCACAGTGACACTGCAGAATGCCCCATGTGGCCTGGTAAGGGCTGGAGACCCCAGGTCCAATCCAGCCAGCCAACCCTGCTGTCTGCCTCCTAGAGAGGCTTGGGGATTTAGGGCAGGGCCCCAGGTCTTTCCACAGACCACTCACCCTGCTTTCTCTTCTTTCTGGGCAGAGCCCAGGGCAGAAGGCTGGGTTCTGGCTCTAGAACATTCGCTGAGAGTCATTTCCCTTTCCTGGGCCTCAGTGCTTTAAAAAAAATCTTTGATGAGTCTAATTCAACTTGATCTTCTCTGCTTCCTTGGATTGTACCTTCAATATCTCTGTATTCATTCACTCATTCAGCAAATACCAAACATCTATTTGTGCCAGAAGCTATGTTGGATCTTAGAGACTGGGTTGAATTAGATCTGCCTTTGCCCTCCTGGGCCTTACAGTTTGGTGGGTAGGGCAGACATGACCCCATAACCCACTATATTTTAGAAGCTGTGACAACATGGAGAGCACATGGTAGATCTCCATGAAGGAACATTTCCTTCTTTCTTCCAGGGGCTCAGGTGGGAGGAGGGGGTGGATCAGGAAAGCCTTCCTAGAAGAGGTGACCCTGAGCTATGTTCTAGATGTGAGTTTGTTTGTCCCTCTGTGGTGACTGCATTGCCTCTGAGCTGACTGTGTGCAGCCAACCCCACAAGCCCTGGTTTGGGCTGCACTCCAGCTCTCCCTGAAATAGAGCAGGGGTTCACACCCATTGCCAGGGCGCTGCCCCCTCATCCCACCCTCTACTAGCCTTCTCCAGCTCCCAGTACTGAGGAGGGTCCTGAGTGTGAGCGGACATCAGCTGGAGGTGCCCCTCCCTGGCCCTGGGGACCCAGGTTGAGCTTTCTTCCTCTTTAGGCCTCAGTGGCCCCTCCCCTCTCTCTGCCAGAGAAGAGCCTGGCCTTGCCCTCGGCTGCTCTCTGAGTCAGTAGAATACTTGTCCTCAAAAGTCAGGTCACTCCCATCATCCTAAGAGTGGCAAAGAAGACAGACACAGCCCAGCTGTGCTCCTTCCCACTTACAGAGTTCTAGAGTCTTAGAATACCACCTGAGGGCTGTGGGACGCCAGGGGCCCCTTACTCAACCCGCTCCCTACCACATCCCTTAAGGTGGCTGGCCAGCCTCAGCCAGGGTAAACTTCCCTGCTGGACAGCTTTTCTGCTGGACAGTGCGTCCTGATAGCACATTCCTTTTTGCTGGGAGCCAGGTCTCATTCTTGTGACTTCCTCTGCACCAATGAACTGGTGGAGGGTCAGCTTTGTGCCAGCACTGTGCTGGGTGCTGGGCATGGTTAGAGTTACACAGATGAATCAGATGCTGGTCCTCATCATCAGTAACTCACAGCCTGCACTATGCCCCAGGATTCCCTGACCTCCTTCCTACATGATGTTTTTTTAATTGAATACTTTAGGGTTCACTCTTTGCTGTAAATTCTCTGGGCTTTGGCAGATTCAACTGACAAAGTATTCCATGCACACTTTCTTATCTGCATCAAACCAGGCAGGACCACCCAAGTATTGTTGTATCTCTGTTTTACAAGGAGAAAACTGAGGTCTGGATAAATTATGAGAGGTCTTTAAGGTCTCAGTTTTCAGTGACATCAAGACTTGAACCTAAGACTTTGATGAAAGGATGTAGTCTTTCTTCCTGCACCAGTGACATGTCCAGAGGGGACCAGAGGATGAGAGGATTTGACAAAGAAGGTGATGGTTTAGACAGAATGGTTTGGAGCAGTTGTAGGGATTTTCTGTCCCCATGGGCAGGAATTTGGAAGGAAGGTTGTAGCTTGTTGCACA
This sequence comes from Manis pentadactyla, assembly GCF_030020395.1. Taxonomy (NCBI): domain Eukaryota; kingdom Metazoa; phylum Chordata; class Mammalia; order Pholidota; family Manidae; genus Manis; species Manis pentadactyla. The sequence goes on from NC_080027.1 coordinate 57,096,848, forward strand.
ATGCCTGAGAAGTTTCAAACCCTGATCATTCCTCATTTCATGCTTGATTGTATCACTTTCTGGTTACACCTTCTCTGGCTGTCTTTGGATTTATGGTAAAATCTGAAAATATTACAAAGCTCTGCCTAAGTTGACCCCTGCCTACCTCTTGAACCTTATCTTAAAACACTTTGCCCAGTGGGCTCTGCCCCCTTCCTCTTCTTTTATGTCCTTGAATGCATTAGATGCCTTCCTGTGTCAGGGAATTTTGTACAGGCTGTTCCCTCTGCCTGGATCTTCCCCTTCTCTCTGCCCAGCGAGCATCTATGCATTCTTCAGATCTCAGCTTAAGTGTCACCTTTCCCCTGTGCCTCAGTTTTCTGATTTACAAGATGGGGTTGACAGTAGTACTTACTGAAAGGATTGCCTTAGGGATTGAGTAATATATATAAAAAGACTAGAACTGTGTCTGAACATAGGAACTCTTATAAAAAGGTTAGCTGTTATTGTTATTATTATAATAAATTATAGTATTATTGAGAGTTGTATTGTTACGGTTTTTTTTTTTTACATTATTATATCTTTCCCTAGGATGGCTTTCCCTACCTCTGCAAACTAAGTCTGGTTCCTTTACCAGCTACTCTCCTAGCACCCTACACCTGTGCACAGCACTGATCACAATAATAATTAAATAGCCACCTTTGTAATTACTTATTTAATGTCTGTGTCCCACACAAATATGTATTCTCCATGAGGGAAGAAACTGTATCTGTCATATTCATCACTGTATGATTCTGTAGATGTTTGCCTGTGGAAGGGAGATATGAATGGGCCCAGGGCATAGTACCCATTTCAGAGATGAGAACCTGAGGCCCAGAGACTTTTAGTTCATTTCCTGCCTGCCTATGAGTAGAGTTTGATACTCTGCAGAATGTGACACATGTAAACAGCTATAATACACCCATAAACGGATGAAATTAAAGGCCCAGAATTGCAGTTAAGTGGAAGCCAGTGTTCCTGAGGCTAGACTCTAGGCCATCCACATCTCTGCTCTGGGTCATACACAGCCTGAGAATTGTCTATCATTTTTATTTGTATTGTCCTGGCTCTACCACTAACCTTCTCCAGTTAGAGCCTCTCCTTCTTCTCCAGATAAGGACCCCTAATGTCCTTTGGGGCTCTGCCACTGTGAGGAGACTGCCCCTGGCCTCAAACTGCACTAGAATCCCTGTTCCTGGAGGGTTCAGTTGGGAACAGTGGGACAGACGAACTCTTCCCATTGGCCTTCCTCTCTCTCCAGAACCTGGATGGGGTCTGTGTCCAGTCCGTGTCAGTGATCCTGCATCAGGACCCTCGGAGGCAGGTGACCCTGACACAAGCGGGGGATGTCCTTCTGTTCGACCAGTACAAGGTCACCCCACCCTACACAGACGGTACGGCTTTGGTGGACAAGAGCTCACTGGGAGTTGGCTTCCCAGGCCTCTTCTTCCAGGCTCCCCTGACCGAGGGCACTGCTGTGTGGGCAGGAGCTCACGTTCTAGTACTGGGCAAATCAGGCCGGGGGGTGTCCCCACCCCACATGATAGTAGATGTGATAGACTTATCCTAATACTAGGATATGAATAGAGCTGTTTGCCACCCTTATTTGCACTATTTGTTTATTAATTACTTATTATCCTATCTGATTCCACAAGAGATTTGTGGTAGCTTATAGGAAGCACATCTAAAAAAAAAAAAAAAGGCAAACTATTAAAAAATGAAATAGCACCAGAGAAAATTGAAAAGAATAAAAGGGGGCTCAAGATTGAGAGGAGTAGGGATACAAGGTGGGGGGTATAAAGAAGCCAAAGAAATGCGAAGCACAAAGGGTGTAAAATTCACTACAATTGAATATAAAATTTTAAGTTGCTACAATCTAATCTAAAGTTCTATTGTGAGCTTCCTGGTGGCCATTGTGAATGGAAAGGGTAGTCACAGAATTCTCCTTTGCTAAAGAAAGAAACAGGTCAGTTGCTTAGGGAGGCAAGTTCCTGTAAAGGCACTTTATGCTAAAGGAGCTCCCACAATCAGAGCTGCCACAATACACTGTCCCTGGGTCCTGATCCCATCACTGAGCAGGATGTCCCCCAGGCAGGGCTTCACTGTGTGTGAAGACTGGGCTGGGTATGAGGGTGGGAGTGCGCAACGCAGGTGGCAGGGGTGGGTGGGGTGGGGTGTGTGTTGGCTGAGCTTCCCACACCCCCTTCTGGTTCTGCGCTCAGATGCCTTTGAGATCCGGAGGCTGTCCTCCGTGTTCCTGTGGGTGAGGACCAACGTGGGTGTGCGGCTGCTCTACGACCGCGAAGGACTGCGGCTCTACCTGCAGGTGGACCCGCGATGGGTGGAGGACACTGTGGGCCTCTGTGGCACCTTTAACGGCAACACACAGGACGATTTCCTGTAGGTGCCCCTGCCCTGGAGGAAGAGAGGGGTGGGGGCCTTTTAGGGCTGAGTATCCAGAGGCACTGCCTGAAAACCTCTCTCAAATTCCCATGGGCTCTCACTGTGTCTGACATGCTCCACTGATGATTCATTCATTCCTCTACCTTTCAATTTAAGTATGTCTCTCTAACGCATGGGTTCACCTTCTCTATGCAAAAGACTCACCTGCAGAGCTTGTTAAAATGCAGATTCCTGGCCCCATTCCTCAAGAACCTAATTTAGGTTGGAGCCCAAGAATCTCATTTTTAATAAGCACCACTGTAATTCTAGTATATGAGGTCTATGATCCACATCATGAGAAATACTGTTTTATAGTGTGGTCTTAAAATTGGAGGACCTCAGTCTAGGTTTGATTTGGCTCATGGTTTTGTTTATTTTAGTTGACTGTGAGCACCTTGAGATGAGTGTAAGCCCCCAGTGAGCCAAGGATGCCCAAATGCCTGCTTTCTATCCCACCAGGCCCATCTGACTCATACACTTTTCCTACCTGGTGCTTGAGGTTTGAGCCTGTGAGTCTCCCTGTATTCAGGGGAAGGCTATTTCCCATGGACTGACAGAGAGTTGAGAGGAAAAGACTGTCTGGGCATGGACACAATTTGGGACCTTGGGAGAAGACAAGATCAGACCTTTGAGAAAGGAGAACAAAGGCAATTCTAAGGCCAGCCCTTCAAGTTACATGCATTTGGTATGCAAAAGGAGCCATGGGAGGCTCTCTGTAGCCAGAAATGAGAATTCAGATTTGTTTCAAAAGGCAAGAACAAGAAAAATCCAGAGCTTTCAATTGAAAGCATGTACATTGAAACATGTAGCGTTCTATGCTGTTTTGCCTGGTGGAGCTGATGTTAGGGCAGCCAGCCAGAATGCTGTGGGCAGACAGTTTCGAGTGTGGGCTGCTTGCCACCTTCCTAAATGTGAACTCTGGGTGGAAATACTGCTCTGTGTAGCTTGGAGTGCTCACTGCTCTGGAGCAGTGATGCGGGTGCTCGGCGCCACCTGCCCCCTGTGGGGGCTGTGCTCTCCATTCTACCATCTATACCTGGGTTTGCTGACTCTTGGAAGTTGTCTAGGAAACACTCTTCTTCCCCTTCCTCCCTTTACTGCCTCTTGTATGACTGTTTCCTACCTAGAGAGAAAGGGAGGGCAAGGACATTTTCAGGAACTGCTCATGGAGAAGTAGGGGGCAGCCTTAACTCAGTGGAGTTTGCTTCATAGTGTCCCTGTTTCTCTCTTTCTGATATGGGTGGTGAAGGTGGGGCAGTGTGTGGTCCCAAGCCCAGTTTGAGCCCCTTTAGAGTCTGTTAAACATGATGTATGCAATCATAATTTCCATAATTGTATGTGGTTGAATGTGCCTCTGTAGATCCCCCTGGCTGTTTGCATGTCTGGCTTAAATTTGTGCTGTGTGTGTGTGTGTGTTGAGGGTGCATGCAAGTGATGTATTATGGCCTATACATGTTACACATTTGGGTGGGTTACACATTTGGGTGGGTACATATGTGCCTCTGAGTGTGTGTGTGTGTGTATACACACGAGTAGGAAGCGGGTGCTTACCTGGGTGTATGCCGGGTGTTCATCGGCGTCCACATGGGCAAGTGCGTGAATGTGGCTCTGCCATGGCTGCAGGTCCCCTGTGGGTGTGCCTGAGAGCACCCCACAACTGTTTGGCAATTCTTGGAAAACACTGTCTGCCTGCTCTCCGCTGGCCTCTGGCTCCACACTGGACCCCTGTGATGTGCACCTGCAAGCCGGTGAGTGGGAGAGCCGGGGAGAGAGGAAATGGGGTCAGGGAGATTGGTTTGAGAGAGATGGGGTGGGAACCCTGGGCCTGAGGATGCTGGTCAAATGGGGGGTTGTGATAAGAAAAGGAGGAGCTGTGGGAAGGGCCTGGAGTCTCTGCCTGCTAAGGGTTAGGCAGACTGAAAGCGTCTACATCTTCCGCTGTCACAGGTACGCCCCTTTGTACTGGCTCCCCCATATCAGGGCAAAGGTCTGAGCCCTGGCAGGGGCCCAGCCAGGCCCTACCATCTGCCGGGCCTGCATCTCACTTCTCTCCCTCCCCTCTGCTCTGCTCCGGCCACGCTGGCCTCCTCACTGATCTTCCTACCCAGCCTGGGCTGCTCTTCTCTCCAGGCCTTTGCCCTTGCTCTCCCCTCCTCCTGGGATGCTCTTCCCTCAGTAAACCCCTGCCTTCCTTCCCCACCTCTCTCAGGTTTGAGCTCAAACTGTACCTTCCCCTGAGGCCTTCCTGAGTGACTTAAAATCGCAGGTGCCCCCTGGCCACCCTGCACTCCCTATCCTGCTCCCCAGCTTTCTCTCTCTCCTAATGCCTCCACCTTCTACTTCTCTGTGCAAATTGTTTAGTCTCCCCCAAAGCAGGCTGTAAGCTCCACAAGGACAGGGATTTTTACCTGTTTTGTTCATTCCTGTGTCTCCTTCTAGCATATGGATTCATGCCTGGCACAAGGTGGAATGCATTGCACAAATGCATGTACACAGGCCTGTGGCCAGTCATATATTCGCATGCAGATGTACTAGACCTACCCATTCCTACAGCACTGTACTCAGGCACCTGCTCTCTGTACACACACATACACATGCGCACACACACTCTCTCTCTCACGCACACAGTACCCTGAACTGAGATGATGAAGGGAGAGGCTGGGCCTGGGGCACCAGGCAAATGAGGCCCCTGGCCCCTGGCCCATTCTTCCGTCTCCAGCCTCCTATGCTGTGCAGGCCTGCAGCGTGCTCATGGGCGAGCTGTTTGCACCCTGCTCTGCCGACTTGAGCCCTGTGCCCTACTTTGAGCAGTGCCGCCGGGATGCCTGCCGCTGCGGGCAGCCCTGCCTGTGTGCCACGCTGGCCCACTACGCCCACCTGTGCTGGCGCCACGGGCTCCCCGTTGACTTCCGTGCCCACCTGCCAGCCTGTGGTGAGTGCCTTGCACCTGGGCTCCTGTGCAAGGGGGGCTGAAGGAGCTTGAGCTCCAGCCTGTGTCCACCTGCCCCCCTAAACTCTCTGCTAGGAAGCCCCGCATCTCCTGACACCCCACCTCACTGGGGTGGGAGTCTGCTTCTCCCCCTGTGCTCTCCATCTCTGCCATGGGCCCCCATCCCCTTGATCACCCAGGCCTGATACCTGGGACATATGACACCTGACTGCTTCTCTCTTATCCTCACCTCCAGTCCACTTCCAGTCCTTTGGTCCCCAGGGCACCTCCTCACACCACCTTCATTGCCACCACCTCAGCTGGAACCACCTAACAGGCTTCCCTGCAGCCTCTTTTCATTGCAGCCAGAGTGAGCTTTCTAAAGATCACTGGCTCCTGTGCCCCTCAGGTTCATGGGTGGCTCATGGGCATGAGCTGGCCCCTACCCACCTCGCCCAGACCCGGGCCACACTCCTCCCTGGATCTTAGCTGTCTCTGTGCCCCCTCCCCAGCACAGGGACCCATTTCTGGTAAGCTTTTAGCAAATGTTGAATAAATGGAAAAACCATGGTACTGGGAGTCAGGAGGCCTGAGTTCCTCTGGGAACTGTCGTGTGTCCTTGGCAAGACCCCGTCCCTCTCTGAGTCAAAGCTTCTTCAGAGAACCAGTGGTTCTGAACCCTGGCTGCCCATTAGATTCACCACAGGACCTTTTAAAGAACACACATCTCTGGGCCACACCCAGTATCAATGATCTGGCACTGGGAGCTGGGCACCAGCATTTTTAAAAGCTTCCCAGATGGCTTTAATGTTCAGCCTGGCTGAGAAAAACTGAGTTTGGCAGTTGTGGGGGAGGTCCTGGCTCTGATAGGATGTGGAAGACCCTTATCAGAGTGGGATGGTGGCCAGATGAGGAAAGGGCAGCCCTGAGTCTTCGGACAGAGGCCCAGAGGCTCCAAGAGAAGGTGCAATTGATCTTCTTAGCCCTGGAAGTGAGGGGGAGGGAGTGTGTGTGTAAGGCACACCTGTGCATGTGTCTGTGTGAGTGATAAGGTGGGTGTAGGGCTGATGAGGATGGTGACTTCCATACTCCCCCAATATCACTACCTAAGAGGAATGCCTTGCAGAGAAAGACACGCAGGCAGGGTACAGGCTGAACTTGGGAGGTGGGGCCCATCCCTGCCACTCTGCCATTGTGGTGTGGTGGGAGGCAGTGGGACTCTGGAGGTAGGCCTGGTTCAAATGCCAACTCTGACCTTGGCCTGCTGTGTGACCTTGGGCAAGTGTCTTAACTTATCTGGCTCCAGTTTGCCTCATCAGGATGACAACCTCATCCCCATAGTTGTGGGGACAAGGGAGACATAGTTTCATTTCTCACCACAGCACTGTCCTGTGAGGCCACCAAGGAGTATAGCCCCTGTGTGGCTCCATGTGGACAAACCTGCCAGGACCTTGCCAGACCTGAGGCCTGTGGGATTGATGGTGGCAGTGACCTCAGCAGGGACGAGTGTGTAGAGGGCTGTGCCTGCCCACCAGACACCTATCTGGACACCCAGACTGACCTCTGTGTCCCCAGGCAAGTGGACTGGCTCGACCTCTGTGTCAGGAGGGGGAGGAGGCTGGGGGTCCCCAGGGCAACTGAGACTGGGGCCCTGACTGGGTCTCTTACTTCCCGCTTCACCTCACAGCCACAGGGCAGACCTTGGTGGTTAAGGCGGGTAAGGTGAGTGGGCTCCCTCCTCTGGACCCCTTTCCCAGGCCTCTTTCCTCAACTCTGGCTCTTTAAGTCACTCTAGCCCAGCTTCCCTACAAGACAGAACAACTCCACAGAGCCAAGACAGTCTCCCCCTTCATCTCTCCTTCCACAAATACTTTTTGACCTTCTCACATGTTCCAGACATTTCTAGGCTCTGGGAATTCAGCAACAAACCAACCAGAATCCTGCCCTCATGGAGTTCATGTTCTAGGTGGCAAGACAGATAATAAACAAACAGACACTTAGAGGGTCTGGGGGTAATGAGCTATAAAGCCAAATAAAGCTTTATATGAAGAATGAGAACAGGGTGTCCTGGGGTGGGGAAAGGGCTGCTGTTATGTCGCATGAGGTGAGCATGGAAGGAAGGCCTTTCTGCTAAGGTGATATTTGAGCAGAGGCCTGAAGGAAGTGAGGGCAGAGTGCCCGAGGCAGAGGGGACCAGGGGATGCAGGGATGCCCTGAGGCCCAGTTGTGGAGTGATGTCAGTGTGGCTGGAGGGAAGAGCAAGAGGTGGGGGTGGACCTCCCAGGACCCCACGGCTGACTGGCAGGGCCCTTGGTCCCCTCCAGGCCTGTTTCTCCATCTGTAAAATGGTGTCACATGGGCTGAGTGGTGTGGGTGGGACAGAGGCCCCTTTGGGGGTATACTGGAATCACTCAGAGGCCTTTTCAAACTACAGAATCCTCCCCTGAGATCCAGCTGTGTGCCTGCCCCACCCCTTGAGGCTGAGTGTTGCAAGCGAGGGGAACCTCCGAGGACTGTGTGGGGAGGGACTGAATGAGTTCAGATGTCCCTTCCAGCCCTCACTGCTCTGCTCCAGGGCCTGCACTTGGCCACAACTGGCAGGTGCTGTGGGAGGTGTGTGAGGAAGAAATGCAGTCTTTGTCTTCAGATAAGCTACAAAGAGAAGCCAAAAGACAGCATGACGATCCCCAACCTACAGGACCTTGTGAGGAGTAGATGAGATGGCACGTTTGGGGGACCTAGCCAGGTGTTCAAAATATTTAGCAATTGGTGTGCTGTAGGCACTGAGCAATCCCAACAGATGCAGGGTATGAATGATATGCAAGAACATCCGCATAGGCTCAGGGAGTGTCTCTGTCCCTGGTGCCAGGCTGGCTTCCCCACTGCCTGTCACATGTCACAGGAGATGCCATTACTCTTCTCTGTGTCCTTATGCGCCTGGCTGGCTGAGGGGTGGGTCTCTGTCCATGGCAGTCCCAGCCCCGGGTCCTGAGTCCACTCACTTTTCTCTGCTCCTGGGTTTTGTAGGAACCAATGCTCCTGCCACTTCCGAGGAGTGGACTATCCCCCTGGAGACAGTGACATTCCATCTCTGGGCCACTGGTGAGCTCCCTTGGTAGCAGCGTTATTGTCCTCCCTTTAAACAGAAGCTGCTAAGTGAAGAAATGCAGCTGAGTAGAATTTTCCATGAAACAGCAGCCACCCTCCCGCTCTGTGCAGGGAGCCGGGGACAGGGTGGGAATAGCTCTCTGAACCCTGCGAGGACCTGAGTACAGCGACTCAGGTCCCTGGGTCCTGTGGTGGCGGGGGGCTCCGTGTCTGGACTCTGCAGTCAGCTAACCCCAGTGTTCCTGCCCTCTCTCTCTCTGTAGTCACTGTGAAGATGGAGTCATGAGCTGTGACAGCAGAGCCTCAGGTAAGGGTGATTGGAAGGATGGGGGCTCTTCTCAGGGGTCCCACATGGTAGTGGGGTTATGGACAAAAGAGTGGGGAGCTCGAGGACAGATCAGGACAGGGAGAGCCCACCCCAGGTCTTACCCCACACTGAGCCTTCAGAATCCCTTGCCTCCCGGGAAAGGCCCCAGCTTGGAGGGTGGCATCCGAAAATCCTGTCCCAGTCCCAGCCCCACCTAGTGGCTGCCCCTCCCGATCCTCAAGGAGAGGCCGAGCCTCTGCCTTCCTCAGAGGCAACCAGCTGGGGGGTCTAGACAGTCCCTTGTCCTTCTGGATTTCCGAGGTGTGTGCTGTCATGGCCCTACTGAGGCTGACTCTGCCCAGCTGAATGCCGGATGGGGCAGGGGGAAAGGAGTATGTCACAGAGATGGGGAAGATATCCCGGGCCTTTGAGATTCGCCAAGGCAATAACGAGGGTGGTAGGGTGGCATGGTGGTGGGCCGGCCTGGGAGGGACTTGGAAGTGGTAGAGCAGGAAGCTGGAGCCTTCATGGAGGGCCTCATGGGGCAGAGGAAGTCGCTAAGGATGGGGATTAGCACAGAGGGCCTGGAGAATAATGGTATGGCAGGTGGCAAAGAGCAAGGCCTCCAGAGTCAGGCAGCCCTGGGTTCAAATCGTGCCCAGTGCTTGCTAGCTTACAACCCTGGGTAACTCATTCCACCTCTCTGAGTCTTCACTTCCTCTTTTGTATATAACCTAGAATGCTGCATTCTCTCCCTGTTCTGTGTATATTCCTGAAAGTGTTTTTGTTGCTCTGGCTTTAGAGTTCTGCCTCTTTAGGGCTTTTATCTCATCTCCTAGGGTTATTTCTTTCACTCTGCTCCATGCCTAGTTTCACTAGGCTGGGCATGGAACTCAGCTCCCTTTTACTGGTTTCCCTAAATAAGATCCCTCACACTAGGTGTAAGTGTGCATGGTGACCTGACTGAAGGCTCCAGAAGAGAGTGAGGTTATGTCACAGAGGTATAGGTGATGGGGAGGTGACCTCCCTGTTGTTACAAGTCCTCTGCCCACCCTGCCACACTGCGTGGCTCTCCTTTCTGGCTCTTCTCCTGGTCCCTTCTCTTTCTGGTCCCTCTGGGGTATTTGCTCTCACTTTATTATGCCTTTGAAAGCAGAAGTGACTTCTCTCCATTATGTGGGAAAATGGGGGATAATAATACCTCACAGAGTTGTTGCAAGATTAAATAAGAAAATGCATTAAATAAGAATGTGCCTGGAATGGTACCTGGAGAGGACATGGTACTGGTGGTGGTGGTAGTGCTAGTGGCAGTGTTTGTCCCACTGCGTGATTGCCCACATCTCTCCCTTCCTCTGTGATGTGCATCTGGGAACCCCAGGACTGCCTCGGGAGCAGCCAGGGCACAAGGGGCATCAGAGCCCCAGCTCTTCCCGCATCCTCCAGATGCTGGGTCCCTAGGTCTCCCTGTCCACCCCTGCCATCCAGGCGCCCACCCCCGAGGCTCAGCTATTCTGAGTGTCCTGCTGAGTGTCCAAGCTCTTTCCAGCACCCACCCTCCTCTCTTCCAGCTGCTGCCTGCCCAGTGGGCCAGATCTTTGTGAACTGCAGTGACCGGCACACTGACCCTGAGCTGAACAGAGAGAGGACATGTGAGCAGCAGCTGCTGAACCTGAGTGTGCCAGCCCGTGGCCCCTGCCTGTCAGGCTGCGCCTGTCCCCAAGGGTGTGTACCCATGTCACCATGGTCTCCCACTCTTGAGGGAACCAGGGACCACGAGGTGGAGTGAGGGGCAGGGAAACCTCACCCAGCCTTGCAGGGAGGCATTAGCCCAGGGCTGGCCAATGACAGTGTAACGGCCCGTGGGGAGTCTGAGAAAGAGCAGAAGCGTGGGGGTCCAAACTGCAGTGGTTTCTACCTGGCTGGACTTCTTACTGATGTGTGACCTTGGATAAGGGAGGGGCCTAACCTCTGTTTTTGATCTGCAAAATGAGAATAATAATAACAATACCTACCATCTCAACAGGTTGTTGTGAGGATTAAATGAGGTACCAAAGTGGAGGCACTGAGTGGGTGGGTGGCATGTTCTAGAGATTCGATGGGTTGAAGCCCAGGAAAGGAAACGTATTTCAGCTTTCAGCCTCTTTCCCTGCAAAGGTCTGACCTCAGCCCTCAGGTGGAGGCTGGTGTTCCTCTTATACTTTAAAAAGAAAGGCTCTATCCAGCGGAAAAAGTCTCCCTCCCAGGTGCTGAGACTCTTGCCATTAAAGCTGTGAGACCCGCATAAGCTGCATTTCGTGGGCATGCCTCAGGGGTGCTCTGTATACTGACGTGGCTGCAGGGCCTGGCACCCCGCTCTGCCAGTTCTCATTCCTGACTCTGGTCTTACTACGGGTCTGGGCTAAGGCAACAGCTGGGCAACTCATCCCATGACTCGGCAGCCCAGGGCTGTGTGTTCAGCCTGTACAGTGGTCAGCTCGGAGTCCTGGCCCAGGCCTGGCAGCCAGGCCAGGTGAGAGGGGACAGGTGTTTTTAAGGTGAGATGGGGAGGGAATAGTCATTCAGAGCTTTTTTGTTTATAGAACACCTTGATGCTATCATTCCTTCAATCTCAGAGCCTCCCTGGGAGAAAGAAGGGGAAGATCATTATTCCCATTTTACAGATGAAGGAACTGAGGCCAGGGGCAGGGTCGGGGGAAGTGGTCTGCCCAAGGAGCCATGACTCAAGCCCAGGTCTGCTTCCTCCAAACCCTGCTCTTTGGCCAGAGCATGTCAGCTCCATGAGGCCTGCACAGAGGTCATAATGACGGTGTGAGTCCAACCCTCACCAGGCACGGGCACCCACAAGAGACCCCTGTGAGGTCTCAAGAGCCCACCCAGGATCCTAAGTCCAGCTCTCAGGATGCAGACACTACCTGCTGCCACTTAGGCCCCAGAGGAGCTTGTGAGGAATGTCAGTCCTTGAAGGCCTCTTGTGTCCCCATCCTTGCGGGTACAAGCCTGCCTCTAAGCCTGAGGATGAGGAGAGCCCAGGCCTTTGGGGTCAGGAACCGAGGGCCACTCACTGCCAGGCATGGTGGCAGAGCCACGGAGGCAAGGTGGGACTGGAGGGCTGGGCTCAGTCCCACCAGCGACTAGTCACCTGACCTCTCCAAACACATCTTCATCTGTAAAATGAGGGCTGATGGCTCCCTCCCCCGGGTGGGGGCACTGGGGAGTGAGGGATTCCCGGAGATCCCGCTCAGGAACGGGCTCTGTGGTCTCTAAGTCTGTGCTCCTCAAAGGCTGTGCGCATGGATCTCCAGGGGTGCTGCGGAAGCGTACCCTGATTCAGGGCCCTGGGCAGAACCTGGGACTCAGCGTGTCTAACCAGCTCCCAGGAGACACCGATGCTGTTGGGACCACACTTTCCATAGCCAGGTTCTAAAACACCATCTGACATTAAGGATTAGTTTAACTCAGAAGATCTCAAAGCCAGTGTGGGCTTCCCTTTTCAGTCCCCAGGCTTCAAAGGGCAGGATGCCACGTGAAGATTCCTAACGGCTGGGTGACCTTTGGCAAGTTACGTGGCCACTTGGTTTTCATTTTCAGTTTTCTTACCTATAAGGTGCTGCTGGCTGTCTGCAGGACCAGTCTGAGCAGGCAGTACCCAAATCCTCTGCCTCTAATCCAGGCCTTTCAAAGTTTGAGCCTGGTCCTGCTGCTATGCCAGGGACTTCCACAGTCAGGCTGCGGGGGATGGGGCAGGCCAGTCACCTTAAGGTTTGTTGCTAGCTATGTGACATCAGACAAATCACTCAATTTTTCTAAGCCTGGGTTTGCTCATCATTGAATTGGGGATAATAATGTACTTTGCAGGGTTCTGATGAGAATTAAATGAGACAGTGACTGCAAGGAGCGCAGCCCTGTGTAGGAAATGCTCCGTGAAAACTTCTTCCCTTCCCTTTCTTAGGGCTGAGCCCCCATCACCTCTTGGGGAATTTATCCTAGTGGCTGATGCTCTGTATCAAATGCCTCATGAGGCGCTTACACATATTCCACAGGGGCTTGTAAAAGGAAATTATCTGAGTCTCAACTGGTAAGGGAAGGACAGGCATCCACTACCATCCACTATCTCCCAAAGATGTCCACATACCATCGTAAGAACCCCTGCCCAGAACCCCCGGGGCCCCTGGGCCTCATGCCCGTCTCCATAGTGTTTCTAAGAATATGGGTGCTGCATATTGCTCCAAGGACCATGGGCCCCTCCAGGGCCACTGGTGTTTTCTGTGTCACTCCTACTTTGTTTGCAGCTGGGTGCGAGGCAGGGGCCCTGGGCCTACTAGCAGTGTGCACTGTGGTTATGAGCATAGACTTTGGAGTCAGGCTTGAATCCCGATTCTGCCACTTACTGGGTGAGTTAACTTCCCCGAGGCTTGGTTTCCTCCTCTGTAAAATGGCATGGAGTGAGCACTCTGTGTGAGCAGACAGCGTCATCTTCCTTCATTTGGATGCCATTCATTTGCCAGTGGCCCCTGAGGGGACCCTGAAATGAGAAGATTCTTTAACTGGTGAGGAAGGCACTCCGCAGATTGAGGGCACCTGGAGGCCAGAGGCCAGAACTCCTCTCTGCATGCTCCTCTCTGTGGTGGGCACACAGCAGGTGCTCAGGGGATGCAGGCGGGTCTGCAAAGGGCCAGGAGGGAGTGGCAGATGGTGGGCAGCAGGGAAGACCCCTCAGGAAATGGGGAGGGACAGGGCCTGTAGCTGAAGGTAGGAGGTGGTGAGCCGGCCTATCGCTGATGTCTAATGCAGTTATGAGGAAAGGAGGGACAAGAAACCAATATTTATTGTATCTACTAGGAGCTAGGCTGTGTGCCCAGGGCTATAATTAAATTCTCATAATGACCTTGGGGGAAAGGCCTCATTATCTCCAATGTACGCATGAAAAACAGAGGCTTGGAAAGATTAAGTGGCTCCAGGGAAAACATAGTGGATTAAGTACGTACTTTTTTTTTCTGCTTCCTCCCACAACCGCAATGAAATGTTGGTAATGGAGTAAGAAAAGTATAAGTCCCCAGGGACAAAGAATACAGTAGTAGGACTTCCAGGGGCACGCTATGGGTCAGTAGTTTTTGAAGAAGGAATGAGGGTGGATGTGTAGAAGCTGACCTTGCAGAGCACAGGTTAATGGCTACTGTTTACAGAAGAGAAGGTCAAGGATAAAGAACCTGTGTCATGTTGACAGCTTCAGGAACAGAAGGCTCCAGATATCTCAAAAAGTGAGGTGGTGGAGGGAGACAGGAGGATGAGTTGCAGGTCTGTTTAAGGAGCAGCTAAGACCCCAGGATCCACCCTCCACAGCCCCCACCTCCCCCTGCCTCCCTGGCAGGTGCCCTAGCCCCCTCCAGCAGGAGAAAGGTGTTAAGAGTTTCTAGAGAAGCCGTATCAGAGCCTTTGATTTCAGGGGCACCAGCAGGGGTAAGACACGGAGTGAAAACAGGGAGATGTAAGTGAAAGCCTAGTGGGACCCCAGTCCTCTTCCCCTGTTTGGCTCCCAGGATGGTGGCATCAGAGCTTTTGCCTTGCAGGCTGGAGATAAAGAGGATTCTTCTCCTGAAAATTGGCTGGGCCAAGAGAAAAAAACCACAGACACTGACATTTTGGGGGTTCCCCAAAATACGTGAGTTCCTCTTAAATATGGAGCTTCCAAACAACTTTTGGTGCCACACTGTTCTTTTTTCCCTTTTATACTTTTTTAAAGTGAGGCATAATTTACATACAGTAAAATGTGTAGGTTCTATGTGTATAGTTTGCTAAGCTCTGACAAAGTTATATCCTTGTGTAAGCCACCTATAAAAAAAATACTCATTGTTTGTCGGATCTCATTATTGTTTTAACTTGTATTTCCCTAATCCCAATGAATACTTTTTCATGTTTTTTTTGGCCATTTGTACATCTTCCTTCATGAAGTGTCCACTCAAGTCTTTTGCCCATTTTTTATTTGGTTGATTTTATTGTCATTGAGTTGTAGAAGTTCTTTCTTTTGCCAAATATATGTATTGTAAATATTTTCCCCCAATATGTGCTTTGCCTGTTTATTTACTTAATGTGTCTTAATATGTCTAAAATCGTCTAATGAGATTTTTATCATGTCTAATTTATTTTTTCTTTATGACTAGTGCTCTCTGTGCTCTAAGAAACCTTTGTTAACTCCAAGGTTGCAGAGATAATCCTTTTTTTCTTCTAGGGGCTTTACAATTTTAGTTTTTATATTTGGGTCTATAACCTATCTAAAATTATTATGTTTTGTGTATGTTGTAAAAGGAAGTCAAGTTTCATACTGTTTTTTTCCTGATAGCTATCTAGAGGTTCCAGCCTAATTTTAATAGAAGATTTTCCTCTCCCTATTGAACTGCTTTGGCAACTTTGTAAAAAATCAGTTGACTGTATAAATGTGCATCTCTTTCAGGACTCTATTCTGTTCCGTTGATCTATTTGTCTCTCTTTAGGCCAATATCACAGTTTTGATTTCTGAAGTTTTCTAGAAAGTCTTGAAGTAAGTAATGGTGTTCCAACTTTGTTATTTTTCAAAGCTTTTTATACTTCTAAGCCTTTGCATTTCCATGTAAATTTAGGATTAGCTTGTCAACTTCTACAAAAAAGCCTTTTGGATTTTTATAGGCTTTGTGTTGAATCTGTAGATCAATTTGGGGAGAACTGACATCTTCCCACTGGTGAGTCTTCCAGTGCACAAATGTGATAGTATCTCTCTGTTTACTGGGTCTTTGTCAACTTCTCTCAGCAATATTTCATAGTTCTCATGTAGAGGATATGCACATTTGTCATTGAATTTGTTCCTAGGTATTTGATGTTTTTGTTGACCATGCCATCTAAGTTGTCAAATTTCTTAGCTTACATTGTAAAATTATTCCCTTATTTTCCCCTTAATATCTGTAGGATGTGAAATGATGTCTCTTTGCTCTTGATATTGGTAATTTGGTTCTTTTTTTTACTATTCAGTCTAGCCAGGGGTTTGTCATTTTATTGATCTTTTCAAAGAACCAACTCGGTTTCATTGATTTTCTCTGTTATTTTTCTGTTTTCTATTTCACTGATTCCTGCTATCTTAATTTATTTTTTCTTTCTACTTACTTTGGATTTAATTTGCTCTTATATTTCTAGTTTAGATCTTTTATCATAATCCTTTATTATTTTCTAATATAAACATTTAAAGCTATAAATTTCCCTGTAAGAATAGTTGCTCTCTACAAATTTTGTAAGACTGTATTTTCATTATTTTTCTTGTAATATTTTTAAATTTCCTTTGTGATTTCTTTACTGATCCATGGGTTATTTAGAAATGTTACTAAATTTTGAAATATTTGGAGACTTTCCTTATTTCTAATTTAGTTTCACTGAGGTCAGACAATAATGTACTTTGTATGATTTTAAGTTTTAAATTTGACTTCTTTATGGTCCAAAGTGTAGTTGTTTTGGTGAACATTCCATGAATGCTTGAAAATATTGTGCAGTCTGCTATTATTGAATAGAGGGTTCTTTAATTGTCAGTTAGGGCAAGAGCATTGTTAGAGTTGTTCACATCTTCTGCATGTATGATGATTTTTTGCCTGTTTGTTCAATCATTAATAGAGTGGAGTGTTTCTTCCTCCTTTTAGTTCTGTGAGTTTTCGATTGTTTTTTTGAAGCTCTGTTATTGGTGCATGCCCATTTAGGATTGTTATGGTCTCTTAATAGATTGACCCTTCTATTATCATGAAACATCCCTCCTTATCACTGCTAATGCTATTTGTCTTGAAGTCTTCTTTGTCTGATGTTAATATAGCCACTCCATCTTTCCTTCAACTGGTGTTTGCCTGGTATTTTTCCTCACCATTTTACTTTTAACTTATCTGTGCCTTTATATTTCAATTGTGTCATCTGTAAGCAGAATCTAGTTGGGTCTTGCTTTTTTAGCCAATGTTACAGATTCTCCCTTTTAATTAGAGAATTTATACATTTGGATTTAATGGAATTGGATTCGATTTAAAGCTACCGTCTTGTTATTTGTTATGTTTGTCCTTTCCTCCCCTTCTTTTCTGTCCTTCTGGGTTAAGTATTTTTAGCATTTTATTTTATCTCCTGTATTTCATTTAAAATATATATCTTGGCATTTTTATTTTTTTGCAGTTTCTCTAGATATTACACTGTGTCTTTCACTTATGACAGTATGTTTCATAACTTTTTGTTTCACTTATGAATTAGTAGAATGAGTAATTATAACAGTACACTTTCATTTACTTTCTTCTTGTCCCTTGTACTATTATTGTCATGCATTTTACTTCTACATGTATTATAAACCCCACAATTCATTGTTAATCATGCTCTAAATGCTTAATTATCTCTTAGAGAAATTAAAAAATAATTTTGAAAAGTATTTACCAACATATTTTCCATTTTGGGAGCTCTTCATTCCTTCATGTGGATCTGAGTTTCCATCTTCCTAAAAAACTCCCTTTAACATTTCTTTTAGTTCAGGTGTACTGGTTGCTCAATGAGCAGCCTGAGTAGACAGGTCAAAGGCCACTCATAGTCTGTTCATTCATATACAGCTAGTGCCTACTGGACACCTGGGCACTGGCATCCAGCCTGGCCAGGGGAATATGGCTGGTAGAGCTGAGCCTTGCTTCCTGATGGCAGACTTCCAAGTTGGGTCAAGTCTGTCTCTGGCTTTTCCAAGGTACCTCTGAACTCCACTGGGCAGCAGCAGGATGTAGGAACCATGACCAGTCTCTTCTAGAATAATTTCTGAGAGGCACCCCAGTGTACCCACATGGGTGCAGGGTTTTGCACAGGTGGTAGATATGGGAAGGGTGCTTTCCTGAACATGTGCTTGCTGTGTCCCTACAGCCTACTCAGACATGGGGATGCTTGTTTCCCGCCAGAGGAATGCCCGTGCACTTGGAAGGGAAAGGAATATTACCCTGGGGACCAGGTCGAGTCTCCCTGTTACACCTGGTAAGTGAGGGCCCCATCCAGGCTCTGCTTTTTGTTGGGAGTGAGGATGGATATGGGATGCATGATCATGACCACGGTCTAGCATTTCCCCTTCCACCATTTCACACTCACATTGTGTGCTTGTATGTTACATAGGGGTTTGCGTATATATACTAGCATATGCATAGAAGGAAATTTTGGGGTGTTTTTGTATTTACATGAATGTGAATTTGTTCGGACATATATATGAATGTGTGTACATGCATATTTGTAGCCATGATGATATGTTTACATATTTATGTGCATGAATAAGTGTGGGTACAAATCCAAAATGCACTGATTGCATATGTGAACCTAATTGCATATACACAATTAATGGGCATGCATAAACCTGAATATGTTCATGAATACATACAATTATGAATGTGTGTATTTATACACATGTGTTTATATACATCTGTGTTTATATGCATCTAGTTAGTATGTGGGGACATATGTGTGCAAAGTATGTGAATGTATGCTTGCACTGGGCATACATATTTACATGTGAATGGACATGTATCTGTAAATGTTCATTTGTGTTTTCCTATGAGTATGTGCATGCCTAAGTACGAAAGTATGTGACTATATTTGCACACCATATCTATATTAATACAAGTATATGTGTGTGTGTGTATGTGTGTGTGTGCACCTGGATTGGGTTCTGTGGAAATAGACTTGGGGGCCAATTCTGTTGAAAGTGGATAGAGACTCAACCTCTTAAAGTAGCCCCACAGGCCTCCACTACTGTTGAGCTTAACTCACATTAACTGCCTACAAAGCCTTTACTTCTGAAGAGGTCTGTGTGATTCCTTTTAAGTCAATTTATTTTCCCACTCTCCACCTGTACTCTGCTTCTGAGAGAACTGAGGGTCTCTGCCACCCTGTAAATCATGTAAATGTTGAAATTCCCCCAATGACCCTTCCAAAGCCTTACAACTACCCAGCAACTGATGAGCCCTCTTAACCTGCATCCCCCAGCCTGGTGGCTCCCACTGCGGCCTCCTTTGCCAGGTGCTCTCAGAGGTTCCTGGCCCAGGAAGCCTCTCCAAAGGGCACATGGAGCCCCCTGCCATTCCCCTGTGGCCTCACACCCCTGCAGAGGCCCAGCCTGGGCTCCCCAGGGCTCTGAGAGTGCCCAGGCTCCTTCACCCCTGGATTTGTCTGCACACTGCCCCAGGCGGCCACGTCCTGCAGGTCCCTGAGCCCCAGGTCCCCCCATTCCCTGGACAGTGATCAAAGCGTATCAGCCAGAATCATGGGGCTACATCTTTCTGGGTGGGGAGGGGAAGGAGACAGGCCAGGACCCCTCAGAAAGGTCTGCTCAGCTCATTCCAATGGAACCCTGCACCCAGGGGAACCCACTTCCTGTCTTGGTCACATATCACATTCAAATGACTGTCCAAAGAAGTCAGGCTGGATGCAAGATCCTGTGTGAAATAGCTTTAGGTCAGCCTTGGTGTACTGGCTCATGGTCTGGTGTTTCAAAGATGGGTGTGTTCTGTACTAACCCTTCACAGCCACGCAGCCAAGTTCCTATGACTGTTGTAGGCCCGGGAAGGTCTCCTAGACTTATGAATTCCTCTTGCCTTAGTGAGTGTGTACACATGTGAGTGT
This sequence comes from Manis pentadactyla, assembly GCF_030020395.1. Classification (NCBI taxonomy): domain Eukaryota; kingdom Metazoa; phylum Chordata; class Mammalia; order Pholidota; family Manidae; genus Manis; species Manis pentadactyla. The sequence continues at coordinate 57,116,281 of NC_080027.1, forward strand.
GCATAGGCACGTGAGCTCCAGCTGGCTGGATGGAGGAGTCCCAGGTGTGGCAAAGGGATGAGCAGGTCCTCTGGTGTCCCCGCTCCTGTCATAGCCGCACTGAGCTCAAGCAGATGCTTGGGTCCTTCCCATCTTGGGGACATTCAGATCTTTGTGAAGATAGTGGTGTGGAGTATGGAGAGGCAGCCTTATTTGGTCTCAGGGCCATGGGCAATGGGGGACAGAGAAAGCTCTGGGGTGGGGGGCAGTGAGTAACGATAAACTAGTGCCCTGATGTTGGGGAACAAACTTGGTCACTGTGCCAACATTGGGAACCAGCCAGGGGCAGCCTGGTGTGGGCTGGAAGCATCCAGCACTGGTGCCAGGAGACCCATCCAATTAGCTAGAGCACAGTCCTCAGTTCCTGTCCCATGCTCGAGTTGAAACTGTCCTGTTTCTCTGGTCCGGGGGATGGCTGTGGCATTTAGTCCTATGTCAGCAGCAGAATCACAGTGAGGCCCATCTTCCCAGGGCTGGTTTCCCCTGGTGTTTTCACAGGGTCAAAGCTTTGGCCGTCTGACCACAGAAGTCCCAGGTATAATATCAGGGCATGGAGTTCTGTGCAGACTGCATGTCGCACTGTTTGTGGGGTGTTGTGACAGTGGTGGGCCAGAGGTGAGACTGGGTGCCAGGCGCACTGTGGTGAGGCACAGGCTCACCAGCCCACATTCACCCAGGGGTGCTTTGTCATTTTACTGGACACCAGCCACCACACTGGCACCCCCAGTCTCAAGCAGGGGGATGCCCATGCTATGTTGAATCTTCTCCTGTGAGCACTTTGTTGTCAAATGGTGGAGGGAAAATCAGAAGCAGGGCCAAAGGGCTGGGATTATTTTAGGATTTGGAACTGTGACATCTCTTCTCTGATTTACACTCACTCCCTTGGTGAACTTACCGGGTCTCATGACAGTAAGGCCCATCCATATGCAGATGACTCCCAGATTCCTACCTGTAATCCACATCTCACTCCTGAGCTCCAGACTCACACATCCAACATCTGCTTTACATCCCCACCTGTATGTCTAATGGACGTCTCGAGCGCAGTGTGTCCCAACTGAACACTTGCTCTTTCCCCTCAGACCTGCTTCTCCGTCAGCCCTCCCTATCTGGGTTAATGAAGACTCTATTCTTCCAGTTGCTCAGGCCAAAATTCCTGAAGTCATCCTTAAGTCTTCTCTGTCACTACCTACATCCAAACTGTCTGAAAATACTTTTGGTTGTATCTTCAAAATAGATCCAGGATCTGACTACTTACTCCTTCCATTGCTGTTTGCCAGCTCCAAGTCACCATCACTTCATCCCAGAGTTACTGTAATAGCCTCCCAACTAGTCTTCCTACTTTCACCCTCGGGCCCTTCAGCATAGATTCAGTGCAGCAGCCAGAGTGGGACATAAGTCAGATTGTATCATTCCCATCATCAAATCCTCCAAACACTCTCTCACGCCAGCAAAAGATGCTGCTCTCAGAATGGCCGTCTCGGACCTCTGGGGTCTGGCCCTCTGTTCCCTCCCTGAATTCCTCCTCTACTCCTCCACTCTCCATTTTAACCATGTTTTCCTCCTGAATGTTCCCCAGGGCCTGTGCAGAGGCTGCCCCCTCTGCCCAGAATGTTCTTTCCGATGTCCATACAGTTAGTTTTCTCACCTCCTTTAGGTCTCCACTCAAACGGCCCTCTGACCTCCCAATTTAACTTGCAGCCCACTCCGTACCCCCTCCTGACCCCTCTATCCTACCTCTTCCTCCCGTAACACTCACTGCCTTCTGACACATGATATTCCTTACTCATGCTAACTAATTTTTTATTATTTAGTGTTGTATCTTCTTTCTCTAGAATATTAGCTTCACAAAGGCAGAGGTTTTTTTCTGCTTTGTTCACTGATATATCTCAGAGTCCTGGAATTATGCCTGAGATATAGTAGGCATTTAATATTTGTTGAATGAATGAATGAATGAACAATTGGAGCGGTAAAGAGAATGTGGACTTTGGAATGGAATAGATCTGGGTTCGGTCTCAGCTCCTTTATTTATGGGTTGTGTATTCCTCAACCTCTCCAAGCCCTGGTGTCTCCTGCATAAAAAACAGGGACCCACAATCCCACCCTCAAGGATTCTGTTGAAGGTCGGTGTTTGCCAACACCCTGGCTCCGGGGCACACAGTGGGCACTAGAGAGGCAAAGCATCCATGATATTCAGAGTGGGGTGGGTGGGACCTGCGGGCGGCTCTGTGTGTGTGTTTCAGCGTGTGCCAGCAGGGCTCCTTTCAATGCGCGCTCCACCCCTGCGCTTCCACCTGCACGGCGTATGGTGACCGGCACTACCGCACGTTTGACGGACTCCCGTTTGACTTTGTGGGGGCATGCAAAGTGCACCTGATCAAGGTGAGCTCCTGGATGTGTCTGCCCGGTGGCTCTGTGGGGACCCAGAGCAGCTGAGGCTGAGGACCTGGTGTCATTCAGGACATGGTGGTGTTCTAGACTCCAGTCTGATGCACAGTGGGGTGGGGTGGGGGATCTAAGCCCTGCGGTGTAGCTATCTGTAGACTGAAGAAGATGCTGGGGAGTGAGCTCAGGGCTGGGCCCAGCTCAGGAGGCATAAAATACCCCACTGCCTCTCCACTTGTTAGAATAACCTTGCCACATTGGGTCTCAATGATTTTTTTAAAATCTGTGATTAGAGCTGTTGCTTTTTGAGCTTTTATTACCTGCCTGGTGGTCTACTGAGCCATTCTGGTAGATTACTTTGCTTACTCTCAGAGGAGCCCTATGAGGTAGAGCTTATTGACTCCATATTTGGGGATAGCAGCTTGGGCCTAGGGAACCAACAGGGTGGGTGAGAGAGTGCCAGAGACACACCCAGGGTACGTGGGTTTTGCCAAGGGCCTTTCTATCTCATTATACAATAGTCAAAATAATAATAATAATAATGACAAACCTTTTATGGTATGAGTCCTATCTATGGGGCAGGCACTGTACTGGGGTCTTTCATATAATTTCAGTATCTCCACAAGACAGAGATAATTGACTGCATTTTATTTTATATTTTAAATTTCAAAGGTAATGCATGCTCTTCACTAGCATTTAAAGCAATATGGAAGCATGTATTAAAAAATATTCTTCTGTACATCTCCTCTATTCCCATTCACTGCTCATAATAGTCAGGTGTGAATCCTGCAAGATCATTTTGCATGAGACATACAGGGAGACACACAACACACATACACACACACACTAGTTTACTATGGATAGAATTCTGAAATTTGCTTTTCTCACTTAATAATATACCTTGGCATTATCTCATGTAGTTAATACATACTTTTTTCTTTCTCCTTTCTGTAGAATTCTACTGAAAGTATATGCTCTAGTATATTATTCCTCCATGAATGACCATTTAGGTTGTGCCAATACTTGAACGCTCAGTGAATACTTTTGTGGATGTATTGCTTGACTCTTAGAATTGCTATAAAAAATTATGTTCCTGTAAAATGTCGTTCGGTGCCCTCAAATTGCCCTCCAAAAAGCCTTACGCCACCATCATCAGTGTATGTAAGACAGCACCCCTTCCTCCATACCCCTGCTAGCACCAATCATCTCTATTATATGTTCACTCGTTCACTTGTTCATCAGACACTTTTTGGAGAGCCGCTACATGCCAAGCAGTGTGCTAGGCACCCAAAACCAAAACCGAGCTCGGAGAATTGAAATAAGTTGCCCAGAGTCACACAGCTAATGCGAAGTAGAAGTGGATGGAAAACTACCTCAGAGTCCATGTCTCTCTATCTCTGTGCATCTCAGAAGGATCTCTTCTTTTCCTGGGGTTATTGAACTAGCTTCTTTTCTTCTCAGAGTACATCAGATTTCAGCTTCTCTGTGATTGTAGAAAATGTAAACTGCTACAGCTCTGGCATCATCTGCAGGAAATTTATTTCCATCAACGTTGGGAACTCACTCATCATCTTTGGTGACGACTCAGGAAATCCCGTAAGGCCTGGTGCAGGTGAAGGTCGTATAGACAGTTTGCAGGTCTGGGGCAGAAGAGGGCTAAGGACTGGTTTCCTTACCACAGCAGTTTCTCTTAGAACCATGGATTCAGCAGCCCAGACTGAATTCCTGGGCCAGGGTCAGGAACACAGAGGTCAATGTTAGGACACAAGGGAGGCAGAGTTAATTGGTGAGCTTCTTGGCCTGGGCAGTGACTTGTAGCCAGGCCTAACTGACCCATGTGTTGGGGGGCATTTAGACCTCATGAATGACCATCTCTGTCCCCATAGAGTCCTGAGAGCTTTCTGGATGAGAAACAGGAGGTCCATACGTGGCAAGCAGGGTTTTTCACACTGGTGCATTTCCCACGGGAGCACATCACCCTCTTATGGGACCAAAGAACTACAGTGCACATCCAGGCTGGGCCACAGTGGCAGGTAGTTGTGTGATCAGTGATCCTCATGGGCCCTGGGGCTGAGCCAAGTCACTGGGCATCCTTGCATGAGCTGCACCCGCACTGGGGTGTCTGAGCATCATGCCTTCTCCTCTCTCCCATCTGCCCCCACCCCACCCAGTGCCTCTTCTCCTCTGACCTCTCCAATCCCTTTTCACACTGTGACCCTGGTAGTTGCTTCTGGGTGCATGGCTCCTGAGCTCATAGCAATCCCTCCACCCATAGCTCACCCCTGGTGTCCCTGCACCTAACTGTGGTGTCCTTTCTTCTTTCAGGGTCAGCTGGCGGGACTCTGTGGAAATTTTGATTTAAAAACTGTCAATGAGATGAGGACCCCTGAAAACTTAGAGTTAACTAATCCCCAGGAGTTTGGCAGCAGCTGGACTGCAGTTGAGGTAAAGACTCCCCAAGCTGGCTCATTCTTTCACAGATGAGACCTGGCCAGCACTGAAGGAAACTGGCCCTGGGTCAGGGAAGAAGGACATTGGTGTAAGGCTGCCCTACCACTGCTCTTGGCCTCTGGCCCGGCATCCCCAGCCCTAGACCCTGTCCTATGGCTTGAGGACATGCACTATCCTGTCTCATAAATCGGGCCTCACATCTGCCCTGGACCAAGCCTTGGTGGGTGTGGGCAGCAAAGGAGGCAAAGCCTCTGTCCCAGGAGAGAGGACTGCCTCACCTCATAGGGGAGATGGAGCTTGGTGAAGCATGACCATTTTACCCACCTCTATGCCCCAGGCCCGCCACTAGATCTGACACAGAGGAGAGATACCAAGAGAGACCCCTGTGGGTTGAGGCAATCAGAGAAAGCTTCCTGGAGGAGGTGAAGCTGGTGTGGTATTAAAGGATAGGCCATACTTAGAAGGATAAATCTTTCAAAGAGAAGGCCTCTGAGAGGGAGAACATTAACAGAGGCAGAAATGAGGGGTTGTCTCTGAGGGTGTCTCTGACTGAGGCTGCCAAGCTGTGAGCTATGGTGGGGTGGGATCGGGGGTAGGGAACAGAACTGAACTGAGAACAGGAGGTCTGGGTTCTTGTCTTGGATCATCCAGTAACTTTATGGGTGACCATTAGATCTTATCTCCTCTGCGGTCATCTGTGAAGTGAAGGGGCTATGCTAGGAAAAAGATATTGAATAGATTTCACCTCATGTGACAATTCTTATCAGTCATAAGAGGCTGCCTAGGAAGCTGTGCTGAGAAATACATAAGGCTTGTATCTGGCTCAGTGGAAGGAGAGCTGTGATTGATTAGTCATGTCTGCCATGGGTGTAGCAGTGGAGAATGGTGATATAAGGGTTACATAATTGTCTTTCCTGAACTGAGTGATCTTAAGTCTTTTGGGGACTAGAAAGAGATGAGCCTAAGTATAATGGGATCAGGGGAGAATAATTAGTCATGGCCTGGAGTTCAGTGTAATCCTCAGGTGGGACAAAACTATTCTCACAGCCTCAGAAAAGTGTGTTCTAGTCCATCCCCACCTTAGAGAAGCTGAGTGGGTAACTAGCCTTCATTGCTCCTCTTCTCTCATCCCCTGCTGTTATTTCTCTCCTGATAATCCTCTTGGCATACCCTGGGAGACCAGTGAAAATGTAGGCCAGAGGGAGGAGGTTCAGCAGACATTGGGGGAACCTTTATCAGTTATATATAGCTGTGCAACACATTACTACAGACTAAGCAGCATTCAATCACGCACATGTACTATTTCCTAGTTTCTGTAGTCAGGAGTCAGGGCATGGCTTGACTCAGTTCTTGGCTTAGGGTATCACAGGCTACAATCAAGGTGTCAGCCAGGGCTGGGCTCTCATCTGGAGGTTTGACTGGGGAGGGATCTGCATCCCTGCCTGCTGGCATGGTTGTTGGCTGCATTCAGTTCCTTGCAATCGTGCAACTGAGAGCTTCAGATTTTTTGCCAGAAGTGACCCTCAGTTCCTAGAGACCATCCATCATTCCTGCCAGGTTCCCAATAACCTGGAAGGGAGAGACTCCAGCAAGATGGGCTCTATAGTCATATAACACAGTGATGCAATCACACACACATCACCATGTCCACTCATCATCTTTGCTGTCTTGAAACAAGTCATAGGTCTCTACCACACTCAAGGGGAGGAGATTATACAAGGACATGAACACCTGGAGGTAGGATCAGGGGGGCGACTATAAGAGCCTATCCACCACATCAGGCATCAGGTGTCTGTGAGGTAGGGAGATCAATACCCTGCCTTTACCCCTCAGTGCCCAGACACCCTTGACCCTTGGGACACATGCATCCTGAATCCTCTCCGAGAACCATTTGCCAAAAAGGAGTGTGGCATCCTGCTCAGCGAGGTGTTTGAGACGTGCCACCCTGTGGTGAGTGAACCCCTGCCTCAGCCACTCCTGAACTCCCTTGCCACCTCCTGGGACTGCTTCTGCTCTCAGACCCCCTCACACCTCAGGCCTAGAGGGGACACCCACCCCTGCCATTCCCCGGCCTCTCGCCTGCTCAGATGAGTCTGTACTGTTTCCCCAGACAACTTGGGACAGACAGCCAGACAAACAACACCTGTGCCCTTTGCAGGCCTATCTCAATCTGGCTGACCCTCCCAGTCAGGGGGACCTGAATAGTGAACACAAACCTCTTAGGCCGTGGCTTCAGCCTTCTGATGTTTCTGCCCTTAGTGGAGACAGGAGAGCCACACTAAGCCCCTCCTGGCAGCCTCCATGGCCTTGAGGGCTGCTGTCAGACTGGCCTTGGCTGGGAGTTCATACCCCACATCCTCGTTTCTCAGCCACACCTTAGCCCCTGCATCCAACAGCCTGGGCCTGGGGAAGGAGTGAGATTAGTTCTTAAAAGTGGGGTCTGCCTGGGCCATGGAGCTACTGTTTGCCTCTGAGCTGGCCACCTTTCTGCCCCCACCCCACCCAGGCAGCTCACCCCATCCTGCGGTCCCTTCCTGTTCATGCTGCTCCCTGAGGCTGGGCAGCATCAGGGGAGAGGCTGTAGGACTAACATTCAGGAGCTGTCCTCTGACCTCTGTCTGACCTTCTCCAGGTTGATGTCACTTGGTTTTACTCAAACTGCCTGACAGACACATGCGGATGCAGCCGGGGTGGTGACTGTGAGTGTTTCTGTGCCAGCGTGGCTGCCTATGCCCACCAGTGCTGCCAGCACGGTGTGGCCATTGACTGGAGGACACCGCGCCTCTGCCGTGAGTGTTCAGACCAGTCATCTGAGGGAGAAAGTGGGCCCCCTCTGTGAACATCTTGTGGGGTCCCATCATTTCTCTGGCTAGTATTTATTGAGTACCTACTATGTGCCAGGTACCAGCTGGTTTGTGTGTATCACTGATTGAATTCTTACAACTACCTCCATGAAGCAGGACAGTTGGTTCCTATTTTACAGCTGGAGAAACAGGTTAGAGAGGGAGAAAGCAACAGGCGTGGAGGTCACACAGGTTAGGGGTGGAGCCAGGGCTTACCTCCAGACAGCCTGGCTATAAACCTGAGCTCTTAACCACTTTGTTTGAGGAGTCAGGAGCCCTGAGTTCCAGACCCAGAGCTGCCATTTGTACTGTGTGACCTCAAACAAGTTACCCATCCTCTCTGGGGCTTAATTTTCTCATCTGAAAAATAGGAATAGACCTGTCCCACCAAGTTTATAATGAAGATCAAATGGGATAGTGAACGTAAAAGCCCTTGTCAGCTGAGACATGTGGGCTTCATCAGAGGCAGCACAAGCTCTGGTGATCTGCAAATGTTTTTGTTTGTACATTCCTATCAGGTAAAACTATTTCGAGCTCACATACATATGCCTGCATAGATACATGTACATATATATACTATTGGTAGTGTAAATGCATATCATAAAACAGATACAAAAGTAAATATTTAGAAGATGAAATAAAACATAGAAATTTAAATTACTAATCAATTGATTATTTGTTATTTCCTCTTGCACACCATGGTCCTTCCTGGTGCAAGTGCACCCCACTTTGGGGTACAATGCCTATTACACAGGCTCTATGGCTACACTGTCTAGGTTCAGGGCCAAGTTCTAGGCAGGCTGACCTGGGGCACATTCCTTACACTCTGAGGTGTCATCGAGGGTTAAGAGAACTGTGCCTCCCTTCAGGGTGCTGTGAGAATTAAATGAGATAGCACATGTAAAGCGCTTGGCTCAGTGCTCTATGCTATTGGTGAGATGGCTGTCATTTTTCATGGGGACGTGGGTGCTGACATGTCCTGAGTGCTGAGGGTCCCAGACAATATGACCTCAGGAAGGAAGAGGAGTAGAATCTGCCTTTGGCCTCTTTTCTCTGCCCATTTTTCACCACAGATGCTCTGTGGTCTTCATGCAATTGGCTTCTTCCTCTACTTCTCTGATAAAAATCCTTCAGGACAGAGAAAGGAACACTTTGCTGAGGATCCACGGCATGTCAGGCCTGTGCCTTCTGCGTATTAGCTCGATAAATACTCCAGACTAGGGTGAGGCAAGGAAAGTGCTTCTTGAGCACAACATTAAGGAGACACAAAACTCAGTAATCAAGATAAATCATATTTTAAGATAAGATTTCTTAAACATAAAAATTAATGCAAAAATATCTTTGATGAACAAATTGTCAGTTTTAAGTAACAACAGGATGAATATTATTGATTTTTCCTTTTGCCTCAGACTCTCATGTGGCTTGGTGAGGCTCTATCACCCATTCTGTCTTTATTTTTAAATTTCTGATATTTTGTTCATGATGGTTATTTTGCATTAATTTTAAAATTAAAAAATATTGTATGAAAATATTCTGTATCTTGATTGCTCCTTAAGTTTTGCACCCAAGGTGAACACTTGCTTTACCCTAGTTCAGTCCTCATGAATGTATGGGGCAGATACTAGAGGTGGTCCCATCTTATATAGGAGGACACTGAATTTCAGAGAGATTGAGTAACTTGTCCCAGGATGCACAGCTGATGAGTAAGAAACATGGGATTTGAACCCAGGGCTGACTCTAGATAGTTAGCTCTTGGCCGCTCTTGCAGGCTACCTCCCATTGACCTGGTTCACACTTGAAACCAGAGATTCAGAGATCTTCTAACTTTCTAGGTCAATCTTCTGAGCTCACAAGTGAGTAAAAACAGGTACCTGTCCATAACCACATGGTGGGTCAATCTCCTGACTCCTAGTGTTCTTCCCAGAGGGCGATGCCAAAATGGAAAAGAGTAGTGTTGATCATAGGGTTTGGGTTGGGGTGGAGTTAGTGGCTCTCTTCAGACCATGCCCATGAGTGAGGGAGGCTCCTCCTCAGGTTTTATCCAAGGTCTACGCAACTGGCTCCTGGTGGCCTTGTTCCTGGCTTTGGGTGCCCCCTGCAAGGTTCCGAGTTTACCCCAATGGACTGAGGAATCAGTGTCTGAAAAGGCAGGGGAACAGGCTGTGGTTCTTCTTAACTGGGCCACTAGAGGGCGCACCAAACACACGCTTGGAGGAGCTTGTCAACCCCTGCTGCTGGAAACTGCACCTAGGGGCCTGAAAAGGCTGTGGGTCCTGGAGGCCCCTGGCCCCTAACCACCCAAGGCCCTTGGAAGACACTTCTGTCTTATGCTTGCATTCCTCCAGGACCTCCTGAAACATTTCTGGTTAAAGCTTCCACTCCTTGAATCTAATCTTGCCCTTTGGGGCCACACAAAACACACCCTTACTGTCTAACATTAAAGCATTAATTAATTAAATACATCTGCGTGCTTACTCTGAGCCAGACTTTGAGCTTTGTGCTGGGGACACAGAGAGGAGCCATTTTACTTTCTACACCTTAAGACATTTGAATCCAATGACCATCCCTAAATCTTGGGGTCTGGGAGGCAGGCCAGGTCAGGCCCTTGGGGAAGGAAGGACAGCTGGGATTTTAGGGACCTTGCTTGGCTCCATCCATCTATTCCAGGCTTCTCAGGCAGTCTCTGTTTTCTCTTTTTCAGCGTATGACTGTGACTTCTTTAACAAAGGTAAGTCCATCCTCCCCAAGTGGAGCATTGGGGGCCAGGCCAGACCTGCCCTGTTTACCACAACAGAATCAGCCACACTGAGGCCCTGCTGGCTTGAAAGGGAAGAGCTGCAACACAAGGCAGGGAGGGACCTCATTATGCAGAGAAAATCCTGGCAGATGCCCCAGAATTCCCTCCCCAAAAGCTCCTGCAGCCCCTGTCCACAGCCAAGACCAGGCCATCTTCTGGGGTTGGTACCATCCAGGGCAGCTTTATCAGGAAGTAGAAACCCCATTTGCACCACCCCATTGGTACCACCCAGCAGCAATGTAGCTCACCAGGCCCATGGAGCATCATCTTGGGTTTCTTGGAAGTTTCGAGTTGGCAAAGGCAAATGCAAACTGCTCATTCCTTTGATGGATGGGGCAAAACCTATATAGCCTGGCTCAGCCTGTCGGATTCATCTTCAAATTTGGCCAGCACTGCAGGGTACCAGGATAGGCTCCAACTTCTGCATTAACTAGAGTGAAAGCACAGGTCATGACTAAAGACTCAAGGAGGGTTAATGTCTAGCATTAGAGCTAATTATTCCATTGAATCACTGGGGTCAGGGGCAGGGGTGAGGCAGGGCTGCCCAGGGATAGTTTTCGGCAATGATCTCTGTCCATTTGGGCCAAATGTGGACTTTGGCAGAGTTAGATGCTCATCAGGTCCCTGGTGCCATTCACCTTTGACTTCCAAGCCTTCCTTACCACTTCTAGTCCTTCCAGAAGCAGGCCTATCCAAGGCCTTGTCTGCAGTTACCTGCATTATTAGGTTTTGGTTTGAGAACAGTGGGTGAACCGGAGAGACACATACTGGAGACAAGGATACCATTAGGAGGGCTTCAGGGTGAGAGCTGGACCAGGGTGTAGCATGATAATTCAGTGGCTGCTGTCCTGCCAAAATGTTAGAACCCCTAGGGGCTCCTGATGGCCAAAAACCTTTAACTCCTAAAGGAATGAATCTGTAATGGAAGAATTGCAGTTGCTGGGACAGGCAAGGTCTGTCTGCCATCAGGCGTGACATTTCAGCAAGACAGCTCTGAGCAGTTTTCTCCCTTCAGTGGCATTTTGGGTGGCAGTAACTGGCAAAGGATGAGCTGTTTCTAGCATCTCCACCTACCCACCCACCCACCCACCTACCCGTCCTTTCCTTGCTCTGCTCTTCTACCAGCATTTTCTTGTCCAGGCCCTTGCTTGGTGCTGGGGAATCAGTGGACAGTGGGACCTGCCACAGTGGGGCACTGGAGCCCGCCCACCCTGGCTGTCTTGGATCAGCTATGTTTCTAACTCCACATTCAGTTGGTAGTTTGAAACTGACCACTGGTGGGAGTATTTACACTATGGAAATCAGCAAACACGACAAACTGAGGTTTTGTTATTTTTTTGAGAGCTGATTGTTACCTGCTCACCAGCACAGCACTGCTTCTCTCCCAGCCAGTGAAGGAGACAGATGTGGAACCCCCAGTCAAGATCCTTATCATACGAGCTGTGACCCGTGGGTGCCATGATCCAAGAACTGGTGGAACAGAGAGAAGGGATGACATTTGTGTGTGACAGGAGAGGGTGCAGGGACAGCTTCACAGGGAGGTGACATTTGAGCTAGGCCCCGGAGATTCCATAAGCGTTTGCCAGGCACAAAACAGGGAGCACTCCTCTGAGTGGGTGGGACAGCGTGAGTGGAAACACAGTGGGGCGCAGTCCAGCTCTTTTAAGGAAGAGCAAGAGAAGTTTGGTGAGGCAGGGGCAAAGGTGTGGGGTGGTGAAGAGACAGGCAGGGCTGGGGCAGGAAGGGTCCCTGAATTCAAGGTGGGCTCTTGGATTCTATTCTGAGCGCAATGGGGAGCGATTGAAGAGTGTAGCTAGAAAGGTGGCTCAGGCACCTGTGAGGAGGAGGCATAGCGGGTGGAGGACACCCCAGAGGCAGGGAGGTTAGTTATAAGGCTGTTGCAATTGTCTAGGCGACCTATGCCTCTCTCCAACCTATGCTGACAACTGCAGGAACCCAAGAGACACAAAAATGACACATGTTCGAAATGAGAAGACGAACAGCAAGGCTGAGTCCGAACCTTCCCAGCCTTTATCTCTCAGGCCTCGGGTAGGCAGAGACCAGGGCTGATGTCTTCTCCCAGAGGCAACCCTGAATAAATCAGCGGCTGGAATGGTAGCCTCAGGCAGTGGGACAGGTCCATGGAGAGACATCTGGGGGCCCCAGAGGCCCCCATGGGTGCCTTGTTCCCAGTTCCATGAAATGAGTCAGGCACTGGGCAGTGGATCAGTTCCCATCAGGGGCTGAGAGCCTGGGGTTCCAGTCTTCCTTCTCATGGAAATCAAGGTCCCTGAGGCCTGGGTGAGGGAAGAGACCAAGAGGAGCCCTTTGGTCCCGTCTCTTCCCCACGTCCGGCAGGATGAGCAGGGAGGGATGGTAGGTGGGCAAAGGCCCCGGGAGGCAGGGCTTATGACTGGGCCCCTTCTCTCCAGGTTTAGGTAAGGGCCCCTACCAGCTGGTCAGCTGGGCGGCCGGCAGAGCCCTGGTGGCCATGGAGGAGGCAGGCAGTGCCACAGTCCTCGTGAGCGCAAAGAATGTGGCACCAGGGGACATTGTGAACTTCCTAATGACGGCTGCACTGTTCAAGGCCAAGGCCCACGGTAAGGCCCACCTCCAGCCCCACTTCTGCCCTTGGTGGAGGGAGGCAGCTTCTGGAGGAGGGGAGGGTGCTGAGGCCCTATGCTGTCTGCAGGCGCTGGAGAAGTGTGGACTCCAACAGGCGCCCTTTTCCCCCTGGGCTCGAGGTCAGCCTCTTAGCCTCTCTGAAGAAATGACTCCCATCTTCTCTCTGAAACAAACACACAAACGAGGGAGACGAAGATCCACATGTACCTTTGTACTTTGCTTTACACCAGCTGCTGCTGCCTCTCCCCATCACTCTCTCTTTCTTACTCTCTCCTCCTTCCCCACCTGCACTTCCTTCTCCTTGTCCCTCCATTTGTAACCCCCAGAGGGGAGCTGGCTGTGCTCTGACTGGGCAGGCCCTTCTCCCGTGAATGGAGGAGCCGGCTCTCATCTGTTCAGGTTATGATCCTGAATTCATTCGGGGCTGGTGGGTTACAGAGACTGGGGCATACCTGGAACCAGCCACAGCCTCCTGGGTCACACTGCCTGTAGACCCAAAGGGCTTAGGTTGGTGGGCACGGTCCTCTTTCAGAGTTCAGTAGTGCCTGAGGGGGGCAGTAGTGCCTGGTGAGAGTCTCAGGCCTAATGACTACTGAACCCTTCCCTCTGTGACCTTTTCTGTTCTGCATTTCTTCCTATCAAGGCCCAATGCAGGGGACGCCTCCTCCACATAGCTGCCCAGGTTGCTCCTGGAATGCACTATTTTTTCCTGCTGCTGTCCAGGACTCTGGGCACAAGGGAAGAAGCACAGTATGGGGTGAGGGTGGGAGCCTGGGTCCTCACTTGGCCTCGCCCCCAGCTGCCCATGAGACCCAGACCGCATAGGTGGGAAAGGCAGACACACCAAGCTCCATGTTAGGCCTTTCACATATGTCATATTGTTTGTCCCTCACAATGGCTTAGAGGCATTAATTCACTTGCCCACAGCCAGCTGTGGTGGGCCAGGACTCCTGTATGCCAGCTTGTGGATCTGGGGACTGAAGAGACCTACAGGGCCCTGTGCTGGGAGTTATCCACCCAGCAGTGAGCACCACTTTCTAGAAATGGGCCTTTGTAGAGACAGAAGAGAGTGGGCGCCAGCTCTAGGGCTCTGGGCAAGCACCCTGCCCTCTCTGGGACACTGTTTTCCCATCTGTGGGTTGGACTCAGCATCCCCTAGGTCTGCCAGGTCTGACCCTCTGGGATTCTGTGGAGTAGCACCATGCTGGGGTCACTGAAAGACAGAATCACCAAACCTCAGCTTGTCCAGTCTGCCCACTGGAGCAGAACTCTGCCAGGGCAGCCGTTTCTGTCTGTGCTGTTCGCTGCTATATCCCTGGCATCTAGAATTTCACCTGGCATGCAGAGGTACTCAAAAATGTTTGCAGGAGGAAGAAAGGAAGGAAGGAGGGGAAAAGGGACAGAGGAAGGAAGCAAACAAGGGGAAGGAGGGAAGGAGGGAGGGAAGAAAGGTCACCTCCCCAAGGCTTGGCAAGTGGCAGCTTCCCTGAGCGGCCATTTCCCTTGGTGGTGGTGGGTGCAGGGGGCAACCAGCAGCAGCAGGAGGTGGGCTGAGGGGAGACAGGGCAGGCAGGCAGGGGCAGGCCCAGCTAGCCACTCAGAGCACAGACACATGCCCAGGTTGTTCTACGCCTTCATCTGGATTGTTCTCTGTGCTGACCTTCCCCACGTGGCTCTTTGCAGACCCTGATGCGGTGTCCCTGGAGGCAGCAGACAGACCCAACTTCTTCCTCCACGTCACAGCCAATGGGTCTCTGGAGCTAGCTAAGTGGCAGGGCAGTGATGCCTTCCACCTCCGTGCCTCTTTCTTGCTGCACCAGGGGACATGGCGGGCAGGCCTGGTGGCCCTGGAGTCCCTGGCAGAGCCCGGGTCCTTTCTTTATGTATCAGGCTCTGCCGTGGCCCTGCGGCCACATGAGCATGTGGAGGCGTTCCGCCGGGGCACACTCTTCCGCCTTGTGGGTAGGTGTCCGCCCTTGCCCTTGCCCTTGCCCTTGCCCTCAGCCCTTCACTCAGCTGCCTTTTTGCCCTCTTCCTTCCAGCATTCCAATTGCCCCTCAGAGAGCATCCTCAGTTTCCTGGCCCAGGGAGGCCCCACTGGTGTCCCTCCTGAGATGCGAGGTTGCCCAGCCTCCACGTTGGTGGCCTAGGGAGCTGCAGGCAGTGTGGTTTGGGGCTGAGCCAGCTTCCTGGGTCCTGCTTACTCCCACAGGCCAATTACACAGTCTAAAAATAGGGCGGCCTTTGCAGAAGCGAATTGAGAAGTGCTTATGGCTGCAGCTTGCCTGGCCTCACTGGTTCAGGTTTCTTGCTGATGGGACCACATGCCTGCCCCGTGAGTTCAAAGACCACCCACTGGGCCACCAGGCTGAGGAGCCAGCAGCCTCCCCTGTCCCCCACGGGAGGCTCAGGACCCTGGGCAGTGATGGGGCAGCTCCACTCTTTTTGCAGCTGAGGCCAACGGGTTCCAGAGCTTTGCCATCCCCCTGCCAGGGTGGTCTGCCCCCAAGTGTTTGCTCTCTGCTTAACCCCTGGAGGAAGTGATCACAATTTCTTTACCACTCCAGGCCGGCCCTCTGGGATGCATATGCACATGTATGTTTGTGCCTGTAAGGGTGCCTTGTGCTGCACGAATGGACCCACTTACATGAAATCATTATCTCCAGCCAGCCTCTTCATTTCCATCTCTCCAAAACCAGGGCTGGGCCAGCTCATTTGTACATTCAGTGGTCATCTAGGAAGTCTGTCAGTGAACCCCACCTCAGGACAGATCCATCCTGACTATGATAGCAGAATTTGTGTCCCTTTCTGGAAGACAAGAATGGAATGAGCCCAAGGCTTTGAAACCAGACAGCTTGAGTTTGAATCCCGACTGCGGTCCTTGGCACTTAGAGGAGAGCCTTCCTCCTGACTCTGTTTCTTCACCTTGTGCAGTGGGGATGCCTGCAGCAGAGCCTGCCCACACACCCCTGCTCTGGCCTCGGTCAGAGACCAGTTGTTTGTGCCCAGGTGGGCTGGGGTTGGTCTGCTTTGAAGCTCACCATAGGCTGCAGGCATCCCTGAGGACCCCTCATCCATCCAGGCACTGGCCACAGGGACTTTTTTCAGGAAATATCCCCTGGGAAAGTTTAATTTTCACAGCTGCTTGTATGTCTCAGTTTCCTCATTTACAAAATGGAGATGATAAATGTTCTTTATAGGATTATGGCGAGGATTAATGAATGAATTACTTGTGAAATTGTGAATGTGTGCTTGGTGCTATTTAAGCGTTGGCTATTGTTGTTAATATTAGCCACCAAGGTCCCAGAGTGGCGGGTGATGAGGCCACCATCTTATGGGGAAACAGAAGCCCCAGCCTCCTCTCTGGCCACACTGCAAAGCCCACTGCCACCTGACTGTTCTGTACTTCCCCCCATACCATGTTCCCAGGGCCCTCTCCCGAGGGTCCCCTAGGCACCAACCCCAACTCTCAGGAATACAGTTTCCCCTTAGGTTGACTTTTATTTTATTTTATTCACTTTTCCTGCATGAGGACATTTGTTTCTTCCATGGGGCAGAGGGGTGACGGGCTGACCTGGGATTACCTCTGTGCTCTGGAGCTGGCACCCAGTCTCTCTCAGTCTCAGGACTCTGGGTGGGTCACTTTTCCAGATGCCAAGCCCTCAGGGGCTGGGTACCCCATCTGTGAGTGGCGCTATGATGCCTGTGCCAGCCCCTGCTTCCAAACCTGCCGGGACCCGCAGGCAGCCAGCTGCAGGGACGTGCCCAGGTGAGGTGGCATGGAGTCGAGGTGTGTATATCAGTGTGTTTGAGTGTACATGTGTCTGAATGGGCTGTGGGCATAGGCCTGAGCATGTGCTGAGGGATGTGTGTGTGCACTCCCATATACCTGTGCATGTTCTGTGTGCTGGGTGTACGGAAATGTGTGTACCAGAGTGAACTGCCTCATCCAGGCATATGTGAATATTGATTTGTGCATGGTGTGCATATAGCTGAGCTCTGTGTGTGTTTGCAGGGGTTTACAAGTGTGTGTGGTCTATACACAGCTGTGCACTTTTACATGTGTATGAGCTGCAGGTATTTGGGAGTTGGTACAACTGTGTGTGCACATGAGAGTGTCTACACTGATGTTTTGGCCATCTGTGTGAACGTTTATGTACTTGTGAAGATTTTTGAATCTTGCAAGTGTGGAGAAGGTATGTGAGAATGTGCCTAAGTAGAGACATACATGAGCATGTGTGAACAGGTACACAGTGTGTGCAGAACCAGAGCTGGTTCATGTTTCCCTCTCCATCTGAGAGGCCATGCATGTGCGGGGGGGGGGGGGTGCTCCTGTATATGTCCTGTACATGTACAGTGTCTCCATGGAAGTTCACGTGAGTGTGCACATGATAAGCACACACACACACATGTGTGTGTGTGTCATAAGAAAGGATAAGGCCTGTGCTTAGTCCAGGTGAAAAGAGGTGACTGTCCCTGTATTCAAGACTGCTAACTGGCTCCCTGCTCTGTCCTCAGGGTAGAAGGCTGTGTGCCTGTGTGCCCCACCCCCAAGGTCCTGGATGAAGTCACACAGAGATGCGTCTACTTGGAGGACTGTGAGTGGCAAGGCCTTCTTTCCCACCTAGGATTTCCTGTAAATCCCCAGGGTCTCATTGCCCAGTCATACCCTGACCTGCCAGGTCCCTGGAGATGCAGGGTCAGCAGGGTCAGCAGAGGGGCCTCCAGAAAGAGAGTGCTGTAGAGCAGGCAAGGATCTCATTGGATACATTCTCCTCAGTTCACAGAGAAAAAATGAGGCACAGGATGGGAAGGGGCTGGCTTGGGGTCATGTGGTGAGAACATGGTGCAGCCAGACTTAGAGCTAAGGTCTTCAGGCTCTGGGCTCAGAGTTGAGGTACGGGGCAGAATCCAGACCTACTGACTCCTCTGAGTCATCTGCACCACTTGACAGAGGCTCCAGGTTGTTCATGCAGACTGACCAGCCATTGGAAGCTTCCCCCGCTCACCTAGAGAGCCCCACATCATAGCCCTTCTCAGTGATGGCCCCCTGGACAGCCACTGTCTGAGCTGCTTCTCTCATCTGCCCAGGTGTGGAGCCTGCAGTTTTGGGTCCCACAGAGGCCCTTGGCAATGAGACCCTGCCTCCCACTCAAGAGCTGCCCACCCCGAGTGACAAGGAGCTGCAGTTTCCACAGGAGGCTCTGGGGGCTGCCTTCCCCAGGCCAGCACTCACCCCAGCTGCCCGAGTCACCACGGCCCTGAACCCCCCCACGGGACCCACTGAGGGACCTGCGCTGTCCCTAGGCCCCACCCAGGCCACTCTGCAGCAGCCACTGGGGGGCACTGCATCTGACCTCCCTGCCCACCCCACACAGGCCCTGGCTGGCCACTTGGCCACACCCCATGTCCCAGAGTCTGCATCCCTCCCTCTTTCTCAGCAGACACCCACACCTGGCATGGGGCCAGGTGCCATGGAGACAGCCAGGGTTACTATGACCTTTGCAGGGAGCCCCAACATCATAGTCTCCTCCCGGTCTCCCCCTGTACCTCGCTTCCCTGTCATGACCAAAGCCGTGACAGTCCCAGGCCCTGGCTCCTTGCCTGTTAAGATGACACCCCTCCAGTCCTTCCCGAGCCTGGGGTTGCCTGCAAGCCCCTCCTCCAGGCCTGAGGCTTCCCAGGCAGTGACCTCCAGGCCCCCTACTTCCTCAGGATCCTATCAAGCTTTGCTGACACCTGCAATAACGAAGGTCGTGAACAGGACAGGGGTCCCCCAGAGCATTTCCAGTCCCAGCAGCCTCCCAGCTGAGGCTAGAACAGCAGCAGAACAGGTTTCTGTCAGTCTCCCAGTGACCAGGAGAGTAGAGATGGTACCATCCACAGAGCAGCTCCAAGCTGAGCCTGGCCAGCCCATGGGCCTACCAGCATCCCTACTTCCAAGCCCATTCCCCACTGCCCAGCACACCACCCCAGCCACCAGGCCACCAGCTGTTCCCCCAGGAACTCCAGCTGCTGCCAGCCAGCCAGTTGCTCATGGGCTGGGGGCCACACCCTTTGTGTCTCTGAAGTCAACTGGGCCACCCCAGCTCCTCTCTAGCCTGCCTCCTGACACCAGCCTGCCCCTGGCCAAGGTGGGCACGTCTGTCCCAGTGGCCACGCCTGGCCCCAAGGGCTCTGTCATCACCTCTCCACTCCAGCAACAGGCCACATCTCCTGCCATTGCCACAACTCCACCCACTTGGATACTCAGCCCAGAACCGCCTCTCACCCCAGCTGTTGTGGCCCAGGCACACCCACCCAGTCACACAGTGTCTCAGGCAACAGGCACAGCTCCAGGCCCGCTTCTGGGAGCCACACTGCCAACCTCTGGAGTGATGGCCATGGCCCAGGGGACGGCCTCCACGGTATCTGTTGCCCCACAAAAGAGCACCATGGAGAAGATGGCCATCTCTTCCAAGCAAGTGTCACTGCCCACCGGGATATATGGCTCCACCCAGGGCGGGCCCACAGCATTCACGCCTGCTGTGGTCCACACTCTTACTCCCTTGGTGTCTGAGGCCGAGGCACCCTGGGCCAGCTCAGTGCCCCTGGTGCCCACATCCTACCCCCTGAGCCCTGTCTCTGCCAGGACTGCCTCCCAGGAAAGCTCACTGGTTCTGCTCCCTCAGCTGGCTGAGGCCCATGGAACCTCGGCAGGACCTCAGCCGGCAGCAGGGCCAGCGAGAGAGGCCACCACCAAGCAGTCTGGGCACTCGGCCCCAGCCCAGAGCATCTCAGAGGGTTTGACCAAGGCCTCAGCAGCCGCCACTGAGGCCAATATGTCGGCCTCCTGTGCTGTGAGTGACTTGTCAGGGTTCTGCTGCCTGTACAGGCAGCCTCCGTGCCTCTCCTCCTCCTGTGCCACTCGGACACCATGATGCTCTCACATTCCTCAAGACCTGTGGCAGCTTCTCCTTAACCAGCTGCCAGGCTGCACGATGGGAGTGTACTTACCATCCTCACTCCTGCCCCAAGTTCCAGGAGCCTGAAAATTCTCAGGCTCCTCTGGGCCCCTGATGTCACAGCAGAGTCCCACCATGCCCCATCTGGGCCCCGGGATGATTGGACAGCTTAGTGTGACACCCAGAATGTGACAACACGATTGTGCCAGTGTGAGCATGTTCCTGTCTGTGTATCCACACAGGACAGTGTGTGCACGTTTGTGCTTGCAGGTGTGAAACTCAGTGTGAGCACTCTCATATATCTGTATGTATGCTTGTGTGTGTGTCATACATGGTGTTGCAAGACAGTGTATCTGTGCATTTGTAAGAAATAGAGATCAAGATAGTGTGTATGAGTGTGTGTGTGCACACTCACCCACCCATGAGTGTGCTGGGTTTCTATGACTCAGCTGGCATGTCTGCATGCCTGTATACTTGGAGCTCTCTGCATGGATAGGTAGATAGACAGAGGTGTTTGGTCAGGACAGGGCTCAGTCAGTCCCCTGGCTTCCAACCTCACACAGCCCGGCTCCAGGCCCCCCGCCGGGTGTTGAGTGGGTGGAGGGTAAGGACACCATTCCCTAGTAATTTTAGCTCTGGGTCCCCTGCCTTGCTGTAACCTACCTTGGAAAGGATTTGAGCCCTCAAGGCTTGGGGGATGGGTGGGACGGGAGCGTGTGTAACTGTGACCCCTAAGGTCGGCACCCACTGTCCCTCCACCTTGTTCCCCAGCCGATTGCTGAGCAGGACTGCATCCGCCACATCTGCCTGGAGGGCCAGCTGATTCGTGTGAACCAGTCGCAACACTGTCCCCAGGGCACGGCCCACCCTCGGTGTGGGGTCCTGGGCCTCCCTGTGAGGGTGGGCGGGGACCGCTGCTGCCCGCTCTGGGAGTGTGCCTGTGAGTCCTGGGGTCCACCAGGGCCTCCCCAGGCCTCCTCGTACCCCTACCCCAGTGTGACCTCCACCCCGGGCATGTGTCCCTGGCCTCAGGGTAACCCTGACCTGAAAGTGACCTCCCTGGGGACCTCTCACCTCAGCATGACCCCTGACCTGGCAGATTTCCTACCCTGTGGCCTCTGACCTCTGTGCTGCCTGCTCTGAGAGACCTCCAGCCCCCAGGGCATCTGACTCACCCAGGAAAACGCCCAGGTGCCTGCCCAGTATTTCTGGGTGGCCTTGGCCCGGGGGCATCTGTGTATTATTCTCATCCCTACCCCAGGCCGATGCTCAATCTTCCCTGATCTGAGCTTTGTGACGTTTGATGGGAGCCACGCAGCCCTGTTCAAAGAGGCCATCTATATCCTCACCCAGAGCCCCGGAGAAATGGTCGCTGTCCATGTCCTCGACTGCAAAAGCGCCAACCTGGTGACTGTCCCCTACTTCCCTTTCTGGAGGGGAGACTGAGCAGTGAGTTGGGTTTTGAGGGGTGTCAGAAGCAAGGATGTGGAGGCCCTAACAGCCGCTCCCTCTGCAGGGGTCTCCCAGAATGGGTCTTGGGGAAAGGGTGAGCAGAGAGCGCCACCTCCTGGCCCTTCCTGGAGCCTGCACCCTTCCCAGCTTGACCCAGCTGCCTGGGCCCCGTCCCGTGGGAGGCCCTGAAGTGCGGAGGGGCTAAGATGCCCCTCCAAGGATGTGACCTGTGGTGAAGGGTGCCGGCTGCAAGGAATCATCTCCTAGGGTCCCTCCATGAACCAGGAAGAAGGCAGCTATTATTCTGTGGGGGATCGGTCGTGAGTAAAGTCAAAGTGGAACAGAAGAGCTAGGATTCTGTGCACCACTGCACAGTTCCGATAAGTTCCCCTGCGAGCAGACAGTGTGGAGAATGTGCTCCCAGGGGCTCACCAGGAGGAGGTGCGAGGGCCGGGCCCCAGGTTGGTGAGGGCTGGGCTTTTTCTGCAGGGCCACCTGAACTGGCCCCCCTTCTGTGTGGTGATGCTGAATCTGACTCATCAGCCCCATCAGGTCACCATTGACCGCTTCAACAGGAAGGTGAGTGCCTCAAAGAGCTGTCCTCCTAGGGCAGGGCGGTAGTCAGCTGAGGGGCAGTGTGTCCAAGGTGGAGAGGCCTTGAGGCTTATTCATGACTGGGGGCAAGGGTGGGGAGGGACCTTCCTAAAGAAAAACAATGCAAAACTCGGTATATGTGGAAGTGATTTTCATTAGAATATTTGTGGCCACATTAATGTCAGGGGAGAGTGTACCAGGAGGAATATTGTACGGAGAGAAAGTTAGAATGGCAAGCAAAAGTGTAGCCTTATGTGATTGTGGTCATTGTGATTCTGCAATGTTTTAAAAAATATTTGGCCATGTAAGCACATTACTAGGCTCCCTTCCAGAAAGGAAATGTAAAAGTGAGGGGCCTTGAATTTAAGCTTCATTAGCTTCACCCTAAGCCCACCTCTGTCAAGGAGGCCAGTGGCCAGCTGCAGCCCATACTTGTGTGGTTCCTTCCCCAAGGGCCTGCATTTACTCCTCCCAAAAGGTGGGTGAGAGGGGCTGATTCATCTCCTCAGGTCCCCAAGTCCTGACTCTCCCACCCATTTCTGGGTCAAGACCTGAAGCCCTCCTGTTGGAAACTTCCTTTGAACACCAGCCATGGGGGCCATCACACCCTGGGGGTTCTCAGAAATGGGGCTCTGTGAGATGGAAGCTTAAGCAAAATTTCCCTGTTTTCATCCCTTAAGTTTTAAATTTTTTCCATTAGAGAAAATGAGCTGTAACTTATGAACAGTAGAATTCACCCCTGTCAGTGTATAATTCTATGTTTTAACAAACACCCATGACCACAATCACAGTGTAGAATAGTTCACCACCCCAAACTCTGACCCATGCCACTTTGTTATCAACTCTTCTCCCACCTCCTGACAACCACTGCCTTCTGTCCCTGTGGTTTTGCCTTTTCCAGAAGGTCATGTAAGTGAAACCAGAGTCTAGAGTGAGATTCATCCCTATTGTTGCATGTATCCTTAGTTTGTTGCTTTTGGTTGTTGAGTACTATTCCACTGTATGGATGTACCACAGTGTCCATTTGCCAGCTGAAAGACACCTGGGCTGTTTCCAGTTTGGCATGATAACAAATAAAGCTGCTGTAAATATTCACATAAAGGTTTTGTACAGATAAAGTCCCCTGGAGTGGATTGCTGGGTTGTTTTGTAAGGGCATGTTTAACTTCACAATTACTAGCTAGATTTCTTTCTAAGGTGAGCATTTAACATTCCTACCAACAGTGTCTGAGAGCTCCAGGTGCTTCACAGCCTTGCTGGTACTTGGGAGCATGAGTTGTTTTGTTTTTTAAGTCATTCTCACAGATATGAAGGAAGATCTCATTGTGATTTTAATTTGCATTTCCCTAGTTGCTGATAATGTTGAGTGTCTTTTGATGGGTTTATCTTCCATGGTGTATCCTCTTTGGTGAAGTGTCTGTTCCAATCTTTAGCACGTTTTAAAGATGAGGTTGTCTGTTTTATTGGGTTTTAAGAATTCTTTATATATTTTGGGTATAGGTCCTTTCTTAGGTATAAATATTATCTCCCAGTTGGTAGCATGTTTTTTGCATTCACCTGTAAGTGTCTTTCAAAAGGCAGGAGTTTTTAATTTTGATGGAGTCCAATTTATCAATTTTTGTAATGGATCATGATTTTGGTGTTTTATCTGATAAACCTTTGCCTAGCCCAAGGTCACAAAGATTTGCTCTTACATTTTCTTCTAGAAGTTTTATAGTTTTAGGTATTACTTTTAGATGTATGTTGCATTTTAAGTTGGTATTTATAAATGGTATGAGGTGTGGGTTAAGGACAGGGTCAGAGGGGGGCGCTGTAGAGCTTCTGAGCTCATTCTCTCCTTCTCTCTGTCTCTGTTTCCCGCTCTCACCTCTCCCCGGCCCTCTTCTCTTCGGTATTGTGCTCTGCAAACTCTGGTTATCTTGGCCTCTGTGAACTCCCAACTCTTGTCTCATAAATTCGGGGAGCCCACCAGGCTGGGCCTGGCCTCCGCCTTCCTCAGCTGTGGCCTGGAAGCAATAACCTTGGGCAGTCATAAGGCTCACCTCGTTTATTTCACCTTTCTCAGGCATCACAACTGTTCAAAGCCTGGAGACTATTGTTTTATATATTTTGTCAGGCTTTTTGGTTGTTTAAGACAAGAGGGTATATCCATTCCTTATTACTCCATCTTGCTCAGAAGCAGAAGCCCAAGTCCTTCGTTTTGAAACTTTTGTCTTTTGTCCTTACTTGGACTTGGAGTCTTGTGAACACAGATGAGAATGCCTAGGCTTCAGAAATGAGTGTCACACCCTGAACGGGGACAACAGTCCAGGATCATGGAGCCCAAGCTGCTGTCTGTGCAGCTAGGAAGGCTCAGGCTGTGGGGGCCTTTCCCAAGGTCAAAGTGTTTTTTTGACTGTTGGGCTTGGCGGCCCTCTACTCAACACAGTAGTTCATGTACTGGATAATTTGCAAAGTGATTAATAAAACAGTAATTCCTGGTGTGGGAGGAGGTCTGAAGTCACCATAAATATTTTAAAATCCGAATCTTTTCATCTCCCTTTTCTATAGAGTAAAACTAGTAATCCATAATACATACAATTTAACCTTGCCAATATGTAGCAGAGGTTGCTTTGCATTTAAAGTGTTTGAAAGAATTAGGGTGTGTTGCATATTTAACAAACATGAATTGAGCCCCAATTTATGTCAGGCTCAAAGGCAGGAGGTGCTGAGGATTCAAATGTGAATCACACATAGCTTCTGTCCTTAAGAAACTCATGGTCTGTTGAGGGCCTTGATTCTGTTCTAGTGGTCAGTACACAGGTGAGGAGACCGCACAGAAGGGGTGCTCAACCTAGAGGCTGGGATTAGGGAAAATCTCCTAGAAGAAAAGGTCTGAATAGACTCAAGAAAGAAGAGAGTGATTAGAAGGGCTGAGGATTTGTGTTTATTTGTGCATAGAGAGGCAGCCTGCCCCCAGCTGGTGCATTTCTTGTTTTACTGTTTTGTGCTCACAAAAATGTTTTCAGAATCCTTCTATGCTACCTTGGACTATGTTTTATCCACATGTGCCTAAAACAGAGCCTTTCATATAGCAGGTTCTTAATAACTGTGTGTTGGATAAATGGGTGGGTGGATGGAATGACAGATGGACAAGCTGTGCTCACATTGAATGCTCTCCCCCACCAAGGTGACTGTGGACTCACAGTTTGTGGGCCCCCCTGTGAGCAGGCATGGGTTCAGAATTGAGGACACAGGCCACATGTACGTGATCCGGACGCCATCACACATCCAGATCCAGTGGCTCCACAGCTCAGGACTCATGACCCTGGAGGCCAGCAAAACCAGCGAGACCCAGGGCCATGGCCTGTGCGGTGAGGAGGGCCCCAGCTGGGGGGAGAGCCATGCTTCCTGGGCCCACCTCTGTCCCCACACACGAGTTCCCCTGGACCAGTGAAAGGTGGGACAGAGTGCCAGGCCAGAGATGGGAGCAGCAGATCTGCCAGGGTAGGCAGGCCCAATGTCTGGTGTTCTGGGGCTGAAGCTGCCAGCAGGGAGATGGCTCAGGGATCTGGCCTCAGCCAGTTGTCACTTCAGCCAGGGTAGTCTGTCAGCTTCCTTGATAGTTTCCTAATACCAGATAATCCTTCCTGTCTGCATATGCCTGGGCACTTTACAAAGCACTTCCACACTCTGATCTCACTTATACCAAGTCATCCACACAATAGCTCTGAGAGACGGCCATTGAGCTAAAGAAGAAAGGGGGCTCAGAGAGGTTAAGTGGCTTGCTGAAGGTCACACAGCTGAGCTGCCAGAGCACATTGAACTAGTGCTCTGCAGACCACAACATCATTGCAGAGAGCATGCTCTAAAGGACCAGTGTACTTTGATTAAAAAAAGGGGTACAGGAGGAATTCGTGTGTAGACTGCTGCCCTTTGCAGGGGCAGAAGGACATGGGTCCTTGTAAGGCACTCCATGACAGACCGCACTGGTTATGATGATGGACGACATAGGAATACTTACAGAAACGCACATATTTGTGTTCCCTCCAGTCATGAATCTTCACCCACTTTGTTCGTTCACACTCATGTTCCTGTATTCAAAATGCTCTCTATGCATGAGCTGACACAGGTAGGTCTGCTCCACGCTCATTCTTTCATTTGTGTCACACATATTTACCATGTTCCAATCCCTGGGGATGGAACACTAGGCAAAACAGACAAAATCCCTGTCTTGTGAAGCTCCCGCTCTCGCTGACGGCTCTCCTTACACACACCTCACCACTCCCACCTCCGCCACCCTTTCTTACCATTTCTTCCTCCTAGTATTCATGCCTGGCAAGGAGCGCTATGGCCAGCAGTTGTCTGGAGGGTCAGCTTCTCCCTAGGACACATTTGGGAGACCCTTTGGTAACTCAAATCCAAAACCAAAACTATGACCACTGGGACCATTGATACAATCTGAGGGGGTTGTTTAATCATGCTTTATATTCACAACACTGGTGTCTGGAGGTGTCAGAGCAAAAGTCAGCAAATTTATCTCTATTTGGGATCCTGGGCACCCTGCTAGGCAACATGGAGGAATATCAAGAGAGTGAGACTCTGTAGAGGAAAACGAGTCTTGCACTCAGGGAGCAAGGCGGGGGCAAAGCAGACCTGTCTACAGACCAGGGATGGCCACAGGTGGGCCTGTCTGAGAAAGTGCTTTAAGTGGAGGGAACAGCATAAGCAAAGTCAAGGGCAGGGACGTGTGTGTGTGGAGCCTAGAATGAGAGATGAAGTTGGAAGTTAAGGTCATGTGAGAATCTGTGACAGATAAACTCCAGCCTGGCCCTTACATATATGCACTTTTCTATGTATTTGCAATTTATATGTGCATCTTTCTTAATCATCTGAAAGTATGTTTGAGACATTGTAACCCTTTATCCCTAAATACTTAGGTATGTATTTCCTCTAAACAAAGATGTTTTCTTATACAGCAGGTTTCTTTGTTTCTTTGTGCCTTGTTTCTCTCATCTATAAAATGAAGATAATAGTAATACTGGCCTCAAAAAATAGTGAGGAATATGCCAAGTGACCGCTGGGAACCTGGGAGTGGTGATGATGGTGTTTACTGGGATACTTCCACCCCTTTTAGGCATCTGTGATGGAGATGCAGCCAATGACCTCACCCTGGAGGATGGTTCTGTGGTGGGTGGGGATGAGGACCCTGCTCCCTTCCTGGACAGCTGGCAGGTGCCCAGCTCCCTGACCTCAGTGGGCCAGACCCGCTTCCGCCCAGAGAGCTGTGCCACGGCCGACTGCTCGCCCTGCCTTCGTATGGTGTCTAACCGCACCTTCAGCGCCTGCCACCGCTTTGTATGTGTCACCCAGCCCAGCATGGGGGGGACCTCCCGGGCTGGGAGTGGCAACGTCTACCACCCGCACCCCAGAGGAGGTGTTGCGCTTGGGATGGCACTGGGACTCCACAGAAGCCCCTGGGCAGGGCTGGGAGGCGGCATGCCCTGCGACATGGGGAATCGGGTAGGCAGCACTGTCTCATGCACGTTCCCAGGTTTCCCCAGCATCGTTCTGTGAGCTGTGGATCCGAGACACCAAGTATGTGCAGCAGCCCTGCGTGGCACTGACTGTGTACGTGGCTATGTGCCACAAGTTCCACGTGTGCATCGAGTGGCGGCGCTCTGACTACTGTCGTGAGTTGCAGGGCAGGGGCAGCCGGATGGCGGAATGTTGCTTCTGTTGCCCCCACCCACTGTCTGAGTGCGCAAAGGGCTCACAGACCTGAGTCCATGTCTTGGCGTCCCCAGGTCTAAATAGTCGTTCATTCATTCATTTATTCATTCATTTTAATCAATAAATTCATAAATATTTTATAGATTAATCTATAAATATATTAGTAAGTTAACAAAACTTTTATTACAATTATAAGTCAAATGAATATTATTTGTTCATTATTTAATTTCTTTGAGTCTCCTTACCTCATCTGTGAAATGGGGACACTATTAAAATTAAGCTCCCTCTAAGGTTGTGTTGAAGAATGCATGAGATAATGTGTGCAGATTACCATCCAGTCAACAGTAGCTCCACCCTCTTAATGTTTGCGTATCTTTCTCTTTTTTGGTCTCTCCCCTCCTTCCTTGAGGATGGAAGTGAGCTTCGCCTTGTCCCTACCCTGATCAGGTTTGCATTAGTGAGGCAGGCAGGGGTAGACTGGCCTGGAGTAGTCTGACAAATGTGAACACATCCAGAAGGCTGGAAAGAGCCCACAAGAAGACCACACCTATACTCTGACAAATAGTAGATGAAAAGGCAAAATCGAGAATAGTTTTTCAAACTGTGGATCCCAACTCAGTGGGTATGAAATCAACTTTAGCCATCAGAACCAGCATTAGAAAAATGCAATAGAATAGTAATACACAGTGTGCATACTCTACCTAGAAAGATTAAGTATTATTTCATTACATAACAGTAACTCTCAATCCCACTACCTTTTGAAATCCCCCAGGAAATTTAAAAAATTATTAATGTTTGGATTCTACAATCAGATTACGGTTCAGTTAGTCTGAGGTAGGATCCTGGCGATGGTATTTCAAAAGCTCCCAAGTGAATCTTCTGCAGTTGGGTTTGAAGATCACTGTTCTACATGCATGTGTGTATGGGACCACAATGTAAAATCTACTCTTTAAAGTCAAGAAAGTTTGAAAACACTGATCTAGAGGAAGGGGTTGGCAAAGGTATTCTGTAAAGGACCGCAAGGTAAATATTTGTGGCTTTTGGGGCCATATGATCTCTGTCACAGTTACTCAAAATTTTTACCTTTATAATACAGAAACAGCCAGATACAATAGGTAAATGAATGGGTGTAGCTGGGTTTCAATGAAACTTTATTTGCAAAATCAGGAAGCAGGCCGGATTTGGGCTGTGGGCTGCGCCTTGCTGACTCTGATCTAGACGAAGGAGGCGATGACACCCAGCCCCTTTGCCCTCTTGGCAGAGGCACAGATGATGCTCTGAGGCCCCTCCTCACCCTGCCTGGGGTCTGACCTAGGCCTGGTGCCTGTTCTGTTCCTACAGCCTTCCTGTGCTCCAGTGACTCCGTATACCAGGCGTGTGTAGCGGCCTGTGAGCCCCCTGAGACTTGCCAGGATGGGATGCTGGGTCCACTGGACCCAGAGCAGTGCCAGGTGCTGGGCGAGGGCTGTGTCTGCTCTGAGGGCACCATCTTGCACCGGCGCCACTCAGCACTCTGTGTCCCTGAGGAAAAGTGTGGTAGGTTCCTCCCCTCCCCAGCTGGCGCCCTCCAAAGCTGGCCTTACCCTGGTCTCCTTTGTGCTTCTGCTGCCCTTTAGGAGGCCCACCTCATCTCTCCAGGTTTGCTTTGGGGGGGCTGCTCACTGTCCCAGGGAGGGTGTAGTCAGTACAGCCTGGGGTTCCCCAGCCTCCTCAGTCCCCTGTGCCCCACCATGCACCCTGTTACAGCCTGCACCGACAGCACAGGGGTGCCTCGGGCCCTGGGGGAGACCTGGAACAGCTCCCTCAGCGGCTGCTGCCAGCAGCAGTGCCAAGCTCTGGACACCATTGTCCCCCTGGACCCGGACTGCCCAGGCCCCCGTCCTGAGAGCTGCCCCCGTTTTGGAGAGGTGGCCCTGCTCCTGCCCACCGAGGATCCCTGCTGCCTGGGGACTGTTTGTGGTGAGTCCCACCCTTCACTTCCCTGGACCTCAACTGTACGATGGCCAAAAGGCTCCAGCTCTGCCTACTGACTTCGATGGAAAGGACAAGGCCCAGGAGAGTGAAAGAGTCTTGCGGGGGTGCACTTGGGGGAGTGGAGCACCTGGCCTGGGGGCAGGAACCGCACCCTGTAAGTCAGTATGGGGTTGGGCTGAGAGGCTCAGGCTGCGGGGTCAGGCAGCCTGGTGGGCGTCCTCCACCGCCCTGCAGCTTTGTGACCTTGGAAGGTCACTGAGCACCCTCTGTACCTTCAATGATTCTCCTGTAACATGAGGCTGACAATAGCACCCACCTTCTGGGTTGTTGCAAGAATTATACAAGTTAATGCTAATCTAGAAGAGTAGCTGGCACATGGCCCATTTCAATGAACATTAACTTTTAATGCTCTTCTTTCTGAGTCCTGGACCTTCTTTGTGACCCTCAGAGGTCCCTTCCAGGAACCTGGAGGCTGAGGGGAGTAATGGGGACAAGCTGTCCAAGGGCTGGGCAGGGCTGGAGGCTTGGGGCCCCAGGCTCCAGGTTACAGGCCCTGTGCCCCCGGGCCAGTGTGTAACCAGACTCTGTGTGAAGGCCTCGCCCCCACCTGCCGTCCAGGCCACCGACTCCTCACCCACTTCCAGGAGGACTCCTGCTGCCCCAGCTACAGCTGTGGTGAGAGGCCCAGGGCAGGGAGAGTGGGATAGCTACCCCCGGGGCTGGGGGAGCCCTGCAGCTGGGCCAGGGGAGCAAGGACAGCTCTAGGGACTGGCTTCTGGCTGGAGATTAGGGCAGAGCCAGGGTGGGGGCTCGGGTGTGGCCAGACGGGGCCTGCCACCAGCACCCAATTCTGTCTCTTCCCCAGAGTGCGACCCAGACCTGTGTGAGGCACAGCTGGTCCCCAGCTGCCGCCAGGACCAGATCCTGATCGCAGGCCGCCTGGGGGATTCGTGCTGCACCTCCTACTTCTGCGGTAGGTGGACATGCCGTCAGATGTCAGCATGCACACCTGGGCTGCAGCCACCCCCTGCCCCACCCCTGCCCCCTTGGGGTGCTGGAGGAAAGGGTGGGGGTCTTCAAGTGGGGTGGGCACACAGAGAAGGGTGAGCTCTCTGTCCAGAAAGAAGTATAGGAGGAAGAGGAAACTGGCCTGGCTTCATCCCATAGATTACTGGGCACGAGGAAATTGGTGCTTGTTCATGTAAGACTTCAGGTGGACATGAGGAAGAACTTAACATTCTGACCCCAGGACAGGTCACATGGGACCGTGAATACTGCTGTTAGGCCAGCTCCCACCGCACTTCAGTTTTAGGTGCCCCCCCTCCACTGCCACTAAGCAACCTGCTCTGTACCAAGCCCCAGTGAGGGGGACTGCTGTGATAGCCACGGCCCCTCTCCCCCTCAGCCTGTGGCGACTGTCCAGATCTGATCCCGGAGTGCCAGGAAGGGGAGGCGCTCACTGTGGACAGGAACACCACAGGGCTGTGCTGCCCTCTCTACCAGTGCGGTGAGTCCCAGCTGGACATGGGGGCCATGGCCGGAAGGGGATTGGGGACCTTTACGTGCCAGGGGACCCCTTCACAAAGTCCTCACCTCAGAAGCAGGGCGAGTTCAACAGGGAGCCCCCAGGTCATGAGCGCCAAAGTGTGGAGCAGCCTAAGCCAGGATGAAGGACCTCCCCAACCCACCCCTACCCTCTCCACACTCCACTCCACCCCCTGCCTGCCCTCAGGAAGCTGGGCCAGACCATGGGAGCCCAGACTGTTACACAGTTGGCTCTGAGGCATAATGAGAGGCCCATGGAGGCCCCAAGGGTAACGCGGAGGCCTGGGTTAAGGGACAGACACTTGGGCCACCCCTATCTCCCGAGCACTGATTCTCAGTCCTCATTCTCTTTCTGACTAAGGGCCCTGCTTTGGGGCCCCTTTCGCTGCTGTGTTACCATAGTGCCAGCACAGGGAGGCTGCAGTTCTGTAACACCAAAGCAGCCAGATGCAATAGGTAAATGATGGGCGTGGCTGTGTTCTGGTAAGACTGTTTGCAAAATCAGGCAGCAGGCCAGATTTGGGCTGTGGGCTGCGCCTTGCTGACTCTGACCTAGAGGAAGGAGGCAAAGACACCCAGCCCCTTGGCCCTCTGTGCTGAAGCACTGATGATGCTCTGAGCTCCCTCTTCACCCTGCCTGGGGTCTGACCTAGGCCTGGTGCCCAATGAGCCCCTACAGCCTTTCTGTACCAAGCCATAGCCCTGTGGCTTGAAGCCTCTGAATCTCTTTTATTTCACAATGGCAAATAGAACGGGCCCTTACTAATATTTTCACAGAACATGGTACCTTACTATGGTCTACACATAGTACCTTAATAGTACCTATTAAGCAATAGCATCTATTAAGTACAGCCTAGTATGGTGAACTTGAAGCCAACTTAACGGGCGAAGATTTTAAAAATGGTTAAAGTTAAATATGACTTAAATGCACACTGACTGTAGGAAAAATGTGAGTGAAGTTCACTTGCACAGAGCAGTGTAGGTGAGGACCCTCCGCCAGGGCACCCCAAAGGCAGCCCTGATTGTTTCAATGTCAAGAACCAACTTTTGAAAAAATGTAGGCTTCCATGGAGAGATCCCACATGACCGGGTGACACCTGACCAACAGGCTCCACCTGGGGCCTCAGAGGTCACTGAGCAGTGGGTCAGCATCCTCCCTGTTCCCCCCTTCTCTCTCCTCCTTCTATTTGTCTTTTCCTCTGGCCTCTGTAGCCTCCTTCTCTGTGCCCAGGCTTTCTCAGGAGGCGGTCTGGTAAGGTGGGATGAGCACACGCACAGTCAGTCAGTCATGGCTTAGAGGCCCGGTCTTGCCATTTACTAGCTGTGTGGCCTGTGGCTAGTTACTAACTCTTTGAGCCAAGGTTTCTCATTTGTAAAATGGTGATAAGATTATGTGTCTTGATGAGCTGTTGAGAAAATTAGAGATAACACAGATAAAGTAACTAATGGGCCTTAGCCTCCAGTAGGAGCTCAATAAAGGGAGACTATTGATGCAGTCCCTTCTCCCAGTCTTCATTATACTCTTATCACAAAAGCGCCATGTATGCCTTGCACAAAGCCTAGAATCCAAGTGAATACAAGAAAATTAAAATACTGTCTTCTTATTACCTAGATATTTTCCCATCGGCACTTTAGCACAATCCTCCCAGATATTCTCTGTGCCTCTATATAAATGTGCTTCTGTCAAGATGAGGTCATGTTGTACATGTTTTTAACCAGCTATTTTCAGTTAATGATCTTTACCTTTCCATGTTGATACATTTTCAAGGTATATCATTCTCAGTCTATGATTCTCCCGGTTTGTCCAATCCAGGACCACACATTAACAGTGTGTCTCTTAAATATCCTTTAATCTAGCACAGGTGCCTTTTTCTGCATGATACTAAATTATGGATTTGGGGCTGTGGTCCTTCAGAATCCAACTTCTGTATTTATTCAGTTGCTTCCTCTAGGAACTGTTCACCTTGCTCCCCTATCCTCTGTGCTTCCTGGATGCTGGAAGTTAGGTCTAAGACTCGGTGGATTTAAGTTACAAATTTTGGGCTAGATGGTTAATGAGCTTCATAGTCCATCCCATGAGGAGACACATGCTCTCTGGCTGAGCCACTGTAACTGAGGCTAACCTTGGCCCTGGATCAGGGTGGTGACGGTCAGATCCCTCCATCTTACATTTACGATTTTCAGCCACAAAGTCACCCACTACTTTGACCCTGTACAAATGTCCTTCTCCCCTTCCACCTCATAATTTTATGGAACATCAATTGATAATCCTTAGCTGTGCCAATAATCTTTCAGTCAATCAAATAAGTCTTAACAGTTAACAAATAAGTCTTAACCCCTTTAGCACTGACCCTTGTACCTCTCCTCCTCACCAAAAACGTGTGCCCAGGGATTCCCTCCGTCCTTGCCTTGTCCCTCAGTACGTGAGGATGGCCCAGGAACCCGGAACTAAGAGGGGACTGCCTGAAGAGTAGGGAGAAGGCAAGCCTGAGCCGCAGGGAATAGCGCAGGTGGGAGCAGAGCAGGCTCAGCGGGGCTGCAGGTGGACGGGAGAGTTGTGTTCTCCCATAGAGAGAACCATTCCTGTCAGTGGGGCTCACCCCTGTCACTGTCCCCATCTGACTGCCACTCTCAGGGTGACATAGAATCCAGGGGAGGGAAGGCCCAGTTGAGTGACTTAAAGGTTCTCACATTGCCACATTGCTAATGCCTCATTGCTTCAGAAGTAGGGCCTCCTCAAGTAGTTCTACAGGGAGACTTCTTCCCTGGACTCCAGCCACAGAAGGTGCTGTGGGGGACCTAAGGAGGAGCCAGGAGGTAACTCCTCCTCAGCTGATGTTGCCTCTCTGGGCAGTTGTGCCACAGGGGTCTATGGCTGATGTGGCCCCTAACTCCCCTCCCTCGCAGTGTGTGAGAGCTTCCGCTGTCCTCAAGTGCAGTGCAGCCTGGGGACAGCCCTGGTGGAGGTGTGGGGCCCGGACCGCTGCTGCCCCTACAAGTCCTGTGGTGAGTCCCCGGACAGGGACACCCCTCCCAAAGGCAGAGGTCCAGGGCCCCTGTGAAGAGGGAGGGGAGGGGAGGAACGGGGTCCACCACTGTCCTCCTGCTCAGATTCTATCCCTCCAGGGTCACCAGAGGGAAGCCAGCAAAATTCCTTCCCCCTGCATCTGCTCTCTGACTGCCCAGCATTGCTACATCTTTTTCTCCCCAAGATAAAAGAAGAGAAAAAAGCAAGTTCTCTGTTCCAAAGAGGTTTTCATCTTTAAAAGTCTTTTAGCAACTATCTGATAGTAAACTGATTTTTGTTAAAATTCACCTTAAACCCTTATAAAAATAGGTGGGGGTTCAGTAAGCAATAATGAACACCAATGAGCTTTATATAAAAATGTTATTTAAAAAGAGTTAAGAAAACTCTATTTTGCATCTGGATTTTTCGCTTCTCTTCTTCCAGGCCTAGAATGTAAATGTCATAAGGGCAGAGATTTTAGTCTGTTATATTTGTTGCTCTTTGTCCCCAGAGCACAGGGAAAGCTCAGCATATAGCAAGTGCTTAAAACTTTTGCTGCATGAGTGAGTGACCCAGAAGGGTGTTTCCCAGACACCCTGACCTTGAGTTGTCCTCACTCTGAACCTAGAGACGGTGTAGCCCTCAAGTTTGCTAGTGGTGCCTCAGCACTTGGCCCTTTGCAGCTCCAAGCCGGCCCTCCTTCAAGCAAAGGCCTGGAGCAGTAGGACTGAGCTTGCTGGAACATATATTTGGGCAATACAGATGGTCAGAAGTTCCACCCTTGCTGTGTCCGTTCCTGGAGAAGCCCCACATTTACTCTAGAACAGGCTCTCCAGAGGCCGGGGAGGGATGAAGCCCGGACAACTCAAGGGAACCTGTGATGGGCCCGTCTGCCTGCTTATCGTCACCCCATAACTGGTGTGAAGCTCCGCCTTAGGACCCATCAGCTTTGGGCCCCGGCTCCTGCTGGGGCAGCTGCAGCCCCCATGCAGGGATGGAGGGAGGCTGAGATTTCTGTTCCTTCCCCCCAGCTCCCACCCAGGTGTGGGAGCCCAGGGAACTTCCACCCCCACCTGGACACCTCTGGTGAGGTGGTCCTGGCCCCTCCTGTTTTTCAGAGTGTGACTGCGACACAATCCCAGTGCCCCGGTGCCATCTGGTATGGAAACCCGGCTCCTGCCCGCTCTCCCTGGTCGGCCTCCCCTTCTCCTTTCCTCTTATCCCTTCCCCTGGAAACCCCATTCTTTTAACCTAGTGCCAGGAGCCTTGGACTGCAAGTCAGCATTCTTGCCCCAAGCTCTGCCTCCTGAGCACATTTGCAAAGTGGGCGTGATCATGCTTCAGAGCTGTGGGGAGGCTTAGGCACAATCACAGTGACAGTGGTGGTGGTGGTGGTGGTGGCGGAATGGGGAAGGAGGGTGGGTTAGTGTAAAGACGGCGAGAATGGTGGAGACGGTGGAGAGGATGCTCATGATGGTAGCTAATGTGCATGAGAGCTCACTATATGCCAGGAGCTTTCCTAGGCCTTTATGTACATCATATAATTAGTTCTCATGAAAACCCAGTGAGGTCGATTCTGTGATTATCTCAGTTAAACAAACAAGGAAACTAAGCTTAAGATCATGAAGCTAGTAAATCAGAGTCAGGATTGGAACCCAGGAAATCTGAGTTCCAGAAACCATGCGCTTAACCACCAGGCTGCACAAACAATGGGATAAATGAAACTACTTTAAGAAACATAAAGTATTTATGTTATATTTAAAGTTATATTTATTTATAATATACATATTTATTTATAATATATATTATATTTATTATATTAAAAGCTATGTTTCCCCACCATTTTCTGAATTATATGTATTCCCCTAACCCCCAACCCCCAGCACACATTTCCTCTCATTTTGTCCCTAGTCCCAACCCTCCTCTTCTCCCTTCAACTAGCGATGGAGGAAGGCAAACGGTATGAGCCAAGTGGTGCTCTTGGCGGGCCGCCACGCAAGGGCCCCTAGTTGACGTGGCCAGGGGGTACTCAGGACGACAGCAGAGGCCTGAGGGCCCGGGGCAGGACACTGAGCAGTGCTCCTCAGTGGGGAGCCACACTGGGAGTTTCTCTCTGGGTGGGAGGGGTACTGAGCTGCCAGGGTGCCAAGGGCCCCAGGCTTGCTAGCCTCCTCCCCACCTGCTGTAAGGAGGTGAGCAAAAGCGAGAGGGGCCCAGGTGGCAGACGGTCCCTGAGGGTGGTAGTGCTGACCGCTTCTGCCCCACCTAGTGGGAGAAGTCCCAGCTGGATGAGGAGTTCATGCACAGTGCGGAGAACGTGTGTGGCTGTGCCAAATACGAGTGCGGTGAGTGCAGGGAGTAAAGCCTATAGGGCAGAGCGAGGGTGGGGGAGCCACTGGTGGGCCAGCAAGCCTGGGGCGTGCATGTGTGCTGGGCTCCTGGTGACTGCTGCCACCCTGCACGCCCGTCCAGTGAAGGCCCCCGTGTGTCTGAGCCGTGAGCTGGGTGTGATGCAGCCCGGGCAGATGGTGGTGGAGCTCTCTGCAGACGGCGTGTGCCACACCTCCCACTGCACTGATGCACTCGACCCCCTCACCAGCTTCTACCAGATCAACACCACCTCTGTGCTGTGCGACGTCCACTGCGAGGCGGTAGGGTGCAGCTCGTGGCCAGGAGGGCTGGCCTGGCAGATC
Organism: Manis pentadactyla; assembly: GCF_030020395.1. Lineage (NCBI taxonomy): Eukaryota > Metazoa > Chordata > Mammalia > Pholidota > Manidae > Manis > Manis pentadactyla. Next base: position 57,153,338 of record NC_080027.1, read on the forward strand.
CTAGGTGCTCTAGTCGAGAGACTAGGCATCAGGGGTCCCTCAGGGACCCTTGTGAACAGTGCTGAGAATGGGGCTAGGCTGGGAGAGGCCAGGAACAGCAAGAGCGAAGGCCTGGCAAGGGTGGGTATTTGCCAGAGAGAACACACGGTTATTAAGCACCTACCTATGCCTAGCACATTCTCCGCCCTTTTGGGTTGTTTGTGTTGCTCCCATCTGTTGAGCCTGACTATATGCCGGGTACTAGTACAGTGACTTCTAGTAAAGGCTAAATAAATATTACTTGAATAAAGTTTGGAATTATTCCAATTTTTCAGATGACAAAACGGTTTCAGGGAGGCCTGTCATTTGTAAAAATTCCTGCAGGGAAGGGACTCAAATTGAGGTCTCCCTGGAATCACAAGTGGCACCCTTACTCACTAGCCAGACTATCCCTGAAAGGGTGGAAAAGCCCTTTGTCCACTGGGCTACGTCTGGGAAGCACTATAAAGGAGGCTTGCAGTAGACATAGGAAGTGTCCTTCAAGTCTGAGGTAGGAGGAGGCTGGGGGCTCCCCCACTGAGCCCCTACAGGTGGCCCTTCTCCAGGCTCTGGGCTCAGAGACAAGCAGGCAGTGGGAGAGGCAGGAGGATGGAGGGGGTGGGTGGCTGAGGCTCGCGTCCCACCCTGCCCTGCAGAACCAAGAGTACGAGCATCCGAGGGACCTGGCTGCCTGCTGCGGGTCCTGCAGGAATGTGTCCTGTCTCTTCACTTTCCCCAATGGCACCACCTCTCTGTTCTTGGTATGCAGCCTCTTAACTGCCCACCTGGGAAGGTGTCCGAGGAGGCGCCGCCTAGGACCAGGGCCCAAGGGTGGGTACAGATGGGGTCCTGGGCTGCCCTGTTCAGAGCCGTGCCCTATGGGTTCACTCAGTCATCTGGCCACACGTCCCCATCACCCAACGTCCGTGTCCTCCAGCCTGGGGCATCCTGGATTGCAGACTGCACCCGCCATCACTGCAGCACCACCCCCCTGGGTGCTGTGCTTGTGCGCTCGCCCATCAGCTGCCCGCCCCTCAATGAGACCGAGTGTGCCAAGGTCAGTACCAGCCTCCTCCCCCCGCAGCGTGGCCTGAGGCCAGGGGCATCGCTGTCTCCCTGGTGGTGGGGTGGGGGAGGAGGGGCTCCCGGGAGCCTGTGTGTGCCCTGCCACCCGAGCTTTACACCACCTCTCTGTGCACGTTTGCTCTGACCACATGACACCCCACATCCTCACACGGGGCATGGCCTCACACAGATGTGGGCAGATCACCCCATCGCCTGTTCCAGGCACCTTCACATATATACCAGCACGGGCACTTGGCCCCTTACACACACCACACACTCCACAGAGACATGGACGCCTCAGCACACACACCACATGGACACCCAGTTCAGTCCTGTGGCGGGTGAGTGGGTGTCCAGCACTAGCACGGACGGCTGTCACTATGGGCACGCCTCAAGGAGGAGGGTTCCTGGAGGGTGTGTGATTATCGTTCAATTATTAAAATTCCTGTGATTAATAGTGGACATTAAAGACTTCTGCTCTTACCTAGAAAACAAAATACATATACATCTCTTCATGCACACACTCACACATGCCAAATCACACACATATATGCTCACAAAATCACACACATACTGAGACCCATCCTTACACTTACTAGTAAAGACTTGTTACATTCACTGTTTTATCTATTTCACAATAGAGGAGGAGGGCTCTAAGGGACAATTGCCATTTTGGAGATGGGAAAACCAAGCCCAGAGCAGAGGTGACTTACTCAGGGCTGAGTTAGCGCCCAGTCTGGGGACCCAGCTGGGTCAGCCCCGAGCCTCTCCCTTCCCTGACCTTGTGTACGGGATGCACTAATGGGGGGGCAGGGCATGAGGAGAACAGCCCACCAGGAAGACAGGAGGCTCTGCACCATCTTATTCTGGCCTGCAGCCACCCTGGCAGCCATGGCAGCCATTGTGCCAGTGTCCCGCCCTGTCAGGGTAGCCCCGGCGGCTCTCCTGTGGCCATCCTGGGGTCCCCTTGTTCCTCTGGCCGTGGCCTGAATTACAGCAGGGCCTGGAGCTGCTGCCCTGGGCATCATGGGAGGAAAGGTGCCTCAACTCCTGTGCTCTTTTTGCCCTCTGCCAGGATCCTGGCTCTTGGCCTGGGACAGGGTCTCCTACCCGCCTCCCCTCCTCTCCCTCTAGGTTGGGGGCTCAGTGGTACCTTCCTTGGAAGGATGCTGCAGGACATGTGAGTGAGCGTGGTGGAGGCCCAGGGATGAGGGGCGCGGGTGGGGGGACAGGGTGTCATGTCGGGGCTCAGAGGGCCATGCTCCTGGCACCTCCAGTGGAGGCTCCTCAGGGGTGAGTAGGTGAGGCTCATGGCACTAGCACAGCTGTGCAGGTGGGCAGAGGCTGTGCTCATGTCCCTGTCCCAAATAAAGGCCTCTGGAGATAAGGGACATTGGGATATTGGGTCCAGGAGGTCAGAAACTCACGAGCCACTCTATTTCCCCCTGCTCCTGCCAAGACCACCAGCCCGATGCCCCCCACATGAATTGTCCCTGAGGTTAGAAGCCCTGTCTTGCAGGTACCTGCTGGATGGGATTCAGGCCCAGGGGGTCCCTGACTGAGTTTGAATGGGAGCTCTGTGCACCTGTCCTCAGGCACAGCACCAGGAACCTGAGCCTCCCAACCACGAATGCATGTACATTCCAATCAGCCTTAGGGCCTTTGCCCCCCTTGTCTCCCCTCCCCCTGGGACGTCAAACCCTTCCTTGCAGGGATGTAGAATCTGGGACCTTTCTATGTCCACCTCACATGCTACAAGGAAGCTGAGCTCAGTACCTCAGTGGCTGATCTCTAACCCACAACTCATGTTCCCTGCATATCCCATGTGCTTCCATGTGAACCGTGACCCATGTCCCTCTCCCCAGGTTCCCCGGGGACCCTGCTTCCAGTGGTCCCCGTTAGCCCTGCCTCTCCTCCACGGGTTAGTGTCCACTGTCACCCAGGTACTTCTCTTGGAAGCCCACGGGACTGGAGGCATGCAGCTGTGTTGCTATATCCAACAATGTCCCTTCCGCTAGGTGGCCATGAGCTCTGGGTTGGGGGAGGGGAGGATGGTGCCCCTGCTCCCTGCCTCTGGCAGAGGCATTCAGCCAACAGTGCATGCTGGGTAGTGAGCTGCATCCCCTGGGCTTGCATGGGATGCTTCAGCAGTGCCCACTCTCCTGGCGCTCACACATGCCACATGCCACCGCTGCTTTGCTACTGCTGGTCACTCTTGGTCCAGGACCCTGAGGGCCATGGCCAGGACAGCCCTCAGTTCCCCTGCCCCATGGCAGGGAGAGAGGGGGGAAGGGAGCTTAGGTCTGGCCAGGAGTCCTCCAGCCAGTGTGGTAGAAAACCTGCTGTGGGGAGGCCCAGAGGCCAGAAGAAAGGGTTTCACCCAATTTTTGGCAGGTACCCTGGGGTCACAGAGGGAGTCCGTGCACCCAGTAAATATTTATTGAGCACCAGTACACCAGGCTGTGTTCTAGGCACCGTAGACACAGCATAAGCAAGGCCTTACTCATGAAGCTGACATTTTTGTGGGAAAAACAGAATAACAAGCAAAATATATAACAAGATGGATGCCTCTGGTTTTCTGGGGACTGAAAGTTGTGCAGTTTGGGGGGCCTTGTTAAGAGAAAGAACACAGATGTATCAATCCATACTGAGATGTGAAAGTGAGTATTTATTTAGAGTGAGAAAAGAACTCACAACAAATTAGGCAAAAGGAGGCCCTAAAGTTTGTTTTAACAATATAATTAGAAATATGTCTCTGATAGAATGGTGAAGTGCCCTGGAGAGAAAGAAGGCATGGGAGCAGTCAGTGAGGGAGGACTGGGTGGAGGGAGGGAGTTGCAGTTTCAAGTGAGATCGGGAGAGTCCTGGATGAGGACATAGTTGAGCAGGTGAGGGTGTGAACTAGCCTTGGGGCTGGTTGTCTGTGGGAGGCGTGGTGCAAGCAGAGGAAACACGGAGTTTATCAATGTCCATCCCTGCAACAGCTGAGGTGAGGCAAACTCCCTGGCCCTGTGTGATAGATGTGGAAACAGAGTGAAGTTGCTGTGTGTAAGCATGTGCTAGGACCTGGGGTTTCCAATCATCTGGAAATTGCAGCATCTTAATGCACAAAGCCCTTTCAGAATAGGAAAGCTGAAGCTCAAAGAGGGGTGAGGACACGTCCAAGGTCACCAGCAGGGGTTAAAGGCAGGCATCGAGGGTGGGGCTGGGGGGGCCTGCCTTGTCCACAAATCCTGCTCTTTCCTAGCTCAGAGCCCCTGAGGTCATCCAGCCATCCTCCTCTGCTTCCCCATCTTCCCTGCCTCCACCTCCTTTCAGGGCACTGAGTTAAAAGACTTTCTTCTTTGGGGAAGTGGCTCTAATGCACAGGCACTAACCCTGGAAGAGGGACGCTCCACATGACACTGCCCCAGTTTGCGTGTCCTGCTGCCCCAGCAACGCTTCCCAGCCACGGCCGCCTTGCCCTCCCTGTCCCCCCAGGTAAAGAGGATGGGCGCTCCTGCAAGAAGGTGACCATCCGCATGACCATCCGCAAGAACGAATGCAGGAGCAACACCCCTGTGCGTGCGCTGCGGGGGTGGGAGGGGACAGCCGGAGGCGGGGCTGCAGGGGCTGTGGGGCGGGAGCTACACAGGCTACCTCACCGGCTGGCCCATCTCCAGGTGAACCTAGTGTCCTGTGATGGGAGATGTCCATCCGCCAGCATCTACAACTACAACATCAACACCTATGCTCGCTTCTGCAAGTGCTGCCGTGAGGTGGGCCTGCAGCGGCGCTCCGTGCAGCTCTTCTGTGCCAGCAATGCCACCTGGGTGCCTTACACGGTGCAGGAGCCCACCGACTGTGCCTGCCAGTGGTCCTGAGGCCTGGGGCCAGGGCTGGACCACCTCTGCTGCCCCCACTTTCTGCATCCAGGTGGCCCAGTGTGCATGTGTGTGTTGTGGGGGGTCCAGGGGAGGTACTATAAGTGTGGAGAGCTGGTTCATGCTGAGCATGGAATGGCAGGCAGAGGCACAGAGAGTGACCAGAACGGGACCCCTGTCTGTCCTGACTCCCTCTCTGAGCTTCGCTACTCAACCCATGGGGAAGTGCCACAGCTGAGGGCTCAGGGATGTAGCTCTGTCCCTGGCTCTAGTCTGGAACAGGCCCTAAATCAGGGCCACAGCCTCCATGCATCGGACGCTGGCTGCAGGGCTTTGGTGAAGGGGGTGAGAGCCTTCCTGAGAGGCCGGGACCAGAGTTGGACCAGGCCAGGATAGGGTGGCTCACTTTCTTTCTTGGCCTTTTTGACCACAGGAGAACCACAGACACAGTTTAAGGAAAGTGGGCTTAACTGCAACATGCAGGCCTGCATCTAACTCCCAAGAGGACTTCCCAGAAGGAAAGGGATGGGTTCTCAGGCCCAGGTCCTCTGGTATTCTGTTTCTGATGTTGTAATTCATGAAAGGACTTAGATGAGCAGGCCTATGCCTGCTCCATACCCACCCTCAAATCCCCAGCCCCAAAGCCAGCCTTCCTGGCCAGTGAGCTGGTTCTTGTGAGGCGACGGTGGGAGGGAGTGACTTCTTCCTTGAAGGTACAGCACAACTCATCTCAGTGTTGGTGGCCAGCCCACCCTCCTAGGGTGCAAGGTTGTTTAACAGGACCTTCAGCCTATGAGGGCAGCTCCTGGCTTTGCCATATGACTTTTCTCCAGGATATAACAGCTGGTCTCCGGAGGGGCCTGAGTGTGAATTCTGTGGCTCAGCTAATTCCCAGCTCTCTGCTTCATGGGACTATTTAGCAGGACAGCAGCTTTCCATAAAAAATGCAGGCAACCTGTCTCTGAACCAATGTCCTTCTTAAAGCCAGGGCTAGGCGTCCCTCCATACCTCACTCAGCAGGTGCCTTCTCCCTGGTGCCACTTTGCGCTACAAGGTCCAAAGGACACGAACCTGAGGTTGCTCAGGCCCTGGTACTGCCCTGTATGCCCAGATATGTGTAGCTGCTCTAGTGCCCCTAGGGTTGGTGTTAGGGCTAAGTTCCAGGGTGGTCCCCAGCTGTCCCTACAGCTTCTTTGTTCCTATATCTGTATTTTGTGTATATATCCAATAAACCATTAAAGACATCAAGCCTCTGATCATCTCTGAGGATGTCAGGTTTGCTTTGAATCTGAAGGAGTTTCAGCTGTGAGGAGAAAACCCTATTTTATGGCCCTGGAGGTCGCCCTGACTTATGCCTTACCTGTGTCCAGCGGTGTGCCCCACTCAGAGCAGCAGAGCATCTGCTGGTTGGAACTGAACTGATAGACACTGGATCCTAGGGGAAGGAGTGGGAAGAAGGAAGAGGATATTGGGGGCTGGGGGGCTGGCACCCAGGTGGGGAGCCCGAAGAGCAGCCCCAGTTCTATGGGGCTGGGGACAGAGGCATCTCACAGAAGATGTGGGCAGAGCAGGCCGAGAGTAGGTTTCATGTTGGACCTCTCAACATTTCTATATTTATTTCCCTGTTGTTCTTGCATCAAATTAAGTTTTTGCAGCCATTGTTGACTGCACTAGAGTTAAGAAGAATCTGGGGAACAGGTTTTTGGTGACCCTTCAACTTTAAAGGACCAATGGCACATCTAAGGGGCAAGTGGGAGAATGCTTTGCTGTGTTGTCCCACATGAGGCCTGAGGAAGCACCTGCCTGCAAGGGGGAGAAACTGCTAGGGTATGAGTCATTGCCTAGGGTATAAGAGCTCCACTCCACTTGCAGGGGTGGAGCATCTCCTTTGAAGTTAACACTTGGAAGGCTTTTTTAAAAATTTAATAAGTGTATCCATGCTTTATCTATCTGCTGACCTGCTAACTTTTCCTAATAAAGAGAGCTTAACAACCCTTAAGAAGCACTATAAATAAGCAATGGATCACAAAAGAAATCAGAGTAGAAATTAGGCAACATTATGATCTGCATGATCATGAAATTATGGCACATTAAGCTTGTGAGATGCAACTAAATCAGTACTAAGAAGGACATTTATAGTCTTAAATGTTTCATACTTTTAAATTTCCTATCATTATAGCCAGAAGTAAACAGGACAGGGCTTCCACACTTCTCCATCATTGATGATCAAAGACTTGCAATCAGTCATTTTCTCAGTATAACACACTCCCTAGATTACATATCAATAGCTTTCAGAGAGTGTTTCAAACTCTGAGCTCAACAGAAATTGACTTTAAACATACCTTTAAAGAGAACTGATTTAAAATACAGATTCTATTAAACAGCAAGATGTTTAGATTAAGACATAGGGTGGTTCTTTAGTCATTGTCGGAATTTCAGTGCTCCTGGCTGCTCATCCCTCACCTCACTGCCACTCTTCTGTTTAAGTCCATGTACCAGCAGGCAGCTTTTGAACAGGGCCACTCATAATCAGCTGTTGTGTAAACAGGCAGAAGGCACAAGGTCAAGCCAGCCAGCCCTGGCCTAACCACCTTTCTGCAGCCTCGGTTTGGAAGGGTGGCCTCGGGCTTTCAGATGCCTGTTCCTCATATGCTGTTGCTGGTGCCACAGTGTTGCTAACTTGGCCCTCTTTGCCTCCAGTTGGCAGCAGCCTCATCCCCACCATATACTCCCAGATGGCCATAGCTTCTGCTCACACCCCATCACTGGCATCACAGTGCTCCTGGCTTTTCATCCCCGACCTCACCTTCACCTGATCCAGGGACACCCTCCAACTTGCTCCTGCTGGAAGCCAACCTCCCACCCCAGTCCTTTGACCAAAATTCCAGTCCTTTTCCCCCAGCTCCCTCCTAGGAAACCAACTCTTTCAGGTTAAGGCCCTTTAGTGAAAGATTAACAAGAAGCAAATCACTAACCAGCAGGATACCTTGCTCTGCACTGTGGAGAAGACAGGAGGGGGTGGGGATCTTAAGCCTCAATCAAGGTTGTTCAATTGCCCTAAAAAACTCAATACCAGGTAGTGCTGATATGGGTGTTCACTGACACAATCTGGATAGGTTGATTTACATTAAAAATACATGTACCCTTTGACTAAGCCATCCTATTCCTAGGCAGTTATGGTGGGCTGAATAACATGTCCCTGTACTGTGCCAGGAACCTCTGAATATGTTACCTTACATGATGAAAGGGACTTTGCAGATGTGATTAAGTTAAGGATCTTGAGGTGGAAGATAGTCCTGAGTTATCCAGGTGGCCCCAGTGAATCACAAGAGTCCTTATAAGAGGGAGGTGGGGAGATCAGTCAGGGAGAGGAGATGTTATGACAGATGCTGAGGTTAGAATGATGCACTTTGAAGCTGGAGGAAGGGGCCACTGGCCAAGGAACAAAGGTAGCCTCTGGAAGCTGGAAAAGGCAAAGAATGGATTCTCCCCTGAGCCTCCAGACAGAGCACAGGCCTGCTGCAGCTTGATTTTACCCCAGTGAAACTGATTTAAGATTTATGACCTCCAGAACTAGAAGAGAATACATTTGTGTGGTTTTAAGCCATTGAGCTTGTGCAATTTGTTACAGCAACAATGGAAACTAATACAGCATCTAAGGAAATAATTCATACAAAGAGGTGTAGGCCAAGATTGTCTCAAGCTATTGTCTTAGGCTATTTGTCTTAGGCTATTGCTGTATCTTCTTGGGTTTAAAAAAATGGTAACAATTTTAAGTGTCTATCGAAAGGGACTGATGATAGATAATCTGGTACAGCCACACCATAGAATATTATATAGCCTTTTGTACACTGATATGGTGGGCTTTCCAGGATATGTTAAATGAAAAAAGGAAATTGTGTGTCAGCTACCACAGAATGACCCACCTCCTTTATGCACCCATGTGGGGACACACACACACACACACACACACACACACACATCCATCTCATTCCACTGGGGAGTTTTCAGGACTGGGGAGGGTCCCTCCTGGCTGTTTGAGCTGGCTGGTTCAGTGGTGGTGTTGGTCTAGGAGGAGCCTGTTTGGTTCTGAAAGTCCCAAGAGCTGTCACTGTGTGCCAGAGATTGACGCCATCATGCCAGGATAGACTCAAGGCTCAAGGGGTGTCTATAGCATCTCCCCCATTCCTTATTTCCTCATGTGACTTGAACCTGAAGGAACCCCAGAGGCCACACACAAAACAGGAAAGGAAACAGAGGCACAGGCCCCAGCCACTCAGAGAGCTGGCAGCAGAGCTGGGTGGCTGCCCAGCCTGCAGCCCCCAGTGACGTATTTGCAAACACGAGGGGTTTTGAGCCCCAGAACCATCCCATTTTCCGTGCTTCAGGCTCAAGTTCCCGCCCCGATTTTCTGGGCTTAATCCTCTTCCTGTGGAAATCAATAAGGACATTGTGATAGAATGATTCACGTTCAAGGTCAGGCCAGAGCAAATTGAAGGCGACATGCTGATTTTACTGCCCTCACTGAGAGGAGAGCCAGTCCTGCTCACAGACCCCTTAACCCTTTCCTGGCCTCTCCCACCAGCTGCGCCAGCACCTGCCCTGCCTTAGCTGCCACTCCCTGGGCTAGGTCCCCAGGGCCTTTTCACCCACGTGGTCACCCTGCCTTTTACATCTCCCTAAGGTCTGACCACACAGGCCTCAGAGCCTCACACACTTGTCATGGTGGTTTGGAGAAGGCAGATGGCAATCACAGCACCAAACCAAACACCAACAACTTCAAGTTGAAGGTCAAATGCTACTTGCATAAGTTCATCGGCCATATCCTGACCCAGGAAATCTCCCCCAAGCTCAGCATTTCTCCTTTCCACCCCTCCTGTCAGAGTTCCAGACCCCCTCTTCCCCTTCCCTGCTTTCACATGAGGAGATGAGAAGGGGAACCAAATTCCTAATTTTTAAAATATACACAGCAAGTCAGATCTTTTTTGTGGCTCAAACATGATAGAGGTTTATTTTCTCCACCTATACAAAAAAATCCAACAAAACAATTAAACTGGGGTTCTGAGTAGCTGGAACCTTGCATCTAAAATGATTCAGAGACCCTGACCCTTCTGTCTGGAAGGTCTTACCATCTCAGCCTGTGCCTTCTTAAGTCTCATCTGCTTCAAGCCGGCCCCAGGAGGCATACAGGGAGCATGTGCTGGAGGCTTGGGGGAGCACTGAAAGTGGCTTGCTCTCTTGGACTCACATACCCCTGGCCAGAACTGGAGTATGTGGACACACCTAACTGCAAGGCAGGCTGGGAAATGTAGTCCATCTAGGTGCCCAAGAGGAAGAGACCCGTCTGCTGAACAGCATCCCCTCTGTGAGGAGGTGGAGATAGTGCAGACAACTCTGAGCAGTACGGCTAAGAAGGACAAAAGAGAGATAGGCTGTGAGGTCAAGGGAAGGTTGTTTAATGGTTTGAAGAAGGCAGTGACTTGACCATGTATCCTAGAAGGAGCCAGTGGACAGAGAAGGGTTGTGCTGTGAGAGAGATCAAGGGTCTCTGAGGGCCTGTAGCAGGCATGAAGAGGGACAGTGGTGGAAAGAGGCACCACTGGCTGAGTAGACCCCAGACTTTTATTCATCCCTGTGTGCCAGTGTCTAACACAGGGCACAGAGAAATGAGTACGAATGTACCTGGTGATGTGAAAGTGAGGAACCCAGGCAGCAAGAAGTTAAAGGATATAGGAGTGGGCAGAGCTGAGGAGCCAGGTGCCCCCCCAATACTGTGGCAGTGCCAGTTAATCCCCTGCGGCAGGCAGGAGGCCCGCACAGCTGTCTCTCCCAAGTTGGGACTGCACCACCACCCAGCCCTTTGCCCAGAGGTCCTGGCAGCCCAGAGATTCCGGGGGAGATAGGTGAGCAGCACAGTGGGTAATGGGTGCAGCCTCTGCACCCTTGGAGAGCTCCTTCTCCAGAACTGAGCCATTCTCTAGGCTTGTTATGCAGCCCCCACCTGCCATCAAGACCCCCCCCCCTCAGGGCCATTGTCTTCCCAAGCCAGCTAAATCCAAAGTCTGTCCCCGCACCCCCCAACCGTGTCTATTCCTGCCTCTGTGCCCTTGCCTGTGGCCTTTGCCTCACCTGGAACACCCTTGTCCTGCCTCACCCCAGGCAGCTCCTGCCCAGCCTTCAGACCCATCTGTGTCCCTCCTCACGGCAAGACCCCAGCCTGCAGAATCCTTCCATTTGGCCACTAGCCCCCCACAGTCCTAGGTTCTGCTTGTCTGGGGTGCCACTTGCCAGCCTGTATCTATGCTGTGCTCAGGGAAGGGGGATGCAGGCCCAGCTCCAGCATTCAGTCATTATTCATCCATACTTTGTTCACAGCAGATAAGGATGCCCAAACTCAGAGAGGTTAAGTGACTGCACAGCTGGAGAGTGGGGGAGTTAGCACTTACCCCACACTTGTTTAACTCCAGAGCCCACGCTCACACTTTACTTCTTAACCAAGGAAGGTCATGTAGAGGACTGCAGGTGCGTGCTGGCTAGTATTCCAGGACCCTTCCTCTGGGAAGCCAGAAGGGGCAGTGGGAAGATGGTTCTAGTCTCTTTGGCCAGTTAACAGGAGAGTTGGCAAATGTCAAGCCTCAGTCCCCCGCTGTGAGGAGGGGCAACAGGTTCTGCATCTGCGGGTTGGCATGAGTGTCAGGTGAGATCATGGATGGGAACAGGCTGGACAATTGCAGAGGCTGTGGCCATGTGTGAAGCTGCCTGGCTGGGCCAGGGGATCCCAACCCGGCCAAGTGCAGGGCAGGATAAAAGCAGGAGCAAAGCGCCCAACCAACCCCAATGCACCCTTCACCCAGAAGCTCTGGGGCTCACTGCTAAACCTTTGCCTCTGCTGTGCCCCAGCCAGCTGTGCATCCTCCCTCTGTTCTACCTGAACTAAATCACCATTTATAGATTGTTGGAGCTGATGAGGGTGCAACATGCAGTGGAAGAGCCTGGGTTATGGGGTCAGGCTCTCTATTTGAGCAGCTGTGTCATTTATCCTCTCCAAAGCTCAGTTTCTTCATTGCTAAAATGGGAATGAGAACCTGGCAAAGTGATGGTGAGAATGCTTACAGGTAAAGCCCCTGGCCTTTAATGAATGGGGCTATTGTTACCACTATGGACAGAACCTTAAAGATCTTCTTCAAATTCCATATTTTCAGGAGCAGGGAACTGATCCAAGAGAGACAGTGACTTACCCAAGGGCTTACTGCAAAGTGAGCAATGGCAGTACCAGACTCCAAACCCAGTACTCCCTCCACCACCTCCTCCAGGTAGTCTTCCATGAGCCTTAACCCTGGCTGGACTGCTCTGCTCTAACCTCACAACCTCCACTGTCTGAATCTTCAAGAGCTGAGCTTCCAAGAGCTCTGTCTCCTTCTTGAGCCCCTTGCCCCTGCCCTAGCTTCCCCAAAAGTAACTGTTACAAGGCTGGGTCCTCTGCAAGGGGTTCAGACCTAGCTGGGAAAGTGTTTAGGACTTGGCTGAGTTGGCCAGAATGGAGGGGAGAGGGAAGTAGAAAGTTAAGGGTTAAAGGCTCGGCAGCTGGAGGGGCAGCTTGCAGAAGGCCCAACCCAGCACTGGGAGGCCTGCACCATTCCATTCCTTTGCAGATCGGTTACACCCAGCTGTCTCCCTCCCCACTGCCAGTGCCGCTGGGATTAGGCGGGAAAGGATCCCCGGCCTGCAGCCTGCACACGGCCCATGGGGAACAGCGCCTGCAGCCCACGCCTCCATGACAGCTGCTGAGTGTCATGCAAGAACATAGATCAGCAGGATCCTGGCAGAGGTGCCCCCAGCCCAGGCCCTGCCCTCAACATGTGCCGGAGGGGCCACTGGAGGAGAAAGGGGATCTGTGAGGGATTGGGGAGGTACAAAGAAGGGACTAATCCCAAAAATATCTCCTCCACCCATTTGTCACTGTGCCTCAGAGTCCACCATTACACATCTTAGAAATGGTAGGTCTTCCAAAGACATCCATTAAAACCCATTCCACAGAGTAGCTGGCATTCATAAGCACTGCTTGATGGCAGTGTCTTGGTAAAATCTGTGAAAATTTTATTTTATGAAGTCCCTCCAAAATGTCTATTTCTTTGTCTCAGTAGTTCCAACTGAGGTCTTTAACTTAAAGAAGACTTTAACTTAAATAATTTAGAATATGGGAAAATGTTGTGAGCTAGCTTCAAGATTTAAAAAAACTAATGTCGTGAATAGTCTCAAAATACTCAAAAAAGCCATAAGAAATGACAAAGGAAAATTGAAAGCCAGAAAATATCTGTACTTGTAATGAAAAACATGAAACAGCTCTATTAATTGGCTGGATATGCATTTCTGGAAGCTGTAAAGCAAATGGGAGGCAGCATTGTGTATAGGTTGGTTAGACCATCTGGGTTCTAATCCTGGTTGTGTCCCTCACTAATTCTGTGACCTTGGCAAGTTACTGAATGATTCTGAACCCTATTATGATAGTTGTAAGAATTATGTGAAGATTTGATAAGACCATGTGTCGGAAACATCCTTGTGATCCCACCATCAAAGGAACCAGTATCACCAATGCGTGAATGGTTCTGACATGTCTCCATCAGCCACCCACCTGCATAGTGGCTCAGGAACCCCACAGATTAACCCCCCCCAATTAATCTAGACTTTTATTATAAATATTATCAGTCAGCTGAAACTCACTAGCTATTTGAAAATAATGGAAAAACCTCAAAATGGTGTCCAAGCTGAGATGGCAGGGGAAATTTCCTTCAATGAAATACCATTAATTCAGGAAATAGAAAGGACATGAACAGTATTCTAATATTCTAAGTAACATTCCAGGATGATTCATGAGGATATTTAAGTTTGCATAAAATAGGAGGCTTATATATAAAAGCATGATCAGAAAACAAAGAATTTTTAGAAATGAAAAACATAGATGACTTCACAGCAGAGTACGTTGCAATTGCAGACCTACCCTGCAATTACAAACTTCTAGAAAACTGGACAAAGTACATGAAATACATTTCCAGACATTGGACAATAGGGAGTACAGGGCTGAGATTCTCCAAGAAGAGAAACAAATGAAATGAGCTATACTAGAAACCTCCAATTTTCTGCCTAGGGGCATTTTCTGGGACAAGGCACAGAGAAGGGGAAGCCCCAGCAGAGCACGGTGGCCTCAGAGAGTTGAAGAGACAGAGATCAAATTCATAAAGTCTAAGGCAACTGGAATTTGTGTGGCAGAGTACTACAGCAGAGGGAGCTATGGAGAAAAAAAGCCCCACAAATTTGCATAGATTAAGGTGCACATGTGTAGGGTAGAAATCCATAAGGCTGGGCAAAGAACTATTGGGTAATTGTAAACTGAACAGCTCCAAGAGCTTATATAGGGCTGGGAGACATTCAAACTCTTACCAGCCAGAGTAGAGAGACATCACTGAACATCCAGGGCACTTAGTTGAGCCCAGGGAAAGGGTCACACCTTAAAAATAGGACTAAACTAGCCCTAGAGTAAATCTTACCCTAAACTTGCCCTAATTAAGCTTTGAAACAAGCCTCATATTGACCATGTTGATACACAAGTAACTTAACTATAAGACATAACAAAGTCTAAATATTCTTTAGAAGAAAAAAAATCCAGAACTCAACAATGTAATAATAATAATGTCCAGAGCACAATAAAATTTACTAGGGAAGCAAAGAAACTGGAAATGTGACTCATACCAAGGGAAAAAAAATCAGTCAATAGAAACAGACATAGAAATGATAAAATGCTGATATTAGCAGACAAAGTTCTTAAAATAGTTATAAATATGCTTAAGAATGTAGAGAAAAATATGAACATAGTGAGGAAAGAAATGGAAGATATAAAACCATGGAAGTTCTGGAGATGAAAACACAAACTTTAAATGAAAAAGGATTAACAACAGATTAAAGACTTGAGAAGAGGAGATCAGTGAACTTGAAGGTATAAAAGAAACTATACAAAATGAATCATAGCATGAAAAAAAGGTTGAAAAAGCAAATAGAGCCTCAGTGACTTATAAAATAATATGAAGAGATAAAAAATCCATGTAGTTTAAGGTCCAAAAAAATAGAAGGGAAAGAAAAAAGTTTCTGAAGAAATAATGGCTGAGTCCAGAATATACAGAGAACTCCTATAACTCAATGACAAAGTAACAATACAATTTTTAAAAGGGCAAAGGACCTAAACAGACTTTTCTCCAAAGAAGGTATACAAATGGTCAATAAGTACAAGAAAAGATGCTCAACATCACTAATCACTAGGGAAATTAAAACCAAAAGCAAAATGAGACAGCACTTCACACTCATTAGGATGGCTGTTATTAAAAAACAAACAAACAATGAAAATAACCAATGTTGGTGAGGATGCAGAGAAACCTGAACCTTGTGCACTGCTAGTGGGCATGTAAAATGGTATAGCCACTATGGTATCAGAGTTTCTTAAAAAATTAAAAATGGAATTACCACAGAATCCAGAAATTCCACTCCTGGGTATATACTCCAAAGACAAAATCATGAACACACACAGGTATTTATTTGTACACACATGTTTATAGTACCATTATTCACAATAACTAAAATGCAAAAGCAACTCAAGTGTCCGTTGACAATGAATGTATAAAAAATGTTTATACACACAGTGAGCCATTATTCAACCTTAAAAAGGAAGAAAATGCTAATACATGCTACCATATGGATGAACCTTGAAGATATTATGCTAAGTGAAATAAGCCAGTCACAAAGGAAAATATTATATGATTCCACTTAAATGAGGTACTTAAGGTAGCTTAGCTCATGGCCAGCCAATAAACTGGACAGAGGTTAAGCTTAAACACCTCAAAATCCACAGGCTCCACACTCTGCCTGTCAATCTATAGGTGGGTTTGATGAATACACTCAAATTTGCAGCATGGTACTGACATAAAATAACATATCGATCAATGGAACAGAATTGAAAGCTCAGAAATAAACCCATACATTGATGGTCAATTAATTTTTGACAAGGGTACCAAGACAAGTTTTTTCAACAAATGGTAATGGGACAAGATATCCATGTGTAAAAGATTGAAGTTGGGCCTGTGCCTTACACTATACACAAAAATTAACTCCACATGGATTACAGACCTAAATGTAAGAGGTGAAACAATAAAACTCTTAGAAGAAAATGTAGGAGTCAATTTCCATGACCTTGGGTTAAGTAAAGACTTCTTAGATGTGACACCAAAAGCTCAAGTGAGAAAAATAGATATAACTTCATCAAAATTAAAACTTTTATACTTCAAGGGACATTTAGAAAAGTAAAAAAAAAAAAAAAAGACTCACAGATGGGAGAAAATATTTGCAAATATTATGTCTGATAAGGGACTTATATCCATAGTATATAAAGAATTCTTACAAATCAGGAGTAAATAACAACCAAAAAACGTCCCAAATAACACAGTTTTTAAAATGGGAAAAGGACCAGAATAGACATTTCTTCAAAAAAGATGTACAAATGTTCCACAAACACATGAAAAAGTGATCAACATCATTAGCCATCAAGGAAATGCAAAAAAAAAAAAATGCACAATGAGATACCACTTTACATTCACTATAAAAGTTATAATAAAAAAGTCAGATAGAAACAAGTGTTGGAGAGCATGTGGGCAAATTGAAACCCTCACCCATTGCTGTAGGGAATATAAAATGATGCAGCTACTTTGGAAAACAGCCTAGTCATTTCTCAAAATGTTAATCATAGGGTTTTTATATGACCTAGCAATTCTACTTCTAAGTATAAACCCAAGAGAATTGAAAATATATGTCACACAAAAATGTATACCAATGTTCATAGCAGCATTGTTCATAATAGCAAACAAGTGGAAGCAACTCAAATGTCTAACACTGTGGAATATTATTCAACCATAAAAAGAAATACAGTTCTGATAAGTGCTACAATGTGGGTGAACTTTGAAAATATAACACTGAATGAAATAGGTCAGTTCCAAAGACTATGTATTATGTGATTCTATTTACATGAGTTGTCCATAATACACAAATCTATAGGAATAGAAAGTAGATTTGAGGTTGCCTAGGGTTGGCGGTTATTAAGGGAAATGAAGAGTGACAGCTACTATGTACAGAGCTTCTTTTGGGGTGATGAAAATGTTCTACAATTAATTGTGATGATGGCTGCACAACTTTATGAATATAATAAAATATTGATTGGTATACTTTAAAAGGGTGAATTGTATGGTATGTGAATTACATCTCTGTAAAGCTGATATATACACATATGCAATGATTGTCAGACCAGATAAGAAAAGAAAGAACTATATACTGCAAGAGACTACAAGAGACATATTTTAGATTCAGAGAAGCAAATTATTTGAAAGAAAAGAATAGAGATTTGTATATTCTGCAAACAATAACCATGAGAGCATTGGAAAGGCTATATTGAAATCAGACAAAATAGACTTTAAGAAAATATTCGTGGACACAAGAAGAATGTTTCATGATGATTAAATGCTGAATACATCAAGACAGTGCAACAATTATATATGTAAAAGCATTTTATTATAACAGATCCCCAAAATACATGAAGTAAAACTTGACATAATGAAAGGCAGTAGACAATTCAACAATTATAGTTGAAAATGTTAAGATGTTTTGTCAGAAATTGATAGGAAAAGCAAACAGAAAATCAGCAATATATAGAGCACTTGAACAATTTAGGTAGACCAAATTGATTTAAATGACATATGTGTATATAACATATAACATATGTACATATATCTGTGTGTATATCATATGTCATTCCACTATATATAGTGATATATGTGTGTGTATATCAATCTAATCAAAACCAACAAAATAAAGACTTTTCAAGCTAAAATGGGCTAGTCCCCAAGATAGACTATATATTATTAAATGAGTCTCAATAAATTTAAAAGAAATACAATCATATAATTATGTTCCCCAATCACCATGGAATTAAGTAGAAATCAACTTAGTTAAAAATTTAGAAAGTGGAATTAAGAGAGAAATCTGAGAAGTCTCCAAATACTTGGAAATTAAATAATATGCTTCCAAATAAAATAAGGAAAAATCTCAAGTGAAATTGAAAATGTCTTGAACTGAATGAAAATGAAAGCAAAATGTATAAAAAAATTATGGGATGCAGCAAAAGTAGTCCTTAGAGGAAAATGTATAGTCTTAAACACATGTTAGAAAGGAAGAAAGATTCAAAATTTTAAAAATATGTGTTTTCACCTCAGAAGGCCATAAAATGAAGGTTGAATCAAAATCCATGTAAGCAGAAGGATGTTAATAATAAAAATCAAAGTAGAAACCAATGAAATTAAAGAAAAATAATAGCAAAAGTAAATTAAGCCAGAAATTAATTCTTTGAAGAGATCAACAAAATTGCTAAATATAGAAGAGAGAATACCCAAATTACCAAAATCATAAATGAATGAAGAAGGGTGCATTACAATGGATTCTACAGAATTATGGGGGAGTATTGTGAATAACTTTATGCCAACAAGTTATACAAGTTAAATGAAGGGGAAAAATCCTAAAATACATAAATTACCAAAACTGGCCCAAGAAGAAATAGAAAATATAAAGATACATATCAAGTAAAGAAACTGAATTGATAATTAAAATTCATCCCACAAAGGAAATCCTAGTACCAGATGTCTTCACTGGTGAATTCTATCAAACATTCAAGGAATAAATAACACAAATCCTACACAAACTCCTTCAGAAAAGAAAGAAGGAAGGAACACTTCCTAACTTATTTTATAAAGCTGGTACTACCCTGATACCAAAGTCAGACAAAGATATGACAAGAAACAAAAGAACATTCCAATATCCCTCAGGAACATGGGCGCAAAACTCTTCAACAAAATATTCGAAAACAAAATCCAGCAACATGTACAAAGGATTGTACACTATGACCAACTGGGGTTTATTCCAGAGATGCAAGGTTGGTTTAACATCCAAAAATCAAATAATGTAATACACCATATTAATAAAATGAAAGCAAGTTCCACATGATTATCTTAATAGGTGCAAAAAAGGATTTGACAAAATTCAATACTCATTTATGATTTTAAAAAACCTTTCAAAAAAATAGGATTGGAAGGAAGCTACCTCAATCAGATCAAAGCATTTACAAAAAAACTGACAACTAATATCACACTTAGTGACCAAAGATGGAGTGTTTTCCCACCAAAATTGCAAACTTAGGATTTTTGGCCTCACTGCTTCTATTAAATGGTGTAATGGAGCTTCTATTAGTACAATAAGGTAAGAAAAATAAATTAAAGGCATTCAGATTGGAAATGCAAAGCTAAAACTGTCTTTATTCACAAATTAATGATTATCTATGTATAAAATCCTAAAGAAAATACAAAGAAAAATACAAACTACTAAGTAAGGTAACATAATACAAACTCAATATGCAAAAATCAACTGTATTTCTATATAATAGTAAAAAACCATCTGAAAATGAAATCATGAAAATAATGCCAATCACAATAGTATTAAAAAAGAATAAAGTGGTTTAGAATACATTTAACAAACATGCAGATTAAGAAAAAGGAGAGATGATATAAATTATCAATAACAGGAATGAATGAAGGAGTATTACCAAAAATCTTATGGATACTAAAGTAGAAAAAAAAATAGTGTAAAAACATAATGGTGATAAATTTAACAATTTAAAAGATATGGAAAAATTTCTTGAACACACAAACTACCAAATGTTGCTCAAGAAGAATTACATAATCTGAATAACACTATATCTATTGAAGATATTTAATTAGTAATTTAAAACTTTCCAACAGAGAAAATCGCAGGATCAGATAGCTTCATTAACAAATTCTACTTAATATTAAGGAAGAAATAATACCAACTAGATGCAAACTCTTCTAGACAGTTAAAGAGAAGAGAATATTTCCCAACTCATTTTATGTGGCCAGCATTACCCTGATACTGAAGCCAGAAAAAGACATGAGAAAAACAAACTCATGAATATGGATGTAAAAACCCTTAAGAAAATATTGGAAAAATGAAATCCAGCAATATTAAAAAAGAACCATATACCTTGTGCAAGTGGGGCTTATCCCCATCATGCAAGGTTAGTTCAGCATTTGAAAATAAATGTGACAGAGAAAAACACTGTCAACAGAGGGATAAGAAAAAACATAATATCATCTCAATAATACAGAAAAACTATATAAAATACAATATTTATTTATGATAAAAACTCAGCAAACTAAGAATAGTAAGAAACTTCATCAATCCAATAAAGAGCATCCTCCTGAAAAATTCTAAAGGTACTTAATGATGAAAGACTAAATGTTTTCCCCCTAAATTTGAGAACAAAGATAAGATGGCTGTTGTCACTTTTATTCAACATTGTACTGGAAGTTCTATCCTGTGAAGTAAAGCAAGAAAAAGAAATGACAAGGTATACAGATTGGAACGGAAAAAATAAAACTGTCTCTTTTTACAAATGACTTAATTGTCTCTAGAAAATCCCGAAGTATCAATAGAACTAATAAATTACTTTAGCAAGTTTGTAGGCTATAAGGTCAACGTGTCATCAATAAAGAATTTGAAATTACAATTTAAAGTAAGTACTACGTCAACTAGGGCTACCATACAAAAATACAACAGACTGGATGGCATAAATAACAAAATTAATTTTCTCTTGGCTCTGAAGTTGGGAAGTCCAAGAGCAAGGTGCAGGCTGAGCTGGTTCTTCATTCTCCTGCATTGTCACTAATCTTTGTCATGAGCAACCAGTGAAGGTTGATAAGAAGAGCCTGCATGTGAGGATGAACCACCCTTTTGGATCTCACAGAGTTTCCATACTTTCACATGAACTCACATTTGGCCTTCAGCAGTTTGTTTTAAAAATTTATCTTGTGAAATAAGTCAGCTAGAGAAGGACAAATACCGCATAATCTCATTTATATGTGGAATCTAAAAAACAAAACAACCAAGCTCGTAAATACAGAGAACAAATTGGTGGTTGCTGGGTGGGGGGAGGGAATGCTTGAAGAGTGTCAAATGTACAAACTTCCAGTTATAAAATAAATAAGCCATGGGGATGTACTATATAGCATGGCAACTATAGTTAGTAATACTATATTGCATATTTGAAAGTCAATAAGAGAGTAGTTCTCAAAGTTCTTATCATAAAAAAAATTTTGTAACTGTGTGGTGACAGATGTTAACTAGATTTACCGTGGTGAATGTTTTGCAATATACAGAAATATTGAATCATTATGCTGTGCACCTGAAACTAACATAATGCCATAAGTCAACTATGCCTCATTTGGTGTATCAACCACAAAGAAATAAAAATTCATCCCCCCCTTTTTTTTAACCTCTTTTTATGGTACCTAAATCTCTTCTCATACTCTATCACAGGTGGAGCAAATGCTCAGCCTGTCTGAGCTCATCCTGTCCAAGCTTGGAAGGCCCCATCTCTTCTTAGCTTTCTGACTGCTTGGTTACCCTGAACCCTCTACTTTCTGATGGGGTATTAGTCATCTACGCTACATAACAAATGATCCCCCAAACATAGCATCTTAAAGCAGTACACTAGCATCTCACAGTTTCCACGTCTTAGGAATTTGGGAATGGCTTAATGGGGTTGGTTCTGGTTCAGAATCTCTTAGGAGATTGCAGTCAAGCTATCAGCCAGGGCTGCAGACACCTGAGGACCTGCACTGGGCTGAAGAGCTTTTCCAAGCTCCTGCCTGTGGTTGTCAGGAGGCCTCAGTTTGGTGCCGGCTGTTGGTCAGAGACTTCAGTTCCTTGTTACATGGGTCTTTCCACAGAGACGCTCATACCATAGCAGCTTGTTTCACCCACAGCAAGTGAGGAGTAATCAGTGATGGAAGAGAGAGAGAGACCCCAAGACAGAAAACCATACACTTTTATAACCTAATCTTGTAAGTGGCGTATCATCAGTTCTACTGTATTCAGTGGCTTACATAGATTGGGTAGAATATGGGAGGGAATTACACACAGGTGTAAACACTGGGAAATAGGGATTACTAGGGGCCATCTTGGAAGCTGGCTACTACAGATGGGTTTAAGAAAGGTTCTAATTTTGTAACGTACCCAACTTTTTCTTTTTGTTGGTGTGGGAACAGTGAGCAATAGTATTTCTAGCTTTCTACACTCTAGGCATAAGCAGAAGTATTATATAGGACTACTTATTATGCATGCACTTTGTAACCACTGTTGGTTCTGGGACGGGCATATGACCAGTTAGACTCAAGAAAAATATTTACATTCCATGGTAAGGGAGAGAATGTTTCCCTCTTTCCCGTTAAATGGAATAAAGGGGAGAAAATCACCCTTTTCTGCTGGCATCTATCTTACAACTAGGAGGCAACCAACTTATGACATGGAGTAAATATAAGAAACAGAAAGAATCTGAATCCTTGATGACATGGCTGAGCTGCTGAATCAACCAGTCCTAAAGCCCACTTTATCTCTAAACTTCTTGTTATATGAGTTAATAGATGCTCTTACTGTTTGATCCAGTTTGAGCTGCGTTTCCCATTACAAGTAGCCAAATCCATTCTGTAGCCATATAATCAGTCCTCCATTACTGAATGAATCCTTACCTCATGCAAACAGAAAGGGGCAGACTCGAACAGGCAAGAAGCTGATAAGAATGGGCTCACATTAACCTCATCTTTTATCCTTAGCCACTTACCCTCTCCTCATTACAAACTGGTCCTTGTCTTTGTCTCCCATCCACTTCTTGTCTCCAATCTGTGGAACCCAGATCTGTCACAAAACACCTTCAAGACAACTCTGGGCCCTGTGGACTATAAATCCCGCTCAGCCCTTGACTTCTGACCAGTAAAGCATCTTTTATACCTGTTGCAGGGCCCTACACTCAGCAGATCCCTAAGTGAAAGCCTCCCACCAGGGTCTCATCCTGGCCTGGTGTGGTCCCTCTCCTCTGTCTGGGCCCTAGCATTCCTCTGTGTACAGTCAAGGTTGGATGATATTTCTCAAGACCTCTCCTACCTGTCCTACCTCTGACATTCATGATTCCTGGACTCTGAAATGTATTAAACTCTATCTATCCTGGTTAGCCCAATATCCCATTTTGCATTTGGCACAGAGCCATTCAGCACTGGTCTCCTGCACGGTATAGCAAACGTGGAGGAAGGAAGGTAAAGACCAGGTTCCCAAGGCCCCTGGCTTATGGCCCGGGAAGCTCCTGATTGAGGCAGCTGATAACAGAGCAGCTTTGCTGGGACTCACTCCCTGACAGGCCGAGAGAGTAGTTGACCCTAGTCTCTAGAGATATCCAGGGAGTGGCTTCCAGGGATGCGAGACAAGGCGACGAAGGACTGGGGGGATGGATGGATACTTGGTGGGAGATGGGAAGGAAAGGATTAGAGATCCCGAGGGCCCAGAACTGGCCACCAGGAGATCGCTGGTCTCTCCGTGCCTCTTAGGAACTCTGTGGGCTATTTCCTCCCTGGGCTGCTCCCCAAAGTGACATCAGCATTCCCTCCCTCTCCATCCCAAGTCTAGCTCCAATTTCAAAGCTCTCTCTGGCCCCAGCTGGGTTGGGAAATCAAGGAAGGAAGAGGGCATAATTTTTAGCCCATTTTTGGGGAGGGGGTGTAAAGTAGGGGCCTGGTGGAAGAGAGAAGAGAAGTGGAGGCTTTTGAAATGAAAGCTGGTTCAAGCTCATCTGAGATTAATGTAGGGAAAGTGCCACTTGTCTGATAGGACCCAGATGGTGGGCAGACTTGCAGAGGCTGCTGACAGATCCTGATGGTCCCCAGCCTGCCTCCCACTTCTCACCCTTATCTTGGAGGAAAAGATGCAGGCCTGCCCCCTCAGAAAACATGGGGCTGCCCAGAGCTGGCTCCAGACCAGGTTGTCTCCAGCTCTCACCTAGTGACTCCTTACTCCAGCTGCATGTACACAGTTGCTCATGCCTGCAACACACACACACACATACACACACGCACACAAAGGGAAAGAGAATTGACCGGATCCCTTCCTTCCAGGAGAAGCCTGGCCCAGAGGAGAAAGGTCCCAAAGCAGATTCTGACCTTGTACACTAGCTGTATGTCGGTGGAAAGAGGCTGGCGACCCCCATGACAGCTTCTACCCCTCCCTCATTCTCCTCCCATGCCCAGTCATTGCCCCATCTCTTCCCTTCTCTTTTGAGCCAAGCTCCCAGAGGAACTGTCTGCATTTGCTGTCCTCTGCGCCCCCACTCCCCACTCACTCCTCAACTCCCTGTGGTCTGGAGTCTGTTCTCCCCGCCCTAGGGAAGCTATGCTGTTCTGACCACTTCATTGCTAAATTTAATGGGCATGTCACTGCTCAGCCCTCAAGTGTCCGGACCAGCATTATAACACAGGTGGGCCGCTCCCTCCCTCCTGAGCCTCTTTCTCCTTCCAGAGGTCGGCTCCCACTGTCCCTCGTCTGCCTCCTTCATTGGCTTTTCTCTTTGCCTCTCCGTTGCCTTTCTCTTCCTTCCCTCCTCTCGGCACTGCGCTCGGTTCCCTTCTCCCGCCACACCCTGACACGTGGCTTCTCCTCCAGAATCTACAAACACCAGCTCTGGGATGATGAGGCCCAGAACACCATCACCAGCCTCGGTCTTTCTCCAGGCCCCTGATTTATCCACCCATCTGCCTGACAGTACCTCCTAGACCCCCAAAATTCAACACAGCCCAGACTGGGGTCCTTATCATCCCCAGCTCCTCCTCCTGGGTCTCCCATCTCAGGAAAGGATACCACCACCCACACAGCTGCCAGAGTCAGGAACCGGAGGCGCAGCATACCTCCCCCAGTCTCTTAGCCCCCTGGGCCTGCTGTTTCCACCTCCTAAACAGCACTGCGCTGCTGCTCTCTCTGCTCTGTAACCGCAGGCCTTCATGCCTCTTCCACTCTCTCCTGGAAACCTGTAAGCAGCTCCCGGCTGATCATCCAGCCTCCGTTCTTGCTCTTCTCCAATCCATCTTTCAAAAACATTTGATCACCATTCTACTGTCATCTTCTCTCCTCTCACTCCCCACTCAGTGGATGCAGTTGAGACTGCTTACCCTGGCATTCAAGGCCCTCCATATTTGACTCTAGTGTACCGTCTTGATTTATTGTTGCCTCTCCTGAATGTTGCCCCTTATGCCACTCCCATGAACCCTACGATCCAGCCACAGAGATGCACTGCCCCTTCTATGTCTTCACTCACACTGCCTGAAATTACTTTCCAGCTTCTCCTCTGGAAAACCCAGATGCCATCTCCTCCAGGAAACCTCGCCCTAATTCCCCAAGAAAAATTACTCTCTCTCTTCTCTGCACTCTCATGGAACCTAATGCAGCATTTACCTTTCTACTTCACCTGTTAGATTTATGCTTCCTTGAATAAACTGTGAGCTCCTTAAGGTCAGAAGTGGTGTCTGAGTCATCTTCATAATGTCATTCCTTAACCTAAGGCATAATGGATGATCAAAAACATATGATGTTTGACTAAATGACCTTAGGTCAAGTATTGTGGCTGCCTTCTCGAAACCAAGTCAACAACCGATTTTTCTGTGCTGAATCTAGAATGCTGATGACCAGTCTGGCTGCCCCCAGATGGAGCATAAGGCAGAGCAATTATTTCCAAACTGGCTGTTTTCACTGGCCTAAGCAATACAGTGGTGGACATCTTTGTGCATAAAACTACTTCTGTATTGCAGATTCTTTCCTTGGGACAAATAAGAGAGAACAACCGTCAGAATACCTGGATCTTCTCTGAGAAAGGATAGTTCCCCAGAGTGGGATAAGGCTTCTCTGCAGCTCCTCTGGGAACTTACCCTGGAGCTTCACCACAAACCGGGGGTCGGTAGTATCACACCTCATTAAGTAGTTACAGAATGAGTGCTGAAGAGACCTGGCGACAGGATGGAATGAATTCTACCCCACCAAGCATGAGAATCTAAGACTCAGAGAAGAGGAGCAGCTTACCTAAGGTGGTCCAAGTAGATGAGCTACTGAGCCAAGCCCAAGAACGACGGTTTCCTGACTGTCGTGCATTGCTCTTGTTCCTGCAATCCATTCCTACTTTGGAACTGCATGACCTAAACAAGTTCCCCAGTGGGGAGGCTACAGATGGTTTCAGGAAAGAGCAGAGGCTCTGCAGAAAGCAGAAGCCTTGCCCTTAGGAGGCAGACCTTCAAAACCTTCTCCACTCATCCTCACAAGGACATTAGCCTGGGACTTCCTCAGAGATAGAAGTAGTGGGGATGGGGGTAGGGGGAGTGTCACTCAGGCATTTAAAGAATGCCAGGGAATCACCCTGTCTTCCTCTTCCTCATTCTTAATATAATAGATAGTAATAACAACCACAACAATAATTACATTTAATTGTCTAAACCTCTCAAGAGTGTGTCACATAGTATTCTTATCTTAATTTTACACACTTGGAAATGGGCTCAGAGAAGTTAACTTGTTCAGAGCTACACAACAAAGACTCACATGCAGATCTGCCAGACTACAAAGCCCACAGAAATCATTCCAATGACAGTAGTTTCCCAACTTTTAGGCAGTCTCAGGCCAGGTCTCGAGCAGCTCTGGAAGGCAGGACTCCTGAGTTCAGAGTCCCCTCCCCTTACAAAGAATTGTGAAAAATGAAACAGATATGTACACACAGACACACAAATATATGGACACCTGATTCGTGACAAAGTGTTACTGCAGAATAACTGAGAAATGATGGTATTTTCCATATAAGTGGCACTGGGTCAACTGGATGTCTATAGAAAAAAAAACAGTTGGCCCCTCCACCTCACACTATACACAAAGTCAATTCCATTTGGATTACAAAGGTAAATGAAAGGTGAAACACCAAAGCTTTCAGAATGAAATATCAAGCATTTTTCTGACTCTGGGATAAGCAAAAGTTTCTCAAATAGAACATAAGAAATGCTAACCAAAAAAGTACATTTAAAAAATTTAAATCACATTAAAGTTAAGAATGGCTGTGCATCAAAAGATGCCATGAAGAGAGTGCAAAAGCAACACATTAAGAGAGTAAGATAAGTCACAGACTGAGAGGAAATATTTGCAAAAGACGTATCTGATAAAGGACTGTTACCAAAATATACAAAGAACTCCTTAAACTCAACAATAAGAAAATGAACAATTCACTCTAAAAATAGGTAAAAAAAAAAAAAAAAAAGTTTAAAGCTGAATAAGAGCTGTAGCTAAGACGCTTTTATTGTACCGAGGTCAATTTCTTGATTTTGCTAATTTACTATGTTTCTGTAATATATCATTGGGGGAAGCTGGATAAATGGCAGGCAGGAGCTCTGTATGACTTCTGCAAAGTGAGAAATAAAAAGTTTTTTAAAAACAAACAAAATTAATCTATGGTGCTAGAAGTTGGGATAGTAGTTACCCTTGAGAGGGTGAGAAGCGAGTCAGAGAGTACATTAGGAGGCTTCTGGGGGGCTGCCATGGTCTGTTTCAATTTGGGGTTTAAATACACAAGTATGTTCATTTTTTAAATGTTTTATGAAAATCAACTTGTACACTTATGTGCATTGTATGTATGTATGTACTTCAGTAAGTTCTTTTTTTTTTTAAAGCAATGGTATGTCATAGATCTTGGCCCAGTGCTCACCAAACTCAGCAAGAGTGTTTCTCTATCGGAGGACGTCCCCTACCTTTCTCTCCTATCAGGTTCTCTCCTGTGGTTCTCCACTGACCAGATAAGCACATTTCATAAAGGAGTTGCTTAGCCCATAGGACTACAAGGGCTGGAGTTCCAGGCATATATTTGGGGGAAAACAAGCCCTTCTTGCTGGTAAGATTGACCCTAGTGCAAAGCTAAACATGCCTCCTCCAAGAACCAAGCACAATAAAAAATGCTTATTGTGATTATTAAGCATATAACTTTACTAAGAATGAATAATTTTATTGGGTCTATTGGTTAAAACAAAAATATAGTTCATTTAAAAAATGTGAAAATGTTAATTCTTGGCAATATAACAATCAAACAATATTCTGCTCCTATGAAGAACTTTATTACAAATTAAAAAGTTTGTGTTAGAATTTAGCGATGCCTGGGTGGGGGTCAAGCTATTTGAGCCTTTCTAATAAGCCATACTACACTCAAAATGGTCTTAATTTATTTTTAATTTGGAGAAAAACATTTTGCCAATGTCAAAAG
Organism: Manis pentadactyla; assembly: GCF_030020395.1. NCBI lineage: Eukaryota > Metazoa > Chordata > Mammalia > Pholidota > Manidae > Manis > Manis pentadactyla. The sequence continues at coordinate 57,181,538 of NC_080027.1, forward strand.
GGCTAGGAATTGTTCAAGTGCAGCATATACACAGAAAAGCAGGCACTTAGGTTGTAATATTTCATAGCAACCACCCCAGCAAATTTAGTCTTAACTTTTGAGCAGTATGACACTCAGTGATTTTACATAAAACAGCACTGATAATGCTACTGAAAGTTCACTTGAAAATTGTTTTTACACCTTTAATGTGACTGTCACACTAGAGTTTTCAACCATTTAAAAATATTTTTTGGAGTAAGACATGCAAACAAAGCCAGTAGCTGTACTTCACCTCTGAAATCCTGGGTCTCAATAGGCAGTTAGTGTATCAATTACAGGATAAAAAATGATGAACTATAATCCTTTTCCCTAAAGAATCTGCAGGTCAGAGAACCATCATATGCTCTAGAGAAGATGACACAAAAATGTTCAAAGTATTGTCCTTTCAACCAAGAGAATTTTACAATGTAGGAAATATGATTTAAAACAGTTTGTTTTGCATAGCCTTTAGGACGATGTCCTGGCCACTTAAATACTTTTGTTAACTGGTTCACAATTTATGCATTGCAATTCAGACATGCAAGAAAATATACTTTTCTTTTTTGTTCTCCAAATATTTTTTTTATCTTGTTTCAAAGTCTCCAAACGAAATGAACGTGGGGGAAAAATTATACTCCAACTCTTCTAGTTAAAAGAGCCTCTGAGTAAACTCACTCTCAGCAGTAGCTACTTACTCACTTTCTACCTACCCCTCTCTCCCTGTTTCCTGAGTGCTACAGTGGCACCACGAGGGAGAGGGACCTCTGGTCTGAGCCATATATGGCTTCTGCTCCCCTTGGGTAAAGGGGAGCTCTACCCACCTAGTCTCTGGACATGCGCCTTCATCCTCCCTTATTCATTGTTGAGGAATCTTTGTCCGGATATCTCGCAATCCTGCACTCTCAACACAGGCAAATTACTTGGGGATTGCTTTCTGGAAGGTGGCCTGTCACCCTACTCTTGGGATTCAGTTTCAGCTGCTGACACTGAGACTCAGCTACAACTCCCACCTGGCCCCCAGCTTTGAGCTGCCTACCTGCAGCCTCTCGTCATGGAAGTCCTCATACCTCTGTGCAATGAGGGGCTGGTGGGGGATGTCCTTGTACCTCCAATGCCAAGGCAACCTTTGGGCAGGCCTGCTGATTCCCAATTCTCAGCCTCCTTCTCTCTTTGCTGTAGTCTTGAAGATGCTTCTGGACTTCTTACATAGCCCATGAAGACTACGGCAAACTACATACGGAAGCATGAGAGTGGGGCTGAGAGAAAAATGCAACAGTAGCTTGACTGCTTGCAGCATTTCCTGAACCTTTGTGAGAGCGTTTCTATGCTGGTGACTCTCTCTCCTCTCGCCATATCCCTGGCTAGGCAGCACCCTGATCTTATCCCATTCCTTCCTAGCAACTAAAAAGCTTTCAGTTTCTGCTTCTTGTCTGGTGAGACTTCTCTTACGTCCTCTCCTTTTTTCCCACTCCAGCCCCACAGCGAAGGCTGATGGCAGAAATACTGTAGGGCACAAACTCAAACGACTTAGAAAAATACATCAGGAGGTTTTTAAAAATATATGTGATCCCTGACATATGTCCTGACAGCAGAGTCTCAAAGGGCCAGCAACCACTGACACAGCAGTTTATCCTTGCCGATGCTCACACAAGCTTCCAGATTCTTCTGGCAAAGTGCAGGCAATGATCAGTTTTCATAGAGCATCCCAACACACTTGTCAAATATATGCATATTATTTTTGCATATGAAAATAATACAGGCACAGTGTAGCCTAATTCTAATATTTTAGAATAATAAATGCAGGTGAAGCACTCTTTGACAAAATTAGGCCTAAATTCCAAAAGCTGAATTTGACCAATATAGCAATGTCTTGTGCCCTTTGTTTAAGCCATTGATGTTTTTATTTTTATCAGTACAATGTACTGTATTTTGCTCTTATAACTGCTTAACCAAGTAAAGACTAGGAGGATGGTTATTATTATATGTTATTAAGCAACTAGGTGAAGATTATATTAATGGAATAGTGTAAATATGCACTTTAATACTTAGAACTTACTTCCTCTGTTGTCATGATCATTGCCTATCATGATACTATAATCGTGTGTTTTAATCCAGATCCTTTATCCTATATTTGAACCCTATATGAGTGTGCATTTCTTTCTTTGCCGATGCAAAAAAAATTTTTTAATGTTTTAGCATATACTCTTCCACCTCTGACTCACATGGGTCTCGGAGCCACTGGTCTTAAGGCAACATTCTCCCACCTCCTCCTGCCTCTCCTGGACCTTTAGCTCACATCCAAGTCTCTTCCTGTACCTCATGAGGGACAGGTGCCAGAGGGCCAGACACTGGGGCTGTCCTCAGGATAAGAACTGCATCCATAAGATGACAGACTGTCACCCAGGTCTGCGCACTGGCTGATGATCAGGCTGAATCCTTAGTCACTCTGGGACAGGACTGGGTCTTTATTGTTCTGCAACTTCCCTTCCCTCTAAACACATAAAAGAAACAGCTAACATTTATTGAGAGCTTATGTGCCAAATACTTTACATTAATTTTCTCTTTTAATCCTCACAAGTCTTTGAGGTATATACTGCTTCTGTCTGTATTTTATAGTTGACAAAAGTGAGGCTCAGAGAAGTTAAGTAACCCATTTGAAACCACACAGCCAGCAAACAATAAAGCTGTGATTTGAGCCCATCTAACTTGGTGCTCTTAGCTGTTAAAATTGGGGCATACAAAAGTTAGTTTTCCTGCAATTATAAAGCTAATTAGTGGCTGGGCTGGGAATCAAATCCAGATCTTGCCCAACTCCAAACCTTTGTTTTTTAGCCTATGGACAGGAAAGAAGAATGAAGCAGGCATATTTAAGGTAGGTCAATGACAGTAGCATAAGTTCTGATGATCATAGCAGGAATTAGCCTTTAAATAGAACTTGGAAGGAAGGTATGTGAGAGCCAATTTGCTTTAGCTCACTGGCTGGAAGAACTTACCAATCAGAGAACAAGGTCTTCAAAGAGCATATGGTGGACTTGACCAATGAAGGAGGAGTGGGTGGTGGAACTGGCTAGTCATTAACTGGGAAACGGGGCTCAGGCCGTGAAACTGACCAATCAAGCATCACAACTAGACCTGCAGCTCTGAGTTGGGAACTTGCTCCTTGGAGATGTCATGGTGAAGGGCCACTTTGAGCTCTGACTGGCACCAGGGTTCCAGGAAACAGGTCTGAGGCCATTCCCGCTCCAGCAGTAACTGCCAGCATGCCTTTGCTCATAGATTAGCCATGAGGTCAACCATTTTAGTGACTCACCTCATGAAAATGAAGCAGCCGTGTCAGGCCTTGCTGTCTCTCTGTAAGCATTTAAATTGATTTTTCCAGCTGGTTAAATTTCCCCCTTTATTTTTATACAGAGGCTTAGGATGTAGCTGGATATCAGGTCCAAAGATATTACCAGGTAAAACAGTCTCCCCACCCCACCCATGCAAGGTCTGGACTTTGTGACCAATGAAATAGTGGCCAGGTAGTGACCTGAGACAGCCCAACTGGTGACAGCCTGGGGACATCCCTATTAGAGACAGGGACAGCCCCATCCTGAAACACCCAATTGAGTGATGACCCCACCCGTTGCCACAAATTTAAGAGATCACATGCCTCTGCCAACTCCCTCAAACCATGTGATGCCTCCCTTTTGAACAGAAACTCCAGACGCTACAGGAATTTTATATGTAGAGAATCACCAGGGAAGGAAAGGAGGTCCCAGCTGCTGTGCCCTTTGGAGTCTACTTTCTTTTCAAAGTTCTTTCCTGCTCTGCTACCCTGGGTCCCTGCACACAGCCCAGGGGGCTGCTCCCACTTCACACAGCCTTCCAGCACAGGCATGCCATCTTGGTTTGGGTCACCTGGAAAGTGGAGCCTTAGGCTGGAGGTGGTCTATGCAGAAGGTGTCCTCAGGCAGCAGAAGTGCAGAGGAGGAAGAGTGAACCAGGGAAACAGGAAAATCCCCAATGGGGGCATGTTCCTTTGAAGTCTATAGGCATAAGGGGCTCAATTCCACGGGAATCTGGGAGAAGAGCACAGGTGCCTCCCAGAGGGGTCCACCTGACAGGTGATAGCCGGAGTCTATCTCCACTATCTCCCTCCCTCACTGATTGAAAATTGTTCCTGGGGAGGTTTAACTCCCTTGTGCTTCCAGACAGCACTTGCAGGCTGTGAGCAAGCTCCTGTGGTGTGGGAGAAACCCCAGTTCTCATTTGGAAAGCTCTTGGCTCTGCTTGAGGTGGACATCGAGAATATAGTAATCTTAGCTTGCACAGGAACTGTCTACCACTGAAATCAGGGGCAGGCCAGGAACTCATGGTGCAGACACCACAGGCCACAGACACTGCAATTTTCCTGAGCAAGTTTATGAACTCTGAGAACAACTCTGCGACTCAGGGAAATAAACTCAAGAAGAGCAAGAACTGTGAACCAGTTTACCCCAACCAAACGGGAGTACGTAGTACTCCACACTGCTCCCTATTGACCTCTGAATCCTATGAAGTTGGGTTAAAATCCTGGCTCTGCCACTTAGCAGGTTAGTAACCCTAGGCATGCCACCTGGCTGCTCTTAAGCCTCAGTTTCCTCAAATATATACTTAGAATAAAAATACTTATCTAGTAAAACAGGGATGTGAAAGCCCTTGGGATGTAATAAGCCCTTTATCAACAACATATGGCAGCTCTTGCTAAAGGGCTGGCACATTTTCTACACCCTCAGCCACCTCTGAGCTCCAGGCTGTCTCTGAGGGGAAGTGGCTGTTTCACCTTGTTAGACCAGAGCTGCCTGACATCCTGACCCTTTGAAGGCCAAAGCCAGATAGCAATATGGCCTCTGCTCTCCTTACCCTATGAGCCTTAACAGAACCATTTCTTGGCCTAGAGGTTTGGTTCAAACCACTTGGGAGGAACAAGGGAAGCAGGTCTGAATGAGATAGATAAAATCCAGGTATTTACAAAATGGAATGATGTGGGAAAGATCAGTCCTTGGAGAATTACCTGGACCTTTCCCTCAACCACTGAAGGCAAAAATGCAAGCTTTTCTCTGAATTGTTCTCTTCAGAGCCTGGGATCCATTGTTTGGGATGAACATTATCTATGGGTGAACATTGTAATAAGCAAACAAATTCCAGAGGTGAGTGTCCGTTTGTGTCAAATCCAATCATCTGTGTTCCTCAGTTGTGCTGAAAAGTGGTGCTATGTCCTTAAGACATTTTAGAAACTTACTCATTTCCCTTATTTCAATTATTCTCCAATTTTCATTCTTGCTACTCCTCAAATTTCCAACTTTAAATGATCTGAAATTTGGCTTAAAAGGATCATGTGCTTTACTTAGTTCAAAAACTTCCTTCTCCCTGATCTCCTCTCCCTTGGGGGTCTGGAGTCCCCATATCAGACCCTATCACCAAGACAATAGCTGCAGAACTTCACCAGGAAAAGCCAAGGAAAGCCTGGGCTGGGAGTAGAGAGGTCAGAGTTCTAGCGCAGACTCTGCCGTGAACAGGCTGCGTGACCTCGGCCAGTTTCCTGTTCTCTAAGGTGGGGGGCTTAGGCAGGAGGTGCTCTGAGAATCAATGGATGTGATCCTTGAGGGCTTAGGCAGAGGTCTCTGGATGGCCGGGATTTTCTGAGCCCCACCATGGCGTCCCTGGCCTGGCTAGGAGCTCCCGCAGGGCAGGATCACATTGCCCCAGATTCCAGGACTGGCTGCAGCGCAGACCCGGGATCGGGTGACAGATCCATCCAGCCTGGACTGGCTCAACCTCTCAGCTACAGACGCAGCCATGGGGGCTGGAAAACCAGAGCTAATGTAAGCCAGCTGGAAGCCAGGACAAGATTGATGAAGGACAGAGAGAGGATTTGGCCAGGAGGTTGGGGGTGGGGGTTAGAGCGTAATTAGTCCTGCCTGCCTCTCAGAAGCCCCCAAGCAGGGTAAACCTCATTAACTGGGAACCCCCTGTGGGGAATTCCTGCTCATGACCCGGAGAAGGAAGGGCTAGTTAGGAGTTAATTAGTAGTGAAAGTGCCTATTGGGGAGTGTTTAAACTATTAAAAGGCTGAGCACCTGTTTACCTACAAACAACTGATATGTCAATTATCTGACCATCAAAGCAGGTCCCCTAAGATAGTGATTACAACTTCAGGTGATCCTCAAGTTCACCTCGGAGCCTAGGTTAGTATCAGGCACCAGTGCAGTGATCCTGACTGTCCAGCCAGGGGTGAGACCACTGTCCTAAGCTGTTCACCAGCTCAGGGTCTCCTGGCCAAGTCTCAGGGGCACACGGATCAGCAAGAAGCAGCGCCCAACAATCGCTACTGCTCCTCCCACAGTTTATTTAGTTTTTACTACACATCAAGAATAATGCTTGGCTTTAGAATGTGCTCTCTCTTAATCCACAAAGCAGCTATTTCTAGCATTATTATCCCTTATCTACAGAAAACGAGGTAATTGAATTCAAAGAGGAGGAGAAAACTTACTAGACATCATAGTGAAAGGCAGAGATTCTCTTTGATGCCAGAGATATTTGACTCCAGAGCCCAAATCTGCACTCCAATGTTTTTAACAATCCTAAAAGCCTTTCCTGTCTTTTGACTGGCTCTGAAAATACTCTATTTGGCTTTTAAGGATAGCTATAGTGCTATTCAAGAGGTTGTCCATCATATAGATGGGAAAACTAAGTCCCCAAGAGCAGATATTAATTGATTCAAAGAGTCCAGGGCCATTTTCCATCAGACCAGGCTATTGTCTGGAATTACAGACTGGAAGGGAGGAGAGAGGCCAGCCTCCCAGTGCTATTTGTCAACATGTGTGCCTGGTATTCAAGAGGCAAGGGGTAATTTAGTTAGGAGCATCGGATTCTAATCACAGTCATGCCACTGGCCCCAAGTGTGACCTAGGACAAGACAATGAACTTCTGCGTGTATCAGTTCCCCAACTGTCAGGTGGGAATGCTGCTCTCTGGCTTGCCTCTGTCCTGTGAGGAACAAGGAAGTGGAGGGCAAATGGAAGAAAAGGGGAAATGATGTAAGGTATGGAACTGCTCCAACTGCTGTGGGGCAGCCTGACTTTAGGGAGTCTCTTGCACAATTATGTGGCAACTTAAGGCTTGATAAGATGCCCCTTTAGGCCTCAGGCCCCAGAGCCAATTGACTCCTCAAATTCCTGTATTGCAGGAAGCTAAGGAAAACACTTCCTAATTTTCTCTAAGAACCTGGCAAGATGGTTGACCAGATGGCCCCCAGCTCTCCTGGGTGACTCCTGGGTTTTGCCTTATTGGTCAGGTAAGCCTTGCAGCCCCATCCCTCAGACCAAGGGCAGCTTCCTCCAGAGTAAATCTTACCTAGGGGCCACATCCAGATGCCAGCCTGGCTCCTTTCCGGCCCTGGCGGAGGCACGAACCTCCCCCACCTCCTGTTCACTCCTCGCTCCTCGGCCACCAGCCCAGCAGCTGTTGCTTCAGATCAGTGTGGACCATCTAATCCCCTCTCCAGAGCCCTGGCCCCCTCCTCAGGCAGTAAATTAAGGAGGATGTAAGAACAGAGGGCACCAGCGTCAGCAGAGCGGCATCCAAAACATCTCCCCCACCCTGCGCCTGAGTCACAGGGCCCTGAGTTGGCCCTCTTTCTGCCTGGGGTGAGGGAGGAGGAGGCCGGGAGAGCCAGGCCTGAGGGAAGAGGGAAGCGAGAATCCCGAGGAGGTAAAGGGCGAGGAGTTTATAGTGAGGAACCAGGGCAGTCTCCTAGGGGTGTTCTTCTAGCCCAGTCATCTTCCCAGGCATTCTGGGTGAGACCCCAAATCCGTACACCAGACCTTAACTTCTTTGTCACACCCTGACTCCCTAACCCTGTCTCTCCCACATGCCACACCCATCCCTGAACGTTGTGTCTCCAACCCTAAAATGGACAAAGAATAATCAGCTGACGATAGTAGGGAACGCTCAGCTCCAGGACCCACCCCAAATCCCTGTGCTGAGGGGCTATAGTGGAAGCTGCATCTGTGGCAGCTGTCCTCACCTCTCGCCCTTGAGAGCATAATCTACAGGACTGACCTGAAAGTTCTACTAATCTGGCCTTTTAAAAAACAATATGTAATACTCTTTATATATACAGCATATTGAAGTCCACAACGAAAGCTTCTGGATATGACACCAACCTACCGACAAACTGAACGTGGAGGAGAAGGGAGAATATTGGCCAGATAAGATTGGTATGGCATCTCCTGGTATAACCCAGAAAGAACCAGGGATGCTGCCCAGCTTTTCAGAGGCCACCTGGGACGAGGGACTAGTGGACAACGCTGTGGCTTCTGATGCAGAGATCATGAGCTTAAGATTTTAAGTCAGTAAAGTCAATACCTCCCTCTTATCATGGAGACATAGTGAAATGAGATTCATCCTTTAGAAACAAGATGGAAATGTTTCATGTGCACAAAGAAAATGGGTCTGTTCAAAGGGAAGGACAAACACTCCTACATGTCAAAAACATCAATGTTCATGCTTTAGTCTTGCTTTAAATACCATTTACATACTGATGACTATCAAATTTCTATCTTCAGTCCAGATCTCTCAAATAAACTCCAAATTCTATCAGCCTGCTTGATGTCACCACTTGGATAGCCAACAGAGGTCTCAAACTTAACCCATCAAAAATGGAACTCCTGATCTCCTCCCACAAACCCACGCTACACACAACTTTCCCATCTCAGCTTTTGGCGACTTCATCATTACGTTACTCAGGCAAACACCTTGACACTGTCTTTGAATCTTCTCTTTTTTTCCCCTCTCTACTCCCCACCTCCAATCTGTCATGAGATCCTATTGGCTCTACTTTAAAATACTATATGAAAAAGCTGACTACCTCTTACTTCCTCCACCGTTACCAGGGTGGACCACACAAAGATGGTTTTTCATCTGGATAGCTGCAGAAGTCTTCATACAAAACCTCTTGCTTCTACCCCCAGCCCTGTCCCACCTCTTTACCCCATCTGTCCTCAGCACAGCAACTAGAGGAATCCTTTTAAAAATGCAAGTTAGGTCTCATAATTCTTCTGCTCAAAACCCTTCGAGGCTCCCCATTTCACCCAAACTAAAAGCCAAAGCCCTAACAATGCCCCCAGGTTCTCCGTTATCTTGTTTGAGTAACACTTGGCCCTCATTTCCTGCTACTCTACCCCTTGCTCTGCCCAGGGACTCTGACCTCCTTCCTGCTTCTCAAACCTGACAAACATGTTGTTGACTTAGAACCATCGTTAAAATTGTTCCCTCTAGTTGGAATAATCTTCTGCCAGATATATACCTTCCTCATTCCTCCCCACCTTCAAGTCTATGCTTAAATCTCACCTTTCAACAAGGTCTATCCTGGTCATCCTTCTACTGCAATTGTAGTTGCTCTCCTCTAGCCCCCTGGATCACTCTTACCTCCATTCTACTTTTCTTTTTTTATATGCAACATGATTACACTTATAGTATATATTTCACTTGCTTATTATTTTTATGCTTGTTGACCATCTCTCTGAGCTAAAAGGTAAGTGACATGAGATCTGTATTTTATTCACTGCTGTATCCTAAGTACCTCGAATGGAACTTGGCCCATTCATGAAGCAATGAATGTCAAGGTAGTAAAAGGGAGAGGAATACCCTCTAAAGCTCTCTGGCTAGATTACAGAAATGGAAGTTGGCATATGTCTCAGGACAGGCCCCATTTAAACAGTGATGGCAACTCCATCCACCTGGATGTCCTGCTACAAGAGACTTGTGACTAAAAGTCAAACATGCTGCAGATCTTGAGGTGCCTTTAATGCAGTTATACTATGGTTGATCCAATTGAAATGGGCAAAAACTGGAAGCAACTTACTCCTGATATTCATTGGGTTCGGTCCATGCCTGTTACCCTATTTATGCCTTCCTAACTGGGAAACTGTCCTGGTTCTTGAGTTAGTCTGACTCCTTAATTTTATACGTCTGTCCTCCCTTCCATGGCAGTCCAGGCCCACCTTATGAGCATGTCATTTATTGACTTCATTGGCTACTCAAGTTAAATGGCTTATTTTGTTACCAATTTTGTCCCATTTCCATTTATGCCACCTGGGTGTGAGAAAGTTCCCAGATTAGTTTTCTGCTGCAACAAATTACCTCAAGGTGTAACAAATTACCTCAAATTTAGTGGCTTAAAACAATACTCACTCTACATCAATTGTCATTAGAGAAATGCAGACTAAAACTACAGTGAGATACCACATCATACATATTAGGATGGCTTTAATTTTTTTTAAAAAGGCGGATATAACAATTGGTATGGATGTGGGGAAACTAGAATCCTCATACAATGCTTGTGTGAATGCAAGTGGGTGCAGTCACTTTGGTGCAGTCTGGTAGTTGCACAAAAGTTAAATATGGAGTTATCATAAGACATAGCACTGTTACTCCTAGGTATGTACCCAAGAGAACCGAAAACATATGTCCACACAAAAACTTGTTCACAAATGTTCATAGCAGCTTTATTCATAAAAGCCAAAAGGTACAAAGAACTCAAATGTCCACCACCTAATGAATGGATAAATATAAGTGGTATATCCATACAATGGAATATTATTCAGCCACAAAAGGGAATGAAGTACAGATATATGTTACACCTTGGATGAACCTTGAAAATATGCTAAGCAACAGAAGCCAGAGAGAAAAGACTACCTATCATATGACCCCATTCATATGAAATGTCCCTAATAGGCAAATCCACACATACAAAAAGTAGGTTAGTGGTTGCCAGGGGCTGGAGGAAGTGGGGAAAGGGGAGTTACTACTTAACGGGAATAGACTTTATTTTGGAGGGAGGATGTAAAGAAAGTGTCCTGGAATTAGATAGTGATGATGGCCACACAACTTTGTGATTATACTAAAAAGTGTTGTATTATAAACTTAAAAATACTCATTAATTAGTTTAAAGTTCTGTAGATCAAAAGTTTGGGTGGGCTTGGTTGGGTTCTAATCTCAAGGTCTCACAAGGCTGGAATCAAGGCGTCAGTTGGAGGGTGGCATGAGACATATTCCAGGAATGTGCTTTCAAGCTCACTCAATTTGTGGCAGAATCCAGCCCTTGCGATGACAGGCTGAGGTCCCTGTTCCTTGCTGGCTGACTCCCAGCACCTTGCAGCCCCCTGCATTCCTTTTCACATGACCCCCTCTAACTTCAAACGAACAGAGCAGATCAGTGCACGGCGTCCTTCTTATACTTCAGATCTCTCTGACTGCCTTTTCTGCCACCAGTGCAAGAGAGTACTTTGCTGTAATGACTCATGGGATTAGATTAGAACCCCTTAAATGATCACCCCTTTTTAAGGTCAACTGTACCACATAACATAATACAATCAACAGGAGGGGGGGTCTCATCACATTCACAGGTTCCAGCGATTAAGATGTAGAATCTTGGTAGCCATTCTTCGAAATTCTGCCCCTACCACACCTGATAATTATTTTGAGTGGACTTACTGACAATTTTTTCTCCCAGAAGGAGCAAGCATTCCTGAGTACCTGTTGCATTCAGATTCTGGGCATTCCATGAATTACCCCTTTGTTTCCCCGGTCCCTTGCCCCATCATAGCACATAATATGTGCTTGATGAATACTCAGAGAGTGTTTGCTGAACTGTCCCTCCCCTACAGGAGGTCTCCATTCAGTTGAGAAGACAAAACCATATATACATAGGGAAGTTTCTGGAGTTAATAGCTATGAGAGGTAAACACAGGTGGTAGGAGCACAAGGAGGTCATGACGTAGGAAATGGTTTCTTTGAAACTAGTCCTGACCCATTAAATGAAAAGAGGTGATAGGAACCCTGAAAGAATCCTGAAAGGAAGTAACCAAATCATTTTAGAGCTTGTGATTCATGCAATAAATGCCAAGCATGTCCCAATTTTGGATGGTAAATTTTAAAAAGTGAGAGAGAAAATAGGCTTCCATGAGCAGATGTGTTATTCAAAGGTAACATTTTTATAAAAATATAATTGCAAATGATTCCCATGAAGAAGAGAACTGTGGGGCGTGGGGAGGGAGTATCCAAGAAGAACAGTATAGACTAATAGGACCTCTGCAGATTGCCTTCTGGTGATTGCTTTTATTCTTTCAACAATATCTACTGAGGGCACTGTGCTAGATGCTATAATATAGGGGAAAACCCACTGCGAAGTGCAGTATGCAGCCTCTTAGTTGGTTCCCAATGATCTCTGCCTCCTGCTATAATGTACTCCCTTCCCTTCAGATGTGAATATCAGCAGAGGTAATGGGATGTCGCTTCTGAAAGGTTGTCAAAAGATGAAGCTTTGTTTTATGTACATTCTCTCTCACTTGCTCTGGGAGAAGACAGCTGCCATGTTGTAGGCTGTGGCATGGAGAGGCCCACAGGCAAGGCACTAATGTCTCCACTCAATAGCCAGCAAGGACCCAAGGCCTGCCAACAGCCACATGAGTGAGCTGGACATGGTCTTCCCTAATCACCTCATGAGATAGCTACAGCCCAAGCCAGTATCATGGTTACAGCCCATGAGAGACCCTGAGCTGGAGTCACAACTAAGCTGATCCTGGATTCCTGACCCATAGAAATAGCAAAATAATCAAAGTTTTTTATTTTAAGCCTCTAAGTTTGGGGTAATTTGTTGTTCAGCAATAGAAAACTAATACAGGAAGGCTTAAAATAGAGGTGATAATACTTTATAATCACTATAATAAAGAATGTACATAAAGAATATATCCAAAAATCAGAGGCAGAATACACACCTGAGGATGAACCAGAGAGAGGGCTTGAGAGTGGAAAGAGACTTGGGAAAATGCTAAAGGCAGAAAACAGGGTTTCTTGAGCTTTGTTTTGGGCAAGAAACAGAATAAAGACTTTATGTTGGAGCTGAGGATGGCAGAGAAGTAGGAGAACCCCTGGATTTCATCCGGCATCTATTGTCTCCATAGGGGGCAATGAGGCTTAGCTGCTTCATTCATTTCTCAGATGTTGCCAAGGGCAGAATTCGGTCTGGTTGGAGCAGACAGAGATGCTGAAGAAGATTGTCCTAGAGCTCAGAGCTCTGCTAAGTGCATTCTTCTCTTCAGGCCTCAAGAAACTCCCAAGAACATGTGAAGTGAGATTGCTATGTGCTTTTGGTGGCACATGGTGACAGGGGGGGAATAGGAGGGGCCACATTGTTGGAGGGGACAGACATTATCCTTATTTGTAGAAAGAAGGAGATGGATCCTTAGACACACAGACAAGGGCTCCTGAGGCAGGGAGATGGTCTAGAACAGAATCTGAAGAGAGGATGTGTGAGCCCAGCCCAGAGTTCACTCAACAACCTAGATCTAGCCTCCTGTGCTTTCTGGGTTTTTAAACAGAGAACAAGCAGTCATAGCCAGGATCCAGGTAAGGCTGTGGAAATGGCAGAACCTGATTTCATCTGGCAACTCATAACCTCTCACAATGTGCAAAGTAGAATAAAATACTGTTAAGTAGATTTATAATTATTTGAGTAGTTAGGGCCAGAAATTACTCATTCAAGGAACATTATCAGTTAACTAGGGTGTTTTCAGGAGCCTCTCCATCCCCACTGGATAATAACATTAACAGTTAACCTGTATTGTGCACTTACATTGCACTAAGAACTACTCTAAGCACTTTCTGTGGATGGCTTCATTTGATTCTCAAGACAATCCTGTAACATAGATATCTATTATAATCAGCTCCATTTAACAGATGAGGAATCTGAGACTCAGGGAATTTGACAAGGTCACCCAGTTAGGATGTCAGAGCCAGGACTGGTGTCAGGTGGCCCAGACTTAATGCCTTTGTCTTTACTATGTGGTAATGCCAATATTCTCCCACCTGGGGAGAAGCAGCTTGACTCACTTTGCATGAATATGAAGCAGGTGCCCATGTGGGCCATGCATGCATGCGGCCTGTATTAGTGTGCAGTGTCAACATGCATCTGCATGTATATGGTAACTGTGTGCCTCTACACTCTGGGCCAGTAAGTTGTTTGGAAAAACTAAAGTGAAGGTGACAGGGCACTGCAGTTTGATCACACAGTGCCCAGGGTGCTGGGAAGTGGCAGGATGTTGGTCAGTGGGTCAGGCAACCAGCCACCAGAGCAGGAGGGTGACAGGTGGGCAGGGTTGTCGGGGGTGATCAACAGGCTCCCACCTGCCAGGGCTGTCCATCAGCACCGGTGCTGGCAATGCCTGAAGCCAGGACCCCCAGCAGGTGGGTCCCAAAAGCACAGCCTTCTAAGGGGCATCCCAAGGTGGCAGAGACCCTCCACAGACAGTTCCAAGCCCTGGCCGAGATCTAAGCACCCAGATTCCACCCTGTCCTTTTTTTTACCCCCACTCCAGAGGCTAAAAAGTTGCCTCAGTTGGCTTAGACCTGAGAGCTAAGTGATAGGTTGAGATGGAGTGGGGACACGTGGCCATTGGGCACCCTCCCACGCACATTCTGATAACTGAAGTACATGACCTTACTACATGAGGGAGAAGAAAAGGCAAAATAGTCCTCAGAGGTCATCTAAATTACACCTCTTTATTTTTCAGACAAGTAAAACTAAAGTTCAAAGATGCCCTGGAATCCCTCCCCCCAAAGAGGCTAGGATCCATCCTGGTGTCTAGCAAGAGTCAGAGGATTAGAACTGAATTCTGGCTGTTCTGGAGGGAGGTGATTTCTGCCTGGGAATAGCATGAGCAAGTGGAGGCTTGTAAATACATGTGGCTGTTGACTACTGGACCCCAGACCTTTGCAAATCCAGGTAGGGGAGGGGGCCAAGGTCTGCCAGATGTGAGCAGGTAAATGAGAAGGGTGGAGAGTGAGGAGGTTGCCGCCCAAGTCATGATCCGACAGAGGGGGTGGTCATGGAGCCGGCAAGCGGGTGCCTCTGGAGCAGGGCTGCCTCCGAGAGACTGGAATGGGAACGCGGCTCTCACCAGCCTGAGGACGGAGATGGAAGCTGGTGGGCAAACGGCGGAGAATCCGGGGGCGGGGCGGCGGGGTGCTAAGGCGTGTATGGGGGTGGGAGCCCCAGGTCAGGGGAGGCAGGAGCGCGCGCAGGGTGCGGCGGGGCCCCGCGGTGAGCCGGGCCGCGGGGATGGGCGGCGCGTGGCCGGCAGCCCCCAGCTGTGGCGTCGCTCAGGCCCGGCTTAGCGGGCCAGGGCCAGGGATTAGGGGCAGTGGCCGCACCTGGTGGGGCGGCCGCAGGGCTAATGCTGTGTGACCGCGCGGCCCCGCCTGACAACTGGCTCCCTCCCGCCGAGAAGGGCTGTGGGCTCGTTAGCCCGGCCGGCGTGTGCGCGGGTGTGTGCGGCGGCGGGCGGCGGGCGCACGTGTGCCTCGGGGGCCGGCGGCTGTCTCTGACGGCCACCGGCTGCGCGGGCCTCGGAGGGTCCCTGGAGTGAGGCTGCTGGGGCGCAGCGGCTTGAAGGTGTCCCGCCATGTGTCTGGGCTTTGAGGGTCAAGTAGGGGCCACTTGAGTGTGTGCCACTGTGAGCAGTAGTCACCTTATGATGGTGTCACTCTAAGTCTGAATCCCTGGGGGCCTGAGTGGGGTTCCCCTGATATGATAGCCCCCAGTATCACTCTGCGTTGCTTGCGTATTGCTCTCCAGGACCTTAACCCATACTGTGAGACTGAGTGTCTCTAATGCTATACGGACCCCTGGATATTTTGAGTGTGTGTGTGTAAGGGGTACCAGGAAGGACTCCCACCTTCCCTGGAGCCTGCTGTCCAAGTTCCCTATGCAGATGCAGCCTTTGGGGCACAAGGCCCTCACATAAGCTGTCTACTTCCCAGCGACAGTGTCTCAGCCATGTACAGCCATGTGCCCTGCAGTGCTCCAAATCCCTGGTGCTAAGTGGAGATGGTAGGAGGGTTGTCCCTGAAGTCCTGTCCTCCCTAAACTCAGGCCTGCTCCCACAAGCTCATCCCCAAAGGAGGCCTAGCTCAGGTTTTCCATTTTCTTCCAAAATAATTGGATCTGGACAAAAAACTTGTGTTGGAATTGGGAGTTCTTATCTAAACCCATAAATAAGGCTTTGGGTCCTTGCATTTACTGTTCCTGGATCACACCCAGCCTGGGCTACTCCAGTGTCATCTCCATCTTCTAGAGATGCACGTACTGGGCAGGCAAAGCCCTGGACCCTGTTCCTGCCCACTAACAACTAGAGAAAGCCTGCTTAGATCTTAATTTCTAAGAGGTAGGAAGGTCTAGCCAGCCCTGCCTCCACATACACGCATGTCCTCTCTCCTTCCAGGGAGGCACCAAGTTGCCAGGAGCAGCCTTGCCCTGCCACCAGACGCCCCTGCAGTGAGGAGCTGGGGTGAGCTGTCCTCATCCGCCCTCCTGGCCTCACCCTGGCCCTTCCTTGGCCCTGCCTGAGGATGCCAGGACACACAGCAGGTGCCTGGACAGACTTGGGGCGGGAGAACAGGGCTGGGTGCTGTCAGGCCAGCCTCTGGCCAAGAATGGGACTCACAGAGGGACAAAATTCCAAAATCTTCCTCTTCTTCCTTCTCTCCGCCCCTCCTTAGTATTAGTAATAGTAACAGCTACCATGTCCTAGACACGTATGGACTGCCTTACAGTTTGATGATGTATATGCATTATCTACTTACCCCTAAATCAATCCTGAAAAGTGGATATTATTTTCCCATCTTTCTGATGAGGCAATAGACATTCAGAGAGGTCTTGTCCGAGGTCACCTCACTGGTTGGAGGCAGAGCCAGAATTCACACTAGATCTTTCCATACTCTTGTTCTCCAGTGCTGACCCAAGGTGCTTCTCTCCTTGCTGGGTGGTGACTACCTATTATACCTGCCTCCCACCTTAGAGTGGAATAGCAAGCACTGTCCTGCGATGCCTCATGATCACCTCAGGGAAGGCATCCAGGAATGCTAGTGGAATAACGTTACCTGGGCTCTTAGCACGGCAAGTGCTGGAGTTCAGATCCCAGCTCTATCTTCCTTGCTGTATGACCTTGGGACACCAATCTTTCTGCCTCAGTTTCCCCATCAATAAAATGGGAAGGGTAATCATGTGGTGGTGGTAGGAGACTGAGTGAGCTTGGGGCAAGTTCCTGTCATATAGTAGGTAGTAAGTGTTAGATATTACTCTTATTACCTGTTACCTCCCACTAGTCTAGAATGAGCCCTGTCCCTCTTGTAGCTCAAGCCTGACTTGTAGTGGGTCCTTCCATTTCCTCATTAGTAAAACGTGGCTACAGATAGCCAATTTCCAGGACTAAGGGTATGTATGTAAAACACCTAGCACAGGGCAGAGGCTGTATTGGTAGTAGCAGGGGTGAGGCTGTGGGTAGCTTGATGTGGGCCCAGGGCTAGGCTGGGCTCTCCTGGATACCCCGTCTTTGGATCCAAGGCAGCTCCATCTTCCTACCCACATACCCTCAGGCCCAGGACAGAGGGCACACAGAACCTTATTCATACTGTGGCCCCTCCACTGTGGGAAAGACCCCACGCCGACTGCTACCCTGGGGCCAAGTTGCCTCCATCTCGCCCCTGCCTGGGTGTTCCCCAAGGAACCAGCAGCTTAGGAGTTTGGGAATGGAGGCAGGTGGATAAGAAGGCACCCAGGAGATCCTCCCAAGCCGAACTTCTTTAGGAGCGGAATCCTAACTTCAGGTGAGTTCTTTTGTGAAACCCTGATACATAAAGCACATGGAGATGCCATTTTGTTGTTATAAATTATTAGTTCAAATGGACAACTCCTATTTCTTATAAAAAATACTACTGTTCTCTGTCAGCTACACAAGAGCCTGGCACATAGTGGGCATTCAATAATTATTGTTGACTGAATATAAAGTCAAATCAGTGGGAAAAAAAGGTTACTTTGATGAATGCAAATATGTGGAAAGGCAGGGAGGGGTTATGTATGTTAGCTGGAGAATCCTAGCAGCCAGAAAGTTGAATCCAGCATTTGTGGAATCTCTGTAGCACTTCCCGATGGCCCGGGTCTCTACAGAACATCCTTTGAAAATGATTGCTCTACATAAGTCTTCCTTTTGGTGAATGAGGACAGTAAGGCCAGAGGGTCAGTGGCAGATCCAGGCTAGAACCCAGGCCTGCTGGCTTCCCATCCCAGGGCTCCCTCTCTGTCCCTCAACGTAATGCATTGTAGGTCCCTGGGGTCTGGGTCCTTTCTGTTCCTCTCACCCCGTCTGGGACAGCCTGTATGCCAAAGGCCCACCATCCTACTCCAGGCATTTCCTGCCAGCCTCTGCCCTGAGCCTGAGCCAGGCGGGAGCCACGCCCTTCTCACTGACTTCAGGTTGGGCTCTGTTTCCCCTAGTGTGTGTCATCCAGGGAAGGAAGGCCCATTGCCCCAGACCCCTCTTGGAACCACTGGGCCCCAAGTGGCAGGCACTCCCAAAGGTGCTCAATTAGTAGAACCTGGAGGGAGTAAGGGATGGGGGACAAGTTCAACCACTTGAGGGCTTGGCAGGGGGTGCACCCACGAGTGCCCCAGACCGTGGGCCTCACAGCAGTTGGGGGTATTTATGGGCCTTCCTATAAACTTCTGAGAGGGTAACTTTATCCTGCTTCTTTCGGCCAAGTATCCTCCTCCAGCAGCTGGTCACAAAGCTGGTTAATCTCCCAGAGTGCTCAGCTTAAAACCCATGACTCACAGCACAGCCAGTGTGGGGGAGGGGGCAGCCGCCTCCAAAATGTGGCGCCCAGAGTCAGCTGTTCCGGGGGCCTTCTCGGGTTTCTACAGCTCAGGCTTGAGGTTTGGGGCCTTGTCTTCCTCCTGGAGTCCTGCTCTTCACTGACCCTAGATACAAGCCATGAGAGGCCAGGGCCCCGGGAGGAGGGCCAGTTCCAGGGTTTGGCCAAGACTTCAGGATGTCCCCAGGAATGACCAGCAGGCATTGGCCTTCAGGGGAAGGACAAGGTTTCAAGTGTGTAACTCTGGGAACAGGGATAGGACAGCCCTGCAATTGGAGTCCCTTGTACAGACCTGTAAAACTTCCCTTCAGCCGTGACCTCCTCACTGCCGATCTGCCATTCTTTGTCAGTATGTGACATGAAGCTCTAGAGAATGGCTGAAGAGGGCTAGTAGAGAGTAACACAAATATCAAGTGGCTTCTGACTCAGGATAAGCAGAATTAACACAAGATATTTAATGGAGAAAAAGTGAAGTAGTTCAGAGTATTGGCCTCCAAGATGGAGAGACTTGGGTTCAGGTCCTTATTCTGCCACTTGCTGGCTGAATGGCTTCTCTGAGCCTCAGTTCCTTCATCTGTAAAATGGAGATAATAATAGTACTAACGTTGGTGAGTTAATCTGAGAATCCGATGAGGTTCTGTTTTACCTACTTAGTAGATGGGAGCTATTAATATTATTGTCATCACCATCATTGCTCAAAAGGCACAAGGATCCATTTTCATTTGTCAGAGACTTGTGTCTGTGTGGTAGGAGGGAAGCTAGTGGTTTGAAAGGCTTTCAGTGACTCCTCTCATTTGGTAGGAGTCTATTCAGGTGAACATATCTCTGCAAATGATGAGCAAGAGTCTGCCAACTGTGGCATTGCGCCTGATGTGGCTAAAGACCAAACTGAGAGACAGCTACAGCAGATAAATGTTGCAGGGTCCCGCTGATAGCTCTCCTGAGAAAACCATGACCCATGTGTTAAACCTTTACTGCTGTGTCCCCAGCAATCCTTGGTATCTTCTACTTTATCCAGAAAGTCTCAGAAACAACCTAAGATTCCTGTGGTAAAGGAGAGCTAACTACTTTACAAGTTCCTGTTATGGGCCAAGCCCATAAGTTAGTATATATTACATATGATATATATATTAAACACATATGTTTGACCACATCTAATCTTTGCAACAACCCTGTAGAGTAAATGTACTGTTGGCCCATGCGATAGTCTAATTACACTCACAGTCCCAATTCTTCATTCCTCTTTGTATCCATGCCCTTTACCATGTGACTTTGCAGCTCTTCACAGCAAGAGGCGTATTTCTCCACCCTGCAGTTCTGAATTCAATTGTGTAACTTGTTGTGGTCCAAGGGATAACATAGAGAGGCTCATCTCAAGTCAGAGGCCACTTGATATCAGGCAGAGGTTTGCACAGTGCTTGTGTGCTTCTGCTCGCAGTTTGGCACCAGGCTAGTCTGCTGCAAAGTGAGACACCTGTAGAGAAGAGCTGAGTTGCTCCGTAACCCTAGTCAAGACCAGCCTGGAACAGCCAAGAGCCAGTCGGCTACAACATGTATGTGAGCCAGCTAAGCCCAGGAGAACAGCCCAATCTAAATAGCCAACCTGCAGATTCATAATAAAGAAGCATAAACAAATGCTTGTTGTTTGAAGCCAGTTAGTTTGAGATAGATCATTGCATAGCATTACCACGGTGTGATAACAGATATACATCCTTTTTTAAAAAACATTGACTTTATTTTTAGAACAGTTTTAGGTTCACAGCAAAATTGAGCAGAACATACAGAGATTTTCCATATACCCTGTCCTCATACACACACCATCTCCCCACTATCAACATCAGGCACCCCAGTGGTACGTTTTTCACAGTCAGTATACCTACACTGATACATCATAATCACCCAAAGCCTGTAGTTTGCCTTAGGATTCATTCTTGGTCTTATACATTCTGTGGGTTTGGATAAATGTATAATAATATGTATCCATCCATCATTATAATGTCCTACAGAATAGTTTCACTCCCCTGAAAATCCTGTGCTCTGCTAATTTATCCTTCCCTTCATCATAATCTCTGGCAACCACAGATATTTTTACTGTCTCTGTAATTTTGCCTTTTCCAGAATGTCATATAAGTTGGAATCATAGTATATGTGGCTTTTTCAGGTTGGCCCTTTCCACTTACTAATATCATTTAAGATTCCTCCATGTCTTTTGATGGCTTGATAGAGCATTTCTTTTTTTAGTGCTGAATAATATTCCATTGTATGGATATACCACCATTGATTTATCCATTCACCCACTGAAGGACTTCCTAAGTTTTAGTATAGTATTTTTTCAGATGAGGAAACTGAAGTGCAGAGTGATTAAGTAGTCTGTCCAAAAACACACAGCTGTAAGTGGCAGGTCTGGAATTCAAAATTAGGTATTCTAACAGAAGTTATGAACTTTCTCTTCTTCTGTTGGAGTGTCCCTACCAAATCATGCCCTTTTAGAACTCTCTGCTTTTACCAGTTCTGGTCCATCAGTTTAAAATGCTCTTCCTTCCCTCTCTGTTCACCTATATTTAACTCATAATCCATCTCTGTGGGACCTTCCCTACTCCACATACGGCATTCTACCAAGGTATTCATTAGTTCTCTCTGTGTCTCCACTTTGAGTTGCTTGCATTGACAATGTTATGGAGGTTCTCACTGAGGCATATTCCAAAGTGAGGTCCCAAACTAAGATGCAAGTATTTCTGGCTGGATTACTTTGAAGATTTGAGGGAGGATTTTCTTTGGGCTGAGCTATTAGAGCCATGAAGATTCCCCCATGGGGGTGGGGTGGAGTACGCATTCCCCTTTACCTCAAGTCAAAAGAGAGGGGCTTCAAGGACACCGCCTGGAGATCTTAACATGCCTTCCCTGAAGTTTGGGAGACATGGCAGGCTGACATCTGAGTCACAAATACACACATAAGGAGTGAGAAGATGGGTCAAATGTCCTGGAGTTGCAGAGTAGAAGGCTGCATTCCAAGAAATGTCTGGGCAGGAATTCATGAATACTTTCTGTGGACTACATGTGGGCCATATTAGAAAGATCCAGTATGGGGTGGCTTAGATCCTGCCCTAGAGACCATCCAGAAAACAATGGGCCTCAGTAGAAGAAAACTGGAGGTAGACCCAATGAAAGCCAAGAGCTGCAGGAGCTCAGTAGGACAGAGTTGCAGGTGAGAGGTCCTCAGCAAGGGGGATGGGAAAGATCTCAAAGAACTCATGAAAGGACACAGGATGGCAAGAGTGAACTTCAGAATGCCTCTGAAGCCTGAAGAGCACTGCTACTAGAATACTGTAACAGTACCCGTCAAACAAGAGCATTCCTGCCCCTCTTGTCTCCTCTTCCTCCTGAGTAGCAAGTCTCATCGACTGCAGATTTCTGACAACAGCAGACCCAAGCTGGAGGGCACAGAAGAGAAGCCTCCATTTCAGTCACTTTTCAGAGTTTTGACCATTACATGAAACGACGTTGTAATCTCTGAATTGAGATTGTATTTGTATTTGTTTTCTATTTCTATGTGACATAATTATCACAAATAGCTTAAAGCGACACCCATTCCATAGTTCTACAGTATTTTCTGTAGGTCAAACGTCTGGCATGGTATGGCTGGGTTCTCTGCTCAGGGTCTTGTGAGACTGAAGTTAAGGCATCAGGGGGCCAAGTTCTCATCTGGAGGCTCTGGGGAAGAATCCGCATCCAAGCCCACTCACGGTGTTGGCAGAATCCAGTTCCTTATAGTTCTATGACTCAAGTCTGAATTTTCTTACTGGTTGGTGCCCAGAGGTCACTCAGCTCTTAGAAGTCTCTCTCAGATCATTTCTACAGGGCAAGCTCCATCTTCAAGCCAACAATGGTATGTCAGATCCTTTTCCTGCTTTGAATCCCTGATTTCCTCCTTTGTGACAAGCTGGAGAAAACTCTGCTTTTAAAGGGTTCTTGTGATTAGGTCAGAACCACCCAAAGAATCTCTCAATTTTAAGATGAATGGTGCCATGTAACATAACCTACTCATCAGAGTAACCTACCTATCAAATCCACAGTCCTGGGGATTATTAACAATGTGTATATGGCAGGTAGGGACAGGCATTTTGGGGGACATCTTAGATTCTTCCACAGTATTGCAACCTAAAATAACAGTAGGACTTTTTATTACCTTAAAGACACTAGAAAAGTAATGAGACTGCCCAATTTTTCATCCAGTATTGGGAAAAGAGCTAATGTACCAAGGACCAAGTTTAAAGGGAGTGTGGGAAAGAAACCATGTGTTTCGCAATAACCTCCCACCAGGCATTATTGTTTAGTGCAAGGATTGTCAATCCCTCTAGCTAGCACTCATGTCACCTGCCTTCTGATCAGAAAATGTTTCCCTGTCTGCTCTCTTGAACTTAAGAGACTTGATGGAAAAGATTTGAGGCTTCGCTCAATTTTATACCTTCCAGAGCTGGGCACAAAAGCAAATGGAGACCATGAGCAGAATTATACTTGAATCTTACTCATTTGCTGGTAGTTGCTCCCCACTAGGCCAGTCAAGTCTTTCACCCTCATGTAGGACAAAAGAGAGGGGGATGGATAGAGGGGCAGGCAGGGCAGACCCCTTCACTTCTTCCTCCCTTACTTGGGAAGGGCAGCTCAGTGAAATGAAATGGCAGCTATAACTATTCTAGAAGTCAGTGTGTGGAGACCCAGGCTTATATACTGGCAATGCACAGAGGTAGAGGGGTGCTGGGCCTCTCTAACTTTCAATAGGTGGGTCTGACCATTGAGTTTTGGACAGATGAGACCTTAAACATAGCACTGTTTATTGATTACTTGCTATGTTCCCAGCTCTGTGTGTTGGAGCCACTTTTCATGCAGTCTCTTACTTCATATCCAGCACTTCAACAAATGTAAATTAATAAAGTGTGGAAACGGAGGCACAGAATGATCAAAGAACTTGCCGAAGTCACACTGTTAGTGGCAGAGTCAGGTGTGCATCATAGATGGTGTGACTCCCAGAGTCCACGGGCTTAACCACACACTGACACTGCTTCCCTCCATGTGGCTCTTACTTCTCGGTGTCCCTTAACCTTACCCAGAACCTCTACTTCCATCTTCAGGTCACACCGGCTGTTTGCCTCAGGAAGAATCACCAATTTCTTGGCCCTCTCTGCAAGGTGATGAGAACAATCCTTACTTACCTAGCAGGACTTAGCTCAGTCCAACAACTATTTCTTGCCTCGCTTGTTTATGCTCACATCATTTCCTGGGCATATCTCAGCCACCACACTTGTCAGACACATAGGTATGCATACTAATTAGGATACAGGTAAGGCTGCCGTAACAACAGAGACACCTAAAAGTGCAGTTTATTCCTTTCTTACATAAAATTTCAGGGAGGTGATCCAAGATTTGTACAGCAGCTAAACAATACTGGGGGCCCAAGTTTTTCTATCTTGTTGCTCTGCAATTTTAATAAGCAACTTCCATCAAGGGATCTAAGATAATATGTTCTTTTCTTTGCTGAAACAAATTTTACCACAAACTTAGTGGTTTAAGACAACACATGCTTGTTATCTTACAGTTACCATGGCCGATAATCTGACTGAAATGCATCTTACAGGGTTACAGTCAAAGTGTTGGCAGCCAGCATTTCTCCTGAAGGCTCTAGAGGAGAACTCATTCCTTGCCTTTTCTAGCTTCTAGAAGCTACCTGTATTCCTTGGCTCATGGCCACACCACTCTGACTTTTTGCTTGTGTACCCACATTTTCTTTCCTGACTCTGACTTTTCTGCCTCCCTCTTTTCTTTTAAGGACTCTTATAATTATATTGGGCTCACCTAGATAATCCTGGACAATCCCCCCATCAAGAGCCTTAGCTTAATGACATCTGAAAGCACTTTATGCCATGTCAGGTAACATAACCACAGGTTCTGAGGATTAGGACATGGACATCTTCCTTGGCCCGTTATTCTGTCTACCACAGATGGCTGCTCTAGCTCCTGCTGTTCTCCTACATTCCAGGCAATAGGGAGGATGGAAGGAGAAGTGAAGTGATTGCCAGGAAGTTGTGTGCACATCCCTCCACTCAGATCCCCTTGGCTAGAATTACACACATGGCTACAAGCGAATCTGGAAAATGTAGTCTTTTGCTAGGTGGCCAATAAGTATTTCTGGCTAATAAATATATGAGTTAAAGAAAAGTAAAAAAAGCCCCTACACAATAGGGATGCAATTGGTAAATTCCAGACTATAAGAAACTCCACAGGATAAACAACCCAATTTTTTTCAAAAAGTAAATTACAAAAGAAAAAAGATATGGAAAATGAATTTTTATACTTAAAGAGAATTAAAAGATTAACTAATCACAATGTGTAGGCCCTTTTTGCATCCTGATTCAAACAAAAATATTTATGAGATAATTGGACATTTGGTTACTGATTGGATATTTGATAGTATAAGGAATTAATGTTAAATTTTTTTAGTATTCTAGTGGTATTGTACTCATGTCCAAAAATGTCCTTATATTTTAGAAATACATAATCAAACATAAACAAATGAAATGATATGATGTCTAACATTTGTTTCCAAATCATAGAAGGGGAGGAAATGGACGGGGTGGTAATAGGTCTGGTCAGGTTTGGACATGGGTTAATGGTTGGCAGAGCTGGTTAAGAGGCTCAGTATGTTATCGTGTCTATTTGTATGCTTGAAATTCTTTATAACAAAGACTGACAAGGAGGGAAAGGGAGAAGGGCCAGGGGAGGGGCTGAGTGGACAGGAGCATATTTGATGGGCCCAGCACGGCCCTAGTGCCTCTCCCTAGTACCCAGGTAAGCCTCTGAGCCCCATCCAAAAATAGCTAAGGAGGGACAGTGAGACCCAAGACCCCTGAGCCAGATGAGTCAGACGAGGCACAAGGCAGGGCAGAGGTGGCCACCCCTTGACTGTAGAGAAACGAAATCAGTGCCAGTCCCTGGTGGCCCTGCATTTGCCTTTGTCTACCACAGGTGGGATATGAGGTGGGGCAAGTTCATCCTTATTCATTCAGAGCATCCTGGGCATGAAGAAGCCACAAAAAGCCATCAAGTCCATTCACCTGTCTCCAAGATTCTGGGTTCCTAGACTTGGCTAGGATATAGAGCCAAGAGACCCACCTTCCTGCCCCAGAGCCTCCATAGCGAGTCCTGGGAAAGTTGCTTAGAACGCTTGGCTTCAGATTCCATTGTGCACTGTACAGTGGAGATAAATGTTGTCACTGGTACTGGAACAGGGAAGGGGCACTGGCCACTGAGATGTGGACTCTGCTGGGCCTGCGCCTTCTCTGGGGATGCCTTCCACAGGGCCGCCTCCTCAGGCCTCTCCTGGCCCCGCCCTCTGGCCCCGCTTGCACCAGCCCCTCTACGTCTGTCATCAGCCTGCCCTGCTCCCCCTGGGCCCAGCTTTGTTTGGGGGCAACTGGCAGGCTTCCCGTGCACACAGTAGAGCCAGTGACACTCCTACTGCAGACAATACTCCCCAGGCTGCACGGTGACCCACACTTCCCGCCACTCCACACCCCACATGGCTTCCAGTCCCAAGAGGTCCAGAGCCCAGAAAGGCCAGGCTGGGCCCCCACTGCCCCACTGCACCCCACCCACTGCTTGCTCCTAGCCTCCGTCGCAGAACAAGCAAGGCAGGCTGAATGCCCGGGCTCCTAGTGCGCTCCAGAAGATGGGCTCCCCCAGCACACCACATGCTCTGGCATACTGAGTCTTTGTCATCCTGCAAGGTAGTCACATTTTACAGCTGGGGAAAGAGAGGAAGTGACTTACCCAAGGTAAGCAAGGGGGCAGAGCCAGTATTTGAGTCCACGTTGATCTGGACACATAGCAGCACCCAGCCAACACGGTGAAAACCCTGGTCTTTGGGCTCAGTGCAGGCTCACTACACTGCACAAGGTTGCCATCGCCTCCCCTGAATCCCTCTTCATACCACCTTCTACCCTTTACTGAACTTGCTGTCTTGTCTGGGAAACTGGTGGGCTTTACCTCAGACAGAGCCCACTTACCCTCTGGGAGTCTGAGGCAGCAGGTCCCGAATGACCGAGACACAGTGTCAGCCACGGGGGTGCATCCTGTGGCAGGTTGCCATGCCGTCCAGCCTTCTCTCATGCTGCGCGCTAAGCCCAGAATGCCTTGCCCTCCAGTTCTCCCACTGGACACTCCTACTCATCCTTCAATACCCAAGAAGAACTTTACCTTGGGGAAGTTTTCTCGAGTATCAACAGGAGAGTTTTTTGCCCTCTCTGGGGGCACCTACGGGTTGTTTGATGATTCATTCATGGGTCTCCCTCTCCCTTCCAGTGGAGCTCCTGGAGGCCAGGGGCCCTGTCTGAATCATCCCTATATCCTGCCACAGTGCCTAGCTTGGAGCCTGGGAACAGAATGCTTAAGGAACACGAGGAATGGATGACAGGTAGGCCTATTGGGGCACATTGGCCATAAATCATTTCCCCAAGTGAGGGGGAAGCAGAAATCCAAGAGGGCTTCATGGAGGTGGCATGACAGATGTAGGGCAGAGGCAGATGATAGGCATCCTAGGCAGCCTGGGTGCCAGTCATGAAGCCCTCACCCTCTGTCTCTCTGCTAGGAAACCCCTGTCCTTGGTGCCACTGGCCAGGGGTAGGCAGATTTGGGGGAGAGAATTCTGCTTCCCCAAGACATCTGACCTCCCTTCAGAGTGTGGCTAGGGCAGCTGCTGGGGGCAGCAGCTGGTGTCTGTCCCTGGAGCCCAGCGGCTGTGTGTGCCTTAATCCCAGGTCCTTGGGGCCCCCCAGGCTGGCAGGTGGGCCTATTAGGCAGGAAGGAGGCAATGGGTGAGGAGTGGGGAGCTAAAGCCCCTCCCCAGGCCCCCACAGCTGCCCCCTGAGTCCTGCCACGTGCACTGTCCCCTCATCGGCTCTCCACTCAGCCCTTACATGGAGACCTAACTTTCTCTAGGCAGGAAGATTCAGCTTAAAAAGTTCAAACTAAAAGCTGCAAAGAAGATACGGAAAGAAACAGCCAATATGCCCGCATACTGCCCGCATAGTGTCTTCTTCTGGGATGGAGTGGAGGACATCTGGGCACACAGGTGGAGGCAGGTGTTCATGGTAGGATCGAAGTATGGACGTACCTGGCAGAATATGCTCGGTGGGGAACACAGGTGTTACATGGACGTGGGGTGTCAAGTGTGTTCTGCAGGGGAGGTGCACACAGAGTGTGAGGAATACACATGTGTGAGGTACACATGGAACATGAGAGGTACATAATATATGATGTGTAATGTGTGTGCGGTGGACATGGTGTGAGAGATGTACATTGTATAAAAGGTATGTCCTGTATGTGAGATATACTCATGTGTGGGAGGTGTAAACAGAATGTGAGGTGTATATGAGTGTGAGGTGTACACGGAGTGTGAGGTGCACACAGTGTGTGAGAGATGTCCAGAGCTTATGAGGTACACATGCCTATGGCGTATTACAAAAGAGTGTGGGGGTGTGGGAATGAGGGCAGATGGTCCTTCCAAGAAAATATGCCTATCAGCTCTGTCCTGGGCCCTTTTCACAGTCTTCTGGGAGTGTCAGAGGCAGAGGAGACATCCTCTGGCTTTTCACACATCCTTAGTATATAAAGGTGACTTAGGCCTTCTTATCATCCTTCTGCCCACATCCATGGCATCTTAACTCAAGGACAAAGTGCTCTTTAAGGAGATACCATACTTTGATAATACTATTCTTATGTCTGACTTAAATCCCTCACACTTCAAGTTAAATGTGCGTTTTAAAAAGGGTTTCTTAGTGTCTGTCCAGTGGAAATGGTGAACTCTCCTTAAAGGTTGTTCTCCTTATTCCAAAAGCCTAATGCCCTTAGGCTGGAAGAACAATTAGCACCTTCCTGAACACTGCTCCCTTTAACACTGCTAGTTATTAATCTATTATCAACTTCTTTGTGTTGTTTAATCGACCACACTGAGTTTGCATTTCTGACCCCAGGGATCTGGGCCCTCAAAGACCCCTGCTCTCACCTCTGAGGCCAGAAAGTCTCTAATTTTGTAAAGAATAAGCTTGAAGGAGAGAGACAAGATGAACTCCTCAGGTCTTTCCAGAAGCCAGGTGTAAGGTGGTTCTAAAACTGGGACTCAGCTTTTCCTGCCTCTGCCAAACAGTCTGGGCTCCTGATAATTTCCCTTGCCTGGCTTCTCAGTCCCTGGGAAGAACACAGAGGTGAGAGGTACACATAGAGAGTGAAGTGTGAATGGAGTGAGGGGCACCCACATGTGGGTCTGGCAGGGTGAGAAGCTGTGCATGATGCCAGGGTCCCCCTCCCACAATGCCAGGTTCCTGGGGTCCCATCCCATGGCATCCACCCCTCCCTGTGCACACCATGCACTCACTGTACACATATTTGTGTGCATGAAGCATCTCAACCTCTCCTCAGCCTGTGGTCATTAGTCACCCATCCAAGCCATCCTCAAACTCTCATACCACCTTTCACACAGTGTACATGGCCCCAGATACTCAGGCCGCAGGGCCCTGGAAAGTAGGAGCCACGCCTCTCTCATCCCCCACAGAATCCCTAGCTCCTGGCAGAGGCAACTGTCCCATAGACGGTGTGCAATAACGATCTGTTCCTTGCCTGGAACATTCTTCTTCAAATGGGCACGAGTCTCACTCCCAAACCTCTTCTACCTCTTGAATCAAATGTCACTTTGTCAGCCAGACCACTCTAATTCTGCATCCAGCCTGCTCTGGCACCCCCAGCTCTGTGCACCCTGCTCTGTTTTTGATATTTTTCCTCAGCATGTCTCACCTTCTAATGTACTCCATAATTTACTTATTTAGTCTGTTTATTGTTTACTGGTGGTCTTGACTGTTAGAATGTCAGCTCCACAGGGCAGGGAATTTTGTTCCCTCCTATATTCCCAGCACCTGGCACAGACCATGAGCTGCATAAATATTTGTTGAATGAGCGAACAAGTCACAGAGCGGATGACTGGCAGTGGGCACACCCCCCCACAGTGCACATGCAGCCTGCACAGCCACGCCTGGCACACTGGGGATGGGGCTGGGGGGAGTATACGTGCCATTCCCCTGTTCCCTTCCCCCTCTGTGTGGACCCCTTTCCTCCAACTCCATTTCATCTGATGGACTCCCAAGCCCTCCTTGAGTGTGGGAGACTGGGGAGGACCCCTGACTGGGAAGTATGGCCCTCTGTGGAGAATCACTGGGACCCTAGTCCTGAATCTGGGACCACATCTATACCCTCCTGACCAGTGCAGATGGGCCCAGGGCAGGATCCACACCCAAGTGGTGAGCAAGGTTGCAGGGACAGAGTGGGGTGCTCAGGGTGGACCCAGGACTGGAAGGGAAGGATGAGGGACAGAGAGGGAACCTGGGGCTGGCTTGCCCCAACTGGCTCACCCATGTGTTCACCCTCTTGCCCTGTGGCACCCCCAATTCCCCAGCCAGATATGTAGCCCATACCAGCCGCAAAGAGAGGCCACCGGTCCAGCCTGGGCAGGGGCAGGGTGCTTGAAGACTGGGGCAGGTGCAGGCTGGATAGGGTTTCCAGAGGCTGCAGACACACACAGAGGCACACATGCTGCCTGGAGCCTTGGAGCCGGCAGCTCCCTGAGGGTGCAACACTATGGGGCCCAGCCAGGCCTGCATTCCTGCCCAGAGGCCAGCTCTCCATTTATAGCCCCAGGCAGGCAGGCCAAGGGAGGCGAGAGGGGAGGCCTGACAAGGGTGGACGGAGAAGAGCCCAGGGAGCCCTCCCTCCCCACCTGCTGCCGCAGGAGCTCCTCACTGTGAAGACTGGAGAACCAAGGCCCAGCGTGAGGTGCACATGCGCCCAGAGGCTGCTCAGCATGGAGCTGGAGGGAGAGGCGCCAGGATGCTCCCTCCTATGGGTCCCCTCAGCCCATTGCTATTGGCCTTTCCCAGAACAAGTCCAGCACCCGTGTCCCCAAAGTTTGCAAAGAGTTTTGACTCTTTCAGCTTCTAAAGTTGCCCTTTTTCCCCTCTCTGCTCTCAATCCAGCACTAGAACAAGCAAAGGGCACCAGGTCCCAGGGCAGACACACCTCTCCCTGCTCTTTTGGCAAGAAGGATAGGACATGGTGTTGGCAAACCTTTCCCCAAAGATGTGGTGGCACAGCCAGGAGAGTGATCCCAGGCAGGCATGGGTGTGTAACAGCCACCGAGTCCAGCCCAAACTCTTCAAGCAGCAAAACCTTAATAGCAAACAAAATCCCACTTGAAAGTTTAATATAAAAGTAGCAGTGTACCACTAGAGTCCATGTGCATTTTAAAACAGTGCTTCCTAATTACCAAAGAAGATGACGCTGCAAATCAAGTTTTAAACTATCAAAGCAGTTGGGATTTCTAAGCCACAAATGATAATATTAAGTGTATTTGGTAAATTTGAACATACAACATTTGCTATTGTAAAGGCACCTTGACAACAGCCCTGAGGTGGTTTTTATGAATGCAAGACACAAAAAGCAAACTTGTAATCTTGTCTCAACATCCAATTTATTTCTGTGTTTTCTTTGCTTGTTCAGGCTTGAGAAAAATCTAGATTTGCATGTGTAAGTGGCTTGAAGGGCTCCCCTGGAAATCTCAGGGTACTCTTCAATTAAATAGTTTTATTCAGTCATTCAACCAACAAATTTTTGTTGAGGGCCTGCTATGTCTCAGGCATTCTGCTGAGGCTTGAATAAGTAAGGAGAGAGATTTATTTCAATCTAAACCACTAAAACAACAATTATTTACATTCCTCATTGTGAGTATAAGGCAAATAAAGACTCAAAGTTTTAACAGGTGCCAAATCCCTTTGTAGTACACTATTAGGATACTTCAGTGAACCACGTGTAATTGCTCAACATAAAGAAGCATGCCCCAGGCAGATGGGCCTGAGTTTTGCCTGGGAAAAGTGAGTGTGACCCAGCATGTATGTTTAATTGTGTTTATGACTGTCCAATTTAGAAGAAAAACAACTCTCCTCATTAATGACACATCTCAAGAAGTTCAAATACATGAATAAAAGACTCTTAGGGCATGAGGCCACCTATTCATTCATTCACTCAACATTTACCAAGTTCCTGCTATCCAACAGCCACTGTGATGGTTTCTGGAAATGCCATCACGAACAAAACATCTCTGCCCCATGGGCCTATGTCAATCAATGAATGAACTAAATAAGATAATTAAAGAGTGGCTGTGCAAATAAGGAAATGAGCAAAGTGATGTGACCTACCTACCTTAGAAAGAATGGTCAGAGACATCCTGAGGAGGCAATTTGTGAGCTGAGGCCTGATGAATAGAGAGAGCCAATCAGGAGAACCCAGGAAGAGGGCTATAAGCAGCAAGTAAAAGGCTCCAAGGCGGGACTCTGCTCAGAGTGCTAGCAAACAGGAAAGGAGGTCAGGCTAGGATGGAGTGATCAAAGGGGCTGCTGGTTCCAGATGAAACTGGAGAGGTGGGCTGAGGCCAGCTCACATGTATAGGGCCTTGTAGGCCAGGGCAAGGAGATGAGATTTTATTCTAAATGCAGTGAGAGGCTCTTAGAGAGCTAGAAGCAGAAAGAGAATGTAATCTCATTTAGATTTTTCCGGGATTAATCAGGCTGCTGTGTAGTGGATGGATTATGCTGGGGCAAGAGTAGAAGTGAAGAGAGAACCAAGAGGGTACTGTGGTCATCCAAGCTAGCATGTGGGGCTTAGCTCAAGACAATGATGCTGGGATGGAGAGCCTTGAGAGATGTCTTGAGGTCAAGTGGACAGGTCTTCCAAGTGCCCAGCCTCCCCTCTGAACTCCAGCCTCATGAATCCCCTGCCTACTGGACCTCTCCACCAGGATGTTGAACACATAATTCAAATTTTGCCCCAGCCTGGACTCTACATCTGCCAACTGCAAAGCTGCTCTTTTCCAGCTCCATGCTTCCAGGAGTCATCCTTAACTCCCCTCTTGTCTCCCTGCCCACATCCAACCATGAATAAATCTTGCTGGCTCCATCTTCAAAATGCATCTGGAATTCAACCACGTTTAGCCATCTGTACTGCAGCCACCCAGATCTGAGCCATCATCACCACCTACTTGGATTATTGCAATAGCCTTCTAACTGGTCTCCCTGCTTCTACCATTGCTCTCCAAAACCAGCATGCTCCTGTTAAAATGCACATTGGTTGATGACATTCTTCTCTTCTGCTCAAGCCCTCCAGTGGCTTTCCGCCTCAGATACAGATCCTTTGCTCCCTTTTTGACCCCATCTTCCACCACTCTCCCACTTGCTCATTCTACTCCAGGAAAACTATTCTCCTTGTTGCACTTTAGTTCTGACAAACACAGACCTGTCCAAAGACACATGCACTTCCCTCTATCTAG
The DNA here is from genome assembly GCF_030020395.1 of Manis pentadactyla. Taxonomy (NCBI): domain Eukaryota; kingdom Metazoa; phylum Chordata; class Mammalia; order Pholidota; family Manidae; genus Manis; species Manis pentadactyla. Next base: position 57,214,710 of record NC_080027.1, read on the forward strand.
CTCCAAATATCTGTTTCTGCCCTCCCTTCACTCTGATCTTGGATTAAATATAATCAGCCCAGAGAGCCTTCCCTGACCACTCCATGTAATGAAATATTTATAACCTTATTCCCTTGCCTTGCTTTATTTTTCTTCATAGAACTTGTAACCTCCTGATAGCACATACTTTCTTTTCTGTTTATTGACTGTCATTCTACCCTACAATGTAAGCATTATGAGAACAGGGGCTTGATTTTGCTCACTGCTGGTATCACCAACACCTAGACCAGCACCTGGCACATAGTGGATGCTCCCTAATATGTGTTGAATGAATACATGAAGGTGGTGTTATGAGTGAAGAGAGGTGAGCACTTCATGAAGGGGGATCTTTGGCACTTCTACTAGTGGCAGAGAAGTGAAGGCAGGGCTCCAAAGGAGCCCTCTACCTGCAGGGATGGCCTGAGGGCCAGTTAGGACCGCTTCCAAAAAGCAGTGGGAAAGGCACGAAGCTCACTCCTGCTTTTATCTGTGGGCTACAGGAGAAGAGACCCAACAGGGGTCTCTAGTCCAAGGGGCATCTCTAACCAGAGTGCTGCTAGGAAGGTGTGGACTAAGGATTCAGGAAGAGGTTGAGAAGCCCGTGGGGTTGGGGTGCTCAGGATTTTCACAGGGATACAGACATCCCCTAGGGTGGATGCCCCCTACCTCTATTCCCAGTCACTCCCATGGGCCTAATGGGAAGAAACACATCTGGGGCCTCTGCAAGAGTAAGCCCTGAGACTCCATGGGCCTCTGTCAGGGCTCGGTGCCCCAATCAGCAGCTAGGAAACCCTCAGGGAGTGCATGGCTGGACCATGACAGCGACAGAAGCAAGCTCTCTTGCTAGTACAGCCTTGCACCTTGGACTGAGAGCCTCCACATCTTTGGTCTCTTTAGATCTACACCACCACCACAATCACTCCAAGAGATCTCTGTTTTTATCCCCAAATTTACAAAGTGGGGAAATAGGCTCAGAAGGTGACATGACTTTTGCAAAATCACACAGAAAACCGTGGAGTCTGGATTTGAACTTAGGTTACTGGTCTTCGAACTCCTCTCTCAGGCTCCACTCGGAAATGGGGCTCTCAAGCTGAGTCTGGGGTTCAAGCTTTGCGCAGTCAATTTTCCTGGCGCAGCACTCCACGAGGCAGAGGCAAGCCCAAAGCACACGTACTTTTCTTCCCAGCTGAAGAGGGACCTCGACTTAGACGGGCACTGGACTCCCTGCTGCGGAAACGCGCAGGTTGAGGTCTGTAAGAGTTCGCTTCCCCGCCTCCAGGCTGGGGAAGAACCTGAGTTTGGAGAGATTGTACGAACGTCAGCAGCGATCCTCAACTCCTGATAGATGCCGCTGGATTTCTAAGTTTCTTGGGAAGATGGGCTGGGCCTGTGGGCCTCTGAACGACTCCTGGGGCACAAACTGGCCATGTGACACCGCCACCACGTCCAGTTTGTCTCATGTTCGCCCACTTAATACTCTGCATATATTTTTGCGCGTTTCTCTGCTTCTGACTCTAGCTTTGTGTGCTATCTAAATGTCTCTCAGCCTCTTGGGTATATATCTCTCACCCTCTCACTCAGCTCTGAGTGAGTCTCTGCCGGATTGCCATGTGTCTCTCTCCAGATCTCTCCCGATCTGATTTCTACTCCTACTCTGCTGCTAGTTCCTCCACAAACCAGAGTACAGAAGGGGGCCAAAGTGAGCTAGGAGGTCAGCGCGCGCGGCCAGAGTTTCACGCGGACACAAAGGAGTCCGGTGCAGGACAGGTTTGGGAAGAGTGCGCGCGAGAGCCAAGTGCAGCAGCTTTGGGCTGTCAGCCGCTGCCTTCCCTCCCAGCCTAGGGAGGGGCCGAGGAGCGCGCGCGCGCACATGTCGAGGGTTAGGGGGCTGGCCAGTCTCTTGCTCCTGCGGCCACCTTGGGGATCACAAGCTCCTCCCCGCTCTGTTTCTATTGGTCTCAAAGGCCCCCGCCCCCAGCCTCCTGCCTGGGCTTGGGGGCCCTTAAGTTACTACCGGATAAATAGCCCCGGGTCCTGCCATAAAGATAGGGGTGGGAAAGCCCCGGAGCCCTACGGCTGCTTTCCTCACCGCGGGACAGAACAGGGCGCGGTTGGGCACAGTCGGGTGTACATTCAGCTCCCCAGTACTTTGCTATCCTACGGCCGGGGGCTTTGAGCAGCAGGAAGTTTCGGGTAACCCCTGCCGCCAGGGTCAGGTGAAGCTGGGACTGCGTCGCCCCCCCGCCGGGATATGGAGCTGCTATCGCCGCCGCTCCGAGACGTAGACTTGACGGGTCCCGACAGTTCTCTCTGCAACTTTGCAACAGCGGACGATTTCTATGATGACCCGTGTTTCGACTCCCCAGACCTACGCTTCTTCGAGGACCTGGACCCGCGCTTCGTGCACGTGGGCGCGCTCCTGAAACCAGAGGAACACTCGCACTTCCCTGCGGCCGTGCACCCGACCCCGGGCGCCCGCGAGGACGAACACGTGCGCGCGCCCAGCGGGCACCACCAAGCTGGCCGTTGTCTACTGTGGGCCTGCAAGGCTTGCAAGCGCAAGACTACTAACGCCGACCGCCGCAAGGCCGCCACCATGCGCGAGCGGCGCCGCCTGAGCAAAGTCAACGAAGCCTTCGAAACGCTCAAGCGCTGTACGTCTAGCAACCCGAATCAGCGGCTACCCAAGGTGGAGATTCTGCGCAACGCCATCCGCTATATTGAAGGCCTGCAGGCGCTGCTGCGCGATCAGGACGCCGCGCCCCCTGGTGCCGCCGCTGCCTTCTATGCGCCTGGCCCGCTACCCCCGGGCCGCGGTGGTGAGCACTACAGCGGGGACTCGGACGCATCCAGCCCGCGCTCCAACTGCTCTGACGGCATGGTAAGGCCAGGACCTTGGGCTAGAGGAGAAGTAAGGGTAGCTCTTGTTTTATCTGGGACATGTTTCCGAGGGCAGGGAGCTGGTCCTCGAGGTTCAGGGTTGGGCGGGGAACCTTCGCGGGAGTGGACCCCTGTGTCCTGGGCAGCTGTCACTGGGGTGGCCTAGTGGTTTTGGGGGCACCTGGGACTGATGTCATCCACCGGTTTGGGAGGAGCTATTAGAACACTGCTGTGCCAACAGGAAGATCCGATTTTTCTCCACTTAACTCTACTTCCAAAATGCAGATTTATGGTGACTGTCTGCCCTCTGTTTGGCCTGGCATGCTGCAGACTTCACCTGCCTACCTCTAGCCCCCAACCAGGACAGACACGGGGCCGGATCTCGTCGCTTAAACTTAGGAAGTTGGGGAGGAGTTTGCTATAGGTAGTGATGCTCCTGCCCCCGCGGTCCCTAGGCTTGACTCGGTCGCACTTGCCTTTTGCAGATGGACTACAGCGGACCCCCGAGCGGTGCCCGGCGGCGAAACTGCTATGATAGCACCTACTACAGCGAGTCACCCAGTGGTGCGTACTCCACCTCCTTTGCATGTTGCCCTTTGGGCTGTCTTGGCTTCCCTCTATCTAGCAGCGCCACCTTCTCGACCCCCATCCTGAGAGATGATACAACTAAGTGTGTCGTTGCCTCTCTTTTTGTCCCGCACTCTCGCTGGATTCTCCCGGCCTCAGTTTTCCGTCTGCTACTAAAGGTGGGAAACCTGTCGGCGGCTGAACCCCTGCATACTAACCTATCCCTCCCCGCGCAGAACCCAGGCCCGGGAAGAGTGCTGCGGTGTCGAGCCTTGACTGCCTGTCCAGCATCGTGGAGCGCATCTCCACGGAGAGTCCCGCCGCGCCCGCGCTTCTGCTGGCGGACGCGCCGCCACAGTCGTCTCCCTGCCCGCAAGAGGCGGCCGCCCGAAGCGAGGTCGAACGTGGCAGCGCCCCCACCCCTTCCCTGGACGCCGCCCCGCAGTGCCCCGCGGGCGCGAACCCCAACCCGATCTACCAGGTGCTCTGAGGGATTGGGCAGCCGCAACCGAGGGCGCAGCTGCTCATCTGAGCGAGGGATGGTGCCCCTAGGGTCCCTCGCCCCCAAGAAATTGAGCTTAAATGTTAACCCCCGCCTCCCAACCGCGCTTTAAAAGCGGACCCCTCTTTGAGGTAGAAGAAGCGGGTGAACTCATGTGCTGTTCTGCCTCTCGCACCCCAGGGCAAGGACACAGTCCTTTTTTTCCACGCAGCACCCTTCCCTGAGTCCCGCTGCGTGGCCGTTAGGTGTTCCACCTCGAGCAGAGCTGATCCTTGAGGGGCCAGGCCCTTCCTCCAGCTAGCCCCCTACGGGGTAGGGGCGTGGGAACCGTACAGAATAAGCCCCGCCCCTGGATGCCCGGGTTCCTTCAGGGGGCGTGGCCTCCCCTTTAAGGTGCCGTGGTGACTTCTCTTTCCCACGGTCTGTGAGGTGCGTCCAGCTCCAAAGGTAACAAGAGTAACGGTAACCACCCCCACCCCTATCCACTTTCAGGACCACTTTTTGTAATACTTTTGTAATCTATTCCTGTAAATAAGAGTTGCTTTGCCAGAGTAAAAGCCCCTAGGGCTGTATTTATCTCTGAGGCATGGTGTGCGGTGCGACAGGGACTTTGTACGTTAATACTGCAGGCGGGCGAGCCGCCGAAGCTCGCTCAGGTGTTCGAAATAAAGACGCTAATTTATAGTGCGGCGGCTCTGGCTTTCCCTGGGGGACAGGCATGATTTTTGAACCGGGAGGAAAATCTTCAAACTGGGCCAGCTGTACCGCAGCGACCCCTGTATGCAGCAGACAGACTGCAAGGAGGAAGCCTCGGACCAAGGGAAGAAAGGGAATGCGCGTCTGTCTCCAGTCTGTGCGGAGGTTCCTCTGACCACGACGTGCACCACCACACACGTCAGTGGGACTCATGTCAGGGTGTATATTAGAATGGTCTGAATAGTTAAAAAAAGAAAAAAAAAAAGGTCCATGCCTGACCTGACCCCCTAGAAATTCTGATTTAATTCAGATACCTGGGACCAGTTTTTTTTTCCTCAAAATCTCCCCAGGTAATTCTGAAGTGTGTGCAAGGTTGAGAATCACGCCTCTCCATACATACAAAGTGAACCTGTGTGTGGTATCCAGAGGGGCCACTGGAAAGTCATGGCCTCAGGTGCCACTTGGTATCCTCATGGGTACAGAGGATTGATAAGGTGCTCAGAGCATTATGAGGAAACACTAAAAGAGTGTGATGGGGCCTTGTAAGCAGTATGGTATTTACAGTCTTAATAATAAGTGTAATCACAGGGGACAGCAGAGAAGGCCAGGCAGGCACAGATGCCTCTACCCAACCAATAACCCAGCACTTAGAACATCCCTGCACTATCAGGACTCACAGGGGGGCAGAAGCCCAGAACCTGTGAGGAGAGGGCCAGTGCAAACCTGCATCAGTGCAGGTGCCATCAGCGCTCTCACAGAGAGCAGAGGAAGCGTCCCTGAGTTAGCCAGGATGCTAGGGAGGGCCTCCTGGAAGAGATGTCATTTGAGCTGTCTTGAGAAACATGAGAAGACCACACACTCACAATGCCCACAGACCCACGCACAGCCACAGGGGAGAGAACATACATGCACTCGCATACGCACACACACGCTCCCCTAGAAGGATGGCCTGGAGAAGGTTCTTCCCCATTCACATACTGTCCCACACCCCAACACACGTACACTTGCACCAGGACTGAGGTCCTGCATCCTACATCCACCCTGAAGACGCTTTTTTCCTGAAAACCCAAGAGGCCCACTTTCAAGGGCTCTGCTTCCCAAGTGCAGGAGCTCTGGGGAATGCAAGTAAGAAGTGATGCCAGAAGGAAGAGCCTCATTACATGTCTGAGGATCTGCTGTGTGCTCTCTCCAACACAGGGTCCCTGAGGAGCTGCCCAGAGCTGCTCTGTTACTAATGTTCTGGCTGCTTCCCAGATGTGTCTTGGGTTCTTTACACTCCTTTGAGACCCTTTGGAGCTCATTCATGAATTCATTCATTCAGCAGATGCCAGGTCCTATGCTGGGTGAAAACAGACCAGTGGACATGGTTCCTAACCTCAAGAAACACCCAAACATTCACAGAGACTGGATCTTTTAGCAGCTGGTTATATCATAATGAACTTAGTATTATAATACGGGTGTATGTGGTGGAGGAACACAGTAAGAACAGAAAGTATGGACAAGCACATAAGCCCAAATAAGAATCTTGAAGGAGCTGGGCAGGAAAGAGGAGCCAAAGAAGGGTGCTCCAAGCTAAGGAACAGCGAGTGCAAAGACCCAGAGGTGACAGAAAGCAAAATGTGCCTTCATGAAACCAAAAATACAGGGAGGAGCCAGAGGTGAGCTGGGGGAAAGGCAGAGGCAGGGCCACAATGGACCTCAGTTGGGATTTATCTTGAGGGCAATAAGGAGTCATAGAGGAATGTAACCAGAGGAAGGATACAAATAAATCTGTATTTTAGAAAGGCCATTCTGGGCTGGCAGAATGAATAGGATGGAATTAGACTTGAGACAGGAAGACTTGTCAGGGTTGCTCAGAGGAGACATGATGTGGTTTGAACTGGGGTAGTGACTGGGGATGTGAGAGAAAGCATAGGAGTGGAGAACAGTTTTGCTATCCTTTGACAAAGGATAGGTGTTGACAGTACAGTGGAGAACCTTGTGGGTACAGTCCCTACCCTCACATAACTTAAAATCCCCTGGCAAAATAGCCATTAGACAAAGAACCAAAGGAATAAATAATGCAGTGTTATAAATGGTAAGAAATGCTTTAAGGAAATACAAAGGGTGCATTGAGAGATAACAAAGGGGCATGAGAAATAACCCCATGAAGAGGGGAGGAAGCAGAGTTTCTGCACCAAGGGAACCAATGACAATTATGAAGAAGGCACCCATAGCCTCTAGGGTTAGAAAAAAGTGTCCCTTCTTTCCCGAGGACACTGCTCTGCACCAGGGTTCATTGCTAGGCAAACAGAGAGCAGGCTGGACTTCAGCCCCCACTCACGTCTCAGCCAGGTGCCCTTGTTCTGCAAAGTTGTTGACAGAGCCTTGTGTGTGGAGGCCCTGAGGAAGTGAGGCGAAAGGTGTAGCCAGGGCTGACTTCAGGCTCTGGTTTGCTTTACAGTGGGCGGTGGGGCCCCTGTAGAGATGGAGACCTCAGGGAAGAAGAGGCAGGTTTGGGGACAGATTTAGTTCAGGGCACTTCCAATGCAAGTGACAGAAGCCCAGTTCAAACTAGCTTAAGTCCCCCCCGGGGGGCGGGCAGGTATTGGAAAGACACGGGACAGGCCACATGTGGAAGCAGTGCCACAGCACCACAGCACCCATGGGCCTGGAGAACAGGGCCCAGAGCTCCTCGTACTCTGCCACGCATTCCTCCTCCTGTTCCTACTTGGCTGTACTCTCTCCTCACCCATAGTGCTTTTCTCCAGAAACTCAGGGATTACCTTAGATCTCACCATTAAACTCCAGTTAGAAAATTCCCAGGGAAGAGCTCTAATTGGACCAGCCGATATCGTGAGACAGGACTTGAACCCAGGCAGAGAGGCTCCAAACTGTCCTCTTAGGTGCCTTGCCCTGTAGCATCTGCAGAGGAAGTGGGGAGAGAGGAAGGGAAGGAAGTCAGGAAGGCAGCTGGAGACTGGATCACCCCATGGGTGATGGGATTTGAAGTCCCTTCCTAGCCAGTCCCTCACCTCAGTTCCCTGAGTGGTGAGGATGTCTAGATGAGCCCAACTCCACTGGCAGCATAGATGACACGTGCCTTGCTCTTGAGGCCATTTTCACCTGCTGAGGAAACACTGGGCTGTGCCCTCCATAGGGACACATGCATATATCCCTACATACGTGTGCTCATGAAACAGCACAGGTGTGTGCTAAGCACACTACCAGAGGCTGAGGGACCTTGAAGCTAGTAAGTTCTGAGTTTCAGGCCCCTTGCACAAGCCCCTGCTGAGGCCTGGGAAAGGCCTAGAAATATGTTCATATACTCTGGTTTCTTTTTTATTTTGCCAAAGTAAATTATTTTAGCCAATTGGTTATGATCACTCTTTCTATTCTGACTTCCCACTTGTATTGGATGGCATTCATGGACATGCTGGGTCCAATCTGAAGCTATATATATTGTTTGTATTTAACTGAATATGTTTTAAATAAGTAATATAGAACAAAAGCAATAATGATGAACAATGAAATAAAGTGATTCTGACATGGATAAGACAATTGTACCCCAAAATGTATTTAGATCATACCGAAAAGCAGTTTATTTTTTAAAAAACACTGCTTCCCCTCACTTCCTCCTCTTATCACCTGATTACTTCTCATGTCCATTGTTACCTCTCAATGGGTCCTTTGCTTTTCCTTAAAGCATTTCTCACCATTTGCAACTTTTGAATAGAATTATTAAGACTCTTGCATTGTTTGATAATCCAGTCAATGAATAAAGGGTGAATTATGTCAACACATGGGGAAAAGATTTAAGTTTTTTGCTGGTCTCACACAATACTAACTTCAACAAAGACCCAATAAAAATAAAAAATGCTACTCTCACAAGACCTCAACATCAACAAACTTTTTAATGAACACTGCCAATTTGAAAACATTTAAATTTAATTGCTATACAAGAAAACTCAAAATACTTGAACTTTTACAGTTCACAGATGAGAGAAACTTGATGGAGTTTTCTCCAACTCTGACACCAATCCTAAAATTGTACATGACATTTACGACAGAGTGGTGAACCTGAAAGAAGTGTTCCTAAATTATCAGTGAAACAAAACAAGTTTTGATCAACCATGTTGAGGAAAGACTGAATTACCTCTCAATTCTCTGCATGGAAAATGATATTCTACAACCATTGTGACATGAAGAGGCAACTAAAGAATACGCAGCGTGCTGCAGTGGAGAGGCATGGACAAGGCTGGAAAGGCAAGAAAAAAGAGCAAAAAGGAAAAGGCAAAAGGATAAGGAGATGAGGAGGGAGGTAACAATGAAAGTGATAACAGTGCTAATGATGAACAAGTTGGTTTACAGCTCAATTTTTCCTCACTTACAAAACACTTAAATCTTCTATACACATCTATTATTAAAGGGAAAAAATTAAAATGTGAGGCTGTGTAATATATGTTTTTATATCATTCAGGCTCATTTTTATATAATTTTTTTCAGGCAACATTTAACAGCAAGTTTTAATTCATATAAAACTTCCACAGTAGCAGGGGAAGTGGGTCCCAGATCATGTCAGTGGCTACACAATTCCTAGGCTTAAATCCTGGCTGTGCCACTGACCAACCTGATATCTTGGGAAAGTGACTTAACCCATCTGGACTTGGGTTTTCTCTCTGTATAACAGATGATGAATTTAAAAGGTATATACCAGAGAGGGGCGGAAGATGGCGGCGTGAGTAGAGCAGCGGAAATCTCCTCCCAAAACAACATATATCTATGAAAATATAACAAAGACAACCCTTCCTAGAATAAACACCAGAGAACACAGGACAATATCCAGACCACATCCGCACCTGAGAGAACCCAGAGCCTCGCAAAGGGGGTAAGATACAAGCCCCGGCACGGCGGGAGCCGAGCGCCCCTCCCCCCAGCTCCCTGCGGGAGAAGAATAGGCAGAGCGGGAGGGAGACGGAGCACAGGACTGCCGAACACCCAGCCCCAGCCATCCGGGCCAGAGTGCAGGGCCCTCGATACTAGGAAAACAGGGCAGCAAGAACAGTGAGCGGGCACTGGAGGCTGGGCGCTGGAGGACATAAGAAAAGCTCGCGACCATTTTTTTTTTTTTTGCTTTTTTGCTGCTTTGTTTTGGCAAGCGCTTTTTGGAAGTCTTAAAGGGACAGGGACCCCAATACTAGGGAAACAGGGCAGAAAGACCAGTGAGCAGAGGCCTGAGGCTGGCACCGGAGAATAAAGAAAAATGAACGACCACCTTTTATTTTAATTAAAAATTTTTTTTTTTTTTTTAATTAAAAAAATTTTTTTTCTTGTTTTTTTTTTGTGGTCGTTTTGTTTTGGCGGGTGCTTTTTGGAAGTCTTAAAGGGGCAGGGCAGGTCACTTAATCCAGAGGTAGGGAATCCGGGATCTCTGGGCACCCTAACCCCTGGGCTGCAGGGAGCAGGGAGGCCCCTTACAGAGATAAATAGCCTCCCAGCAGCTCCTGCTCCAACGCGACTCCATCATTTTGGAGTAGCTGCCCGAGCCAGGCCACGCCCACAGCAACAGCGGAGATTAACTCCATAGCAGCCGGGCAGGAAGCAGAAGCCCTGTCTGCGCGCAGCTGCGCAGCACAAGCCACTAGAGGCCGCTGTTCTCCCAGGAGAGGAGGGCCACAAACCAACAAGAAAGGAAGTCCTTCCAGCCGTCACTCGTCCCAGTTCTGCAGACTATTCCTATCACCATGAAAAGGCAAAGCTACAGGCAGACAAAGATCACAGAGACAACACCAGAGAAGGAGACAGACCTAACCAGTCTTCCTGACAAAGAATTCAAAATAAGAATCATAAACATGCTGACAGAGATGCAGAGAAACACGCAAGAAAAATGGGATGAAGTCCGGAAAGAGATCACAGATGCCAGAAAGGAGATCGCAGAAATGAAACAAACTCTGGAAGGGTTTATAAGCAGAATGGATAGAATGCAAGAGGCCATTGATGGAATTGAAATCAGAGAACAGGAACGCATAGAAGCTGACATAGAGAGAGACAAAAGGATCTCCAGGAATGAAACAATATTAAGAGAACTGTGCGACCAATCTAAAAGGAACAATATCCGTATTATAGGGGTCCCAGAAGAAGAAGAGAGAGGAAAAGAGATGGAAAGTATCTTAGAAGAAATAATTGCTGAAAACTTCCCCACACTGGGGGAGGAAGTAATCGAACAGACCATGGAAATACACAGAACCCCCAACAGAAAGGATCCAAGGACAACAACACCAAGACACATAATAATTAAAATGGCAAAGATCAAGGACAAGGAAAGAGTGTTAAAGGCAGCTAGAGAGAAAAAGGTCACCTATAAAGGGAAACCCATCAGGCTAACGTCAGATTTCTCAACAGAAACCCTACAGGCCAGAAGAGAATGGCATGATATATTTAATACAATGAAACAGAAGGGCCTTGAACCAAGGATACTGTATCCAGCACGACTATCATTCAAATATGATGGTGGGATTAAACAATTCCCAGACAAACAAAAGCTGAGGGAATTTGCTTTCCACAAACCACCTCTACAGAACATCTTACAGGGACTGCTCTAGATGGGAGCACTCCTAGAAGGAGCACAGCACAAAACACCCAACATATGAAGAATCGAGGAGGAGGAACAAGAAGGGAGAGAAGAAAAGAATCTCCAGACAGTGTATATAACAGCTCAATAAGCGAGCTAAGTTAGGCAGTAAGATACTAAAGAGGCTAACCTTGAACCTTTGGTAACCACGAATTTAAAGCCTGCAATGGCAATAAGTACATATCTTTCAATAGTCACCCTAAATGTTAATGGGTTGAATGCACCAAACAAAAGACACAGAGTAACGGAATGGATAAAAAAGCAAGACCCATCTATATGCTGCTTACAAGAAACTCACCTCAAACCCAAAGACATGTACAGACTAAAAGTCAAGGGATGGAAAAACATATTTCAAGCAAACAACAGTGAGAAGAAAGCAGGGGTTGCAGTACTAATATCAGACAAAATAGACTTCAAAACAAAGAAAGTAACAAGAGATAAAGAAGGACACTACATAATGATATAGGGCTCAGTCAAACAAGAGGATATAACCATTCTAAATATATATGCACCCAACACAGGAGCACCAGCATATGTGAAACAAATACTAACAGAACTAAAGGAGGATATAGACTGCAATGCATTCATTCTAGGAGACTTCAACACACCACTCACCCCAAAGGATAGATCCACTGGGCAGAAAATAAGTAAGGACACGGAAGCACTGAACAACACAGTAGAGCAGATGGACCTAATAGACATCTATAGAACTCTACATCCAAAAGCAGCGGGATATACATTCTTCTCAAGTGCACATGGAACATTCTCCAGAATAGACCACATACTAGGCCACAAAAAGAGCCTCAGAAAATTCCAAAAGATTGAAATCCTACCAACCAACTTTTCAGACCACAAAGGCATAAAACTAGAAATAAACTGTACAAAGAAAGCAAAGAGGCTCACAAACACATGGAGGCTTAACAACACGCTCCTAAATAATCAATGGATCAATGACCAAATCAAAATGGAGATCCAACAATATATGGAAACAAATGACAACAACAACACTAAGCCCCAACTTCTGTGGGACGCAGCAAAAGCAGTCTTAAGAGGAAAGTATATAGCAATCCAAGCATATTTAAAAAAGGAAGAGCAATCCCAAATGAATGGTCTAATGTCACAATTATCGAAATTGGAAAAAGAAGAACAGATGAGGCCTAAGGTCAGCAGAAGGAGGGACATAATAAAGATCAGAGAAGAAATAAATAAAATTGAGAAGAATAAAACAATAGCAAAAATCAATGAAACCAAGAGCTGGTTCTTCGAGAAAATAAACAAAATAGATAAGCCTCTAGCCAGACTTATTAAGAAGAAAAGAGAGTCAACACAAATCAACAGTATCAGAAACGAGAAAGGAAAAATCATGACGGACCCCACGGAAATGCAAAGAATTATTGGAGAATACTATGAAAACCTATATGCTAACAAGCTGGGAAACCTAGGAGAAATGGACAACTTCCTAGAAAAATATAACCTTCCAAGATTGACCCAGGAAGAAACAGAAAATCTAAACAGACCAATTACCAGCAACGAAATTGAAGAGGTAATCAAAAAACTACCAAAGAACAAAACCCCCGGGCCAGATGGATTTACCTCGGAATTTTATCAGACATACAGGGAAGACATAATACCCATTCTCCTTAAAGTTTTCCAAAAAATAGAGGAGGAGGGGATACTCCCAAACTCATTCTATGAAGCTAACATCACCCTAATACCAAAAGCAGGCAAAGACCCCACCAAAAAAGAAAACTACAGACCAATATCCCTGATGAACGTAGATGCAAAAATACTCAACAAAATATTAGCAAACCGAATTCAAAAATACATGAAAAGGATCATACACCATGACCAAGTGGGATTCATCCCAGGGATGCAAGGATGGTACAACATTCGAAAGTCCATCAACATCATCCACCACATCAACAAAAAGAAAGACAAAAACCACATGATCATCTCCATAGATGCTGAAAAAGCATTTGACAAAGTTCAACATCCATTCATGTTAAAAACTCTCAGCAAAATGGGAATAGAGGGCAAGTACCTCAACATAATAAAGGCCATCTATGATAAACCCACAGCCAACATTATATTGAACAGCGAGAAGCTGAAAGCATTTCCTCTGAGATCGGGAACTAGACAGGGATGCCCATTCTCCCCACTGTTATTCAACATAGTACTGGAGGTCCTAGCTACGGCAATCAGACAAAATAAAGAAATACAAGGAATCCAGATTGGTAAAGAAGAAGTTAAACTGTCACTATTTGCAGATGACATGATACTGTACATAAAAAACCCTAAAGACTCCACCCCAAAACTACTAGAACTGATATCGGAATACAGCCAAGTTGCAGGATACAAAATCAACACACAGAAATCTGTGGCTTTCCTATATACTAACAATGAATCAACAGAAAGAGAAATCAGGAAAACAACTCCATTCACAATTGCATCAAAAAAAATAAAATACCTAGGAATAAACCTAACCAAAGAAGTGAAAGACTTATACTCTGAAAACTACAAGTCACTCTTAAGAGAAATTAAAGGGGACACTAACAAATGGAAACTCATCCCATGCTCGTGGCTAGGAAGAATTAATATCGTTAAAATGGCCATCCTGCCCAAAGCAATATACAGATTTGATGCAATCCCTATGAAACTACCAGCAACATTCTTCAATGAACTGGAACAAATAATTCAAAAATTCATATGGAAACACCAAAGACCCCGAATAGCCAAAGCAATCCTGAGAAAGAAGAATAAAGTAGGGGGGATCTCACTCCCCAACTTCAAGCTCTACTATAAAGCCATAGTAATCAAGACAATTTGGTACTGGCACAAGAGCAGAGCCACAGACCAATGGAACAGACTAGAGAATCCAGACATTAACCCAGACATATATGGTCAATTAATATTTGATAAAGGAGCCATGGACATACAATGGCAAAATGACAGTCTCTTCAACAGGTGGTGCTGGCAAAACTGGACAGCTACATGTAGGAGAATGAAACTGGACCATTGTCTAACCCCATATACAAAAGTAAACTCAAAATGGATCAAAGACCTGAATGTAAGCCATGAAACCATTAAACTCTTGGAAGAAAACATAGGCACAAACCTCTTAGACATAAACATGAGTGACCTCTTCTTGAACATATCTCCCCGGGCAAGGAAAACAACAGCAAAAATGAGTAAGTGGGACTATATTAAGCTGAAAAGCTTCTGTACAGCAAAAGACACCATCAATAGAACAAGAAGGATCCCTACAGTATGGGAGAATATATTTGAAAATGACACATCCGATAAAGGCTTGACGTCCAGAATATATAAGGAGCTCTCACGCCTCAACAAACAAAAAACAAATAACCCAATTAAAAAATGGGCAGAGGAACTGAAGAGACAGTTCTCCAAAAAAGAAATACAGATGGCCAACAGACACATGAAAAGATGCTCCACATCGCTAATTATCAGAGAAATGCAAATTAAAACTACAATGAGGTATCACCTCACACCAGTAAGGATGGCTGCCATCCAAAAGACAAACAACAACAAATGTTGGCGAGGCTGTGGAGAAAGGGGAACCCTCCTACACTGCTGGTGGGAATGTAAGTTAGTTCAACCATTGTGGAAAGCAGTATGGAGGTACATCAAAATGCTCAAAACAGACTTACCATTTGACCCAGGAATTCCACTCCTAGGAATTTACCCTAAGAACGCAGCAATCAAGTTTGAGAAAGACAGATGCACCCCTATGTTTATTGCAGCACTATTTACAATAGCCAAGAATTGGAAGCAACCTAAATGTCCATCAATAGATGAATGGATAAAGAAGATGTGGTACATATACACAATGGAATACTACTCAGCCATAAGAAAAGGGCAAATCCAATCATTTGCAGCAACATGGATGGAGCTGGAGGGTATTATGCTCAGTGAAACAAGCCAAGCGGAGAAAGAGAAATACCAAATGATTTCACTTATCTGTGGAATATAAGAACAAAGGAAAAACTGAAGGAACAAAACAGCAGCAGAATCACAGAACTCAAGAATGGACTAACAGGTACCAAAGGGAAAGGGACTGGGGAGGATGGGTGGGTAGGGAGGGATAAGGGGGGGAGAAGTAGGGGGGTATTAAGATCAGCATGCATGGGGGGGTAGGAGAAAAGGGAGGGCTGTACAACACAGAGAAGGCAAGTAGTGATTCTACAACATTTTGCTATGCTGATGGACAGTGACTGTAAAGGGGTTTATAGGGGAGAGCCTAGTAAACATAATATTAGTCATGTAAGTGTAGATTAGTGATAGAAAAAAAAAAAAAGGGCAGTTCCTGTGTGGTAACCTCCAACGAGTTCTACACAAGGGTATAAAGGGCATATAAAAGTGTAGGCAAAGGGTCTGTTTGTGTTTATACAGAGGATCAAAGCCTAATTGGGCTACCCCGAAAATGAACTAAGATACGATATGAAAAAGAACTTCCAACATCTGCACTCTCTGGAAGACTCATGCCAGAAGATGATCATCAAAAAACCCCAACAAAGATCCACGCACTGCTACAGCTGTAGATGCACTCATCCCACCAGTTCCTGGACTTGCCATGGGAATGAGGAAGGAGATATCTAAGCTGGCCTGTGCATACAGTAAAACAACAAAATTGGACTGGATCTATACTGTTGGAACTCAACCAAGAATTTGGAGAAGTGCAAATTGTAGCGCTCCAAAGTCTTACAACTACAAACTATTTACTGTTAAAAGAACATATGGCATGTGAACAGTCCCCAGGAATGGGTTGTTTTAATTTGTCTGATTTCTCTCAGACTGTTCAAGTTCAGTTGGACAATATCCACCATATCATAGATAAGTTTTCACAAATGCCTAAGGTGCCTAACTGGTTTTCTTGGTTTCACTGGAGATGGCTGGTAATTACAGATATGCTTTGGTTATGTAACTATACTCCTATTATGTTAATGTGTGTGTGCAATTTAAGTAGTAGCTTAAAACCTGTACATGCTGAAGTTACTCTACAAGAAGATAAATCAAAGAAATAATCAATCTTCCCATGTTTTCTTCCACCTGCTACTTCTATAGCTTTTCTTCTTCCTTCCTAATTACAACCCTTAAATAGAATTCGTGCCTCATATCAAATTTACCGAGTATCATAATTCTTCCAAGTGGTAAAGATACCTCAAGACAAATGCTGGGCATAGAAGCCACAGGGCATAAATATGCAAAGAAGTAAAAAGCTAACTTTTTCAAACAATAAGGCTTCTCTCTCACTTACCAACTTCACATTTCCCTGTATGGCCCCGGAAGATGACTGGTTAGCCAGAGACGGGTAAGATTCCTCAAGGGAGGAACAACCTAAGACAGGCACAGTCGCACGGGGGCCATCAGGTGAGAAATTGGGGATCAACAGAGGTGAGGCTTAGAACCTCACCCCCCCGTTCTGAGAGAAATGTTCTGCATACGTGGATGTTTTATTGCCCTGGTCTAGCTTGGATTAACACATAGTCTACAGGCACACACCTGATCATCTACATGTGCTCTCTTACAACACTAAACTATGTTTTCTACCTTTATCTTGTATCTACCTACCACTTCAGCATTTTATTAAAAATAATAATAATAAAGAGAGAAATGTGGTATCCACATATAAATCAAGTATAAAAACCAAATGAGTATTCATATTTGAACTGACTGTTTAGAGTTCATAATGCATGAGCAAAACCGAAAGTTTCTGTGATGACTGCCCTTGTACTGTTCACTATGTAACTTATTCATTATGTAAGAATTTGTTCTACATGTAAAAACTTGTTTGTTATGCCTCAGAAGATTGGAGACTGACAAAAATTAGGCTTGGGGTGGATTAATGATTGTGCATTGAGCATTGACTCCCCTATACAGAATTTTATTGTCGTTAACAACCATTTGATCAATAAATATGAGAGATGCCCTCACAAAAAAAAAAAAAAAAAAAAAAAAAAAAAGAACAGACTTCCAATGGTAAAATAAAAACCGGGATGTAATGTATAGCATAAGGAATATAGTCAAGATATTGTAACAGCCTGGTAGGGTGATAGCTGGAACCTAGAATTATGTATATAAATGTTCTACCACTGTGTTGTACACTTGAAACTCATGTAATGTAATACTGTGTGTCAACTACCCTTCAATAAAAAATAATTATTTAAAAAAAAATAAAAAAGGTATATACCAGTTCTGAAATTTTTCAGTAATTAAAGAATTAAATGATGGCTATAATCATTTAATTGAAACATTTCAGAGAAAGAAAAAGATAATTATATAGATCTTTTACTGATTAGAAAACTGGAACCATGACAAACTGAGCTTTATCTCGGCATTAGCAAATTATTTATAACTTCCTTGTTTACCAGTCTTTCTTGTACTTTTCCCAATTTCTTATTTACATATAATTCACACACTGCAAAATCTACCCTTTTAATGTGTCCAGTTCAGTGCTTTATACTATTTCACGATGTTGTGCAACCATCACCACTAATTCCAGAACATTTTCATTATTTACAAAAGAAACTCATACCCATTAGCAGTCACTCCTTATTGTCCCTCCTCCCTGCAGCTGGTGGCAACCACTAATCTATTTTCTGTCTCTATGGAATTGCCTATTCTGGATATTTCACATGAATAGAATCATACTCTATGGTCTTTTATGTATGCTTCTTTGACTTAGCATACTATTTTCAAAATTCATCTATGTTGAAGCATGTGTCAATATTTCACTCCTTTTTATAGCTGAATAATATTCCATTGTGTGAATAGATCACATTTTGTCTGTTCATCAGTTGATAGATATCTAGGTTTCTTCTACATTTTAGCTATTATGATTAATGCTGCTGTGAACATTCATGCATGAGTTTTTGTGTAAACATATGTTTTAAATTCTCTTGGGTATACAGTTAAAGTGAAACTGCCAGACATACCATATCATGACTCTATGCTTACATTTTAAGGAACTGCTCTTCTCTAAAGCAGCTGCAGCATTTTACATTCCTATCAGCGAAGTACGAGGGTTCCAATTTTTGTACGTCCTCAACAACACTGTTACTGTTTGTCTTTTCATTCTAGCCATCCTAGTGGGTGTGAAGTGGTATCTCACTGTGGTTTTGATCTGCATTTCCCTAATGACCAATGATGCTGAACATCTTTGTGAGTGTTTATTGGCCATTTGTGTATCTTCCCTGGAGAAATGTCTATTCAAATCCTTTGTCCATCTTAAAATTAAGTTGCCTTTTTATTGTTGAGTTGTAAGAGCTCTTTTACTAGACCCCTATCAGATATATGATTTGTGAATATTTTCTCTTATTCTATGGGTTGTCTTTTCACTTTCTTGCTAGTGTCCTTTGAAGCACAAAGAATTTTTCTTTATTTCGATGGAGTACAATTTATATATATTTTCCTTTTGTTGCCTGTGTTTTGGGCATCATAGTGAAGAAACCATAACCTAATCCAAGTAAGAGTTTTATAGTTTACATCCTGTATTTATGTTTTTTTAATCAAGTTTTCATTCCTTTTTCTATATGGTGTGACAAAGGGATCCAACTTCATATTCTTTTGATGTAGACATCCTATTGTCCCAGCTATTTGTTGAAAGACTGTTCTTTCCCCCATTGAACAGTCTTGGCATAGTTGTCAAAAATTAATTGACTGCAAATGTATGGGTTTATTTCTAGGCTCTCAATTTTGTTCCATTGATCTATGTGTCTATTCTTATGCCAGTGGCACGCATTCTCAATTATGTAGCTCTGTAGTAAGTTTGGAAACGGGGAAGTGTAAAGCTGTCAACTTTGTTCTTCAAGATTGTTTTGGCTATTTTGGGTTCCATGAATTTCATGAGCATATCTTTAAGTAGCTCTGTCCTGGTGGTATTTTCAGTAGCCACAAACCTTGTCTAGTACAGCCTGGGAGTTGTAAATTGGCATGGAAATTTAAAGCAGGTTCTTGTGGTTGCACAGAAAAGTAGTTATATAGAATGATGGTGATTTTTTCATATCCATACATCTTTGATGCAGCCTTAATAAAATAAATATGGTTTTCTTAATTGAACACATTCTATAATTGCCAAAAGTTTTCACCTGTTTCTGTTAGCATTATGAATGCTTCCAAGTAAATATAACTTAATCTGAAAGTATTATGTAGATGTGTCAGGAAATTAATACTATTAAGCTTTTTTTTCTGTTTTTTCTTGTTTATAGTATTTTCAGTATTCTGAATTTGACATTCGGTCTTGATTTCTTTTCTAAGAATAAATATTCAATTTTGTACCCAAATTTTTATTCTTTTTAAAAAGGTGTAACCCTACAAACATCCAAACTTCAGACCTCTCAAAACCCGGACCAACCCTGGACATTGCCAAGCAGGCTTACCTGCAGGATGACTCCCACACAGGTGCCCACCAGGTGCACACACAGGAGAACCCACAGGCTCCCATCAAGGGGTCACAGAGGGAAGAAAACCCTGGGGACAGCCACACATCTCCAGCTGCTTTCAGGAGGAGAACTCAGTGGCTGCTGCCTAGTCCTAATGGGAACACCCTTGCAGAAGTGCCTGCACCCACCTGTCTCCCTACACATATGCATCCTGACTATCCACATGCACCCTTCACCACAGCCACCATCTCTTCCCACCTCCTGACCTCCCTCCTGCAGCCAGCAACAAGAGACTACAGGACCCCATCTTCCCAAAGCCAGGCCTAGGGAGGGCTGACATGACACTCTGCCTCCTGGGCCACCATGACATGCCGAGGGATGGACATTGCTAAGGAATGGCAGGAGCCTGTGAGAGAGATGTGGATAAGGACTGGTCACTGAGGGCTTGTAGCGGGTGGGCAGTCTGAAGGAGGGGAGAAAAAAGGAGAGGAAGTTAAATGAGAGATACAGTCTCACTTGATTCTATGAAATAGCATTACCTTTGTACAGATGAGGAAACAGAAGCCCAGAGAGAAGTGAATAGTTTACACAGCCAGTAAGTAGCAAAATGGGATTTGTAACCAGATTTCTTTAGATCAGTGGTTCTCTCAACTGAAGGAAATTTTACCCCCACCAAGGGACATTTGGCAGTGTCTTGTAGACCTTCTGATTATCCCATTTGGGGAAGGGGTTCTACTGACATCTAGTGGGTAGAGGTCAGGGATGTTGCTAAACATCCTCAATAGACAGTACAGCCCCACAGCAAAGGATTATCTCATCCAAATGTCAACAGTGCAGAGATGGAGAAACTCTGGTCTAGCACTTCCCAGAGTATTCTTTCCCTGACCCCATCTAGACTTCTCCTGGCCTAAGAGATCTGGGATCCACTTGTTCAGGGGTTGTAGGAAGGAACAGCTACATACCCTATCCCATTCCAAGGTTAGGTGCCAAGAACCATGCCAAAGCTACAGACCCGATGGCCATGGTCACCAATTTTCCACTATGGTACCTCTACATTCACGCTCCCTGTCCATTGGAGAGAGGAGTTCTGGCCTTGGGGAGAAGATGCCTGTCTATTCCACTGCTTCCATCCTCACCCCTAAGCCTACCTACCCTGTCTGGGGCCGCGTAGGTTAGTTTCCAGGTGTGGCCACAAGATGGCACCCCAACCCACCAGGAATGCTAAGCGGCTGGACCTGGATAAATAGCCTGTAGAATATGCCAAGCTGTAGGATATGCCAAGCTGGACAAAGGCCTGGAGGCTGGACTTGGGTCAGTTCCAGAGCCTAGCAGAACCAGATCTAAGGTGTGCAAGTGCCAGGTGTGAGAACATAGGCCAAACTTGGCTTCAGGACACCCTTCACCTTTGTAGAGTCTACTCCCAGCCCCAGCTCATCCTCTATTCCTACCACAGAGCTTACTGGAGCCTAGTGCACCCTCCCTTCCAGCCTGAGGAAGAGAAATCTTAGAGCTGAGGTTTAAGGATATAGGGCTTATTATTATTCATTTCTAACAATGAAGAAACTGAGGCATAGAGAAATTGTATAATTTACCCAAGGTCACAGCTAGTCAACGGTGGAGCTGGGATTTGAACTCAGGCAGCCTGGTCCTAGAGTCTATGTTCTTGACCTCTGCACAATACCACCTCACCGGTAGCTCACTGGCCACCCCTCCCACAAGCCACTGATCCCGTGACCCTCTGGCATAGGACCGCAAGCCTTCCTCTGCAAGGGAGGGTACACATGACTGTGAATGAGGAGGAACTGCTCAGAATGGGAAGAAGTGAGGGTCTTGACTGGGCTGAGGGTTTGTGCTTAGTGGTTATGGGTGAGAAGTTAAGGCTTGGTCAGAAATTCTTCTTCCCACCCCCATTTCTCTGCAGCATTTTTCTTTCTTTCTGTGTTACCTCTTGGTTTTTCTGGCCTTTCTGCAAATGCCAGCCTTCTTAGAGTGTGAAAAGGAAGTGAGAGGAGGACTTTCATGTCCCTGCTTAGAATAGAGAAGGGGGTGCATTCTTTGGGGTCTGGGTTAGGGTGTGTTATCAAGGATCAAGGTGAGAACCCTAAAACTGGACAATGTGAACCAGCTAAGGGACAACTCCCCTCGCCCACCTGGGAGGCTTCTCTCTGAGAGTGTGATGGATCCCCTTTCACCACGTTCCCCTCCCCTCCAGCCCTCCCTGCCTCTTTCTTTAGTACACCCTTCAGGGCCAGGCCTGACCAGAGCCCCCTAATCAGTCAGCCTTCCCCAACTAGCAGCCATTTGCCTCTCTCTGTCTACCTCTCTACCGCCTCTCTACTGCCTCTCTACCTGTTTCTCCCCACCAGCTGGGCACACATCAGCTCCAGATTATCACTCACTATGGGATGGTGGCCTGAATGAGCTCTGCACTGACTCCCTGAGAGACCCTGGGTTAGTCCCGCCCCCCCGAATCAGCCTGGATTAAGGCTCCAGACTCCCATGGCCTCTGACACTGGGATTCTAGGATCACAGCCCCTTGCCTGGCCTTTCTCATATCATCTAGCCCGCTATGTTCTGGGCACTGTGGAGGAAGCAAGCAGAAAGCACCTTGGAGGAGCTGGTAGTTCATTTTTGGAGGGAGCCATAGTGAAGGCTGGGGAACGGTACTCTGACCCCATGTGATCGTGCAGGAGAGTAAAGAGGTGAAGCCTCCAGCTGGCAGAATCACAGAAGGCTTCCTGGAGGAAGAAGGGCTGGACATCTGGCTGGAAGGAAGAGAAGGTTTGGAGAGGCCTTTCTTGTCTCTCCCCATCTTGATTTCTCCCCGCTGGGTGTGTGTGTGTCTCCATCTCTCTGTATCCTTCTGGGGTCTCCATTTCCCTTTTTATCACCTCCTTGGATTGGGGCAGAGCTTTCTGAGAGCCTGTGTCCTGGGGGTCTGAATTTGAACCAGGCTGAGTGTACCAGGTCTGCCTTCCCTGTGGTTAGGGAATGGGGCTCACACTGGCCAGGTGGGAAGGATACTCAAAAGCACTCTCATCCCTGAATTACCCTGAGATTCGAGGGAAATAGCTTTTATTTAGATCAATCTTGGAGGATGGAGGTACCATCCTGCCCCAGACTCCAGCCCTCTCTTGGCCTCTGCCCCCTCTCTGCCTAACTCTTCCTCTTTCTCCCCTTGTCTTTCTCCCACCCCTCATCTCTTGCTCTGCTCTTGCCCCTTTCCGACCCTTTCCACTCCTCCGAATGTTTTTGCCATCACACACAGATTTCCCAGGAGCTGGGCTGGGATTCCCCTGGCCAAGTGAGGAGAGAGAGGTGTCTGCAGCACAGTTTTGTCCCCAGGCCAACAACAGTGTCTGTTGGTCAAAGTTGAGGGACAGCTGTCTGCACAGTTAGCAAGTGCCGACAGGTAAATAAGAGCCTCGTGTCTTCTTAATTAAATTGCCCTCTGCCCAGGCAGTCTTGTGTTTGATTGGGCAGGGCTGGGATCGATAAGCCTGTTTCCCAATGCAGCCAACCTGGAGCTCAGCCTAACCTCCCCAGCCCTCCTCAGACCCACCTGCCCACTTCCCCAACAGCCTGGGAGTCCCTTGAGGGCAGGGTCTCTTGTGACCCTATGCCTGGGACAGGGCATGGAAAAAGTAAGGAGTAAAGGAGCGATTGCTTAATTGAGAAAACTAAGGCACTGGCAGCAAACATGGGCCAGAAAGGCTTGGAGGCCCAAACTGCAATCTCCACCGCCAGGAAGGACTGTAAGCTGTAGGGATCAGAGCAAACACTGCTCCCATCCAGCTCCCAGACACAGCATCAGCTTACCACCCGGTGCACCTGAAGCCTTACCAGGAAAGAGGGCATGTCCATGTTCAGTCAGGATCATTAGGAACAGTTGCCCCTTCTGACCTCTAAAGAAAGAATGCCCCTTACATGAGATCCTCATCTAGGGATCCTGGGCTGGTGTGGAAGGATCAGTGAGCTGGGATCAGTTTGGCAGATAGTGTGGCATTCATGGGAGACTGGGGTCAGACTGTAGTTTTGAAGGGCACAAAGTCATTAAGATGTTTGAAAGCCGTTCGCAGGGGTCCGGGATTATTGGGTTGTTAGTAGAGGGTTTGGAGATAGCAGGTGTGTTGCGTGTTGGAGAAATGTTATTTTGGAGTCTGTGCAAGAGGAACATATGAAAACATTATGAGGGCTCCAGGTCCGTGCAAAGAATCTGTATTAAAACGTTGCTTGCAGTGGTCAGTGCTGTATCGGGTCAGACTGGTAGCGGTCGAGGACGTCTCCTTTTGCTAAGTTATCAAACAGTCCCTAGTTTGGAGAGAGAGGAGGGGGTGCCGCCGCCCTTCTCACCTCAGTCTGACCCCGGGGCGCAGGCCTAGACGTCTCCTAGAGCCCCCGCCCATCGAGTGGCGCTCCCCGAGGGCGGAGCGTCGGCGGGTCCCCCTGGAGCAGCAGGAGCTATGCGGGGCGGGCGCCCCCAGCGCCTGGGTTGAGGGAGGCCGGCTTGGCGCGGGGCTGGGAGGGGGGCGCGGAATCGGGGCTTTTTAGGACCCAGCGCGGCGCCTCCCTCCGGGGGCGAGTGCGGCTGCGCGCGCCGTGTGCCCGTGTCCGGAGAGCAGCGGGCTGGACGCGGACCGCGCTAGCTAGCAAGCCAGAAAACGAGCCGAGCAGCAGCCCGGGCGGCAGCAGCGTCGCGGCGGCAGCGGCCGCCGCTCTGCGCTTCGCCTCGCCGGCCGCGCCTCGACGCGCCCGGACCCGCCACCCCCGCCTCCCGGGCCCGACCGCCGCAACCCCCTCTCCTCGGCCGGCAGCGCCGACCGCCTGTCCGAAGCGGTGCGCGGAGCGCGGGGCGCAGAGGCACCGGAGCCAGTGCCCGCTAGCCCCGCAGGCGGAATCCAGCTCGGAGAACCCCTGCCCAGCTCCGCGCAGATCCGCAACAGTCCGGGAGCTGTCCCTTCAGCACCGCCGCCGCAGCCCGAGCCCGAGTCGGAGCGCAGCCCAGCGGAGCCCCGGCTCCAGCCCGAGCGCTCCGAGCTCCCCGAGCGCAGCGCTCCGCAGCCGTCGCACCGGCCAGCGCCCCTGGTGCCCCTGCCCAGGGGCCCGCCATCTCCTCCGAGAGGCGGGGAGAAGGAGCGAGGAGGGCGGGCGGGCGGGCAGGCGCGCCCGCCGCCGGGGGGAGCAGGCAGCCAGGCAGGGAGAGAGGGAGGGGGCCGGAGCCCGCCCCGAGCTCCGAGCTGCAGCCCGGCCGCGCAAGGAGGAAGGCAGCAGGCATCCATCTCCCCCGCGCCACCGCGGCGACCACCGCACCTCACAGCGCGAGTCTCCCCGAGCCCCTCTCCTCCCCTCCCCCTCACGGGGGCTGCTCTATCTGTCCGGCCCCAGGGGCAGCTGACCTTCCCCCCAAAAGCCCAAAAGCTTTGTGTCGACTTCCCCATTTCCCGCTGAGATGCGGACGGGAGCCCGGCCCCCCCAGCACCCCCTTTTCCCACCTCCCGGGGCTCGCAGCTGAGCGCCGCCTCTCCCCCTCCTTCCTCCCCCTCTCCCTCCCCCTGTTCCCCCCTGCCTCCCTCCGCTGCCTCCTCCGCAGCCGGACTGGCTCCCTCCCACACCTGGCGCCTAGAGACCCTTGGGATCCCGTGCGCAGTCCTCTGAACCGGTACCCGACTAAAAGCGCCCCGAGGGGCTTGAGTCGCTCTCGGGGTGATCAGAGCCACGGTCCTCTGTCCCCTCCGACGGCTGGGGGGGAGGGGGGAGGAGGCCGCGCGCCCCCCTCCCCGGCGCCGAACCCCCCCTGGCGGCCGCTCCCATGGGTGTCGCTGGGCCGCGCCATGCCTAAGGGGGCGCCGCGATGGGCCAGGGGGACGAAAGCGAGCGCATCGTGATCAACGTGGGCGGCACGCGCCACCAGACGTACCGCTCGACGCTGCGCACGCTGCCCGGCACGCGGCTCGCCTGGCTGGCAGAGCCCGATGCGCACAGCCATTTCGACTATGACCCGCGCGCCGACGAGTTCTTTTTCGACCGCCACCCTGGCGTCTTCGCGCACATCCTGAACTACTACCGCACGGGCAAGCTGCACTGCCCGGCCGACGTGTGCGGGCCACTCTACGAGGAGGAGCTGGCCTTCTGGGGCATCGACGAGACGGACGTGGAGCCCTGCTGCTGGATGACGTACCGGCAGCACCGGGACGCCGAGGAGGCGCTTGACAGCTTTGGTGGCGCGCCCCTGGACAACAGCGCCGACGACGCGGACGCCGACGGCCCAGGCGACTCAGGCGACGGCGAGGACGAGCTGGAGATGACCAAACGCCTGGCGCTCAGTGACTCCCCAGACGGACGGCCTGGCGGCTTCTGGCGCCGCTGGCAGCCGCGCATCTGGGCGCTCTTTGAGGACCCCTACTCATCCCGCTATGCGCGGGTAAGTGAAAGCTTACCCATCAGCAGAGCGGGCGGGGAAGGCAGCGGCCTTGGTTTCCCACGGGCAGGAGTGGAATCGAGAACTGTCGCTTAGGGAGTCAGAACTGAAAGGGGTGTGTGTGTGTGTGTGTGTGTGTGTGTGTGTACATAAGTGTCTGTGTATAAGAGAGTGGGTGACTCTTCAAGGCTGACTGGTTTTGTATAATGTAAGATCTTTGTATTTCAGAATTAAATATGTATGAGTGAGTAGGAATGGGTGTGTTTGTGTTTGTGAGTAGATTGTGCATATTTCTGTAAGTGTGGTGGTATGTGTTTGGGTGGATAAAGTATGTAGTGGGAATGAGTGAGCATGTGTGTACGTTGAGTGTGCAGGAATGCCTATGCATGCATATGTGTGTCCTTTCAGATGTACACTGTGAAGGTATGACCTGCCTTTAGATTTTGGTGTAGGGAGGGAAGATGGGAGCCCTCCGCCCAGACCAGGTAAGGGCATCTGGAGTCAGACAGGGCCCACAGAAGAGGGCTTGCATCCTGGTCTGTTGCTTGAGGTAGACCACCCCTCCCCAGGGAGCAACCTCAAGCCATTCTGAAGAGAGAGTCAAGGGGGAATCTTTACACTAATTAATAGCTTGGTAGCTGGTGTTAGGCTAGGCTGTGGAGAGGAAGTGTGATCCCTCTGTGACCTGTCCCTAGGAACAGAGCCTGTCTCCTTTTCTTGACAAAACAGGAGGGTGTTGGAGGGGGCCACCGGACTTAAGGCTTGCTTCCTCTGGGACCTGTCAGGGGCAGAAATGGGGTATCAAGGGGGACCTGCAAGGAGAAGGTATGAGAGGTGGGTGTGTCTTCATCCACCACTCCCCTTTAGTGACAGCAGCTTGTTGCAGGGAACAGCACTCTGCTGCTGACCTTGGCCTCTCATGACCAATTTCCTTATCTGTAAAATGGGAGAGGGGGTCCACTGAACAGTGAGACACTGGTAGTAGCCACCTACCCTGGAAGAGGTATCTCTTGCCTTTGCCAGGCTCTGTCCTTAGAGGCCTGAGCAGAGTCTAAGGCATGAGGGATAAGGTCAGAACTGGGAATTTAAAGCAGATCTCCTCCCCATCCATAGCCACCCCCCGCCTGGCTACCAGATAAACCAGTGCCTCTGCCCCCTCTGCTTTGCTGCTCCCCATCCCTTCTCTCCTGCCCTCTGGAGTGAGAGGAGGAGGGAGCAGGAGCGTCTGCCCAGCTCCTGAGTATCCATGGGGGAAGTGTCCATGGGCAGAAAAGTCTGTGTTTAGGTACGGGCCCAGTAGGTCTGTTACTGAGATAAAATACTCAATGTTTTAGCATATGAGGGAGGGGGCAGCAGGTCAGAGTCTGATACATTAAATCCTGAAACGTATGTGGGGGTGGGTAACAGGGAGAGAGCCACACCCCTCATTTTGTCACTGAGGACCCTACCCCAAGGTCACCCAGAGAGCTAGAGGCCAAGCAGGACTACCCAGGTCTCCTTGGACCCCATCCTCCCCTGACTGGCCACCAGTTCCCTGCCATCCCCAGAGTGGACTGGGACTCTCAGGGGTCTCCCCAACTCCTCTCTTTTGATAGGGGCCACCATAGTCAGGGGATTATGTAAGAAGAAACTGTGCCTGAGCTGTGGGGAGGGGCAGGAGGGGGGCTGGGAGGTTGAAAGAGCACATGTTGGAAGGGGGCATGCTGGGCAAAGGCCTGTGTTAGAATAGCTGCCCACTCAGCTTGTACTTGACCTTGGACAGCATCTTTGCTACCACTGCTACCCCTTGGCCCCAGAAGTAAGGGGTAGGCCCAACTTCCTCATTGTCCTCTCAGCCTCCTGGCTCCCCAGCAAGGGGCTGGGTTCCCCCACCCCACCATTTGGGCTCAGCATTAGGGCTCTGAGCTGTGTCTCTGAGCTTCGGGGTAGGAAGGGTTCCCATGGGGCATGTTCCAGCTCCCTCCCCTGTCCATTTCCTCCCACTGGACATGCCTAGGCTGTGGGATGGCCTTCACCCACACAGCCTTCACCCAGTGCAGGTGAAGGGGCTGACTAGTGTGCTTTGGGGTCTTGTTGGTGTACAAAACCTTACAGAAAAGTCCTGACTCTCTTGAACATTTATTGAAGAGCAGACTCAGAGGGAAAGCTGGGCAGCAGCAGGGAGCAGGAGGTGGGTTAGAAGGTGGCCCCCCCCACCCCAGCCCGTCTATGCCACCTCCTTTCCTCAATAGCCTCGGAGTCGTTCCAACCCCCTTGGGCAATAGATGAAGACACTGAGGTCCACAGGGGGCGGGGCCTGCCCAAGGACACGCAAGAACTGAGGGCAGAGCCCGGATTAGAACCCCGGCTTCCTGCCCCACGCCAGGCTGGCCTAGCTGCATTGCGCTGCCTCTCTGCAGCTTGTCTGCGCAGAGACCAGCCAGCTGCCCGCCCCCCTCCCCCTCCATCTTTGCTCAGGCGCTGTTGCTGTCACCTTTGTTTACCCCTCCCCCACCTGGGCCTCAAGCCTTCTCAAATTGGTCGGTCAGGATTTAAATTTTTATTTTAGATTCTAGACCAGAATCCTGTATATGTGTGAAAGAAAAGCCATATGTGTGAGGGAATCTGTGTAAGAGAAATTCTATGTGGGTGTGAGAGACTTCATGCGTGAGAAAGAGTCTTGAGAATAAAATATGTGTGAGTGAAACTGTGTGTGTGTGTGTGTGTGTGTGTGTGTGTTTCTGGTGAGACTGACTGTATGACAGAGATTCTGTGAGTCTCTTTATTAGAGTAATTCTGTGTAAATGTGAGAAGGACAGATTCTGTGTTTGGAGAGATGGACCTTGTGTGTGAGAATGAGACTGCGTGGGAGAGAGTGCATATATAAGAGAGATATACTGTATGTGTAAGGGAGATGCTGCCTGTGTGTGAGAGAGTCTTGGGAGTGTGTGAGACATGAGGTGTGTCACTGAATATTGCTGTGTGTGGCAAATGTGAAACTATTGTGAAGCTCTGCATGTGAGGCTGTGTGTGTGTGTGTGTGTGTGCACCTGTGTGTAAGGCTGTGTGCATGAGACTATCTGTGTGGGAGGGCTGTCTGTGGGGTAGGGGACCCTATGTGTGACACAGACTGTATGTATGTGAAGCTGTTTTAAGACAGAGACTGTGTGTGAGAACTGCATGTTTCAGTGTCGCTGTATATGCTTGTATGTGAGAGAGACCCTGTGTTGCCTGGGTCTGAGTGTACTTTGAGGAGGATGAAACTCCAGACCAGCTTCCTGCCTGCTGCCTCCATCTCCTGAGAACCCCTGAGCTGCCTTAGTGAGTGATTTTGCTCCTCATTTCCCATCCTCAATAGAAATACGGCTCTAGCCCAAGCCAGCTGTCGGTGCACAGACCAGGAAGTGAGGTCACTCCCCACCAGGCATTAGCGTTGTTCCTGGAAGAGAGGGGCTACTTGGCTGAGTGGGAGGTTCCATCCGAGCTCTTTAAGGGTGGCAGTGCTAGGTGGAGCAGCTGGTTCCCTGGGCCCTCTCTCTTGGGCTTTCCTGGGCACCCATGCCAACAAGGTGAAGGGTGGGGAGGTGAGCCGGGTACCCCAAATACGCACAAGAAAAGGACAATGACGACACTGTGGTAAGGGCTGTGAAGGGGCCTCCTGGGACCATAAGCGTAAGAAAGTCCTAGAGGAGGAAATGCTAGGGCAAGCTTTGAGGGGCAAGTAGGAATTAGCCCGGAAGATGGCAGGGGACAGCAGTCCTAGCATGCAAAGCTTTAGAGGTGTAGAAGCTGTTGGAGCTGCCCTGGCTTGAAACCTGCCCTCCTTTCTTCTTTGGGGGCCAGCACAGCTCTGATGCCCTTGACTTTTATCTATGATTTGCATGTTTTCATCAGGTACATTGTTCTCTGTCAGGTCAGGGCCAATGGTGGTCCCTGTGCTGCAGACCAGAGAGTATCCCTAGTATGTGGGGTGTGTGTGTGTGATGACATCTGTCCCCCAGAGCCACGTGACCTTCCAAATGACAAGAAGCCAGTGGTTCCCAAGCTGGGGAAGCCCCACCACCCTGCTGTCCACTTCTCTGATGCCAGGTCCTTCTGCCTTGTCCCCTCCTCTTTGAGACCTGATGCAGCCCTGACTCCTCCTTAGTGACCTGGGAGGAAATTTATCTGGTGGCTGGAATGAGGAGCCCAGCCAGAGACTTCCGCTCCTCCCTCGGGCCCCTGCTACAGGGCTCTTGGAGGCTAGGTGTGGCATGGGAGGGACTGAGGACAGCACTGCTATCAGGGACTTCCTAGGCAGCTTGCCCCCTCACCTCAGAGCCTAACCCCCACATCAGGGCCCCACTTGGATCCACAGTAATGTGTGGAGGAGACCCACAAGCAATGGAGAGAGGCTGGGTGAATTCCCCTCCCAGGTGCCCCCCACCACAGTGTGTCCTCCATTCATGGCTCTTCTTCTCCTGTTGCTTTTACTTGTATCTTTGGATGGTTCCTCCAGCCCACCCCAGGTCTGCTCCCAGTAATGAAAATTATAAACCAGGCATCTCCTGTCAGAGTCTCTCAGCTTCTCTAATGGGCATAATGATAGAATCTACCTCAGAAGTTTGAGAGAAAAACTAATTGAGGTAATTATATGTGGAGAGCCCCAAGTCACAAGGCCTGATGCAGTAAGTGCTCAATAAACATTGGCTGCTGTTATTACTCCCATTGGTTGTATTTTCATTTTACTCCATGACTCTCTCTGGATTCCGTCCTTTACCCTCCGTTTCCAGGTCCACCATCCTGGCTCAAGCCACCACTGTTTTCCTCAGGCCCACCTCTCCAACAGCTCCTGACTTCTCTCCCACCTCCAGCCCTGGCTCCTCTAGGTCATTCTCCACTTTGCAGCCACAAAGGTCTCTAACTCACAGATCTGTTAGCTCACTACCTTGCCTGCTTAAAGTCCTTTTGTGCTTGGCCAGCCCATACTGTGGCCTCTCAGGCCCTACCTGCCTCTCCAGTTTCCTCTGGCCTGACTCTCCTCATTGCTCATTGAGCTCCAGCCATCCTGGCCTTATTTCAATTTCTTGCATGTTCCAGGTCCCCCTACCTCAGGACCTTTGTGTGTGCTGTTCCCTCTGGTTTGTGCAGTCTTTCCTCCTGGTTTGCCCCTCTTCACCCTTCACACCCCACCCCAAACATTGGTGATGCCTTCCCAGACCCCACAGTTTGAGTCAGGGTCCAGAACCAGAGTCCTTCCCTTCAGAGAAACTATTTGATTTATAATAAAATGTTCATTAGCAACCTTGCTTGATTCAAATCTGTCTCCTTCTCCAGACTGTGAGCTTTTTACATACTCAGTATAATAGGGGCTACTATTATGACAGATGAGGAAGCTGAGGCCCAGAGGTGCACGCTTTCCCAAGGTCACATGTGAGCAGGTTACTTGGGGCAGCTGGTTCAGAAACCCAGGTCTTTAACTCCCAGCTCAATGGCCTGGGAATCCGTATCCCCCTCCCAGTGCCTCAGAGTGTTTGGAGTCTGGCACTGTAGGGACAGTAATCTGTGCTCCCTAACTTTAGGCAGGACGCCTGGCATCTGCTAGAAGCTTTGGAGGAGATTGGCTTGAGCCTCCTGCAGTAGGAGGTGGGTTGTGTTAGAGGCGGGGAAGGGGGTCTGGTGGGGGATTGTTTCAGGGCCTATTGCCTGGACCAGAAATCTTGGGGCCTCCCAAGACAGCTGAATATAGTGTTATGGCTATTCTGAGCAGTCCCATGACCAGTGTACTTGCTCTGGACCAAAAGGTCAGGGCCTCAAGCCACTGCCTCCCATCAGCCCGTGGGCCCAGCTGGCCACCTGCTGGCCTAAGCTTCCCTTCCCTGGGTCCAGGCTTAGTAGAAAAGAGGAGCCTGAGAGACTGTTGGCTGCCTAGTTCTCATCCAGGGGAGCCACTTGGGTGGGAGGGAATACCTCCCACGGGCATGGACAGGACTGTTGGAGCAGGTAGTTGCTCCCAGGCCTCCTCTAGCCACTAGGAGGAGAAGCAGGCTCAGAGTGGGGAAGACACCTGCCCAAGACCGCAGAGGGACTCAGTGAGACTCAAACTCACACCACACGCCTTTAGGCCCAGAGCTTGGCTGTTTGTGTCTCTTTGGCTTTCAGAAGAACAGCAAACCCCACCTGGGTATGCCATTCTTTTACTTCTGTTATTTTGCCCCCTGAGGGAGGAAGAAACCTGCCTTCCCACCTCCCTTCCCCACTCCCCTTCCAGGGCCCAGCCCAGCTGGGTGAGACTACCCCAGGTCCATCAGCCCAGACTTGGCCCAAATCCTATTTATTCCTACCCTGCACCAAGCATAATTTTCCAGAACCAATTTCCTTTCTTGAATCACAATACTGATGGCTGCTATATACTAAAGCATTTACTGAATGTCAGTCTAAAGACTTGATTCACACATTCTCATTTAATTCTCCTAAAACTCCCATGGAACTTATGATTATCACGCCAATGTCACAGATAAGGCTGTTGAGGCTCTGAGAGGTTATGTGACTTGTCTAAGGTCACTTAGCTCCTGAGCAGCAGAACCAGCATTCAGACTGGGTGTGCCTGATACTGGAGTTCTGTCTATGACCAGTCCTCAGAATGCCTCCTGTTGCTGTCCCAGGGTGGTAGGGTCTGTGGCTTGCCATGGCCCGGGCTTGGGTTTTGATGTGCTTCCTTCCCTTCCCCACCAAACACTCTTTCCCAACAACCTGTCTAGGAATCCTGCTCAACAAGTCCTGACCTCCAAACAATGTCAGGTGAGGGTCCAGCCTGGCGGAGCTAAGAGAGTGAGTGCTCTGGCAGCCCCCAAGAAGAAGGTTTTCAGAAGGTGCCTCTGCTGTCCCCACCACCCACACAGCCCCCAGGGCTCCATATGGCCTGCAAGGAAATAGCAGCCTCTCGGGGAGGATCAGAAGTTTTCCTGCATGAGGTGATGCATGGTGGGAATGCTGGCTCCTCCTCAGCTCGGCATTTGAGGCCTTCTGCCCTGAGCCTTGCCATGTCTCCTGCTGTTTCCTTCTGCCAGGCTCCTCCCTGGCCTCTTGACCTCAGCCCTCATCCTAACCTGTTGTTTTTGCTCATCTATTCCCCTTTCTCAGTGTCCTTTCTAGTTTTTTTGTTTCATTTTGTTTTGTTTTTAACATGAAAACCTATCCCTCAAGGTCCCTAATGTTTAGCTTGGCTGCTTCCACACTTGCTGACCTCTTTTGGGGTCTAGGTTGGACATGGTGTCACCATGCTCACATGATTCAAGCTGGAAGAGAGTGGGTCAGCTCTGGAGGCCTGTACCTGGAAGAAGGCAGGCCCGCAAGGTTAGGCACTGGCCCGGGTGTGCGGAGAGGTGAAACCAGAGACAAGATCCCAGTTGTGGGCATCGGGTAACTGGGCCAGAACAGGATCTATAGCCAGGCTATTAGACCAACCAGGCTCCCTTGGGCTTCCATTGCCCTCTCAGGCTGCAGTTTCTCCACCTGTAAAATACAAAGGTCATACTAAATGACCACCAACTCCCTTCCCAGCCCTGACATTCCAGGAGTCTAATAATTCTGGGCTTCAGCTTCCCAGAGGAGCTCTGGGAGCCACGTTAGCCCTTCCCTGCCTCTCCTTCCACACCCCCGACCCAGCTCCTCTCCAGGACACGTGTGAGTTCTTCTGGCAAGGGTCCTGATACCGAACAGGCAGGCGGCCAGGGGCTGGGTTCCGAGGAGTTTCTTCCTACATTCATTCAGCCTCCCTCAGCCTTCTCCCATTCGTTCATTCAAGGCATAGTAGTCACGCCTTGGCTGGGGTCACTGCTGGGCCCCTGTGGGCCATCAGTGGCATGGTAGACCCACCCAGCCTGCTCATTGGCACAGACCTGTGGGTACCCCCTCTGTAGGGTGTGCTTGCTCAGGCCCAGTGGGTGGCACCTGCTGCCCTCTTCTCCAGGCCTTGCTTGGCTGAGGAGTTGCAGAAAGGTGCGCTCTGAGAGGAGGTATAGGAGCCCCGAGGGCCGGCTGTTGGGGCTGGAGCAGGGCAGCAAGCTAGCTTTGATGGCATCGTGGTGCTGTGGAGAGGATGCAGCAGGCTGCTGCTGTGCAGGATGGGGCCCCAGCTGCAGCAGTGGTGCATGCCTCACGTGCTGTGGGGGTTCTGGGCTCGTTGCCGGAGGATTCCCAACCACGGCTGACTCTCAGATCACCTGGGATGCTTCAAAAAGGTCAAGCTCCTGTCCCTCGAGAATTTGATTCCTGGATCTGGGGGCAGGAACAGGAGGTTTTCTCCATTCCCAGGTGATGCCAATGCTCAGCCAGGGAGGCTCAGCAGTGGGGTCTGGGACAAGGGGTCTTTTGCTACTCAGTGTGGTCCTCTGAGCATGCACATCACCTGGCACTTGTTAGAAATGAGGAGTTTCAGGTCTCACCTGAGACTTACTGATTCAGAATCTGTGTTTTATCAAGATCCCCAGATGAATCATATGCAATTAGATTCTGAGAAGTGCTGAGGCAGGCAACTGTTCCCAGTTGAGAGGAAGTATCAGGACGCAGAGAGGCCTGGATGGGTGTGTGCAGTTTGGCAGAGCTACAGGTGATTCTGATCTTTCTTGTGCCCCAGACACTGGCATCAGGATGATGGCTTGGGGGTGAGGCCCCAGCTCAGTAAATGGCAGCTGCATCTGACAAAAACCTCACAGCATCCTTGGTTCCTTTCATGCACCAGCAAATCCTGTTGTTTCTATGTTGAAAACATACCCAGAGCCTGGCCACATCACATCACCTCCACGCTGCCTCCCTGGTTGAAGCCACCAACCTCTCCCCACTGTGGACTGTCCTCCCTGCTTCTGCCCTTGCCAGTGCCTTCTCCCCATGGCAGCCCGGGCCATCTGGGTGAAAACACCACCGACGGGGCCACCTCTGTGTCCTGCTCCTGCTGGCATCTGGTTGCACTTGGGGAACAAGCCCAAGTGCTTACGAGGTCATAGGCTCCGCGTGAGCTCCCATAGCCAGCCTCCGCCTGCCGCTCTCCTGCCTCTCTCCTGTCCACTCATTCCAGCCTCTCTGGTTTTGGGACAGTGCACTGCTGGGCCCCTGCCTCAGGCCCTGCCCCGTTGCCTTTCATTCCTTCCGGCCGGAGCGCTCTCCCCTCACATGTTCACTCCCTCGCCTCCTTCAGGGCACGGATTCAGATGTCCTGTCTCAGATTGCACCCCTGCATGCTCTTTCCCCCCTTTGGGCTTTTCTGTTTCTTCCTTGGCATGAACTCTATCAAACTCTATTTTACTTATTTACCTTATTTATTGTCTGTCTCCCCCACTAGCTTATAAGCTCCATGAGGGCAGCGATTTTTGTCTCTTTGTTCTAGGCTCAGACCCTATGCATCAGGGCCTGGTATATATTGGGTGCTATGCAAATATTTATTGAGAGAATGGACAAGGAGACCAGAGTCCAAGACAGAGGTCAGACACTGGCACATGCCTGTAAGCCTGTTACTGGCTGACTCCTTCCTTCCTTGGCCACCTGGGAACACAGTCCCTCCATCCTCTGAGCCTGAAGCAGTGATGGACAGGCATTGGCTGAGAAAGTGCTAGGAATGCTGGAGTGCCCCAGTCAGGGCAAGGTCCCAGCAGTCACTGTCACCACCCAGGGCCAGAGGAGGCTCTTCCCATCCTGGTGCCTCCATCTCTCCAAATTCCTCCTTTGCTCTGCATCAGCCCAACCACCACCCACAGCCAGAGCTCAGAGGCTAAGAAACTATTTCCAAAGGCTGGGTGCACAAGATCGTAGGATGGGAGGCGACAGGGACCCTGAGCTCCCAGGTCCACTATGGCCAGCCTGACACCCAAATCTGACTTCACTTGGGCGTCTGTTGTTTCTCCTGAAGGCCAGGTTCCTCTTCCCCCTCCCTCTCTTCCTCCCCATTTCCTTCGCACCCGCCTTCTCCCTTCTCTCTTCCCCTTCACCTTGTCCCCTTTCCTCTAGCAGCTATATTTGGGGGAGGTTCTAGGCATGAGTTACTGGCTTTCAACACGGATTCTTCCCCTCAAAGATCTGGGATTCTCATTGTCCCACATCCCCCTGCTTTGAGCCTCCATCACGTGTTCAGTAGAAAGTGGTTGACCTTGAGGCCAGTCCCCACTTCTTGGTTACCAATGTTGACCCTATGAGCCAGAACCCTATTCTCTCCTAAGAGCATGGCCTCTTGAGCTAGGAGCCCTGCATTTGAATTCTAGCCCCACCACTTCACAGCTCTGTGACCTTGGACAATTTCCCTAACCTGTCTGCGCCTCAAGAAAGGGATATTAATAGCACCTGACTCATAGGGAAGTTGGGAGGATTGAATGTGTTAAGCAGTTAGCCCAGAACCCAGAACATAATAAGTGCTTAATTATTATGGGCTTCATTGGTGTCCTTTCACCAGTGCTTCGCTCTAGAAGGTCCAAACCCTTGGCTGTTTACTGGCTGCTTCCTTCTTTCAGCAACTGACTCCCTTCAAACACCTTTGTAGCGGACACCAAACCTACCTTGGTCCTGGGGGCCCCATCTTCTTCCAGAGTGTGTCTCCCAGAGGCCAGAATTCATGGGTGTCAACCTGGGAGGCAGGCCTGGATTCTGTCCTTGTTCTGCCATGAACCTGCTGTGTCATGGGCAGGTCATGGCCCCCTCAGAGCCTCAGTCTCCCCATCTGTTGTAATGGGCGGCAGATCCCTGCTCTGCCACCCTCCCCAGGTGTAGTGGGAAATGAGAGAAAGGGATGATGGAATTTCTGCCTGTGGGTGGAAAGGTAGAGAGGGCTGCTGGCACCAGGCTCTGGTTGGGAGCCAAGCACAGGGACCTGAGATGCTGACAAGTGTGCCAGTGTGATGGGGCTGGTGGACAGGGGCCGTCACCACAGCTCAGGGTAGTGGAAAGTCTCCTTTTTACAGGGGATGCTCAGGCCTGGGAGCAATGGCATCAGGGTCCAGGCAAACCCAGAGCTGCTGAAGCCGGGGGGCCAGGGCCCGGGGCTCCTGTTGGTGCCAGTGGGTGATGCCCACTCTGGGGCGGGGTGAGGCTGCTCCGCCAGGCCGACGCCAGGCTGGGTGGTAATGAGCTAATATTAGCTGGGGCGGCCCCAGGCAGCTGAGCTCAGGGGGCCTCAGGAGCCAGCCTCACTGAGCCCAGGCTCAGATGCTGCTTTGGTCTGGGATATAGCAGCCAAAGGGAGCCTTCTCAAGCCTGTGCAGGGCCTTGAATGCCCCTTCCACCCAGGCCCGACCCACACCCTTCTCCTGCCAGCCTGGCAGCCCTGTTCCTGTTTAACTCTGACTCTGGCTCACGTGCATGAGCCCTGGCCCACCGCCTAGGACACACCCCCAGCTGCTCCTTCCTTCCCTATCCCCAGTGCAGGAAAGGACTCCTCTCCCTGTGCCCCACTCTACACGGACAGGCAGTCTGTGCTGTTCCCTGCCAGTGGCCACCGTTAGCACTCATTCATTCAGCAAATATTTATTGAGCACTTACTAGGGGGCAGGCACTGCTCCAGAAGCTGGGAATAGAGCAAAGAACATAATCGTCAAACATTCCTGCCCTCAAGAAGCTTATACTCTAGGCAGGGAGAATAAGAAGGAAAACATGGGCACATTGAATATTTAGTGTGTCAGGTGATGAACAGTGCTGTGGCGATATGTGGTGGAGGGAAGGGCCCATCAAGTGCTGGAGGCGGCAGCTGTAACTAGAGTGGCAGGGCCAGCAAAGACGTGAAGGAGATGAGGGAGGGAGACATATGATACCCAGGGAACAGAGAGAGTGGGACATGCAGGAGCCCTGAGTTCAAGTTACAGTGGGAGGCCAGGGTCCAGGGCTGGGCCCAGACAGCCAGAGGGCAGTGGTAGGTCAGAAAGAGCGGGGCCGAGCTCCCCACAGTCCCACTGGGGTCCTGACTAGGGGGTCTTGCCTTGTGGGCTCCCTGTGGCTGTGCTCATGTCTGCACTGCTGTCCGTTCCCCTCTCGTGGCCACAGGGGCTGTACCATCAGGACCTCCAGGAAGCTGGGTCTCGGGGAGGAGGCTCCTGCCTTGCCATAATGGGGGACCTCTGTCATCCCCCTAAAGGTCAGCTGTGCCCAGGAGGGGGATGGGGTGGTCACACAGGGCTGCCCCCAGGCTAGGGGGAAGGTGGTGGGCTCTTCTCTGAGGCGGGTGTGGGGTTGGAGAGAAGGTGGTGAGGGAGCCAGATGTGAGACAAAGGTCTGGTAAGAAATGTCCACGCAGATAGCCCTTGATGGTTGCTCACTGGTTCTCTCTCCGGGTGTGTGAGAGAAGATGGCTAGTGTAGTGGGTATGGGCCAAACGGGAGCCAGACCGCCTGGGTCCAAACCTGGCTGCACTCATCATTAGCTGAGCCCCAGCTACCTCAGCAGTAAAAGGGGGGCAACACTTCAAGCAGTAAAAGGAGTCCCTACTTCAAGGCGCTGCTGTGAGAATTCAGTGAGAGAAGCCCCCCAGCACAGCACATGGCACAGCGCAGGTGTCCGTGTTATGCATCATACTCACCGCCTGGCACATGAGACATCTTCCTAGATGCTCTGCAGACCTAGGGGGTCCCAAGAATATGAGCCTAATGTCTACAAAGGGGGTTGCCTTTGGTGGTTCCCTGGGGCCCTCTGCTGCCAGTGCAGGTGGTAGCGTAGGGAAGTGTGACTCTCTTGGGCCTTGTCACCAGGGCAGGACCACGAACATGCTTTAGTCCAGAGCCTCCCGCCAGGGCTAATGTCTTACCACTTTCAGATGAATATTTCATGCTCAACTTCAAGGGCCCTCTGAGCAGCTGTGAGGAGCACAGCCACCCCCTGGGCCACCTGGAGCTAGCCAGAGCCCTGGACTGAGGGCCGGGCTCCCAGAAGACCATGTGGCTGTTATCTGCTAAGGGCCAGCCCTGGGCAGTGCGCTCCTCATCTTGCTGTGATTGCTCCTAACTCAGCCTCTGACCAGACCACACACCTGGAGCATGGCCCTTGTCTTTCTGGGCCTTAGTTTACTTATCTATGAAATGTGCATGAGGATGTAGCCTACCTCTCAGGGATGCTGGGGGAATCCACTAAGACCAAAGGCAGGAAGAAATTTGTGATGGAGAAAATATGATTCAGAGCAGAGCCACGTGCTGGAAGAGACCATGATCTCAAGGGCAGAGACGATGTGAGTGGGGGACAGGGCAGAGGTGAGAGCACAGGCAGGCACTGGGCCTGGCCAGGCCTGTGTTTTGGTCTCAGGCGGGTGGCATCTGGTTGAACCCATTTTCTCCTGTGTGAAATGAAGATGAGTCTCAGAGGTACCTGGCACATGGGTGGCACTTACCAGGGGTAGGATCTGGCTATCAGGGCATGTCTGAACCTGGTCCTGGATTCAGATTATCCAGGAAAGTTGGTATCATATGGACCTGGCTGAGCCACAGAGACCAGGAGGCAGGCCATGGAAGCCTCATCTGATGGCCCCACGGCCTCGGGGACCTGAACCACTGTCACCAGGGATATATTTAGAAACACAAAGGTCAGAAATGCTGGGTGCTGGCTTCCCTTCTAGACAGTAGGAATCGTAACTCTAAGGCCTGACTGTCGCCAAACAGATATTTTTTTCCTGCCTGGCAGTCTGAAGATCTGAGTAAAAGCCTCAGACTAAGGAATCCCTGTGGTACTATAAAGTGTGTTGTTGAGTGTTTCCCTGTCCGTGGCCCTTCCTAAACCCTGCTGTGCTACCTTGGAAGTCCCACTCATCCTGTCTTTTCTGACCACCCACTGTTGTCCTTGAGGTACATCAACCATTTCCCTAGTAGGCTCTAGCTCCCCTCCCTCCTGTCTTTGTTTATTCTGTTCCCTGCATGAAGAAAGCCTTTCTTCCACCTCTGCACATCGGAAGCAGATCCATCCTTCAAGGCCAGCTCTGACTGCCTCTCCTGTCTGGAGCCTTTCCCGTTATCCCTGCTGAAGAGCCTGCTCCCCAGAGAACTTTTCCTGCCCTTAATCCAGCTGCCTTCTTGAGGTTACATGTCTCCCCAGCTCAGCTGCAGCCTCTCAGTAGACAAGGGCCAGCTTAAGGAATGTTAGTACCTGTTACACAATATGGAATCAACAGATCTTTGCTAAAGCAGTGTGCCTCATCACAGCCCTGTGAAGTAGTAGGATTAAATATCCCCATTTTACTGATGAAGGGGAAAAAATGGCCCAGAGAGATTCATTTATTCATATAAGACCATGCAGTTAGTAAGTGGTGGAAGAAGGATTAGATCTCAGGTCTTCTTTGGGAAATAAAGAAGACAAACTAGAGAATGCCAGGGTCCCTCCATACTCTAGCGTGCCATACTGAGGTCAGGAATGAGGTAGTTGACTGGACAAATGGGTGATAGACAAGTGGATGAAAGAATGGATAAAACGATGGGTGTTGGATGGATATGGATCAATGGATAGAAGGAAGGATGCTTGGGTGGATACCCAGCTGGGTGGGTAGCTCCATGGATGGGTGAACAAATGGATGGTTGTAAGGATGGATGGATAAATTTCTAGTCACTTGGCTTCAGGGCAGGAGAGGAAGTCTCACCTCTCATTAAACAAAAACATCCTAAGATAGGATTTGGGAGCAAGACTTCAGGGTGGAAGGCAGAGTGGAGCAACACAGCCTGCACGTAGAGAAAGGTGTTTGCCAGGTGCAGGGGGTGAATAGTTTGTGGCATGAGGAAACTGGGAGCTGGGGCAGGGACTGGCCTGGGGGACTGGCCTGCTCTCAAAGGTAAGAGCCCTGATGGAGCAGCCCTGGGACAGGCTGGAAAGAAGCTGCCTGCAGAGCCATGTGACAGTGGTGGAATCAGGGCCCAGGGTTTTCTAGACCATGGAGGATAGGCAGCAAGTGGGGGATTAGCCTTCGAACCCTGGCACATGGAGCACACCTGGAGTTTCCGTCTGTCCTGGGGTGGAGGTGCCACTCTCTCTCCTCAGGTGGCCGGCTGCGGTAAGCCAGCCTCTCTGACAGCTGTGACAGGACTTGCCCAAGGGGGCAGCACAGCACTGCTGGCTGAGGAGTGGGCCCCTGGGGCCCGGATAATCCTGGCTCAGTTACACTGAAACCCACCATCTTCCCACTGTTTTTGCCATCAATCCCCAGATTGACATGAGCTCCAAGGCTGTTGATTTAATTGCTTAGCAAGGGCAAGTAAAGGGACCATGGATGTGAATGGCCAGTAGTTGCACTTGGCAGGGCCTGGAGGCTTGGATGCTTCTAACCTGGAGCAGATTCTTTCAGCTGGAGCTAAGGATCTCCATTTACACAATGCACAGCGAGTGAGCTCCAGGCTCCCTCCCAAAGCCCTGCACTAGGGTTCCCCAGCACCAGGCGGCAGCCCCCCACCCCCCACATGCACACTGGCCCCGGCCATCTCCCTGGGAAACCAGGTCCCAGTGCAAGGGGGCCCAGCATACCACTAACTAACTACTCATTACAGTCCTGGCTGCAGCTAAATATAGCTCCAGCACACACAAGACTAAGAAGACAACAAGGGAAAGTCTTTCCATGAAAAAGCTCCACATGCAAACACACAAACATCTGCTCACACATGCTCCCCACACTCATGTACACTGATGGCCTTGGACACTCATGGACCCCTACTTGCACCAACACAAAGTTTGATTCATTCACTCAGGTGTTCATTCAATGAATGTTTGTGCAGGGCTGGGAGAGTGCTTAAGGGCATGTGTTCTGGAGTCAGGCAAAGCTGGGCTTCCATTTCTAACCCCATCACCTCCCAGATGTATGGTCATAGGCAACTTACTTAACCTCGCCGAGCCTGTTTCCTTCTGTGTACAATTGGGATGGAACCCACGGTATGGAGTTGGCATCAGGGTAAAACAGATGGGGTATGTAAGAGTGCTCAGAATGAGTCTGTCTCAGGGTACGTGTGAGTACACCTCCCTAGTGAATACCTACTATGTGCCTAGCTCTGTGTTGGGAGCTTTACTTAAAGCTGTTATTTCTGGTGGTAGTTGGGAGAAGTGGTGCCTAGTGTGCAACAGGCAGTCAGTAAATATTTGATGATTGAATGAATGAACAAATGAGTGAAAGCCTTGCCAGTAGATGGCTGGATGTCCTTGGAGGTTTTTCTCTCAGGAAGAATCTACCTTCACTTGTCCCTGGTCCAGGCTTTTTCTCCAGTAGGATCTAGATGTTCTCGTAGGTAACACAGGATCCTAGTCACAGAGGAGCAGCAGCTCACGGGTGTCTGGGCCTCCCGTCGTTTTGTAGCTGGGGAAGCGGCAGTACAGTGAGAGCAGGGGGCAGGCATCTCTCCGGCTGCTCAGTAGTCAGCGGCTGGGGCCCAGCGTTGCCACCTTGTGCTGGCCTAGCGCAGTGGGTGGTGACCAGTCCGGCACAACTCCTGAACCCCAGAGCCTGCTGAGGCCACAGCCCTGGTCCTGGCTTGGGCAGACACAGGAGTCATGCAGCACCCGTCAGAGCCCTGGCTGGGCAGCTGGGCAGGCTGGGGCCTCGGGCTGGCACTAGGTACGGCTCCATCTGCTGGGAAAGGGGCTGGAATTCTGTCCAGCTCAGGTAGGAAACAAGCTTCAGGATTTGAAGGTAGTGTTACCATTCCTGACCTTTGAATAGGCCAGCAGCTAAACTGCCTGGGCCATCTCCTCCCATCGCACCTCCTCAAAAAGAAAGTGACATTTCCTGGTGCTTTTTTAAGCCCAGGCTGTCTGGGCCCGCGCCGTGGGCTGGGGAGGGGCGGGTGGTGTTGGGAGTCACACAGCCTCCGTGTCTCCTCACCTTGAGTGGTCTCAAGGCCGGGAATAGACATGCTCTCATCTCCTGGCCATGTGTCCCAGATTCCAGTTCTGATGCCCAGATTTTAGATTCCATACTCCAGTGCCCACTGGCAGGCTTTGAGTTCCACATTCCCATGCCGCTTCTGCCCCCCAGGCAGGACCCGGGCTGTTGAACTCCACAACGCATGCCTTCAGCTGGCCAGGGGTGGGTATATCTGCCCCTCTCTGGAAAGGAACCTTTGTATCCTTGGGCTCCCTTGCCTCTGTCATTCATGTTCACAGCCGGTGGGGACTGAGCATTAAGTTTACCGATTGTGCCCGCCGTCACGAGATGAGCATGATGGTACCTGCTGCCAGCGTGTACCTGAGCCTGGTGTCAGGGGGTGCACCCACGGCCGGTGTAGACATGGGTCTGCTCTCAACTCTTGTGCCCATTGTTGGTATAACAAACAATCTCTGTGGCGATGAAGCTGACAAGAACGTAGCTAAGTGGTTAGTGACTGCATCCATGGCCAGTTTAGCCACAGATTTGCGGATAGAGATCATCTGCTGACCAGTGTA
This sequence comes from Manis pentadactyla, assembly GCF_030020395.1. Lineage (NCBI taxonomy): Eukaryota > Metazoa > Chordata > Mammalia > Pholidota > Manidae > Manis > Manis pentadactyla. Next base: position 57,258,128 of record NC_080027.1, read on the forward strand.
GATGTAGATCTGCTGTAAGTGTTGTGCCAATGTAAACACGAATCTGAGATCAGGTGTTGTGTGCATCACCAGCATAGACACAGATGCAGTGCCAGTGAACGGGTGTTTGTGCACACTGCCCGTGCAGACGAAGGGAAGTGGGCCCCAGAGGAGGGGCTCACTGCCTAAGGAGGCTTTGTTATGCCCACTGTGTAGATAGAAGGGTTGAGGCAAGTGGACGCAGGACGTGTATCCATGACCTTCTCACCAGCAGGAAGCTGTCCCCTTGCTTCACTGTGCTCCTGGTCCCGGAGGAAGGGATCCCTCCTAGTGTGGCACATGTGGCTGGGCCTGACGGCAGGGCCAACCCTGATCCCTCCATCCAGCCACCTCATGCACCTGACATTCTAAGGGGGAAGAGAGACAAACAAATAGATAATGCAAAGTGCCAACACTCATCCAAATGGACACTTAGAATGGGTGAGTGTTACTGTGTATAGATTCTACCTCAGTGAAGTGGGGGAAAATTAGTGTATGCAAAGACATCCATGCTATAATGGGGAAAAAGTAGAGTAAGGAAAATCAGATTAGCGGGGAGTGCTGGTTGTAATTGGAAATAGAGTGAGCCTCATGAGACAGTGAGGGAATGAGTCACAGGGCTACCTGGGGAAGGCCAGTGCAAGGGCTCTAAGGCAGGCATGTGTCTGACATGTTTAGGGTACTTATTTCAAGAGGTGGGCGTGGCCAGCGCAAGCACAGGGTACAGAGTAGGAGAGGAGTTTGGAGGGGGAATGGAGGACCAGGTCACGTGGGGACCGATAGGGCATCATGAGGACCTTGGCTTTTCCTCTGAGCAGAATGGGGAGCTGGTGCAGGGTAATGATGCAATCAGGCTTACACAGTAAAAGGATCATCTGTGTTGAAAATGGTCCTAGAGCACCAGGAATATTGGATGCCGAGAGACTGAGAGTTAAGAGGATCTTACCATAATCTAGGGGGACTGATGATGGCTGGGAGAGGTGGGAACAGAGATGGTGGCACGTGGTCAGATTCTGGGTTTATTTCAAACTCAGCCAACAGGATTTCCTTACTGATTAAATGTAAGGTGTGACAGAAAAAGAGGTGTCGAGGATGATTCTGAGTTTTTTGGCAAGAATGTCCCAGAAGGATGGAGTTACCTCTTGAGACAGAGAGGGCTGCAGACCGTGGGGCTGGCGCAGGAGGTCAGCTGACTTGCTGAGTCAGAGAGAGAGCTATTAGGCCTCCACCGAGAGATGCTAAGGAGCTGGGCCTGAAGTCCCAAGTTCAGGAGAAGGGCTGGGCTGCAGGTAGACATGTGGGAGTATGCTGTTAATGCTGTTTGAAAGGGTGATGGTATTTAAGCCTTGAAACTGGGTGAGTCACTGAGGGAATGAGTGTAGGTGGAGAAGAGGACCAAGGACTGATCCTGGGGGGCGCCAGTAGTGACAGGATGGAGAGAAGAGGTTGGCGAAGGACGTAGAGACAGAGCAGCCAGTGAAGTAGGAGGCAAATCAAGAGACTGTGGGGCCCTGGGAATGTGACAAAAGGAGGGAGTGCTCAGCTGTCTCAGATGCTGCTCAGATGGTCAAGGAGTGCGAGGACTCGGAATTTTCCTCTTCTTTCTGCCTAGAATATTCTTCCTTGCACCCTGTATTTCCCTAGCTGACTCATGCCCATCCTTCCAGCATCTACACACTTGTCACTTCCTCCTGGGAGCCATTCTGACCCCAAGACTTGTTGCTATAAAATGCCTGTGCACCCCCCATGAAGTCCTTGTCACCTCACATAGGTACATATTTGCTTGTATGGTTGTGTGATAAATGTCAGTCTCCCTCCGAGGGACTGTGGCTGTTTTTGCTCTCTCTGTACATCTGCACCCTGAGGAAGCCTGGGATAAGGTATAAATACTTGTTGGAGGAAAAGGAGGTGGGCAGTCAACTGTGGTCCCGCCTTGGCCGTGGCCATGGTCCTCTCTCAGCTGTCCCTCTTAGGGCCATCTTTTTACTCCCCTCCCCCTACACACGTGTATATAAATACACATGCATACCCTGTTGGGAGTCAGGACCCCTGGCTCAATACGAAAACACAAGTAGGGAAACTCCCCAGTGGATTCCTAGTGGACACACCATGGAGCTTGGAGTTTCAGTTTTCTCATCTGCCAAATGGGGCAATCAAGACTCTTCTGCTGACAGCCCGGCTGGTGTGTGTGTGTGTGTGTGTGTGTGTTTGCTTTTCATATGAGATTCAAAATGTGAAGATACGTGCAAAGTGTAAACATCTGTGCCCAATGTCATCATAATGGAAAGACGAATGCCTGCCTCTAGAACTTCCTGGATGAATGTGAAAGAGATTTATAAATGGAAGCCCTGGAGCATAGTGGTTTTAGATTTAGAAAGACCTGTTCAAATTCTGCTCATTATTTCAGTGCTATGTGGGTTTTGGTTTTTCTGCACATGTCTTAGCCACTCTGAACCTCAGTTTTCTTATCTGCAAAATGGAGGTAATGGTACCTCCCTCAGAGAGGTTTTTACAGATAAAAGAGATCATATTTGTAAGGGTAGTCATTGTTACTTTTCAGCAGAGGACAGTGAGATTCAACAAAGCTAAATACTCCTGCCACTGAGATGTCTGTAAAGACTGAAAAAACGTAAAGCGTGTGATCCATTTAGCCATGCACAATGCGTGCTTAACAAAAATCGGACTCTGAACAGCTCAGGGGAGCTGGCCCAGGCAAGAGAGTGTGGGTGGGAGCTAGGGAGCCTGGCCTGCAGGAGGGATGGCTCAGAGGTGGTCCTGAGGCGCGTGCAGGTGCAGACAGGGCTCTCATGGGGGAGAGGAGGAGGTGTGTTCCCGGGGCCCCAGAGGGCAGACCTGGGATTGCTGGGAGACAGTGGGAGGGAGGTTGACTTAAACAAGAAATGCTTGCCTCTAGAGCTGTCCAAAGACAAAATGAGCTCAGGAGCTCCCTGTCCCTGGTGGTTACCAGCAAAGGCTCTGCCTCAGGGTTACTGCAGAGGGGTTATTGGTCTGCCCCCCAGGAGGCCTGTTCTCCTGTACAGGATGCCTTCCTACTCACTTCCTGTTCTGGGAGTCTCGGTCACATATTTCCTATTCCAATCTGTGGCACAAATAGGTTAGAGACACACCTATAACAGAATCCTTAGAAATGAAGAAAATAAACACTAAGAGTAGTACATGAAGAGAAGAAATAGTGATACCCCAAATCCAGGTGAAAGATTAGTCCAGAATTGAGCACCAAAGTTAGCTGAGCTCCCTGGCAGTCAGAGCAAAAAAGGAAATATGAAGAGGTATATAACTCATCATTTACTGACCACAAGACAGAGACATGCACCAAGAAACACAAGTTAGGCACAGTCCTGAATCCTGAACTAGGAGAATTTCCTGTGTGAAATACTGGTATTTCTCTGAGTGAAAGATGTTAATGGGAGAGGGTGCTAGTAAGTCTGATGTCTCAGGCATAGGAGCGGATGGGACGTTGGCTCCTGACGGGATGCCCCCACTCCAGCCTTCCTGGCCGCTAGGACTGTAGAGGCACTCTGGGGCAGCACAGCCCCAACCCCATAAGACACCTGGTCCTACTGTACCTCCCTGTGGTTGACTAAGGTCAAATCGAAGTTGAAGCAACCAGGTCTGGTTCACAGGGCACAGCTAGGCTGACTTGCGCAGTGAACATCCTGCCTGGATGTTCAGAGGGGCCTGGGGGAGGCCTGAAGCACAGGGCTTCAAAGCAGGGTGGGGCCAATGGTGCCCAAGGACCTCTGAGACCTTAGGCAAGACTCTTCACCTCTTTAAACCTCGGACTCCTGGTCTGAAAAGCAGTGATAACAGTATAACTTGCCTCACTGGGCTGACACGAGGTTTACAACAGACGACATGTAGAGAGCACAGGAGGCAGGGCTGCCGCAAGATCAGGAAGCTGCCATTGTTAGCCTCCATCTTGTCACCAATCAGGACGGAAACCTCACACCCCACTCCTCATGTGGCCTTGGGTGTCCTTCTCCACCAAGCCTCATCTCCTCCCAGCCCCAAGGTGGGGGCTCATGTGGAAAGCCCTGTGGAAGTGGGCACGTGAAGTCACCATTACCCAGAGGCGTGTGTCCCTCAGCAGCTGGAGGCTGCAGTGCTGGGTTATGGACACAGCCTAGCCCAGGGCTGGGCGCTGGCAAACAGGCCCTGAGGGCCATGCCACTGGCTCTCACAAGGCTGTCATCTGCCCCTGGTCTGTTGTTGGTAGGCAAATGGTAGCAGGAGCAGAAAAAATTAGGGGAAAGAAACTCAAATTAAACTAGTTTCTGCCTTTACCTATTGCTACTCCTTGCAATCCCCTTCCACCATAATCTGGGGATTTAAAAACATTAAAATGCTGTGTTTAGATTTTTGTGGAGGGAAGTGGTGGCCCAACTTATGGAATGCCAGTGTGCAAGGGAACTGGCAGTCCAGAATTCCTGTCTGGATCTGGGAAAGTCCTTTTACTCCAGGCTCCCCAAAAACATCTTACTTACTGGAGTGTGTTGTTGTTATTATTATTGTCCCCATTTCAAGAATGATGGGATTGAGTCTCCAAGAGGTTACTTACCTGCAGTCATACAGCTGGTGGCAGAGGCAGGATTCGAACTCAGGTCTCTGAAGCCAAGTCCATGCTCTCTGCTTCCCAGCCCCTAATGTGGTCTCATGCTGATGAGGTACATTATGCATCAGAGCTGAGTGGCACTTGGGTCTCATCTGGCCTCACGGATCCCAAGTGCCAGGATGGGGACGACAATATCAGAGCCACCAAGGGATGAATTAAAGGTAAATTTCTGGTCTCACACACAACTGGTGAACCTGGCTGCAGGGCCAAGGGCTCGCATTTGTACCTCCCCTCAGTCACTCTCTCCCAGCATACTCTGCTGCCGTCCTGTCCTTCACCCAGGCCCCTGCCTGCTCCTGCCTCCTTCGTACCCAGCAAACTCCTCCAGACAGGGCTTCTTCCTGCCTTCGCTTCCACCCTTCCAACCAGCAGGTTCTCCTTGTTGCTCAGTACAGAGAGCCCACCCTCCTGGATCTCTCAGGGTCAATCCCTCAGGAAACACCCTCCCCTGTCCTCCAGGACCAGGGCTGGCCCTTGCAGGAGTCTGGACTCAGCCTCACTCAGGCCATGCAGACAGGTCTCTGCAGGACCACCGTGCTGTTTTGCGCATGGGGGTGCATCCACCTCGGTCCCCAGGTGCCTCCCAGCTCCACAGTTCCTGTTCCATGACTATATGATTCTCAGCTTTTCTACATCTGAGATGCTCTGATCCTAAGTACTCTGTTGTGATGGGAGAGGTCCGGTTGGGAGGCCACACCAAGTGTCAGAGGTGGGAGGTTTGTGTGAGGGCTGAAGCGACGTCTTTGAACACCTTCTTCCTACTTCTGTGTATTACTTCATTTCGCGATCACAGCCACCTGAGAGGCAGGAAATGTCATCCTGTCCCATCCTTTTCCAGAAATGAAGGCTCAGAAGGGGGCCCTGGCTTGTCCAAGGCTGTCAGCCAGCCCAGGCCCTAAACTCAGCTTAGTCTGACTCCAGGGTCCTGCCGTTTCTGCTGCAGCTGCTTTGACAAGGACTTAAGCTGCTCTGGACCTGGGATCTGGAAGGCAGGCAGAACTTGTGCAGAGAGGCCTGGGACGACATTTTAAGCAAAGGCTTCGTGGCCACGATGGTGAAAGCCCAGTGCTAGAGCCTGGGGCTGGTGTTCCAGGGGAACCTGGTTCTCACCGCTGCTGCACCCTGCACGGTCTGTGACCTTGGACAGCTGCCTTCCCCCGCTGTGCCTCCATTTCCCTGTTCCTGCCCCAGTGGTGGCTTTTGGACCAAAAACCTCGGAGGGCCTGCATTGTCTTGAGGTTCTGGGTTTCTAATGACCATGTTTCCGCAAATCCAAGATACCACTGATTTGAGGTATGCTGTGAGGTAAATAACAGCATATTGTGGACATGGGAAGAAATACTGTTTTAAGGTGTACATTTTATGACATATTTTCATTTCCAAAATGTGAAAAAATGTACATCTTGGGATGAAAGCAACATGGGGACCCTCTGCCACCTCAAAAGCTGCCAGTCTAGCCATTGGGGCAGCCCCTTCTGGATATGACCTAGGTCTAGGGTCACGAGGATGAATTCAGTGAAGTGGGTAGTCTCTGTGGGAGTCTGCGCTCCCTGAGGCCTGGGCACTGCCCTTTCTGGCCATGGTTCCCCCACTTCCCAGGCTGGATCCTGGAACTGAGAGGGTCAGTGCAGGGGAACAAGTGAATTCTGCTCTGGGCCTTCCCTGGGCTCACTCAGTGACCTTTTCCCCATTCCCACCCTGTCTGTTCTCTTCCTCTCAGTCACAGATGGTCCCGGGGCACCCCCAGGCTTGTGTGTGGGTGACCATCTCTGGCATGGAAAAGGGTCATGGCTCTGGGCTCGGTCTCAACTCAGAAAACACAGGTCCAGAGTGCCAGCCAGACCCTGATTCCTCCAGGAGATGGCCCATACGTGCTTGTGCCCATGCACACACACATTTCCATCAGCTATATGAACCACATACACTACAGACAGCGACCATTACAAGCATTTTGCACACATCAGGAGTCAGGTCACATAAACAGGTGACACATCTTCACCATGTACACATCTACTCCACATTCACACACTGTCTCTCCCCCTCCCCAGCACTCTCCCCGACACACAGACTTTCCCAGACGAGCACCCACATGTCTGTGTCCTCTGCACACAGACACTGCCCTCGCACCCTCCATGTAGCATCGTGGGGAGCCCCTCCCACCCACTGCTCCCTGAGCTGGGCACCAAGAGCGGGGATGAGTGAGGAAGACCAGGGGAGGGGACCCAGCTGCCCAGACATGCTTAGGACCTGGCCAGGCCTCTTGAGGCATTTATAAATGGGCCAAAAAAGGGTTGGATCCCAAAAGCCCCCCTCCCCTTTGCCTCCCCCTCATAGCCCTTGGCCAGCCCAGCATGCAGTGTGTATGCCCAGCCCAAGGAAATCCAGACAAGTCTAATTCAATTTCCAAACTCAACTCAACTGACATTTATTTAGGCCAGTTGGCCATCCTGCCTGCTCTGCATCACTGACTCTGCACGAATTAACTCAAATGCTGCACACCCCCACCGGGCAGGTTTAATTAGGCAGAAAAACTGACCTCAAGCCTCCGGGGGCTCAGGGCCGGGATGCCAGCCAGGACTCCAGTGAACAGCCCCATGGCCTACAGCCTTGCTTGGTCTCAGAACCCTCAGAAGGGACCAAGTCCAACTCTCTCTAGACCAGTGAGGAAACTGAGGCCCAGAGAGGGGCAGTGACTTGCCAAAGTCACACAGCAAGTGAGCAGCTAGACCAGAATGTTGGTCCCTGCACTGTCCTGCAACCATCAACTTGTTTCTGGAATGTCAAACTGCAGGAACACAGATCCCTGTGGCAAACCCCTGAGCAATTCTGAAAGGCAAGCACAATTTCTAAAGATTACTGTGGCATAAATAATTTATAAATGAAAGTCATAGCACATACTGGTCATTTTAATAGATAGTAAATTGCCTTGCTGATTTATGGTTTAGGGGGTGGGGTTATGATAAAAATAACTTGGTGACATCTTAAGTCAACAGATCGTTAGTAGGTTTGTCTGACTTTACAGCCAACAGCCTCACCACCCTGGTTACCATAGAAATAGGATGCCTCACTCTATTGCCATGGCTACCACTTTCTAGAACACAATTGGTGGGTATCTCGCGGTTTGTGATTTTGTTCCGCAGGGAATAAGCCAGGACCACCAGCTTGGGTTTGTGCTGCCTTATCAAGCAATCTTGCCTGCCTTCCCTTGAAATTTCATAGGGTGGCCTCTGCGGTGGCCAGGCTGCATGACAGTCACCCCGAGGCTCCAGGCAAATCCCCCTTTGTGCCCTCCTACCACCCATCAGACTAGCAGCCCAGGAGGGACTGGCCTCACAGCTGGCCTGGGGCCTGGTGCCAGGGGCGCAACTGCTGCTGGGGTGGGCTGGGGACAGGAGCCCAGGTCTGGTGGGTGGCAGGAAACCGGGAAGCCAGTGGATGCTGGGCAGGTCTAGGGACCAGAAGTCTGGGAGCTGGGCACCACCTGAGCAGAGAGGTGGGCTGAAGGCATCAGGGAAGGCTGAGGAGGCAGAGGCAAGGGGCGCTGCGGCTGCCTGCCTGTGGGAGGGGCAGACACTAAGGCAGTCCCAGCGAGCAGCGGTGAGGTGGGCAGAGGGGCCAGCTGGGCGGCAGTGCCTGGGCCTGCCTCTTCACGTGGCTACACTGTGGGGTGACCACCACCACGTCATCTGTGTGCTCTGAGTGCCGGGTGTGCACTGTGGGGAGGTGCGCCTTGCGGTATAGTGCCTGGGCGTTCATGCCTGGTGTGTGGTGATATGTTTCAGCATGATCCATGGGCCCCTGTGTTTTTTATGTACACGTGGTTGGAACACCATGCGGTGGTTTGTATGGCCGTGTGCACTGTATAGGTGAGTAGGTAATGGGTGAGACGTGTACTCTGGGTAGTTGTGTGTGTGTGTGGTCTGTGGGTGACTGGGGATTGGGAGGCAGATGGCTTACATGAGGTGTAGCCCCTGCCTGTGACAGCCCAGGGTTGCTGCAGAGGCAGCTCCCAAGTTCCTTCCCTGCCAAGGGTCCGCTAATCCCAGGCACTCCCCACCCCCACGCTCTTACCCCTCCTCTGGCTGAGCTCCTTGTACAAGTTAAGGTCATGGCTCAGCTTCCCTTTCTGGGTTTGGGAGGATGTGGGCCAGGTGGGGACAAAGGCTAAGCCATCCACAGCTGCTATAAGCATTGATTCCTGGAGAAAGGTGGGGGCGGCATTTCTGCCTCTGGGGCTGCTGTTGCCTTGGGCACTAGTTCAGGTGGGGCAGGGCCCCAGCCTGTGGATCCGGGCTCCCCGGCTCTCTCCCTCACTAGGGACAGGCATAAGCTGACCTTGTGGAGTCTGAGCTGTGGGTGCCACGCTCCAGGATGGAGCCATCCAGACCCCATCGGGCCCGCTACCCAGTGCACAGGGCTGTGTTTTTAGCCCCATGATTGTTGGTAACTCTGGTGGTGGAAAGACCTTAGGTTCTGGAGCTAGATAAGCTTGGGTCCAAGCCTCAGCTTCATCACTAGCTTTAAATCCTTGGTTTAGTCCATGAACCTCTCTGTGCCTCAGTTTCCTTTTTGGTGCAATGGACTGCGAGCAGTTGTCTCTCCAACTTAATGTAAGGATCAAAGGCGCAGAGTAGGTCCTTAGCTTTGGTAGCTTCCTCCTGTCCTTCCTGTGCATATCTTCCCTGAGGATGGTTAGGAGGGAGCCGGGGACTCAGCTGGACGGGAGCTCTTGCAGCAGCTGATCGGCAGCTCTCCAGGCTTAGGGGAATGTAGCAGTCTGAGCAAGCCATGGGCACCTTCCTCCAGAGCCCTACTAAGGACCCACTGCCCCACATGTTGCTGGGCTCTGCCTGTGACAAAAGACCAGGCCTACCAGCAGCAGAGACTGGGAAGGCAGGCACCCGGGGAGCCTAGGCTGGGTGGGAGGCCTGGCTTCCACCTCCCCCTGGCTCCCCCTGGAGAAGAAGTCCTAGGGTCTGGCCGTAGGCCTGGCTGCTGCTGCCCACTGCCCAGCCCTACTCCTCAGGCACTGGGACCCAGAGAGGAAAGAGTCTAAATAGGATGTGCATTGACCACTGAGAATAAGAATTGTTTTTCTACCCCAGTTTTATAAAATCTGACTTCTTCCAGAGCCTCAGTTTTCCCATCAGGACCTATCCTGTGAGAGAAGCAAATGGGATGAGAGCTCTGAAGGCCTAGGGGGCACATGGGAGTGAGAAGCTCCTGGCACATTAGTGCCCTGTCTGGGCTGTTCCCAAGAGCCTCCCCAAGCACTAATGAGCCACAATTGGAGACAGGCTCATTGCCTCCCTGGGGGTGAATTTAGAGACTCCTCAGGGGGCCGGGGTGTCCCTTACTTTGCTGCCTTCTAAGGGCCTCAGCTTCCAAGAGGAGCCTTACGGAGAAGGTGTCCCAGGAGAAGGGTTAGTTAGTGGGGCACTGGAGAATGAATGGGTTTGTCCAGAGATCAGCAGGGATACTCTCCAGTGGAAGGAACGGGCGGTGCAAAGACATGGAGATAGCGGGTCAGAAGTGGCAGAGTTCCATGTGGCAAGGATGTTGGGTGCATGTAGAGAGAGGACCCTGGAAAGTCAATGTGGCCAGGGCACAGGGAACCTCACCCACCAGACTGAAGAGTCAGGGCTCTCCTCTGTGGCAGCATGGTCAGGGGGCACGGGCAGAAGGCCGGGATTCCAGTGGGTCACTCCCACTGGCAGCTGTGTGGAGGCTGGACTGGTGACCAAGACTGGAGCCTAAAACCTGCTAGCTTTGATGCCAGCGGCCCTGCTGAGAGCGAGTCACATATGGGCAGAGGGGACAGAGTAGGATAGGTGTGGGGTGATCTAGGAGAGGGTACCATGGCTGGTGAGGCAGGGAGGAGAGGAGAGGCCTCCTGCCTTTGCCATGGGCCAGATCAGCAGCCCAGGGGTTCAGTGGGCCCCGCCTCTTGGCATCCCTCAGACACGCAGTGTACGTGTTCCTCTCCTCTCGCACAAAGGCCAGGGGAGGGGCGAGAGCCATGTATTCTGGGCTATGAATGCCAAGCTCTAAGATGGGGCCCTCCAGAGGAAATCTGGGGACACAGGCCCGGCATTCCAGGTAATGTTTTCAGCTCAAAGAGCTTTGGCAATTCTAGTGATGAAAAGAGCTGTGTCAGAGGTGGTGGCTCTTCGGGTGCTTCCACTCGGCTTTCCCTGGGCTACTCTGCAGTGACCCAGGCCAGCACTACCTGGACCCCTACTGAGCTGCTTCTGGAGTTGGAAGACCTGCTTAAATCCCTACCCTGCCCCAGCCTGTCCAAAGCCCTCCTACGGGGCTGAGGGGCTCACCTCTTCAGTCCACTGCACTGTACTTGTCTCTCTGTGTGTCCTTTACCCTCAACTGCACAGGGAACTCCTGAGGGCTGGGCTGGGCCTTACTCCACTGTATGCTGGGCATAAGCCAGTGCCTGGTTAGGAATGGATAGATGGATGGATGGATGAATGGATGGATGGATGGATGGGTGGATGGATGGATGGATGGATGGATGGACGGATGGATGGATGGGTAGATGGATGGATGGATGGATGGATGGATGGATGGATGGATGGATGGGCAGGTGGAAGGAAGGGATGAAGGGAAAAAGGGTGGTAAGGAGAGAGATGGAGAAGGAAAAAGGAGAAGAAACAAGAAGAAGAAGGAGGAAGGGAAGAATGAATGAATGCTTGGTGGATGGAAAAGAGGGAGGGAGGGAGGGAGGGAGGGAAGAAGGGTGAATGGATTTGTGGATGAAAGGGAGGGAGAAAGGAAGAGAGGAGAGTAGGAAGGATGGGTGGATGGAAGGGAGGGAGAAAGAGAAGAAGGAAGGAAGGATGGGCGGGTGATGAATGGCTGAGAGAAAAGAGGGATAGGGGGAGGAAGGGTACATCAAGATCACACTTGGTATAGTCTAGGATAAAATTTCTGAAAATTGCACAGTGCTCCAAAACTAACAGGATTATTTGCCTACTGCAGTGAAGGCTTGGCCGATCTCTTTCTGTTTCTAGTCCTCAGGCTTCCCATCTGCAGCATGTAGTGTCTTAGACCACATAATCTCTGAAGGCTGCTCTTACTCTGACATTCTAAAATGCTGACTTTGTCCCCTTCCCTTTCCTCTCCCCTTCCCCCAACCCAGGATGTGGCTTCAAAGGTCCACATAATTCTTGGTTTCTAGATCTTGGCCATGTTGGGTGGCAGGTCCCATGGACATGGTCAACGTGGACAGGGCTATTCTGGAACTCCAGTGTTGCCCCACCACCACCACCAGGTGGGGAAATGCATCATCAATGCAAAACTACAGAAATTGCTAGAAGCAGCCTGGCTGCCTCTTGCTGCAGATCCAGGGGGTGGGGAACCTTGGCACACCTTGAAGTTATCTGTGAAAGCAGCTCTGGAGAATGAAGGTGCACCCATTCTAGACTGAGCTGCCCTCACAGGGATGGCCTTGCTGCAACCACTGTCTGTGATGGACAGGCTCCAAGAAGGGGGCCAAGATGGGAAGGGAGCAGCAAGGACACGCAGGCAAGAATGACCATCTGGGCCCCGGGAGGGGAACTCAGTGGCCAGGCTTCCTCTGCCTGGGACAGTGTTAGGGTTCCAGGGGGACCCAACTGAAGGCTGTAAGAGGAGATCTTGCCTGGATTTCAGTCTGAGGATTTGAAACTCACACAGCTGTTTGATTCTCTTTCCTCGGGTACCTGTGTCTGCAGGGCGCTGGGGAAGGCCAGTGGGTCATCATATGGGACCCCCAAGCCAAGGGGTCTCCAGGGAGCTCAGGGCTAGAGCAGGTGTTTCTGGCGAGGCTGGGTTGTCCCGGCCATTTCCCTCTTGCTGGTGGGGGCTGAGAGGGGTAGACACTCACATGTGTTTGGAAAGCTCCAGTGCCCAGAGCTGCTTCCTCCCTCCCATCCATACCCTTGCCCTGGGGCTGGCAGGTAGCAGGGAAGAAGCAGACAGTTTATGGTGCCTTTGAGACCCTCTGGTCCAGTTCTCCTGATGCCTGGACCTGGAACACAGTATTTCGGACAAATGACCATTTAGCCTCTATTTTAATACCTCAAGGATGGGGAACTTACTTCCAAGTTGGTGGTGTGAGTACCCAGGAGGATAGAGAGAAGGGGTAAAAAAAAGTCATCAAAGGCTCTGAGGCAGTTATTTATCTTTTGCAATTCTAGATAGGATGGAACCTGAAGGAGACCATATGAATGAGGTACAGATCCATGAAAAGGAGAGCAATTAGGCTGGAGTAGGAAGGAAGAAAGATGGGAGATGCGGCCTTTGAGGGCCCTGATTCCAACAGCGCTGCCCCCTCATTGTTTCACCAATGTCAGTCTCAGCAAGGCAGGTCCCTTTGGTTAGGGTGGGCTAAATGCTTTAACACATGACCCCCAAGTCACAATGGCTTAACACAGCAGTAGTTTATTTCCCATTCAGGTATTTAGCAGATGTCTTTTTTTTTTTTTTTTTCAAAGACCCAGGCTGCTTCCTTCTGGTGGCCCCTCTGGCTCCTGGGGCTTCAGCATTTGACTGACAGTTGGGGGACGAGAACACGGAAGATTGAGTAGGAAGGTTTTAGAGGCAGGTGCACATCAGGCATACTACTTTTGTGCACTGTTCACTGGCCTTGTCTCAAAGGACCCCACCTCACCCCTAAGGAGGCTGGGAAATGTAGTCTAGCTGTGCCTCTAGGAAGAAAGGAAAGGCGTTTGTGAAAACAAAGCAATCTCTGCCGCAAGCTGTAAGCTCCCCAAGCCTCCTCACCTGGTGCTGAGGAGGAAGAGGTGGCCTGTCCGCTTGGCCCATGTTGGAGGGGCCGTTGTGCAGGCGTCTTCTGGCCTGGCCTCTGACTGGACCCGACACAAAGGCACCTCTGCCCGGTTCCTTTGCTCTGGGAGGGAGAGCCTCCCCTCTGACACGGTGTGTTTCTCCTTCACAGTATGTGGCCTTTGCCTCCCTCTTCTTCATTCTGGTCTCCATTACCACCTTCTGTCTGGAGACTCACGAGCGCTTCAACCCCATTGTGAACAAGACAGAGATCGAGAATGTTCGGAATGGCACGCAAGTGCGCTATTACCGGGAAGCAGAGACAGAGGCCTTCCTCACCTACATTGAGGGCGTCTGCGTGGTCTGGTTCACCTTCGAGTTCCTCATGCGCGTCGTCTTCTGCCCCAACAAGGTAGAGTTCATCAAGAACTCCCTCAACATCATTGACTTTGTGGCCATCCTCCCCTTCTACCTAGAGGTGGGCCTGAGCGGCCTGTCCTCCAAAGCTGCCAAGGACGTGCTGGGCTTCTTGCGCGTCGTCCGCTTCGTGCGCATCCTGCGCATCTTCAAGCTGACCCGCCATTTTGTGGGCCTGCGGGTCCTGGGCCACACCCTGCGGGCCAGCACCAACGAGTTCTTACTGCTCATCATCTTCCTGGCCCTGGGCGTCCTCATCTTCGCCACCATGATCTACTATGCCGAGAGGATAGGGGCACAGCCCAATGACCCCAGCGCCAGTGAGCACACCCACTTTAAGAACATCCCCATTGGCTTCTGGTGGGCCGTGGTCACCATGACGACGCTGGGCTACGGAGACATGTACCCGCAGACGTGGTCTGGCATGTTGGTGGGAGCACTGTGTGCACTGGCAGGCGTGCTGACCATCGCCATGCCCGTGCCTGTTATCGTGAACAATTTTGGGATGTATTACTCCTTAGCCATGGCTAAGCAGAAACTACCAAAGAAAAAAAAGAAGCATATTCCACGGCCACCGCAGCTGGGATCTCCCAATTATTGTAAATCTGTCGTAAACTCTCCACACCACAGTACTCAGAGTGACACATGCCCGCTGGCCCAGGAAGAAATTTTAGAAATTAACAGAGCAGGTAGGAAACCTCTTAGAGGCATGTCGATCTGACCTTTAACCTCTGCCCCCTGTAGTGATGATTCCAGATTCAGTCAGACTGCTTCTTTAGTCCCATGGGTGACCCCGGGCCCCGCACTCAGTCTCAAGATGTGGAGCCTGGGGGCCCAGGGAGATGCTGGGCAGCCAGGTTCACAAGGCAAGAGCCTGCTGGGGGAACCTCACTGGTGGTCTTGGGTAAGGAGGTTGATGCCATGATCTTGTGAGGTTCTGAAGAGATGACACAGCCCACAAGGTTGCTGAGGACTCTCTTAGCAGGAGCCCAGGGGGCTGCTGCTTGGTGGGCAGGAGTTGAGCGTGTCTCTGACTCAGGCCACTGGCCCATATTGAGGCAAGGCAGGGGTGAGTGTAATTCAGAAATGCCAGATGGCTTCTGATTTGGTCTTTATGCAGCTCCCTTCAAGCTGTGCAGACAGCACAAATGGTGCATGGGATCTGGCAGGAGGGTCCCTGCAAAGGCAATAGCAAGGATTCTCACCCCCGACAGAGCCTGTCTCCGTGGCTGAGTAGAACTCCTGCTCTGATTCCAACTGCCTAGCTCCAGGCGCATCCTAGGAGATGCCTCTAGCCCTCCGTACCAAGCTTACTTACCCCATAGCATGCCGAACCAACTCATCTTCTACCACCACTCTAGAGTTTAGCGTTTATCTTTAGGAACCTGTTGGAGTGACTCTAGTTTTCGCGTTGTTCGTTTGGGTTGATGGTCAAGTGGGAGTTTCTGGTGGCCTTCTGATGAAAGTGGCTGGTGAGCGAAGGACTAGAGAGGGCCACCACCCCAGGCAGCTTAGACGAAAGCTCTACAGACCAGCAACAGCCTCACACCGAGGCTTCTCCCCATTTCTGGCGGTAGGGACTGCGGCAGCAATACGTGACATCCTAACCAGTGTACAGCCACTTTCCCAAGAGTTCAGTGGGGGGAGGGGGGAGGGGGGCCACGAAACAATACTAGTTACCGTGGGATATATTCTAATATTCCATGGCTAGTGGTTTGTTATGGGACTTTCTCAGTTTTATGAGAACCTGCACATAGCACATAAAGTTGATCATGGGGCTCTGGTCTGAAGATATAAAGCCCATAGTCTACCTCTACCCATGGAATACCATCGATTTATTCTGTGGACACAGGGATTTCAAGGGAATGAATGACCCAGAGAAGAGTGACAATGCTGAGCTGAGGAGTGCCAGGGGAGGGAGACTGGGTGAGTGACAGGTAGCACGGAGGATGAAGGATGTCCCAGGCCCAGATCCGGCAGGGGGCTGCAGACAGCTCAGCTCTAGATGAGCAAGTGCCCTCTGGTTTGAATGGCTTCCCCCAGCGGATCATTGGTTCTTTCTTCTCTGCTGATGTACCACCCCATCCTGCTCCTTATCTCACTTTATCCCATAGCTGTGCTACCCAGAGCAGTACCCCCAGGGCCCTCTTTTCTGCCAGTGAGGGCTTTCCAGCCCTTGGGCTGGCCCCATACCCCTCCCTACCTCCTAGGATTCCAGTAGGCATCAGAGAAGAATGCAGTTAGTGTTCTGGGCTGGACCAGGGATTGTGCAGGGCTCTCAGAGGCTGGAAGGGGTCCTGAGGTGCAATTGGGCTCCTGGGCCAAGGTATGGCTCCTGCTCATTGAGTCAGGCACAGGCCAGTAGAAAGCTCCTGGCCCACCTCTCTGCTTTAGATCAGCTAGATGTTTGACCTCAGCAGCCACCACCATCCCTGTGAGGAAAGTTCCTGGAGCTCTGAGGAAGGTCTCGGCTGGCTCCACTCCAGGTCCCAGCAGAAACAGCTCAGCCTGTGGACATCACCAGGGCACTACTTGGTCCTCCGGTCACATCTCCCCCAACACTAGCTATTTCAGGATTGGTGCGCCAAGCATGGGTGCCCCAGGCCAGCCTATCAGGGATTCCCTTCTTTTCTCTAGTGAGGAACAGATACTTACTTCTGTACTCCTAGACAATGCCCACATGTGCTGAGGGTGCATATGTGGCCACACACACACGCACACAGAACAGATGTGTGTGTTCTGACAGGCACACCAGCTAGTCCCAGGAACACAACCCTCTTCCCACGCTGCAGCAGACTCGTAAAACCCCTGCGTGCCTGTTAGAGCCCCTGGGCCCCTCCCTGACGGCAGCCCTGCTCCTGGGAGCCTCCTCACCCTGGCCCCAGGTCTCAGGGACTCAGAGAGCTCTGGCTTGAGCAGTCTCTGTGGCTGAGGAGGTATTTGGGCACCCCCATACAAGCTGGCCCTCTGGATTGCCTGAGCCCTTCTGCCTTTCTCCCTCAACTCCCCCGCTCCCTCCCCAAATATTCACTCCCCCCAGTGGTGCTGTCCTGATGCCCAGGCCTGTCCACCTGGGCTCTGATCCCCTCTGAGCCTCATCCCTATTCAGAACACGCCTCCCTCCAAAAGCTGGTGCATGAGGCCCTGATTATCTGTCACGAAGAGGGTGTGTGATCCTTAGGAGATATCCCCAAGTCCCCTCCCATTCACCTCCTTTTCTGCTTGCAGCTATACACCTAGGTGGGTGTGGGGTTGAGGGTGAGTTTGTGAGTGGGGGTGGGGGGACCGGAAGTGAGGAAGAGTGGAGACGGGACCCTGCAGGGACTGAGAGATGCAGCCCCTAAGGTCCTGCCAGCCTCACTCTTCCCACAAGGACAGTCAGGAGGCCTCAACAAAACCTGGGGTTTTCCAATTTCACTTTTAGATCCTGGGCTGGGGCCAAGTGCAGCACGCTGGCCAGGCCCCCGAGCCAGCAGCGCCTTCCCCTCACCTCCACTACTAGGGCTCACCTGAAGCCTCAGGTCTGTGTGTCTGTGAGGAATGATCTGGTCTCCTCTGTACCATGGCTGGCATGGCCTCAGTGTTTGAGGGAGTTGTCCTGAGGGTGGGTGGATTGTGGGGCTTCATGGGGGAATGCCAGTCATGGATTCCCTGGGGCTGATGGCCCAGGAGAAGGGGCTCCCTCCCCCATCTGCTTGGGCAGCTGGGAGTTCTCCCTCTGTGCTGCCATGTCCATTCACCTGTGTCTTGTCCATCTCTGCTCCTGGAATGTGGGTTGGTTCTCTGTGGTGTAGCATCTGGGGCTGTGGGTCCCACCATAGGTGAGCAGTGGCTGGCGCGGGGAAGGGGTGGTGGCCAGACACCCTTCTTGCCCATGGGCTTGTAGGGCAGCAGGTAGGTCCTAGGGAACACCCCACCTGGCTCCCTGAGAGCTGCCATGGCAGCCTCTGCATCATCATTTTTTGAGGGGATGTTCTCTGAGCAGCTGAATCCAAATTGTTCCTGGCCCTGGCCCCTGCACTTTGCCCCTGCTGGGCTGAAGTGGGTGCTGGGAGTGGTGCTAGCCCATGGAGCAGGGAGGGTGATGGGACTGGGGCAGAGGTAACCAGGCAGGGTGTGGGCAGGGCCCCTTCCCATGGGCTGACTGAGTTTCTGCTCAGATACAGACAGGGCCAGGGTGGGCAGCTGGGGCCTTGTGTGGGGTCCACATGGGCCCCGGGGGAGCTAAGGGGAAGTACTGGGAAAACTGACTCGGAGAGCCAGGCCTTGGTGGTTTTTGTTGTTCATATTCTCTCTTTCTCTCTCTTCACTAATCATGTCTCTCTTTCTCTCCTCCTTTTGTTGCATGACTTGTGCCGGTTTTTGTGATTGTACCCTGCTCGTGTCTCTCACACACTGTCCCCAGTTAGCCTGGGACTTCTTCCCCGAGTGCCCCCTTCACCCCACACCCCACTGGGCAGACCCCTGGGGGCTAAACCCAGGGACATGCCCAGCCCTGTGCGTGCACCCTGGGCGCTTGCTGCTGGTGCAAACAGTAAGTACTTTGGCACTTGGAGAGTAGGGTAGGCCTGCCAGCTGAGGGCCTGGACACCAGGTTCTCCTTGCTCTAAAGTTTAAAAAAAAATGAACTTGTTGCGGATGCTCATCTCTCAGTCCATTTCAAAGCCTGGAAGCCATCTCTGTGAGGCGCTGCCCATGCTGCCATTTCATCATCACAGGCCTCTGGGTCTAGTGGGGGCCAAGGGGTGTTGGGTCAGGAGGGGCAGGGCTGCCAGACTTCCGGGGAGCAGGTGAGAACCCAGGCTTCTGGTGGCCCCTTCACCCAGGGTGGGAGCAGGAGGCTGGAGACTCTTGGGCGAGCTGGCACCTCTGGCCATTTTCACAGGTTCCCCAGGTTTAGAGAGTTGGCCCCACCTTGGTTTCTCTTTCAGTTGCCCTCTGGAGTTGGGAAGGGAGGATGCTCCCAGTTTCTGAGAGCACCCCAAACCACAGATAAACAGCCCAGGAAGGCTGGCTTCTCCACAGAACAAGCCCTACACATTCCCACCCAGTCAGCCCTTCCTCAAAGGTCACAGCTGAGAGAAGCAGCAGGCCCCAGGGGTGTCTTGGGAGTCCCTCCAGGGAAGGAGAGGGGCCCAGCTCACATCCACCCAGGGATCTCTGATGGCTGGCCTCTGTCCCCAGCCCCTGCAGGGAAAACCAGCCCCTACTTAGGGCCCTATAAAGGCCATGGGAGCTAGATGCCCCAGGAGCATGGTGCTGGTGGAGTGGCCTCAGGCTCTGCCATCGCCTCTGACCACCTCTGGGCAGGAGCTGCGGGATGTAGACAGATGGCGGCCAACAGAGGGACAGCAAGTCCTGGCTCCCCTCTTGGGTGGAGGTGCTGCCTGGTACGACTCGCTGTTGTCCCCTTGAGGGAAATTTGTGCAGGGTTCTACAGGCCCCAGCTTCCACACCCTCATCCACTTCTTCCTCCCTTCTGCCTTCCACCCCTCTCTTCAATCACCCTCCTACCTCAGCCCAGAGACCCTTAGGAGGGAGGACGGGGCCAGCCAGCACGGGAGGCAGGAAGGGGGCTTGTCTGTGTGCATACGTGTGTGCCTGCAGACATGCCCCAAGTCCTAGGCAGCTCTCAGACCCCTGAGGCCCCAGTCACGTGGTGTCTGAGTTACCTTGGTAACTGGCCTTTCTGGTACAGAGTAAATTGAGGAGTGAAGCCCCTGGGATTTGTCAAGAAACGCACTGTACGTGAAATGCCTTGCCATCTTGTACGACAGACTTTTTTAAGTTCCAAAATTATGATGGGATTTTTTTTCTTGGATTTGCTTTATGAATAAACCTGATTGGTCCATTTCTCTTTTGACTGACTGCCTCTTTGTAGTGACATGATGTGTACACGGGCTGTGATCCCGCCCGCTGGCACGCTGAGTGTGCACACGGAGAGGGATCACTTCTGCGTGTAGTTACATGATGTGAACAGGGTCACGGAAGAGAGTGATATTGTGGGGAGATTGTCTCCAGCTTTTTTCCCCTCTTTAGCCTTTCAGAGCCTCCCCTCGTGTGGTCATGCCCACGTGGGTGTCCATCTCCCCTAGGTGGAAGTCTTTGAGGAGGCCATGGTGCCTGCCGTGGGGAATGAGTTGGCTCCACCCTGGCCAGGAACAGTCTGCTTGAGGGCAGAGAGCATGGGGCAGGCTCAGTCCCCAAGGGTGATGGTGGGGGGCCGAGGTTGGACAGAACTACCTCTCCCAGCTCCTGAGGCTTCCACGCCTCTGCTCCTGACTCGGGAGAGAGAGAGCTCCTTGCTGTGGCCACTCTTTGCCTCCCACCAAATGTGCCCCCAAACCTCCTCCCAAGTTCCTTCTCGGGCTACCGCAGAAGCCGAGGTTTGTCTTTCCCCACCTGAGTCCATCCGCCGCTGTTGTCTTTACACATCCATTTGCTCTGCTTTGCTGGACGCTGCCGAGAGGAGACCGAGGAGCAGGAGCCCCCTCCCAAGTCATGGCCCGCTGTCACTGCCTCATGCATACATCCCTGTGGTGCCCGCGCAAGCTGACCAGGCCTGCTCGGACAGAGCGGGATGGTGGATCCTGGACTGAGCTGTGTGGGCATCAGAGCAGACTGACTCCGTGGGGCACGGAGCAGACCGAGTGGTTGAACTGGTTGTGTATGGGACAGAGGAGCCTGTGTGAGCAGGCCTAGTCTGCACTGGGGGTGGGGCATACTCAGCAGCCAGATTGGATCCATACGGGGTGGGGGTGTGTGGAGACAGGCTGAGTGATCAGACAGGGTATGTGCAGGGGACACTGGGAAGTGAGTGATCAGATGGGGTCCAAATGGGGAATAGAGTGGAGTTGATCCGTGGGGTCTGGATGGGGCTAGAGAAGCGCCGGCTGGATGTGGATGGGCAGCAGCCAGGCTCTGGTCAGCAGCAGAGGGTCCAAAAGGCCACCTCTCTGGACTGGAGTGTTTCTGCATGTCTGTCTGTCTTCTCCCTGAGCTCTGTGTCTGGTCCCCTACCCATGACTGCATCCACTTCATCCTGTCTCATCGGCCCCACCTTGGGCCCCAGGCTGGCCCCAATACCACGCTTACTGGGTCCATCACCAACTCATCTTTTTGCAAACTTTGAGCAAACCCAAGGAGCCCTTCTTCCCAGCTCTGTGGGCAGTCCATAGGCTGCCTGAATGAGCTGGGGACTCCCAGCTTCCTGCCTCCCCGTGGCCCTTTTCTGTCCTCAGGGATGGGCTGCCCTTTGCCAATGCCCCCCTCTGGCCTGTTCCCCCCGCCACTAAACAGTTTTCAGTGTCTCAATAGCTTCTGCTTATATGTTTGAAGATTCCAAACTGAATGGGGAGGTGGCGAAGGCCGCGCTGGCGAACGAAGACTGCCCCCACATAGACCAGGCCCTCACTCCTGATGAGGGCCTGCCCTTTACTCGCTCGGGCACCCGCGAGAGATACGGACCCTGCTTCCTCTTATCAACCGGGGAGTACGCGTGCCCACCTGGTGGAGGAATGAGAAAGGGTATGTAGAGGAGGCTGGGGCACTCTGCATCGGCCGGGCCTGCCTCGCGCTCCTGCAGATGGGTGGGTGGGGTGGTGGGCAAGGGGCACTGAGGGGCAGGCAGGCACACTGAAGGGGGGCAAGGAGGGCAAGGAGTCCCCAGGGTTGGCCCCTGGAGGTCTGAGTCCCTTTCTCCCTAGAAGAATGTCAGGCTGGCAGAGCGCACCTGATGTCCTGGCAGCTGTGGGTTGGTATTGAGCTAAGGAGTAGTAAGGAGGGGCTTGGGGACAGGCTGACCAACTATGGGCTGTGGCCCTAAGGCAGGGGGGTATCCAGGGATTTAGGAGGAGCCCTGACTCTCCCAGGCTGCTCTAGCAGATGGCAAGTTAGACCCAGAAGGCAAAGTGATCTCCCCTTCCCATTGGAGGGGGGCAACAGCATGGGCCTGGCCTGGCCAGGACCCTGTGGGCTTGGCCAGCCAAGATCCATGTTCTGGAAGAGGCATTCCTTGAAGAGAATCCCCAGGCCAGTGAGAGGGGAGGCATAAAGAGAGAAGCAGCTCAGGGCCTGGGGGTGAGGCCAGTGTCCTTGCAGAGGTAAGGGGTGTGCCAGTCAGAATATTGCTAGTCACAGGATAGAGAACTTGCCAAGAGAAGGTGATTAAACAGGACTCTGTGCAGCCCCTTCCATTCCCAGCCATCTACCACCCCAGGTGTGGTCAGCACCCTCTTGAGGCTGAGCCCCATGGTGGCCTCTTCAAGGTCTTCTTGCAACAGACCCTTACTTAGGCTGATTCCTAGGGGAAAAGGCCTTTCTAGAGCTTGAGCATGGGCTGGGGAGAGGCTTGAGGTGGGGGCTCAGAGCACCCTAGCTCCAGGCACTGGCCTGGGCCTGGAAGGTGCAGGAAACCATCCTCGGCAAAGTGGACTGGCTGGGCAGCTCGTGCATGTCTGGGAGCACCTCACATGCTCACACAGCATGCATGCTGACTGGGGTGAGCAGGTTGGGCCAGAGGGATAGTTGATTTTATTAGAGCAACAGCTGGTATAGCCTGTGGCCATTTACAGCTGCTTTAGTACTTGAAGTGGTTCAACAACATACAAGAAGAAAACAGAATTCAAACTACAGGGCAAACCCAGAAGAAGAGAGGCAGCCTACACTGAGACAGGGACGGTCCTCTGGTCACTGGTGCTTAGTGTGCCCACCTGATCCAGGCTGGCCCCTGCTTCTTTGCCCTGCCTGGAGGTCCCTGGGACCCCAGTGCGACATACCGCTCCCTGCATGGTGCTGCATGGTGGAGGGCTGCCAGCCTGGGGGCTGGCCCCATCCTTGGTCCCTTCCATGACAGGCCTGATGCTCCCCTCTGCAGCTGGCTTCTTCCTAGGTGGAGGCTCTAGAATGCCAGGAGCAGCAGCAGCCCAGGGGAGTGAGGAGGAAGGCAGGTAGAACATTGCCGATGGCTGTGCTCTGCCTGGTAGTCTCATGGGCTGCCTGTCTCCTCCATCTTGAATGTTGGCTCAATCTGTGTGGCCTAAAAGAACAGACAGGAGAGTCTCTTTACTGTGTTTCCAGAAGCCCAGAGAGCATGGGACAGAAGAAGCCCCATCTCCCTGTAGTGGCCAGGGAGCTCGGCAGCAACCACTGTTCACTGCCTGCCCACTCCCAACCCCACAGAGGCATGGGTGCCAGAGTCTTGGGGGGCACCAGGGGTGAAGTGTCCCCACCCACATCCACTTGGCCCTGCTCCCATGGAGTCATGACAGCCACGAAGGACTTGCTTTTCTCAGGATAATTTCAGGCCATAAGCCATGTGCAGAGTAGGAGAGTTAGGGACCCAACCCGTCCCCTAGGAGGGAGAGAAAGAGGCGTGCTGGGCTGGCTCACTGCATGGGAAAACCAAGCCAGCTGGAGAAGAATCTGCCTGCCTCTGCATGTGGCTGTTCTGTCTTTCCTCCTCCTTCCTTAAAAGCTAAGTACCAAGCGGGATGGGAAAGCCAAGAAGAGAAGCTCAAGTGTTAATTGTATTCTTTACATACAGATCTTTGCAAAGAAAGCCCTGTCATTGCTAAGTATATGCCGACAGAGGCTGTGAGAGTGACTTGACCAGGCGGCTTGGCCGAGGACACTGGTGGCTATTAAGCATCTGGGTGGACCTGCAGCCCCTCCTCACCCTCGGACAGAGTAAATTCACGCCATGCAGGTTTGCCGGACGAGTCCGAGTGGCCCAGGCATTGTACTAGGACGGACGTAGCTTTTCTACGGCCAAATGGTAACTGACCGTAGAGGATTTCTTTTCCTTCTTTTCATTTTTGAAGTTTTATTTTACTTGGGGAGCGGGTGGAGGGGTTCTGTAGCATGACTTGCATGAAGTTAAACAGAAAACCCAGCAAACCAAACCCACCAGCCCCCGCAGCTGTAATGATTACCTTCAACCACAGCAACAACGGAAAGAGAAAAGCAGAAGTCCTCTATTTTCTTTCAAAGCTCTTTACTTTTACACACATTGTTGAAGCCAAACTGTAATGGCGTTTGGTAGAAAACATACGTTTCGGAGGGAGGGGGGAGGCGTGGGATGGGGATGGATTGCTTCCCTTTTTGTACACAAGCTCGAAAGGAAAGGTTCCAGAAAGGGCAGCCGGTCAGCCATCGGTCACATTGACCTCACCTTCATGGTTCATGTCTCCCGCGGAAACTGAGAACTTGGCTCCAAGTAGAACTGTGGAAACCCGCACTGCCGCCTTCCTCCCGCTCTGTCTGGCCTGCTTGTGACCCAGCGGACGTCTCCCCAAGACCCCTGACAGCGGCTAGTCTAGGTTGATTCTATCATCTCCTTGGTGTGTAGATCCAGCGTGACCAACTTTCATTACAAATTGTTCATAGTAAATATTCAACACTGTGTGGATTTTCCAAGTATTACTTTAGAGCACTGAAAGATCGGGACCACGGGAGGGATGGCCCTCCTCCACCTTTATTAAGGCACAACCTGGCCTTGTATGCAATTTAGTACTTCAGAGTAAACAACTGCATGCCCAATGTTATGCAAAGCGATTCCAGCATGAAATAAATTTTGTATCATGGTTTCTGTATAGTCTTAAACAGATTTGTTTTCCTGAAAGAGGTTTGCAGAGACCCACTTCTGCATCTTGAATAAATATAGTATTTTCCTAACTGAAACAGAGGACAATAGCTTGGCTTGGTCTGATTCTAAAATTAGTGGAGGGGTGGGGGTGGGGAAGGATGATATTTTTGAAAAACACATGCTTGAGTTGAAAAAAAAAAATGCAACATCTCGAGCTTCCACTGCAGCTCGCAACATTTCCTGGAAAGAGAGTAACGCTGCTTTAGCTCAACACCCTTCCCTCCCTGGGCCCTGGCCCTCAATAATAAAAAGCTGATTTTTGACATGAAGCATGGATTTGGGTTTTCATTGTCTCAGGCAGTGTTGCAGTTTGGTTCTGGGCCTGCAACCAGGCTAGCTGTGGCTGGACTGGGGAAAGCCTGAGTACTGGCCCCTCCGGTCTCAAGGGCCTAGCCAAGGTCTGGTTATCCTCACACTGGGAAAAGCCAGGCCCTAAGGAACAAGTTGCCCTCTACATCCACTCAGCAGCTTCTGCCAGGGCTGGGGAGGAAGGCAGGCCTCAGAATGGGCAGGGCACCTGCAGACCTCACCCTTAGAAGAGCATATCCTCTAGGGGGTTCACCGACACTGAAACTTCTGTGTGAGTCATACCATATTGACAACTCTTGGTCTGGCCATGTCAGAACTCTCAGCCCCTGTGCAGACCATAGTCGCTTCCCCTCTAGGGCCATTCTTGAATCTGAGTAGTGCCAGGAACAAGGGTCTGGCAGGCCTGGGGACCTGACCCAACTGCCACCTGGAGGGCTGCCTTATTGCAGACACCTCTCTCAGCCTGGAGGTATCTTGGAAGGGGTAGAGGGGTCTTGATTTGCTTGAACTTTTAGTTGTTTTTCATGGAGAGCAGAATGGGGATCTTTTCTTATCCATTAGAGAACTCAGGAATGTTCAGGTGGAAAAGTCCCTAATGGTCACAGCAGTCAACCTCTGAGCGTTTTACAGATGAAAACAGGTCCACAGAGGGGAGTGATCTGCCCAGGGCCATAGTCCTGTGGGTGTCAGTCTCCCCTTGATTTCAGCTCCCCAGCATTGCCTGAGTCAGCAATCAGAAAGTGGATGGGATGCTGAAGGTGGGTGTCAAATTCTCATCTGACAGTTTCTTGTGCCCTCTGAGCAGTTGCCTCAACTTCTGCTCTGTGCAGTCCAGGAGCCAAGAGCCGGAGGTCAGTGGAGCAGTGAGTAGAGTAAGACCTCTGCCCAGGGGTTATGCAGCCAAAGGGCTGCCAGATCCATGTATGTGTGTGCCAGCCATTCCGAAGTGTCAGGGCATGGAAGCCAAGCAGCCGAGCAGCTGCAGGGAGAATAATGTTCACTTACCTGGATCTGCCCTGGAGGAAGTGCCTCTGGGGGACTCAGGTGAGAATATGGATTGGGAATAAGGGTTTTCAGGGACACAGTAGCTAATAGGGAAGGAGATTAACATATAGTGAACATCTGCTATGTGTGGGGCCCCTGAGAAACGTTATCTAATGATAGCCCACAATAATTCAAAATGCACATCTTAGAGGCAAGAGAGCAGGTGCAGAGAAGTAAAAGTAACTGGCCCAAAGTCACAGTCAATGAGTGAAGCCAAGATTTTAACCAGGTGGTCTGAATTCAGAGCTCAGCTGAAACTTTCTTGCTAATTGAGGCCTTCTTGGGGCTGGAGTGGATTGATAGGAACATAAGAGTTTCTGGTCCTGAATCCCAGGACCCTCAGGACCTGGACTCCTGCCGTCCTTCATAAAGTGCCATGGGTATGACAGCAGGGGCCACTTTACAGGCTGCTCCAAGACTTCAACATACACATCTGGCCACCTCACTCTCCTGCTTGAACACCTGTTGCTTTAAGAATGAAGCTGAAGCTGTTTAAATGGGCCAGCAAGGCCCACCAGCCTCCCCTCTCCCATGTCAGCTGCATTCCAGTCACAGCAGTTCTGAACCTGTAGCAGCCGCACACGTGCACCTTAGCACTTGGAACTCCTCCCCTCCGACACTCTCACAATTTCCCAGCCAACTTGCTAACTCCAATGTCAATTTATCACTATGTCACTTCACTTGGAAGTGGTGGCTGTCTGGGGGCATGGCAAAGGGCTTTACTCCTTGCCTTAGGCCTGGATTCACTGTTCCCAACCACAGTCTCATTTAATTGGTCTGATGGTCCTCTGGGACCAAAGGTGGTGAGGATGTCAAGGGAAGCAGGAGTGCCTGTGGTCAGGACAGGGCGGGAGGGGTGGTAGGTCAGGATCCCACTAAATGTCCCACTAACACCTGGCCATAAATAATCCCCACAGAGGCAAGGCCCCGGACGT